>NC_044550.1:143375494-144009422 GCF_007565055.1 Rhinopithecus roxellana
AATGGTCACCTCATACCTTACTTGCTATATCACACCCTTCAGGAAGGTCCAGGAAAATGCCCTTCAAAGTCTCAAAGTGTGCACTGTGGACCAGAGTTGGTTCTGGAACTGTTGTTACTTGTCTGGGCTCAGATAATCATAGAAATTAAGAGCAAGCATTTGGAAAATTTCACAGCAGGCAGGGCGCAGTGGCTGACGCCTGTAATCCCAGCTCTTTGGGAGGCAGAAGCAGGGAGATCACTGGGGTCAGGAGTTCGAGACCAGCCTGGCCAACACGGGGAAACCCCATCTCTACTAAAAATACAAAAATTAGCCAGGCGAGGCCGGGCGTGGTGGCTCATGCCTGTAATCCCAGCAGTTTGGGAGCCTGAGGCAGGTGGATCACCAGGTCAGGAGTTCGAGACCAGCCTGGCCAATATGATGAAACCCCATCTCTACTAAAAATATAAAAAAATTAGCCAGGCATGGTGGAGGTTGCAGTGAGCCGAGATCCCGCCATTACACTCTAGCCTGGGCGACAGAGCAAGACTCTGTCTCAAAAAAAAAAAAAAAAAGAAAGAAAGAAAGAAAAATAGCTGGGTGTGGTGGCAGGTGCCTGTAATCCCAGCTACTCGGGAGGCTGAGACAGGAGAATTGCTTAAACCCAATCGCTTAAGCCCAGTACTCCAGGCTGGGCGACAGAGCGAAGATTCCCTCTCAAAAAAAAAAAAAAAAAAAAAAAAAAGCCGGGTGCGGTGGCTCAAGCCTGTAATCCCAGCACTTTGGGAGGCCGAGACGGACGGATCACGAGGTCAGGATATCGAGACCATCATGGCTAACATGGTGAAACCCCATCTCTACTAAAAAATACAAAAAACTAGCCGGGCGAGGTGGCAGGCGCCTGTAGTCCCAGCTACTCGGGAGGCTGAGGCAGGAGAATGACCTAAACCCGGGAGGTGGAGCTTGCAGTGAGCTGAGATCCGGCCACTGCACTCCAGCCCAGGCGACAGAGCGAGACTCCATCTCAAAAAAAAAAAAAAAAAAAAAGCCCGAGTGCGGTGGCTCACGCTTGTAATCCCAGCACTTTGGGAGGCCGAGGCGGGTGGATCACGAGGTCAGGAGATTGAGACCATCCTGGCCAAAATAGTGAAACCGCGGCTCTACTAAAATTACAAAAATTAGCCAGGTGTGGTGGCACACATCTGTACTCCCAGCTACTCAGGAGGCAGAGGTTGCAGTGAGCTTAGATCGTGCCTTTAGCCTGCACTTTAGCCTGGGTGACAGAGCAAGATTCCATCTCAAAAAAAAAATAAATAAATAAATAACAAATAACTGGGCATGGTGCCAGACTCATATAATCCCAGCTACTCGGGAGGCTGAGGCAGGAGAATTGCTTGAACCCGGGAGGCGGAGTTTGTAGTAAGCCAAGATCGTGCCACTTCTCTCCAGCCTGGGCAACAGAGCAATACTCTGTCTCAAAATAAAATAGGTGTGGCATGATAGCTCATGCCTGTAATCCCAGCACTTTGGGAGGCCAAGGTGGGAGGATCACAAAGTTAGGCGTTCAAGACCAGCCTGGCCAACATAGTGAAACCCTGTCTCTACTAAAAATACAAAAATTAGCTGGGCATGGTGGCCCACGCCTGGAGTCCGAGCTACTCAGGAGGCTGAGGCAAAAGAGTTGCTTGAACCCAGGAGGCAGAGTTTGTAGTGAGCTGAGATCTCGCCATTGCACTTAAGCCTGGGTGACACAGTGAGATCCCGCCTAAAAACTAAAAATAGGCCGGGCGCGGTGGTGGCTCACGCCTGTAATCCCAGCACTTTGGGAGACCGAGACGGGCGGATCACAAGGTCAGGAGATTGAGACTATCCTGGCGAACACAGTGAAACCCCGTTTCTACTAAAAATACAAAAAATTAGCCGGGCGAGGTGGTGGGCGCCTATAGTCCCAGCTACTGGAGAGGCTGAGGCAGGAGAATGGTGTGAACCCAGGAGGCGGAGGTTGCAGTGAACCGAGATTGCGCCACTGCACTCCAGCCTGGGCGACAGAGCCAGACTTTGTCTCTAAATAAATAAATAAATAATAAATAAATAAAAATAAATAAATAAATAAAATAGGCCTGGTGCGGTGCCTCACACCTGTAATCCTAGCACTTTGGGAGGCCGAGGCAGGTGGATCACTTGAGGTCAGGAGTTCAAAACCATCCTGACCAACATGGTGAAACCCTGTCTTTAGTAAAAATACAAAAAACTTAGCTGGGCTTGGTGGCGGGTGCCTGTAATCCCAGCTACTCAGGAGGCTGAGGCAAGAGAATTGCTTGAACCCAGGAGGCGGAAGTTGCAGTGAGCCAAAGTTGTGCCACTGCACTCCAGCCTGTGTGACAGATGGAGCCTCCGTCTCAAAAAAAAAAAAAGTATATATATGTATATACATATAAAACAAATAAATTAATTAAATTAAGTAAAAATTAAAAAAAAAACACATATTAAGACTGTCAAGGAAAAAAAAAAAAGAAAAAGCAAGCAAGCAAACAAACAAACAAAAAACCCCAAACCACACATTTATTATGTCCCGGTTCTGGCAGGTCAGGAGTCTGGCCTGGGTTGGCCAGGTCTTCTCCTCAGGGTCTCTCTAAGCCAAAAACAAAGTGTTGGCCATAAATCTCATCTGAGGCTCCAGGGCCTCTTTCAGGCTCACTGTGGTTGTTGGGTTGTTGGTAGAATTCAGCTCCTTGTGTTGTATTGTTGGCGTTCCCATTTTCTTTCTCTTTTTTTTGAGATGGAGTCTTGCTCAGTCGCCCAGGCTGGAGTGCAGTGACTGCGATCTCAGCTCACTGCAAGCTCCGCCTCCCGGGTTCTTGCCATTCTCCTGCCTCAGTCTCCCGAGTGGCTGAGACTGCAGGTGCCCGCCACCACGCCTGGCTAATTTTTTGTATTTTTAGTAGAGATGGGGTTTCACCATGTTAGCCAGGGTAGTCTCGCTCTCCTGACCTCGTGATCCGCCCCCTCGGCCTCCCAAAGTGCTGGGATTACAGGCGTGAGCCACTGCGCCCGGCCCCCATTTTCTTGCTAGCTGTTGACTGACGACTGCTCTCAGGTCCTCCAGTTGCCTCAGGTGCTTGCACTCAGCACCTTCATAAGCCCATTTGCAACATGCCGGTTCACTTCAACTTCAAGGCCAGTAGGAAAGTGTCTCTCTGTTGCTTTGCATTCATTTATTTTTTAAATTTATTATTATTTTTTGAGACGGAGTCTCGCTCTGTCGCCCCGGCTGGAGTGCGGTAGCACCAGCTCGGCTCACTGCAAGCTCCGCCTCCCAGGTTCATGCTATTCTCCTGCCTCAGTCTCCAGAGCAGCTGGGATCACAGGCGCCAGCCACCACGCCTGGCTAATTTTTTTTATTTTTTATTTTTAGTAGAGATGGGGTTTCACCATGTTAGCCAGGTTGGTCTTGATTTCCTGACCTCGTGATCTGCCCGCTTCGGCCTCCCAAAGTGCTGGGATTACAGGCATGGCGCCACCGCGTGCGGACCGCTTTGCTTTCTTTTAAAGGGCTTACAGGGCCAGGTGTGGTGGCTCACACCTGTAATCCTAACACTTTGGGAGGCCAGGGCAGGTGGATCACTTGAGGCCAGGAGTTCAAGGCCAGACTCGGCAACATGGCAAAAACCCGTCTCTACTACTACTACTACTACTACTACTACTACTACTACTACTACTACTAATACAAAAATTAGCTGGACATTGCTACCGTCCCAGCTCCTCAGGAGGCGGAGGTGGGAAGATGGCTTGAACCCAGGAGGTGGAGGTTGCAGTGAGCTGAGATTGCGCCACTGCACTGCAGCCTGGGTGACAGAATCAGACCCTATCTCAAATAAACAAACAAACAAACAAACAATAAGGGCTTACTGAATTAGGGCAGGCCAACCAAGAAAATCTACTCTTTGATTAACTCAAAGTCAACTACTGATCAGTGATCTATCTAATTAAGGGAATGATACAGAGAACAGGAATCTCTGGACCATCTTAGAATTCTGCTTAGCAAACATTTTCTCTCTCCTTTGTTGAAAGTCCGTTAGATACCCTGCAGGACTTGTGGCATGTGATGGCATTGGGGTGCAGGGGAGAAAATCATGTGATTATGTAGCTTAAATTTTTTTTTTTTTTTTTTTTGAGACAGGGTCTCGCTCTGTTGCTCAGGCTGCAGTGCAGTGGCATGATCATGGCTCAATGCAGCCTAGATCTCCCAGGCTCAAGTGATCTTCCCACCTAAGCCTGCAGAGTAGCTGAGAATACAGACGTGTATACCACTCCCAGGTAAATTTTGTATATTTTGTAGAGAAGGAGCTTGGAAAAAAGTGATTTTGAAACTGATAACGGTAATTGAGGGTTAATTAGGTAAACATCTTGCAATGTTTGGCTTACAGATGAATAGCACATTGTATTAGTTACATACATATATATACACTTTTTTTTTTTTGAAACACAGTCTCGCTCTGTCACCCAGGCTGGAGTATCAGTGGCACGATCTTGGCTCACCCCAACTTCCGCCTCCCAGGTTCAAGCGATTCTTCTGCCTCAGAGTCCTGACTAGCTGGGATTACAGGCATGTGCCACCATGCCTGGCTAATTTTTGCACTTTATTTTTTTTTTTTTTTTTTTTTTTGAGACGGAGTCTCGCTCTGTCACCCAGGCTGGAGTGCAGTGGCCGGATCTCAGCTCACTGCAAGCTCCGCCTCCCGGGTTCACGCCATTCTCCTGCCTCAGCCTCCCGAGTAGCTGGGACTACAGGCGCCGCCACCTCGCCCGGCTAGTTTTTTGTATTTTTAGTAGAGACGGGGTTTCACCGTGTTAGCCAGGGTGGTCTCGATCTCCTGACCTCGTGATCCGCCCGTCTCGGCCTCCCAAAGTGCTGGGATTACAGGCTTGAGCCACCGCGCCCGGCCTATTTTTTTTTTGCACTTTAATAGAGATGGGATTTCACCATGTTGGCCAGGCTGGTCTGGAACTCCTGACCTCGTGATCTGTCCGCCTTGGCCTCCCAAAGTGCTGGGATTACAGGCATGAGCCATCATGCCCTGCCAAAAAGAGTAAATTTTTTTTTTTTTTTTTTTTTTTTGAGATGGAGTCTTGCTCTGTCGCCCCAACTGGAGTGCAGTAGCGCGATCTCGGCTCACTGCAAGCTCCGCCTCCTAGGTTCACACCATTCTCCTGCCTCAGCCTCCTGAGTAGCTGGGACTACAGGTGCCTGCCACCATGCCTGGATAATTTTTTATATTTTTAGTAGAGATGGGGTTTCACCGTGTTAGCTAGGATGGTCTCCATCTCCTGACCTTGTGATCTGCCTGCCTCCACCTCCCAAAGTGCTGGGATTACAGGTTTAAGCCACTGTGCCCGGCGCAAAAAGTAAATTTTAATACAATATAGACATGGGCAGGTCTCACTATCTTGCCCAGGCTGGTCTCATACTCCTGGGCTCAAGTGATCCTCCCACCTCAGCTTCCCAAACTGCTGGGATTACAGGTTTGAGCCACTAAGCCCTGCCAAGATTGGCATTTGAATCAGTGGACTGCCACCTTCATCTGATGTGGGCAGGCACCATCCAATCAGCTGAGGGCCTGGATATTTGTTATATTTTTTGTATTTTTAGTAGAGACAGGGTTGCACTATGTTGGCCAGGCTGATCTCGATGTTTTTGCGGCAGAGGAAAGGCAAACTGCTGCACTCTCTCTTTTTGCTGGAGCCAGACACCTATGTTATCCTGCCCTTGGACATCACAACTCCAGGTTCTCTGGCCTTTGGACTCCTACAAGAGGCCTCCTAGGTTCTCAAGCCTTTAGCCTTCGACTAAGAGCTAAACCATTAGTTTAGCTCTCCTGGTTATGAGACCTTTGAACTTGAGGCCAGCGCGGTGGCTCACGCCTGTAATCCCAGCACTTTGGGAAGTCAAGGCGGGTGGATCACAAGGTCAGGTGTTCGAGACCATCCTGGCTAACACGGTGAAATCCTGTCTCTACTAAAAATACAAAAAATTAGCCAGGCGTAGTGGTGGGCGCCTGTAGTCCCAGCTACTAGGGAGGCTGAGGCAGGAGAATGGCATGAACCCGGGAGGCAGAGCTTGCAGTGAGCTGAGATGGCACCACTGCACTCTAGCCTGGGCGACACTCCGTCTCAAAAAAAAAAAAAAAAAAAAGACCTTTGAACTTGTACTGAGTCACGCTGTCAGCTTCCTTGGTTCTCTAGCATGCAGATGGCCTAATGTGGGACTTCTCAGCCTCCATAACTCCGTGAAACATTTCTCCTAATAAATGCCCTCTCATCTCTCTCTCTCTCTCTCTCTCTCCATCCTATTGGTTCAATTTCTCTGGAAAACACTGACTAATACAAAGAGAGCTCAAGAGTGTGAAATATTTTTTTGAGAGGTCAAGCAAAAAATTGTTTGCTGATTATAGTGACATGGAGATTGGTAGTGATCTTAGTAAGAGGAGTTTCAGGGGAGTAGTAAAGATGGAAGTCAGGGTGCAATGAGTTCAAGAGTGAATATTAGAAAAGGATAAACTTTGTGTTGGATTAAAATAAATGGTGACAGAATGAACTTGTGGTTTTTGATATATATATTTCAAAAACACAGAAAGAATTATGAACATGTGTGTATTTGTGCATTGATGTACATACAATTGCTGGCCGGGCATGGTGGCTCATGCCTGTAATCCCAGCACTTTGAGAGGCTGAGGCAGGCGGATCACCTGAGATCGGGAGTTCGAGACCAGTCTGACCAACATGGTGTACTAAAAATACAAAAATTAGCTGGGTGTGGTGGTGCATGCCTGTAGTCCCAGTTACTTGGGAGGCTGAGGTACGAGATTTGCTTGAACCCAGGGGCAGATGCCACAGTGAGCCAAGGTGGCACCACCGTACTTCAGCCTGGATGATAGAGTAAGACTCTGTCTCAAAAACACCGCAAAAACATCGAGATCAGTCTGGCCAACATAGTGCAACCATGTCTCTACTAAAAATACAAAAAATTAGCTGGGTGTGGTGGTGGGTGCCTGTAATCCCAGGTACTTGGGGGGCTGAGGCAGGAGAATCTCTTGAGCCTGGGAGGCAGAGGTTGCAGTGTGCTGAGATGGCGCCATTGCACGTTAGCCTGGTCAACAAGAGGGAAACTCTGTCTCAAAAACAAACAAACAACAAAAACAAACATACATGCAATTTCTTAACTCTATTCACTAAGAGGGCCTGGGGCCTGGGCTCAGTGGCTCACCCCTGTAATCCCAGCACTTTGGGAGGCCCAAGTGGGAGGATTGCTTGAGCCCAGGAGTTCAAGGCCAGCCTGGTCAATATGGCAAACCCTGTCTCTACAAAAAAAAAAAAAAAAAAAAAAGACAAAAATTAGCCAGGGGTGGTGGTGCACATTTGCAGTCCCAGCTACTTGAGAGGTTGAGGTGGGAGGATTGTTTGAGTCTGGGAGGTCAAGGCTGCAATGAGGTGTGATCATGCCACTGTACTCTAGCCTGGGTGACAGAGTGATACCCTGTCTCAACAAAATAAAATAAAATAATAAAAAAGAGGGCCTAGGAGCAGTGATACCCCAGTAGCAATGAGTACAACTAGTGCTCAGATCTTGGTCCCTTAGTAGTAGTCTTTGATGAAAAGAACCTCCTTCGAGCTCTTTGGAGAAGTGCTTGTTTCAAGGGTTGGGAGAGGATGAGCCTGGAACATCTTGTAGTACCAGAAAATAAAGAACTGCTTAAACAAAGAAGTGGAGGCTGGGCATGGCGGCTCACGCCTGTAATGCCAGCACTTTAGGAAGCTGAGTCAGGTGGAATGCTTGAGTGCAGGAGTTTGAGACCAACCTGGGCAATGTGGGGAGACTCTGTCTCTACAAAAAATAAAAAATTATCTGGGAGTGGTGGCAGGTGCCTGTAGTCTCAACTACTCAGAGGCTGAGGTGAGATGATTGCTTGAGCCTGGGAGGTTAAGGCTGCAGTGAGCTATGATTGCACCACTGCACAGCCTGAGTGACAGAGCTAGACCCTCTCTCAAAAAAATAAAATAAATAAATAAATAAAAATAAAAAAGGAAGTGGACATGTCAAAAGGACTCATAAACTAACCTGAAGGAGTGCCTAATGACCAAACCTGGAACAATCTAAGAAACAATATAAATAATGACAGTATTGGATTATAACCCACGGAATAACTATCCAGGAGTCCATACTGACATAAATATAATTAAATGAATACATGACAGAGCAGGAACAATTATTTTTTTACAGAAAACTTCCAATTAATAAATGTAGAATGAATGTGGGAAATATACAATCTCCAATATATAAACACAACAGTAATTGTTGCAGGCAAGACCCACTGATGAATGGTAAAATCAGTGGTTGAGGCCAGGTGCAGTGGCTCAGGCCTATAATCCCGGGACTTTGGGAAGCTGAGATGGCAGGATAACTTGAGGCTAGGAGTTCAAGTCTACCCTTGGCAACCCAGAGAGACCCTGTCTCTACAAAAATAATTTAAAAAATTAGCTGGGTGTAGTGGAGTGCACCTTAGTCCCAGCTATTTGGGAGGCTGAGGTGGAGGGATTCCCTGAGTTCAGGCATTTGACTCTGCAGTTATGATTGTGCCACTGCACTCCAGCCTAGGTGATAGAGAGAGATCCTGTCTCTAAAGATAAAAAAAAAAAAAATCAGTGGTTTGAGGAGAAACAGGACATTTGCATATCCTCAAAACAACTCCTCTAAGATATTTATCAATATACAAATGAAAACACAGTAATTTAATTCCTGATAGATACCAGCTTAACCAAGTGATCAAGATTAATACTAGTAATAAGATGTATTGGCATCATATATCCTCTGATATAATGCATTGAGAGAACATGATATGACTTTTGTGGCATTTTTGTCAAAAATCCACGACTTCAATCTAATTATGAAAAAAATGCCAGATAAACTAAATTGAGAGATATTTTGCAAGATGACTACTAATACTCATCCAAGTGTCAAAGTCGGCTGGTGCAGGGGCTCACGCCTGCAATCTCAGATCTTTGGGAGGTTGAGGCTAGAAGAAGGCTTTAGCTTAAGAGTTTGAGAATAGCCTGGGCATCATAGTGAGACTTTGTCTCTACAAAAAATTTAAAAAGTAGCTGAGTGTGGTGGCCCATGCTCATCTCTCAGCTATTTGGGAGGCTGAGGTGGAAGGATTGCTTGACCTGGGGAAATGGATGTTGCGGTGAACCAATATCACACATTGCACTATAGCCTGGGTGACAGAGCGAGACTCTGTCTTACAAAAAAAAAGTGTCAAAGTTACGAAAGACAAGGAAAGACTGAGGAATTGTCATAGATTGGAGAAGACTAAGGAAACACAACTAAATGCAGTATGGGATTCTGGATTGGATCATGGAACAGAAAAAGGACATTACCAACATGGTGAAAACTCATCTCTACTAAAAATACAAAAAGTTAGCCAGGCGTGGTGGTGCAGGCCTGTAATCCCACTACTCAGAAGGCTGAGGCAGGAGAATCGCTTGAACCTGGGAGGTGGAGGTTGCAGTAAGCCAGGATTATGCCACTGCCCTCCAGTGTGGGCAACAGAGCAATACCCACCCTGTCTCAAAAATAAAATAAAATAAATTAAATTAAAATAAATAAGTAAAAAGAAAAAGGACATTGGGGGAAAACTGGTAAAATCCAAATAAGGTATATAGTTTATAGTGATTTAGTAATGTTAACTTCATAGTTTTGATCATTGTACTATGCTTGTGCATGTTTTTAACATTAGAGGAAGCTGGGTGAAGGGTATATGTGAATTCTGTACTATTTTTATAACTTTTTTGTAAGTGTAAAATTATTTCGAAATAATCTTTTTTTTAAAGGCGAATAAAGGGCATGGGGGTGGGATCCAAAACACAGGGGAGGCCGGGTGAGGTGGCTCACACCTGTAATCCCAGCACTTTGGGAGGCCAAGGTGGGCAGATCACTTGAGGTCAGGAGTTTGAGACCAGCCTAGCCAACATAGAGAAATGCTATCTCTACCAAAAACACAAAAATTAGCCGGGCATGGTGCTGTGTGCCTGTAATCCCGGCTACTCGGGAGGCTGAAGCACAAGAATCACTTGAACCCGGGAGGCGGAGCTTGCAGTGAGCTGAGATCGCATCACTGCATTCCAGCCTGGGCTACAAAGCAAGACTCTGTCTCAAAAAAATAAACAAATAAATAAAATAAATACATAAATAAATAAAACACAGGGGAAAGAGTAGCCTTAGTTAGGAGGAGCTATGCCTCTGCCATGGTATCAAGAAGGCTGGCAGAAGGCATGAGTGGTCCTGTAGATGAGTTTACTGTCTTGGTGGCTAGAAGCTGATAAAATTCTTCAGCGGGGTTCATGGCTGCATTCTCAAAGCCAATTCACAGGACATAGCATAGAATGAGGACTGGACAAATGTTTATCGAACTGAACAGGACTGAGTCTGAAACACAACTACATTATGATTATATCATTATTTCTACCTATGTGGCTTTAGGCATGTTACTCATTCTCTCAGTGCCTCCATTTCCTATGAAAATGGGAATATAATCCCAGTTGTTGAGGCAGAGATTTATATGTATTCACCCAAATCTGTTTCATTTTATTTCTGGGCACATAGCTAAATCATACTTTCCTGCCTCCAATTCTTTTTTTTTTTTTTTTTTTTTTTTTTGAGACGGAGTCTCGCTCTGTCGCCCAGGCTGGAGTGCAGTGGCCGGATCTCACTCACTACAAGCTCCGCCTCCCGGGTTCACGCCATTCTCCTGCCTCAGCCTCCGAGTAGCTGGGACTAAGGCGCCCGCCATCTCGCCCGGCTAATTTTTTGTATTTTTTAGTAGAGACGGGGTTTCACCGTGTTAGCCAGGATGGTCTCGATCTCCTGACCTTGTGATCCGCCCGTCTCGGCCTCCCAAAGTGCTGGGATTACAGGCTTGAGCCACCGCGCCCGGCCTCCTGCCTCCAATTCTGTTAGGCACAGAGCTGACCAGCACTTCATTGGCTCTGAATACATGTTTGATGAAAGAATATAACTATTGACATGCTCCATTACAAACTTTGTTGTGTCACCATTTCTTCCATATCTTCATACGGAACAAAACGACATCTTGTCTGGCCATGGAGGTGGTTAAGACTAAACGAAAATTTCCAAGAGATAATTTGTCATAAAGGATATGACTTGCTTTACACAGAACCAACTGCCAATGACTAACCCTTCTTTAATTATGAGCCGTGGAGAACAGTCATGCATTAAACATTCCTTGACATCCACCGGGCACGGTGGGACATTGGATAGACCCAGATGAAAATAATAGTTCACGGCCAGGCACGGTGGCTCACGCTGTAATTCCAGTACTTTGGGAGGCCGAGGTGGGTGGATCACTTGAGGTCAAGAGTTCAAGACCAGCCTGGCCAACATGGTGAAACCCCGACTCTACTAAGAATATAAAAATAAGCTGGGTGTGGTGGCGGGCACCTGTAATCCCAGCCACTTGGGAAGCTGAGACAGGAGCATCGCTTGAACCCAGGAGGTGGAGGTTGTAGTGAGCTGAGGTTGTGCCACTGCACTCCAGCCTGGGTGACAAGCGTGAAACTTCATCTCAAAAAAAAAAAAAAAAAAAAAAAAAAAAAGAAAGAAAATAATAGTTTGAAAAACTGAAAAATAGTTCAGGTGCTGTGGCTCATGCCTGTAATCCTAGCACTTTGGGAAACCAAGGTGGGAGGATTGCTTGAGCCCAGGTATTTGAGACCAGTCTGGGCAAAATAGTGAGACCCTGTCTCTACAGAAAAAATTAATAAAAATAAAAATAATTTAAAAAAATCAGCTGGGCATAGTGGCATGAACTAATTGGGAGGCTGAGGTGGGAGAATCCCGGAGGGAGTAGGAGTCCTGGAGGTCTAGGCTGCAGTGACCCTGTCTCCAAAAAACAAAACAAAACAAAACAAAACAAAACAAAACAAAAAAAAAGAGAGAGAGAGGGAAAAGAAAACAAATAAGAAACATTAAAGGGCCAGGCACGGTGGCTCATGCCTGTAATCCCAGCACTTTGGGAGGCCAAGGAGGGCGGATCACGAGGTCAGGAGTTAATGAGACCAGCCTGGCCAATATGATGAAACCTCCTCTGTACTAAAAATACAAAAATTAGCTGGGCATGGTGGTGGGTGCCTGTAATCCCAGCTACTCAGGAGGCTGAGGCAGAAGAATTGCTTGAACCCGAGAGGCAGAGGTTGCAGTGAGTCGAGATCGTGCCAGACTCTGTCTCAAAAAAAAAAAAAAAAGGAAAAAATCAGAAACATTTTGCTGGAGTGTTTCCTACTTTTTTGCTCCCTCGGACTGCCCCAGTCAGCTAATTTGAGGACATAGGATTATAAGAAAGGTGTGAGGACTGGGGGGTGTGTTGTGGTTAGAAAATGGGAAAATTGAATTGCAGCTAATACAAACTTTCTGGCTACTTAGTCTTCTAGGGTTGTAGTATCTTGGATTAAGTTATTATGGTTTAGATTTTGAACTTCAACATTTTCAGTTCAATAACATGGTCAAGTCAGTTATATGAAAATGAGTTAAATGAATCCATGGATTCTCATGCCAAACAGTCTCTTGTGAGAATATATAAACCAGAATGTTAATTTACTACCTTACAAGAGAAATGTAACCAGACAGCAGACTGTATATTCAGATTGTATATTTTATCAGCTGCTTGAGATTTTTTGTTTTGTTTTTGAGACAGGGTCTCACTCTGGCACCCAGGCTGGAGTGCAGTACGATCTCAGCTCACTGCAACCTCTACCTCCTGGGCTCAAGCCATCCTCCTACCTTGGCCTCCTGAGTAGCTGGGTCTACAGGCTCAAGCCACCATACCAGCTAATGTTTTGTATTTTTGGTAAAGATAGGATTTTGCCATGTTGTCCAGGCTGGTTTTGAACTGCTGGTCTCAAGTGAACCACCTGCCTGGGCCTGCCAAAGTGCTGGGATTACAGGCGTGAGTCACCACCCCGGCCTGCTTGAGATATTCTTTCCTTATAGGATAATCTACATGGGAAGCCTAGTTATAATCAGATTTTCTGGTAAACAGGAATCTGCAGCAAGAAGAATTAGATCGGTAATCATAAAAGACCAGTGTTATCTAATTACGATAACCGAATGCAATCATTTCAGCCTTAAGAACAGAATTGCTAAGAGAGGGTTGCTTTTTCTCTACTGCTATTTTCTTTCATGTGAGTTGAGCTGGAATGATGCGCTCATTGCTTTCCCTTTATTCATTGTAATCCAAGGCAGAGAGTAACTCATCTGATTGCTGAATCAGGAAGAACAACCTAGGTATGCTTGCCTCATTTCTTCTCATTTCTCTCAAGAGTACACACTTCCTCTGGGATTTAAGCCTTACTTGGGCCAGTGTGTTCAGTGTTGCCCAGGGCCAACTTCTTCCTTAGGCACAGCAGGCAGTGCCTAGGGTCCATGAAAATGTTTTAATTTCCTTTAAAATCAGAAGAAAAAAAAATGAGGCTGGGTGCGGTGGCTCAAGCCTGTAATCCCAGCACTTTGGGAGTCTGCTGCCGTAGGATCCCTTGAGCCCAGGAGTTGGAGACTAGCCTAGGCAATATAGTGAGACTCCGTATCCTTATCTACAAAAAATTTAAAAATTGGCTGGGCATGGTGCCATGCGCCTTTGGTCCCAGTTACTTGGAAGGCTGAGGTGGGAGGATCCTTGAGCCAGGAGGCTTAAACTGGAGTGAGCCGAGATATTGGCACTACAGTCTGGCCTGGGCAACACAGTGAGACCCTGTACGAAAAAAAAAAAAAAAGAAAGAAAGAAAAAGAAAAAAGAAAAAACAGAAGAAGAAAAAAGTGAATTTGTAGCTCAAACAAAAATGTTTTAATATATGTATATCAGTATAGTCATAATGTACAATTTTTAGTATATATATTTAATGAAGGAAAAAGAAGGGGAGCCCAAGAAAAAAGCAGAAGTGCCTATGGTCCCATGAAAGCCACAATGTGTGCCTTTGCTGCCTGTGGCACAGGGTAGGTAAGTGTATATCATTCTGGCGTTCAGATGACAGGTCAGTTTGGTTCTCATGAGCTGCATCCTCCAGTTAATCCTTATCAGTTCAAGGTGATATCTGACCTCACATTTACCTTATGCTTGCCCTTTATTCTCAATTTGGGCAGAGAAGAGCCATGTCCTTTATTGGATGCCCTCAAGACCTCAACATAAACTATAGGAATATATATTTACTGAATTAAACTGAAGGAGACTAGAGAATCTGTGTAGTGAGCCAGGCTACACTGATCGATGCTGGCTAACTTCTGCAGAAATACCATTATTTAACTTCCCTTTTCTCTGGTCCATACAGATCAAATCCTTCTATATATATCTATGTATATGTGTGTGTGTGTGTGTGTGTATATACATATATTTTTTAGACAGAGTCTTGCTCTTTCACCCAGGCTGGAGTGCAGTAGTGCCATCTTGGCTCACTTCAAGCGATTCTCCTGCCTCAGCCTCCCAAATAGCTGAGATTGCATGTACACTCCACCGTGCCCAGCTAATTTTTGTATTTCTAGTAGAGATGGGGTTTCGCAATGTTGGCCAGGCTGGTCTCAAACTCCTGACCTCAAGTGATCCGCCCACCTTGGACTCCCAAAGTGCTGGGATTACAGGTGGGAGCCACTGTGTCAGGCCCAAATCCTTCTATATTTTGCACTTAGCCAAAAAAAAAAAAAAAAAAAAAAGAGAAAACTCATTGACATTATCGTATACATTACGATTGATTTCTGATTTGGAACAAGTTTTTTGTTGTTGTTGTTGTTTTGAGATGGAGTCTTGCTCTGCAGCTGAGGCTGGAGTGCAGTGGCTCAATCTCGGCTCACTGCAACCTCCGCTTCCCGGGTTCAAGGGATTCTCCTGCCTCAGTCTCCTGAGTAGCTGGGACTACAGGCGCACTCCACCATGCATGGCTAATTTTTGTATTTTTAGTAGAGCTGGGGTTTTCACCATGTTGGTCAGACTGGTCTCGAACTCCTGACTTCAGGTGATCCACCCACCTCAGCTTCCCAAAGTGCTGGGATTACAGGGTGAGCCACCGAGCCTGGCCCAAGGCATGGTTTTATATATTAAAAAGTTGCTGGCCGGGTGCGGTGGCTCACGCCTATAATCCCAGCACTTCAGGAGACCGAGGCAGGTGGAATACCTGAGGTCAGGGGTTTGAGACCAGCCTGACCAACATGGTGAAACCCCATCTCTACTAAAAATACAAAAAATTAGCCAGGCATAGTGACACATGCCTACAATCCCAGCTACTTGGGAGGTTGAGGCAGGATAATTGCTTGAACCGGAGAGGCAGAGGTGCAGTGAGCTGAGATCGTGCCATTGCACTCCAGCCTGGGCAACAAGAGCAAAAGTATGTCTCAAAAAAAAAAAAAGTCACTGATGTTAAGTGATATTATTACATTCAGAGAGCAAGTTGGGATTACAAATAACATTTTTCCAGGTAAATCAATATATTCTTAGTTTTTTTTCCCCCTTATCTACATTAGTTACCTGATTAAAAATCCTGGATATTTGAGTTCTAGTTTTTTCTTTTTCTTCTTTTTTTTTTTTTTGAGACAGAGTTTCACTCTTGTTGCCCAGGCTGGAGTGCAGTAGCATGATCTCGGTTCAGTGCAACCTCTGCCTCCCAGGTTCAAGAGATTGTCCTGCCTCAGCCTCCCGAGTAGCTGGGATTACAGGCACCCGCCACCACACCCAGTTAAGTTTTGTATTTTTAGTAGAGATGGGTTTTGCCATGTTGGCTAGGCTGGTCTGGAACTCCTGACATCAAGTGATCCACCTGCCTCAGCCTCTCAAAGTGCTGGGATTACAGGCGTGAGCCACCGCGCCCAGCAGAATTTTTTTCTTTTCCAGCCAAGCAGCAGCTTTATTAGTGGTGCTGGGTTCTTTCCATACCTTGCAGTGTGCTGGGAAGCATTCCCCAGGGTTTCCACAGAATGCCTCCCAGCGCTCGGGACAACACTGTGTAGCTTTGACACTGGAATGATATAAATAAAGCTTTGGTGTGTAGGTTTGCAGGAGAGAGTACAGGTTAATACTATGATACGAAAAATTCAGACAACACCAGCTCTCAATGTGAATTGGGTTTTTGGCCAAAGGGGTAACTTCTATGTAACTGGACACTGGGCCTGTTGCCACATCTATTCAAGGCCCCAGCAGCAGGAGGAGGGCGTCTAGGGCTGAGGCACCATGTGGCCCTGCCACTTCGCCTTCATCTGCAGGTACCGCCCTTTGCCTTCCTCAAAGCGTTTCTCTCTCTCTTTCTTTTTTTTTTTCTGAGACAGTTTCGCTCCTGTTGCCCAGGCTAGAGTGCTCCCTGCAACTTCCCTCTCCCGGGTTCAAGAGATTCTCCTGACTCAGCCTCCTGAGTAACTGGGATTACAGGCATGCACCATCACGACTGGCCAATTTTTTGTATTTTTAGTAGAGACGGGGTTTCACCATGTTGACCAGGCTGGTCTGAACTTCCAACCTCAGATGATTCGCCTGCCTCAGCCTCCCAAAGTGCTGGGATTACAGACTTGAGCCACCGAGTCAGGCTTCAAAGCGCTTTTTCTCATTCTGGGTCTCGGGCAAGCGCTGGGGCATGGGCAGCGACCCACCCTCCTGGCTCAGTGACACTTAGGTGAAGACACTGGCGGCCCGGTAGCGCTTCTGGGAGCTGTCCGCAACAGAGTTGGCGTCCACCAAGACCTCTATCTCTACGGATTTATTGCTCGTGAAGGCCATGCGTCCCGAGATGGTTTTGATGCAGCCTTTTCTGATCTTGTCGTGAAAATTAATGGCGTTCACGGAAGCTGTGACGAGGTTGGTCTTGCAGTGGCGTGCAGCCACGATCCCGGCGACCTCGTCCGTGAGCTTCATGGTCACGCCTTCATGCACGAAGCTGTGCAGGGTACAGTCTGAAGGCCCCACCATGTGGATCAAGCTGGACTGGCTGTAGCTGACAGTGTTCGGCTCTGGGTTGAGGACTGGCTGGACGACGTCCTCGTTCCTCCACTTGGTCTCCATGCGCTCCAGCTTCTGGGTTTTGTACCGCTTCTGGCCCGCCTCCTCCTGCTCCTGCCGGGAATACACAACAGGAGGCACTTCGAGGACCTTGTCCACGTTCTTCAGCGACAGGGGCACATACCAGAGGGTGGCTTTATTGGTCAGCTTTTTGGTACCTGTAAGGATGTTTTCGGACATCACGTTGACCTGCACCTCCACTGAGTGCTCGGAGGTGTAGGTGATCTCTGTGCTGATGTGGGCCACCTCACCGATGCACATGGGCCACAGGAAGTAGGTGTGCTCGACTCGAGCCAGAGTGGCCACACAGTGGTCTCTGTTCTGGCTGTTGCAAGGCCAGGTGCTGATGATGGCGCCCACCTCCTCGATCATCTTCAGGATGGTCACCCCTAGACATTGCGGGCCACATTGGCGTCATCTGGCCGCGTGATCCTGCAGATCTGGATGGGAGACGGCGTCTCGATGTCTGGGCCAGACATGCTGGCAGCTGCGCAGTGGCTGCGGGCGGGCATAGGTGTCTGGCAGGCCTGGCGCGGAATTGAGTTTTAGTGTCGAGAAAATTAAAGTTTTGGTGTTTTTTTTTTTTTTGAGACGGAGTCTTGCTCTGTCGCCGGGGCTGGAGTGCAGTGGCCGGATCTCAGCTCACTGCAAGCTCCGCCTCCCGGGTTTACGCCATTCTCCTGCCTCAGCCTCCCGAGTAGCTGGGACTACAGGCGCCCGCCACCTCGCCCGGCTAGTTTTTTTTTGTATTTTTTAGTAGAGACGGGGTTTCACCGTGTTAGCCAGGATGGTCTCGATCTCCTGACCTCGTGATCCGCCCGTCTCGGCCTCCCAAAGTGCTGGGATTACAGGCTTGAGCCACCGCGCCCGGCCTAAGTTTTGGTTGTTAAAATGATTGCAGTTTTAGCTAACTTCAATTTTAAAATTCACCAATAATAAAACTATTATTTATCAATAAGTAGAAACGAGTTAGAAAATATTCAATCCTTTCAATTCAGTTGGGGAATAAACTAATATTTTTCGAACAACTGACACATATCAAGCATTTACTTAGGTATTTGCATCCATATTGCAATTTAATTCCTGCAACTGTCCTGGAGCGGCACAGTGTCTCAGGCCAGCATTTTGGGAGGCTGATGGGGGAGGATCGCTTGGGCCCAGGAGTTCATAGACCATCCTGGGCAACATAGTGAGATCCCCATCTCTAAAGAAAACTAAACAAAACAAAACCAGTTCTTTTTTTTCTTTTTTCTTTTTTTTAGACAGGCTCTCTGTCAACCAGGCTGGAGTACAGTGGTGCAATCTCGGCTCACTGCAACCTCCGCCTCCCAGGTTCAAGCAATTCTCCTGTCTCAGTCTCCCGAGTAGCTGTGATTACAGGCTCTTGCCACCACGCCTGGCTAAAAACCAGTCCTTTAAATTTAGCATCCTGGTCAGGAACGGTGGCTCATGCCTGTAATCCCAGTATTTTGGGAGGCTGAGGCAGGTGGATCACTTGAGTTCAGGAGTTTGAGACCAGCCTGGGCAACATGGCAAAACCCTGTCTTTACAAAAAATACAAAAATTAGCTGGGCATGGTGGCATGTGCCTGTAGTCCCTGCTACCTGGGAGGCTGAGGTGGGATGATCACTTGAGTTCCAGAGGCAGAGGTTGCAGTGAGCCGATATAGTGCCACTGCACCCCAGCCTGGGCAAAAGAGTGAGACCCTTTCTAAAAAAAAAAAAAAAAATTAGCATCCTTATCCCCACTGTAGAATTAAAGAAATTGAGGCTAGGAGCAGTTAAGTATCTTTACAGAGATCATACATTAATGGGAAGGCAGAACTAAAAATATGGATTTACACCTAAAGTTTAAAAGCCTGTATTATTTTCCACTTCACCATACTACTTCTCTTAGCAAAAATAACAATGATGATGCTTTGTATCTGTCTTACCTCACATAAATTATAACAAAGGTCCTTAAGGACAGGGTCAATGTCTTATACTTTTACAGTATCCCTAATGAATTTTCAGGAAATATTGCTTGAATGGTATGGTTGGTTCCTGGTATTTAAATACTGTTATTTAATTTTTCAATGGTATTTCAATGATATAAATAAATTATGCTTTTTTAACCTTAGTGTTTATAATGCAATTATTCTGACTTATTTCACATCAGAGACAATTTTATCCAGTTTAAATTCATCTTACATAAAAAATGCGTAAACAGGCTGAATGCAGTGGCTCATGCCTGAATCTCAGCACTTTGGGAGGCTGTGGCAGGCAGACTGCTTGAGCTCAGGAGTTTGAGACCAGCCAAGGGAGCATGGCAAAACCCTGTGTCTACAAAAAATATAATTATTAGCCAAGCATGGTGGCACATGCCCGTGGTCCCTCCTATTGGGAGGCTGAAGTGGGAGGATCACCTGAGCCCAGGGAGTTTGAGACTGCAATAAGCTGTGATCACGCCACTGCACTCCAGTCTGGGAGACAGAGTGAGACCATGTCTCAAAAAAAAAAAAAGCGTAAACATATATGCAGTTATGTTTGCTGCCATTCTGCCATTTTTTGGAGTGTATGATATTTTTGGAGCATTATTATATCATGCTCATATAAAATATATTTAATATATTTAAATTCATTTGTAGGCTATTAAACTCTAGGAGTTGTCTTATGAATACCATTCTGGGACTTCCAGGATTTTCCTAAGTACTTTCTATCTGTTCAGTACCGGGAATAATAATATAAAATAAATAGTAAAAGGATAGTACTATCTATAGAGTTCAAAACACTGACAGAGAAATGGACTTTGCCTTCGGAAAGGTATTAGCCTCAACGGGTTAAGTAGTCCTAGAACTTGGAAACATATATATATTTTTTCCTTTCTTTTTCTTTCTTCCTTTTTTGAGTCTTGCAGAATTAGCTAGAATGGAAACCCATATTTGAATGTACTAAAATAACTATCAGCCGAGGACTCTTCACTCTGGGATTGGTGCTCTTGCCCTGGCCCTAATGCCTTTCTTTTCAAAATACAAACCAGATCAAACCAAACAAAAATGTCTCACACTCCTCAAACTCCATTCTAATTAGCAACATTCAGAATTTATCTTTCAGGCAGGTCATTACCAAACATTGAAAAGCCTAACTTCTTAGGCAGGGACTGAGAGGAAAGTCTAGTGGGTGGAATGTGTTACTTGGCCCCAGGCCCAGCTCACATTTTCCATAAGCAAACACCACCTTAGCTTAGGGTGAATGTCCTTAACACCACCTCTGGAGCTGGCCTCCCTCAATTTAGGAGGTTTTTGTTTTTGTTTTGTTTTTTAAGTACAATAACATTTTGAGAACCTAAATAATTTCATTACAAAGAACTTTACATTTCCCTTTAACAAGCATTTACAGAAAAACTACTACGAGGTCGCACGCAGTGGCTCACGCCTGTAATCCTAGCACTTTGGGAGGCCAAGGCACGCAGATCAGTTGAGGCCAGGAGTTCAAGACCAGCCTAGCCAACATGTCGAAAACCCATCTCTACTAAAAATACAAAAATTAGCCGAGCATGATGGTGCATGCCTGTAATCCCAACTACTTGGGAGGCTGAGGCAAGAGAATCGCTTGACCCAGAAGGGGGAGGTTGCAGTGAGCCGAGATCACACCACTGCATTCCAGCCTGGGTGACAGAGCGCGACCCTGTCACAAACAAACAAAAACAGAAAGGAAAACCTGCTATGATAGTTAGATTTCTCTGGATGCAACTATCAAGAAACAACTCAAGTTAGCTTAGGCCATAAAAGGAGAGATTTATTGTAAGAATATAGGGATGTTTTGAAGAAACCAAGGAGAGAGATGTAGCTGGCCCAGGAAAGACCAGAAACAAGTTGTTGAGAGCCCAGACATCATTTTCTCTTCATCTCTCCAATATCTCTTTTCTGCTTGTTTCTTCTCCCTAGAGCAGCTTCCTCTGCTACCCTGGACTGACGTAGAATATAGCTGCCTCCAATTCCTGAGTTAATCCTATACAAGCTCAGCAGCACAAAGAAACTGAGAATCGCAAATCTTTTATATTTTTACTTAAACGCTATTTATTTTTACACAGCAAATAGATTTTTTTGGGGGTCTTGCTCTGTTACCCAGGCTGGAGTGCAGTGGAGCAATGATAGCTCAAGCCATCCTTTCACCTCAGCCTCCAAAGTAGCTGGAACTACAGGCACACACCACCATGCCCAGCTAATTAAAATTTTCTTCTTTTTTTTCTTTTCTTTTTTTTTTTAAGGCCAGGCACAGTGGCTCATGCTTGTAATCCCAGCACTTTGGGAGGCCATGGCAGGCAGATCACTTGAGGTCAGGAGTTCGAGACCAGCCTGGTCAATATGGTCAGACCTCATCTCTACGAAAAATACCAAAATTAGCTGGGTGTGGTGGTGCGTGCCTGTAATTCCAGCTACTCGGGAGGCTGAAGCAAGAGAATCACTTGAACCCAGGAGGTGTTGAACCTGGGAGGTGGAGGTTGCAGTGAGATTAGATGGCGCTACTACACTCCAGCCTGGGCAACAAAGTGAGACTCTGTCTCAAATTTAAAAAAAAAAGTAAAAAAAAAAAAAAAATTGGGGCCTGGCGTGGTGGCCCATGCCTGTAATCTCAGCACTTTGGGAGGCCACGGTGGGCAGATCACCTGAGGTCAGGAGTTTAAGACCAGCCTGGGAAACATGGTGAAACCCCATTCTATACTAAAAATACAAAAATTAGGGCTGGGTGCAGTGGCTTATGCCTGTAATCCAAGCACTTTGGGAGGCTGAGACAGGCGGATCACCTGAGATTAGGAGTTCGAGACCAGCCTGGCCAACATGGAGAAACCCCCGTCTCTACTAAAAATACAAAATTAGCCGGGTGTGGTGGCCCATGTCTGTAATCTCAGATACTCGGGAGGCAGGAGAATCGCTTGAGCATGGGAGGTGGAGGTTGCAGTAAGCCGAGATCATGCCATTGCACTCCAGCCTGGGAAACAAGAGCAAAACTCCGTCTCAAAAAACAAAACAAAACAAAACAAAAATTAGCCTGGCATGGTGGCAGGCACCTGTAATCCCAGCTACTCGGGAGGCTGAGGTAGGGGAATCACTTGAACCTGGGAGGCGGAGGTTGCAGTGAGCCGAGACACGCCATTGCACTCCAGCCTGGGTGACAGAGAATGACTCCGTTTAAAAACAAAAAAATTAGCTTGGCACAGTGGTGTATGACTGTAATCCTAGCTGCTCAGGAGGCTGAGGCAGGAGAATCGCTTGAACCCAGGAGGCGGAGGTTGCAGTGAGCTGAGATTGTGCCACTGCACTCCAGCGTGGGCGACAGAGCGAGACTGTCTCAAAAAAAAAAAAAAAAAAAAAAAAAAAAAAAAAAAAAAAAAAAAGGCAGGTTGAGTGGCTCATGCCTGTAATCCCAGCATTTTGGGAGGCTGAAGCAGGTGGGTCACCTGAGGTCAGGAGTTTGAGACTAGCCTGGCCAACATATTGAAGGCCTGTCCCTACTAAAAATACAAAAATTAGCTGGGCGTGGTGGTACACATCTGTAATCCCAGCTACTGAGGAGGCTGAGACAGGAGAATCCCTCGAACTCAGGAGGTGGACGTTGCAATGAGCCGAGATTGCACCACTGCTGCTCTCTAGCCTGAGCGACACAGTGATACTGTCTCAAAAAAAAAAAAAAAAAATTGGTACATTAGCTTGGCATGGTGGTTTGCGTTTGTAGTCCCAGCTACTTGGGAGGCTGAGGGAGGAGTATAGCTTGAGCCCTAGAAGTTAGGCTGCAGGGAGCTGTCATCGTGCCACTGCACTCTAGTCTGGGCAATAGATCAAGATCCTGTCACAAAAAATAAATAAATATATAAAATTGTTTCAGTGAAAAGTCTCTTCATCCTCTTTCCTCTAGCCACCATTTGCTTTCTCAAAAGCAATTAATGGAGCAGTTTGTTCTATCTTCTTCTTGAGATATTCTATGTATATATGATAAAATCCATCCATCCATCCATCCATCCATCCATCCATCCATCCATCCATACCATCCGTCCATCATCATATCTATTATCTATCTATCTACCTACCTATCTATATTTATCTATCTTTTTCTCCTCTCTCCATTTTTTTACGCTAATGACAGCATACCATACACACATTTTTCACTGAGCAATATATCTTGGAGATGGTGCAGTACAAACATTTAGAGAGTGCCATCATTCTTTTATATTGTGGCATTCTGCTGTTTTCGTGTAACATACTGCATTTAACCAGTTCCCTGTAGGTGGGCATTTAGGTTTTCCCCCATCTTTTGCTATATTACAAACAATGCTGCACATATGTAATTTAAAAATATGCTTAAGAGTAATCTGTATTTCTTTTTCTGTGCGCAGTCTTTTTTATAATGTGTCCATTTTTTACTATTGGGTTGTTAGTCTTTTCCTTATTGATTTCTACATGTTTGTATATTAGAAATCAGCCCTTTGTCTCTGATGTGAATTGCATTTTTTTCTTGTTTATTATTTGTATTTTGATTTTACTAATGGTCTTTGTCCCAATTCTAAAATTTCCCAGGAAGAGACTAATTGGATTAAAACACGCACTCTTGGTTAAATGTGGTGAAAGAAGTGAGTGATTTTTCAAAACCCTGGAGTCTGGTCCTGTAGAATTGGGGGAAGAGGGTACAACTGACTAGGAAATTGTAAGCTAGGAAGGTACCCTAAAAGGAATTCAGTACATTTCAATGTGTAAGGAATGTTTTCTAGTTACTATGGATACATATTTTGTCTAGGGGAAGAGAGTTCACAGTTTTAGCAAAGATACAGACCAACAAATAATCATCACTGCAATTAAGAGAAGTATACAGACATTGCTGTGGGCTTAGAAGAAATCATTCTCTTTGGGAGGACAAGGTGGGAGGATCACTTGAGCCCAGGAGTTTGAGACCAGCCTGGCCAACATGGTGAAACCCTGTCTCTACGAAAATACAAAAAAAATTAGCCAGGTATGGTGGCACATGTCTGTAATCCCAGCTACTTGGGAGGCTGAGGCAGAATTGCTTGAACCTGGGAGGCAGAGGTTGCAGTAAGCCAAGATCACGCCACTGCCCTCCAGCCTGGGTGAGTCTCAAAAAAAAAAAAAAAAAAAAAAAAAAAAAAAGAAACTGTTCTATTTGGGGCATCCAGAAAAACTTTACAGGATAAAAGGGCATTTGGGTTGGGTTGTAAAACACAAATGAAAGTGAATGACTAAGTTAGCCAATGGTTCAACATCCCTGGAAAGGATGTATTATGTGTGTGATTGTCTCAAATAGAGGAGTAATTAACTGGCAGAAAGATGTTAGCAGGTATAGTTACAGGATGTACAGTTTCCTTATTGGCAGGTGATATGAAAACTTGGCTGGGCACGGTGGCTCATGCCTGTAATCCCAGCACTTTGGGAGGCTGAGGTCGGTGGATTACCTGAGGTCAGGAGTTGGAGATCAGCCTGACTAACATGGTGAAACCCTGTCTCTACTAAAAATACAAAAATTAGCTGGGTGTAGTAGCAGGCGCCTGTAATCCCAATTACTTGGGAGGCTGAGGCAGGAGAATCGCTTGAACCCGGGAGGCGGAGGTTGCAGTGAGCAGAGATCGTGCCACTGCACTCCAGCCTGGACGACAGAGTGAGACTCCATATCAAAAAAAAAAAAAAAAAAAAAAAAGAAAAGAAAAGAAAGCAAAACTCATAGTTACATAAAGCTGGAGCTCCCACAACATGCTTACAGACAAGAGGTATGGCTTCCCGTAAAGTTTCTCACGAAGACACAGAATTGTTGTTGCTATCACACTCACAGAAGGAGGATTATCCTGGGAATGAGGAAGCTATCCTTGGCATTATCTAGACTTTTTTTTTTAATACTGTCTTTGCCAATCCCATCTCCACCCTTTCTTGTCAAGTTTGGAGACTGTGCCTCGTGCCTGCCCATTCATATACAGAGAAACTGGGTAAAACAAAGGTCAATTTCTCAAGAGCATTTCTCAGGAGACCTACATTTCAGGCTTATTTGAGGTCATTTCTGCAGGAGTGACAGCATTTGGAAGCAGAGGTGAGGGGGTCTGGATTTTAAATTCGAATATGTAGACAAGTGTTTCCTCCAAAATGTGATACAAAATCACACGTCCTGGGATACTCTTATGAATAAAGGATTTGTGGTCAAGTAAGTTTGGAAATATTTACTATTATATCCTTTTCTTAGAGTTCATAGGCACATTGGCATATTAAAAGCTCTGAGAATTTACTCAAAGAAAAAGCACAGCGTGCAATGAGAAGCCCTTCAGTTTAAAAGCAATGCATAACTATTTATCCCTATTGAGAAAAGCTGGTAGAAATAAGAGGAACTGTGAAGTTTGTGAGAGGAGACACAATCAGATTAGATTTTTCATAAAGTTTTCACTCAGACTGGGATGCCATTGTTCTTTATTCTTAGGATTTATCTTTTTTTTCTTTTTCTTTTCCTTTTTTTTTGGAGACAGTGTCTCACTCTGTTGTCCAGGCTGGAGTGCAGTGGTGCAATCTTGGCTCACTGCAGCCTCCACCTCCCAGACCCAGGTGATCCTCCCACCTTAGCCTCCTGAGGAGCAGGGACTACTACTCCCACCATGTCCAGCTAATTTTTGCATTTGTTGTAGAGATGGAGTTTCACCATGTTGTCTAGGCTGCAAAAGTTATCTTCTTTTGGTAGATTTTCTCAGTACCCTATTCCTTCCTTAAGATATTTGTTTCCTTATTATTAATAGCCTTTATGCTTGCCTTTTTTTTTCTTTCTGTTTTTGAGACACGGTCTCACTCTGTTGTCCAGGCTGGAGTGCAGTAGTGTGATCTCAGCTCACTGCAACCTCCTGAGCTCAAGGGATCCTCCCACCTCAGCCTCCCAAGTAGCTGGGACTGTAGGTCCATACCACCACACTGGGCTATTTTTTGTATTTTTTGTAGAGATGGAGTTTCCCTATGTTGTCCAGGATGGCACCTTTTATAGATAAATAATTGCACTAAGAATACATTTTCTTTATGATTAAGTCCACTAATATCTGCAAAAACTATTTATTAAGCCTCTACTTTTATGTACATTTATTATTTTAATTAAGCAGAATGTAGCTTTTATGAATGCCATTTGAGAGATGAGAAAACTGAGTATTTGAGAGTAATTTTCCCAAAGTCAGAGCTTGATGCACCCTGAGTTGAGTGTGGTAAAGCAATCTTTCAATCTTTCTTTTTTTTTTGAGACGGAGTCTTACTCTGTTGCCCAGGCTGGAGTGCAGTGGCACGATCTCGGCTCACTGCAAGCTCTGCCTCCCGGGTTCACACCATTCTCCTGCCTCAGCCTCCGAGTAGCTGGGACTACAGGCGCCTACCACCACGCCCGGCTAATGTTTTGTATTTTTAGTAGAGACAGGGTTTTACCGTGTTAGCCAGTATGGTCTTGATCTCCTGACCTCGTGATCCGCCCGCCTCAGCCTCCCAAAGTGCTGGGATTACAGGCGTGAGCCACCGCACCCGGCTGGTAAAGCAATCTTACATAAAGATAAAACCCATTGATATTTATTTACTTTAGATAATGGCAATATTATCTATTATTTGGTTTCCACTAAATTTAAAATGGAAAAGTACAAGAATTCCAGTGTATGTTGGTTCTACTTGCTTTTAGTAAAGTTCTTGCAACAACACTATTCTTTTGTTTTTGAGACGGAGTCTCACTCTGTCACCCAGGCTGGAGTGCAATGGCACAATCTTGGCTCACTGCAACCTCCACTTTCTGGGTTCAAGCCATTCTCCTGCCTCAGGCTCCTGAGTAGCTGGGACTACAGGCAAGAGCCACCACACTTGGCTAATTTTTGTATTTTTGGTAGAAACGGGTTTCAGCATGTTAGCCAGGCTGGTCTCGATCTCCTGACCTCCGGATTCGCCCGCCTTGGCCTCCCAAAGTGCTGGGATTACAGGTGTGAGCCACTGCACCCGGCCAACAATACTATTCTTAGTTGGGAATGAAAACAGTGTATTAGCCATTATGTAGAAGAGGAAAAAATCCTGACACAGATTTCTTGATTTGCCATATGTTTTGTCATAGAGTGATGCTCACTTATTCTTTCACTCAATAAACATTCATGGAGTGTTTATATTGTACAAGGCTGGGAGTTTGACAATGAGGAATACAAGGCTGAATGGGAAACTTCAAGGCATTGATGACCTAGTAAGGGAGATTATAAACACATGAATAATTAAGCAGAATGCTTCAAGTTGTAATCCAAGTACAGGAATACAAAGGTGGCATAGATTATTAATACTTTTGGTTGGAAGGAAATCATACTTATGTTCTAAACATAAACATAGACAATCATGTTTAGAATTTAGCTGTTAAATAGACCAAATTTGGACTTAGGTAAATATAAAAGGTTTACTTTTGACGACTTGGCAGTTTTTTTTTTTTTTTTTTTTTTACAAAAATCCAAGACATTTCCCAAAATATAAACTTTAGTCTTTCCTTAAAGGTAACTTTAAAAAACTTAAAGGTAAGTTTTTAATCTAAAATGCCAGGATTAACTTTAACGTATTAAGTAGTAGACATTTTACCATTCCTCAGATTTAGCTGGCATTTTAGATAATTCAATATTGTCGCATAATTCTAACAAGACCAATTGTAATAAAACCAACCGGAAGACTGAAGAGAGTGTGAGCAGGAGTGGCACCCACAAGATAGTCAATAATTTTTTTTTTTCGAGATGGAGTCTTGCTCTGTTGCCCAGGCTGGAGTGCAGTGCGGCAATCTCAGCTCACTGCAACCTCCGCCTCCTCGGTTCAAGCGATTCTCTTGCCTCAGCCTCCCGAGTAGCTGAGATCACAGATGTATGCCACTACGCCCAGCTAATTTTTGTATTTTTAGTAGAGACAGGGTTTCACCATGTTGGCCAGGATGGTCTCGATTTCCTGACCTCGTGATCCGATCTACCTGCCTCGGCCTCCCAAAGTGCTGGGATTACAGGCATGAGCCACCATGCCAGGCCCTAATTCTTAAATGTCTTCTTTGAAATTTAAGGAAACACTGCCTGGCGTGGTGGCCCACGCCTGTAATTCCAGCACTTTGGGAGGCCGAGGTGGGAGGATCACCTGAGGTCAGGAGTTAGAGGCCAGCCTGGACAACATAGAGAAACCCCTCCTCCACTAAAAATACAAAAATTAGCTAGGTGTGGTGGCGGGCGCCTGCAATTCCAGCTATTCGGGGGGCTGAGGCACGAGAATCGCTTGAACCCGGGAGACGTAGGTTGAAGTGAGCTAAGATTGTGCCACCGCACTCCAGCCTGAGCAACTCTTGTTACCCCCACCTCCGCAAAAAAAAAAAAAAAAAAAAAAAGAAATTTAAAGGGACATGAACTTCAAAGAGAATGAGCATGATAAACAAAATCTTTATCCCAGGTACTAATCTAATGCTGATTAATGCTTCACCCTTTAAACGACGTGTTGTACTTTTCCCATTGGCTTAGAATTTGAACCAATAAGAAAGGAGGAAATCTTTATAAATATTCACAACCGAAGGCTGGTATTGCGAATGTTGAGTGAAGATTGCTTTGTTCTTCATTCTAGTCTCACTTTCAGAACTTTATGGTATTGATGTTCTTCTTATTGCCATAGTAAGCAAACTTTAAAAACATTCAGTTTGGGTGTTTCTTTGTGGCTTGAAATATATTTTCCAATGTTAAGAAGAGTTTATTTCTTACTGTTCTGACTTAAGATGTGATGAATCCTTAACAAATGTTCAAAGGAAAATAATTTAAATGCCAGTTTTTATTATCATGGTGAACATATTTCAAAAACAAAATATTAATTTCCTCGACTTCTTTCAAGTTTATAATTACTAGGGTTCTTTCATTTCTAAAGTGGCATATGTTACAGTTTTTAGTCTCTTATAATGGCTCTTTAGAGGCAGAGTTAATGTTAGGTTCTCAGCAACAGCTATTTATCTCTTGAGATTCTGGGTTATTACAATTTTTTGTTTTTGAAATTTAATAAAAGCATTAAGGAGTTTTTGTATAGTGATTTTTTTTTTAAGGATCAACATGAAGTCTGTGATTTAACACTGGGACTCGAGACCTCTTATAAATACAAAATTCATACAAAAGGAAAAAATTGCCCTATTTTTCTATGTGGATGGTTTCATCAGAAAATTTACCATCTTGAGTTCTCTCCTTACATATTACTGGTTATTTGAAAAAGCACTAGAATGTTCTCATTGTGAATAAGTGTTCCAGTTAGACCTAAACGACAAAACCACTTGCACTTGCCCCAAATTTACACTCTGTTTAAAGCAACTCCCATAACAACCAACAATGTCTCTTCGATGCAAAGGGACACTTTGTCATAAGGTTATTTCGTTTCCCTATTCTGGAAAAAACCACTGCAAGTGGAATGAAAAGTAATTGCAAAGGGAGGGGAAGGAGGAAGTAAAAAAACAGGCAAAACCACAACCACTACCACCACCACCACCACCACAACCACCACCACCACCACCACCACCACCACCAACCAGAAAGCAAAGGTGAAAAATTTGCGTACCCTGAAAACACTGAACATTTCATATCAGAACCCAGAACAAATAAACCAGGGAAAGCAGAGTTGAGAGAAAAAAAAAATGGTGCAGGCTTGGAGACGGACTCATACTACAGCGGTTGCAAGAGGGAAGCGTACGTCTTTGCTTTTTCTTGGCACCCGAAAACTCAAGCTCGAACTGGGGGCAAAGGCCAGCCGCTGCGGTTCCATCGGCTAAGGCGCCCACATTCCCCGAGCTCATACTGCACGCTGGCAGGGCCGATGGGGCTGGGCGGCCTCCCTCCACCCCGTGACCGTCGCCGACCCCTTTGTCTCCCCGTGGGGCTCCGAGGCCGCGCGCCCGGAAGTCTCCCGCGGGAGAGCCGCGCGCTAGGAGGCGGGTTCCCGTGCCCGCCGCAGCGGCCATGGCCCAGCTGGACCCCTGGCCTTCACAGCTCCAGTCAGGCAATGCCGAGGCCGGTCGCTCGCCTCGCCGTCCCTCCCAACTTGCAGCCCGGACCCCGAGCGCGTCAGGGCTCGCCCCAGCTCTGCTTTCTTCTCTCCCCTTGCCCCGCCAGGCCGACTTCGTGTTTGTTTTATTTTTTGGGGCTCGGGCGAGTGCCGAGGGCTAGAAACAGCTGTGGTTTACCGCGCCGCTTATTTTGGCAAAAATTCCGGGCCTGTTGCAGTGTTCCCCAGCGCCAAACGGCTCCCGCCTTCCCCCCACGGCAGAACCCGACACTCGAAGAAGGGCTTGCTCCTCCAGGCATCCCCTGACAAGAAAAGTGGGGACCACGGCCGGCTCTTGGGCGAGCCTTGGGGGGGCGGTGGGCGGCCGGAAGCCGCCGAACCGGCCGGGCAGGACTTGCTCTCTAAAGGGAGCGGGAGAGGTGGGAACGCCTGCGGGCTCAGGTGCCCCGGGTCGCCGCGCCGAGGCGGAGCTCGGGGACGAAGCAGAGGTCGTGGCGGACAGCCGGCGGGCTTGGGGGGGCGGTGGGCGGCGATCCACCTGGGCGACGTGGCAGCCATTGCCGGCGCCTCGAGACCCCTCCCCACACGGCCGCCCGCCCGCCCTCTCGCGGCGGGCTTCTGCGCGGCTGCTCTTCCTCGGCCGGACGGAGAGCGGCAGTGTCTCCCCGCCAGGCGCGCTCGCCGCGTCTCCCCCGCGGCCGCAGCTGCTCGCTAGCCCTGAGCGGCGCGGGAGAGCGCAGTGGCGCCGGCGGGAAAGGGTTGTGGACCTGCGGCGCCGCGTTGTGCGCTAGACGACGCGGCCCCGGCTTCGACGCCCTCTGCCCGTTCCAGGAGCAGGTAAAGGCGGCGGGTGGGAGGCAGGGAGGCGGGTCCGAGGTGAGGGCCCTGGAGGTTAGGGGTCCCGGGGCGCCGAGCCGAAGCGGAGGGCCTGAAGCAGCGGCGGGAGGCGCGGCGAGTGAACTCCCAAGCCCTGAACGTGGGGCCCGGCGCGGGCCGCCTCCGATCCGACCTGCGGGCCCGGCTGCCCGGACGGAAGGGAAGTGAGGCGTCGGCGAGAGGCGGGCCCTGGCGCTCAGCCCGAGGCCGGGCGAAGGCGGGGGCCGCGGCCGCTTCCTTGGCCTCCGAGTGCCTGGCGGGCCTCCAGGCCCCAGACACACCCCTCTCGACCCCCCGAGGTTTCTTCCCAGATCTGTTCCCGCCGGGACCTGACCTTGCGCCCCTCTGGGCGCCTTCGGTGTTTGCCAGGCGGAGCCTTCTGGGAACTTCAGGCCACCTTCCTGAGCACGTAGTCCTAGCCGAGCCGTTTATTTACTCACTTCAAGTCCAAACACAAAACCACTCACACGTTCGGATTTTGGAGACTGCGGGGAGACTTTCCCCTCCCCGGCATTTGTGCGTCTTTGGCCTTCGTCCCGCCTCCCCTGCCCCCACTGCAATTTTGACCCTCACTGGGACCCTTCTAGAGCCCCTCTCTCATCGGAACCCTCTATGAGCCGTCTGTTTGGAAATTCATCCTCAATCGAGTGAGTCATCTTAGCGGGGGCACAGTTTATCCCTCATGCGCTTTTGGTTAAAATAGTTTTTTTTTTTTTTCCCTCCGAAAGAGAGCTAGAGTAATATAATGTAGATGACAGGTCAGTGTTAGCTTCAAAGGCTCTTCCTTTCGGCGGCAGTCTTTGTAACTAGGATCTGATATTTGTGTTACGGACAGGTTTGTACACATTCTCGCCATGCAGTGGTTGTAATGTCTCCATGGCACAGTTCTGGCTTGAAGGCAGGATTGGCTGCTTTTTCTACTCGACATCTTTGAGCCAATCAGCAAGGGCTGCTTGCCTGGAGACTGGTTAACTCTGTAAAGGTGGCGATTGGTTGAGCTCCTAGAAGAAAATCCTGGAGGTGAACCTAGCCTCTCAGAAAACAATGACTGATTTGCAGCTGTGTTAAAAAAATGTTTTCTTTAAATCCCAACATCAGCCTTTTCACTCCGTTTTTATTACTTCCAGTGTTTTTCTTTCAAACACCAGCTGTCTTTTGTAACTCGTTTTAACTCTCATCCTTTAATTTTAACTAAAAGACTTCTTACGCGCTTTAGGAAATGTAAACATCGTGCGTTCTGTGTTTTGATAAACGTGGTTCCATCTGCCTTTCTAACATTGTTTATTGCTAAAGGTCAGAAATAAACAGTTTAGAGTTTCGCTGCCAGGACCTTTATTATTTAAGTGCCGTGCTAGGACGGGGGGTTGGAGTGAGGGGCTGTAGTGGTGAACATGGTGGGAAGAATAGGAAATAAATGGCTGTTCTTTTGCAAGGAGGCTACAATTTAGTTAATGAAAAAAGACTAACATGTAAAACAATAAAGAATAAAGCAGTAGAAATCAGCACGCAGTACGTACGAATGCCAGTTTGAATACCTGTTGACTTTAGTTGATTTGGAGGGGAGATAGAAGTACTGTACTTCATAAAAAAAGTGGGCTTAAGTTATGGTAGAGGCATGTTTTTTCCTTCATTAAAGTATATTTCCTTCATTAAAGTATATTAAAGTAGGCATAGTACATAGTACATAGTACATAGTACTATGTACATAGTACATGGTACATGGTAGAGGCTAAATATCACTGTAGTTGCATGTTTTTTAAAAATATTTGAATCTAAATACTGTTACATAGTTTAATCTTATTTTATTTTATTTATTATTTTGAGACAAGCTCTGGTCATATCGCCAAGGCTGGAGTGCAGTGGCACTATCTCAGCTCACTGCAAAGTCTGCCTCCCGGGCTCAAGCCATCATCCCACCTCATGCCCTAGAGTAGCTGGTACTAGAGGCCCAAGCCGCTACGCCCGGCTAATTTTTGTATTTTTTTTTTTGAGACGGAGTCTCACTCTGTCGCCCAGGCTGGAGTGTAGTGGCCGGATCTCAGCTCACTGCAAGCTCCGCCTCCCAGGTTTACGCCATTCTCCTGCCTCGGCCTCCCGAGTAGCTGGGACTACAGGCGCCAGCCACCTCGCCCGGCTAGTTTTTTGTATTTTTTAGTAGAGACGGGGTTTCATCGTGTTAGCCAGGATGGTCTTGATCTCCTGACCTTGGGATCCACCCGTCTAGGCCTCCCAAAGTGCTGGGATTAAAGGCTTGAGCCACCGCGCCCGGCCAATTTTTGTATTTTTTGTAGAGGAGGTTTCGCCATGTTGCCCAGGCTGGTCTCAAACCGTGAGCTGAAGCAATCCGCCTGTCTCGGCCTTCCAAAGTGCTGGGATTACAGGAGTGACCACCACGCCCGCCCAGCTGTTTTAAAACCCTGATTATTTTCCTTTTAAAACTTCCCTTTTCATCATGATTAGCCATGATTATGCATATCTTTTGATATGCAAAGCAGCAACCATTTATTAGTCAATGAATTTCAGAAAAATAGCTACCTTCCTTCTTCGCTTTCCTTTCAGCTTTTTATATGCAAAATCATATTGTAAGTCTTGGGAAGAATCAGTTGTCTATTAAATGCCTTTAGAAGTAGTTTATGTTAGGAATTTAAGAAGAGATTGAGCATTTTTTATGTATATATGTATGTATTTTGAGACAGAGCCTCTATCGCTCAGGCTGGAGTGCAGTGGCGCTATTTTGTCTCAGCCTTCGGAGTAGCTGGGATTACAGGTGCTCAGCACCACACCTGGCTAACTTCCGTATTTTTAGTAGGGATGGGTTTTTGCCATGTTGATGAGGCTGGTCTGTAACTCCTGGCCTCGAGTGATCTGCCTACTTGGCCTCCCAAAGTGCTAGGATTATAGGCGTGAGCCACCCCTGCCTGGCCTTAGATTGAATGCTTTTTTGATACCTACCTTGCCTGATAATGAGTAAGCATACATCAAGCCATATATCATTATCAACCTCATTGCCCTCGTCCTCATAGTAATGAAGTGGCATACGTATATATATACACACATGCACACCAGATGCTGTTTTAAGCACTTTACATATGTGATTGTATTTAATTCTTACAACTCTGAGATTTGCACTATTCTTACAGAGGAGGAGACAGAGACTGAGAAATATTAAGAAAGTTGCTGAAAGTTACCCGACTAGTGTGTGGGAGTGTTATGTATGTATCAGGGAGGTTTCAGTCAAACCTAGATCTTTATGACCCAAAACCTTATTCTTTTTTTTTTTTCTTTTTTTAAAGAGACAGGGTCTCACTATGTTGCTCAGGCTGCTGTCGAACTCCTGGGCTCAAGCAATCCTCCTGCCTCAACCTCTCAAGGCGCTGAGATTACAGGCATGAGCCACTGTGCCTGCGCTTTGGGAAGAGTATTTTACTTTCTTACCTGAGAGCTTGAATCTCAGCATTGCCCTCCAGAAATTATTTTATTAGAACTGTACATCTAGATTGTGGTTAATCAGTTCTATCTGAGCTCTCATACTTTATTTTATTTTTTGAGATGGAGTCTTGTTCTATTGCCCAGGCTGGAGTGCGATGGTGCGATCTTGGCTCACTGCAACCTCCGCCTCCCGGATTCAAGCAATTCTCCTGCCTCAGCCTCCCAAGTAGCTGGGATTACAGGTGCACACCACCATGCCCGGCTAATATTTTTATTTTTAGTAGTGACGGGGTTTCACCTTGTTGGTCAGGCTGGTCTCGAACTCCTGACCTCAGGTGATCCACCCGCCTTGCCCTCCCAAAGTGCTGGGATTACAGGTGTGAGCCACTGCATCCAGCCACACATACTTTAAAAATTAAAAGAGCCTTTAATAAATTTATGTGGCTAAGTAGCTAGATTTTTTTTTTTTTTTGATACAGGGTCTCCCTCTGTTGCCCAGGCTGGAGTGCTGTGGCATGATTATAGCTCACTGTAGCCTTGAATTCCTAGGCTCAAGGGATTCTCCTGCAGTAGCCTCCCGAGTAGCTGGGAGTATAGGCCCATACCGCCATGCCTGGCTCATTTTTAAAATTTTTTTGTAGAGACAGGGTCTTGCTGTGTTGCCTAGGCTGGTCTCAAACTTGTGGGCTCAAGTGGTCTTCTCACTTCAGCCTCCCAAGTTGCTGGGGATATGGGCCTGAGCCACCATGCCTGGCCTGTTTTTCTAAATGTGGATTGTGTGACCGTATCCTTTGATCATGTATTGGCTGCTTTTCTTTTCTTTTCTTTTTCTTTTTTTAAAATTTAAATTGAGACGGGATGTTGCCATATTGCCCAGGCTGGTCTCAGACTTCTGAGCTCAAGTGATCCTCCCACCTCGGCCTCCTAAAGCCCTAGAATTATAGGTGTGAGCCACCATGCTCAGCTGGGTGTTTTTCTTAAAACTTTATGCAAGCCCCAGATACATGATTATTAGTGTCTTTATTATTATTATTTTTGAGGCGGAGTCTCACTGTGTTGCCCAGGCTGGAGTGCAGTGGCACAGTCTCGGCTAACTGCAACCTTCCAGTTTCAAGCAATTCTTCTGCCTCAGCCTCCCGAGTAGCTGAGATTACAGGTGGCCACTGCCACGCTTGGCTGATTTTTGTATTTTTATTTTATTTTATTTTATTTATTTATTTTTGAGATGGAGTCTCATTCTTGTTGTCCAGTCTGGAGTGCCATGGCAACCTCCGCCTCCTGGGTTCAAGTGATTCTTCTGCCTCAGTCTCCCAAGTTACTAGGATTACAGACGTGCGCCACCGTGCCCAGCTAATTTTTGTATTTTTAGTGGAGATGGGGTTTGGCCATGTTGGCCAGGCTGGTCTCGAACTCCTAACCTCAGGTGATCTGCCTGCCTTGGCCTCCCAAAGTGCTGGGATTACAGGCTTGAGCCACTGTGCCTGGTGTATTTTTTTTTTTTTGAGATGGGGTTTCGTTCTTGTTGCCCAGGTTGGAGTGCAGTGGCATGATCTCGGCTCACTGCAACCTCTGCCTACCGTGTTCAAGTGATTCTCCTGCCTCAGCCTCCCAAGTAGCTGGGATTACAGGCGCCTGCCACCATGCTTGGCTAATTCTTGTATGTTTGGTAGAGACGGGGTTTCGCCATGTTGGCCAGGGTGGTCTGGAACTCCTGACTTTGGGTGATCCACCCACCTCGGCCTCCCAAAGTGCTGGGATTACAGGTGTGAACCACCAGGCCTGGCCATTAGTGTCGTTTTTTTCTTGAAAATATTTTCATTAATTTGCTGCTTTATTTATTTTTTTTTTGTTTTGTTTTTGCTGCTTTATTTTTTGGTTACTTTTTTTTTTTTGAGACGAAGTCTTGCTCTGTCACCCAGGCTGGAATACAGTGGTGCGATCTTGGCTTGCTGCAGTCTCCGCCTTCCGGGTTCAAGCGATTCTCCTGCCTCAGCCTCCTGAGTAGCCGGGACTACAGGTACCCACCACCACGCCCGGCTAATTTTCTGTATTTTTAGTAGAGACGGGATTTCACCGTGTTAGCCAGGATAGTCTAGATCTCCTGACCTTGTGATCCTCCTCTCTTTAGTATCTCTTGAATCTGTTCCTTTTCCCTATCCTCACTGCTGCACTCCTACTCCATGGTTAGTATCATCTCTCAACTGGGTTGTTGCAGGAGCTTCCTAACAGCTCATCCCTGCTTTCAGTCTTCCAATTCATTTTTCCCACTGTAGCTAGAGTAATCTGTCTAACACATTTGAGCATGTAACTCCTCTGCTTAAAACTTTTTTTGTGACTTTTCATGGCCTTCAGGGTAACTTCTGAACTTCGTGTGTGTGTGTGTGTGTGTGTGTGTGTGTGACTTCTGAACTTCTTCACTTGGTTTTCAGGATCCTTATCTCATGATTTGGATCCTTATTGACACTTGGCTGTCAGTGTGCTAGCCCTATTAAGTTCCTTGTATTTCTCCCTGAAGGGATCAGAGTTCTTAAATCTATGCTTGACTACAGAAGCTTCTATCTGTCTGGAATACCTTTCCTAGTTTACTCCTTACCCTCACTTTTGTTTTGTTAACTCAGCCTTGTCTTTCAGGTCTCAGCCTAGGTGGTAGCTATAGGAGAAAACCCTCGGATACTTCAAGTCGGGGTTACATGGGCCTCCTCTTTGTGTCCTTAGCACTCCATGTTCTTTTATTGTGATTGCTTGCTTGTTTGTCATCTCACCACATAGCGGTAAATGGACTGTCTTAAAAAAATGATGTGATTTGCATGGAGTGTATTGAAAGAGAATGAAATAGTAATTTTGAGGTTTATCTAATAGGGAGAGGAAAGGGACATTATATTTGATAGATGAAAGTTTTCTAAGCCAGAGAAGGCATACCAGGCTCTTATAGCCTGAATGAAAAATATCCTTTGATGTCTAATTTTTGTCAGTTCAGATTCTCTATTTTATTAGGAACTTTTTGGAGTTCAAGTGACAGAAATACAGCTTGGAGTAGCCTGTAGGGGAGCTTTATTGATTCATATAACCATATAATAGACATTGTATGGATAGAGATGGCTATGAAGAGCTAGGGTGGGAACTTTCCCATAGTTGGGACCTTTCCATACTTATACTCTGTGCATACTGGCTTCATTCCTTTTACTGCAAATATGTTTCTTCAGATGGGAAACCTGGTTCCTGGCAGCACAGGGGTATCAACTAGAACCTTGACCAAATCTAGCGTTTAAGGGGATGAAATACTATGCTTAGTTCATTGTAGGTTGTGTGATATGCTCACTTACATGGCAAGGAATCTGTTAGCAAAAAGCAGAGCAGACCTTGAGTAGATAGAGGAGGAGATGGAGTGCTGAGCGGACATAAAGAATATCCACTTTAATTCTTTATAATTTTATTGATTTATTTATTTTTAATTTTAATTAATTAATTTATTTATTTGAGATGGCGTTTTGCTCTCGTTGTCCAGGCTGGAGTGCAATGGCATGATCTCGGCTTACTACAATCTCCGCCTCCCGGGTTCAAGTGATTCTCCTGTCTCAGCCTCCCGAGTAGCTGGGATTACAGGCGTGCATCACCACACCCAGCTAATTTTTTGTCTTTTTAGTAGAGACAGGGTTTCACCATGTTGGCCAGGTTGGTCTCTAACTCCTGACCTCAGATGATCCTCCCGCGTTGGCCTCCCGAAGTGCTGGGATTACAGGTGTGAGCCACCGTGCTGGCCAATTTTATTTATTTATTTAGAGAGATGGGGTCTCACTATGTTGCCTAGGCTGGTCTCAAACTCCTGAGCTCAAGTGATCCTCCTGCCTCAGCCTCCCAAGATGCTGGGACCATGTGTGAACCACTGTGCCTGGCCTCGTCCACTGTAATTCTTAACCACCTTTCTGATTATGAATTTATTTTCATTGATACTTTATTTGTGGTAAGGGGATGCCCTGTAATATGCACCTGTGTATTCCAGGTACTAAAATGCTAAGTCCAACATTTTAAAGAAGTTGGCCTTTTGGCTTATGCTAGCTTATAACAAGTATTTATTTATTTATTTATTTGAGACAGAGTCTCGCTCTGTCGCCCAGGCTGAGTGCAGTGGTGTTGATCTTGACTCACTGCCACCTCTGCCTCTTGGGTTCAAGCGATTCTTCTGCCTCAGCCTCCCGAGTAGCTGGGACTACAAGCATGCGCCACTCTGCCCAGCTAATTTTTGTATTTTTAATAGAGACGGGGTTTTGCCATGTTGGTCAGGCTGGTCTCAAACTCCTGACCTTGTGATCCTCCCGCCTCAGCCTCCCAAAGTGCTGGGGTTACAGGCGTAAGCCACCATGCCTGGCATTAACAAGTATTTATTGAGCTCTTGTTTGCTAAATAAAACACTTATCTGCAAGATACTTGCAGACTAGTAGTCTCAACAAGTAAATACAAAGGTGCTAAGATAGACAGATGTCTAGGGTGCACTGGGAGCTGTGGCTAAATCATACTTTGACATAGTGGGAAACTTTCCTAAAGGAAAGTAAATTGAACCAAGAAATATGGGTTGGGTGTGATGGGGTAGAGATGGAGTCTCGCTCTGTCGCCCAGGCTGGAGTGCAATGACGTGATCTCGGCTCACTGCAACCTCTGCCTCCCGGGTTCAAGCGATTCTCCTGCCTCAGCCTCCTGAGTAGCCGGGATTACAGGTATGCACCACCACCCTGGCTAATTTTTGTATTTTTAGTAGAGATGGGGCTTTACCATGTTGCCCAGACTGGTCTCGAACTCCTGACCTCCTGATCCACCCGCCTCAGCCTCCCAAAGTGGATTATAAGGGTGAGCACTGTGCCCGGCTGGGGTTAGAGGGACTTTCAGGCAGAGCATGTATAAGGCACAGAGCTGTGAAATGGGCTACCTTGTGTGGGAAACAAATAACTAGATACAGGTGGATTAAAGAGTACCTGACGAGAAGTAGAAGAGGAGGCCAAAGGTAGATAAGGGATCACGTCATAGAAGTCCTTGAATGCTTTATCACAGAGTTGGAACTTGATCTCGAAAGCTATAGAGAGTCACTGAAGGAAATTTAAGCTGGACCTCTCAGGTTTGAAGTGCCCATGCAATATTCAAGTGGATATGTCTGTCAAGCAGTTAACTATATTGGGGTATGGGAGAAAATTATTGACTGGAGTCACAACTGTAGGTATTGAAACCATGGGTTTGAATGGACCTAGAAGAGGTGAATTGAACAGAATATTAGGAACAGAACCTTAGCGAGCAATGGCACTGAAAAAAGTGAGCAGAAGGCAGGAAATCCATGACAGAGACCAAGAAGGGCCAGCCAGAAAAAAAACAGTAAATGCTGCTTGGGGTGGATTTTATGGGGTCAAGGAGTCAACAGAAAAAAGTTGAAACAAATATAAACTACTTTCATTTTAAGAAACTGAAACTGTATAGGAAATGATAGGAGTTTGGTTAGTCTGATCATTATCAATTCTGTGTGCATGGAGAAAATAAAATTTCTAGACAGTTCTTCCAATGCAGGGATTTGAATTTTTTTAGAATTTGTAAGGACAGGTAGGAGCGGATGGAGGCTCTTTTGGTGGTGTTTGGGAGTTAAGAAGTGGGTGACTCGGGGCATGGATATGATACATACACAGTCACTGGGGAGTACAAGTACCTAGTAGAGTATTTTGCACATAGTTTCTGGACCTATAAAGATCTAGTAAAGCAATTTTTTTTTTTTTTTTTTGAGACAGAGTCTCGATCTTTCGCCAGGCTGGAGTGCAGTGGCATGATCTTGGCTCACTGCAACCTCTGCCTCCTGGGTTCAAGCGATTCTCCTGCCTCAGTCTCCTGAGTAGCTGGGACTACAGGCGCACACCACCACACCCAGCTAATTTTTGTATTTTTAGTAGAGACGGGATTTCACCACGTTGGCCAGGATGGTCTCAATCCCTTGACCTTGTGATCCGCCCACCTTTTTTTTCAGGGGACCCAGAGTTAATTACTGATTATGTCGTTGTAATTAAATTTAGTTCATTTCTCAGGAGTTCTCTTTGTGATTTTCTTTTCTGTTTTTTTTGTTTTTGTTTTTGTTTTTTGAGACGGTGTCTCACTCTGTCGCCCAGGCTGAACTGCAGTGGCATGATCTTGGCTTGTTGCAGCCTCTACCTTCCAGGTTCAAGCGATTCTCTTGCCTCAGTCTCCCAAGTACTTGGGACTACAGGCATGTGCCACCACACCCAGGTAATTTTTGTGTTTTTTATTAGAGATGAGGTTTCACCATGTTGGCCAGGCTGGTCTTGAACTCCTGACCTCAAGTGATCCACCTGCCTTGGCCTTCCAAAGTGCTGGGATTACAGGTGTGAGTCACTGTGCCTGGCCCTGGTCTGTTTTTGAGTCTGTCTCTCGAGTGAACATTCTGTTTCTCTGCTAAATCACCTCTCAATTTTTTTCTTTTTTTTTTTTTGTTGAGACGGAGTCTCACTCTGTCGCCCAGGCTGGAGTGCAGTGGCCGGATCTCAGCTCACTGCAAGCTCCACCTCCCGGGTTTACGCCGTTCTCCTGCCTCAGCCTCCCGAGTAGCTGGGACTACAGGCGTGGGCCACCTTGCCCGGCTAGTTTTTTTGTATTTTTTTAGTAGAGATGGGGTTTCACCGTGTTAGCCAGGATGGTCTCGATCTCCTGACCTCGTGAGTGCTGGGATTATAGGCTTGAGCCACCGCACCCAGCCTAATTTTTTTCTTTATAGTTAAGCTACTCATATTTTTTTTAGTTAGGGAGAAAAGTACAACGTATTTACTATCTTAACCACTTTTAAGAGTACAGAACAGTAGTGTTAGCTATGCACATTGTTGTGCAGTTTTTTTCATCTTGCCAAACTGAAACTCTTTACCCAGTGAACCCGTTTTCTCCTTTCTAGCCCTTGGCAACCACGATTCTACTTTCTGTGTCTGGAGTTTGACTGCTTGTAGATAACCGATATAAGTAGAAACATGCAGCTTTTTGTCATTGTTATTGCTATTTTTGGGGTGACTGACTTATTTCATTTAGCATAATGTCCTCAAGATTCTTCCATGTTGCTGCATTTCCTTTTTTTTTTTTTTTTTTTTTGAGACAGGGTCTTGCTCTGTCACCCAGGTTGGAGTGTGGTGGTGTGATCATGGCTCACTGCAGCCTTGACCTCCCTGGACTCAAGCCATCCTTCCACCTAGCCTTCTGAGTAGCTGGAACCACAGATGTGCACCACCACACCTGGGTAATTTTTGTAGAGATGAAGTTTTGCTATGTTGCCCAGGCTGGTCTTGAACTCTTGGGCTCAAGTGATCAGCCAGCCTTGGCCTTCCAAAATGCTGGGATTACAGGCATGAGCCACTGTGCCTGGCCTCCTTTTTTTTTTTTTTTTTTTTTTAAGGCTGAATAATATTCCATTGTATGTATGTACCACATTTAAAAAAAAAAATTTTTTTTATCCATTCACCTGTTGATAGACATTTAGGTTGCTTCTACCTCTTGACTATTGTGAATAACGCTGTAATAAACATGCATGTGCAGCTATCTCTTGGAGATCCTGTTATTAATTATTTTGGATATGTACCCTGAAGTGGAATTGCTGGATCATATGATAATTGTTTTTAATTTTTTGAGGAACTGCCATACCCTTTGCTTAGTAGCTGAGCCATTTTACGTTCCTACCAGTAGTACACAAGGGTTCCAGTTTCTCTACGTCTTCGCCAACATTTTAATTTTTAATTTTTTAATTTTTTGGGACCGATTCTCACTCTGTCACCCAGGGTGGAGTGCAGTGGCATGATCTTGGCTCACTGTAACCTCTGCCTTCTGGGTTCAAGTGATTCTCCTGTCTCAGGCTCCTGAGTAGCTGAGACTACAGGCTAATTCTTGTATTTTTAGTAGAGATGGAGTTTTACCATGTTGGCCAGGCTGGTCTGGCCAGGCTGGTCTTGAACCTCTGACCTCAGGTAATCCACCTGCCTTGACCTCCTAAAGTGCTGGGATTATAGGCGTGAGCCACTGCACTTGGCCTGTTTTTTAATTTATTTGTTGATAGTGGTCATCTCAATAGGTGTAAGATGATATCTATCTCATTGTGGTTTTAATTTGTATTTTTCTGATTAGTGATGAGTATCTTTTCATATACTTGTTGGCCATGTGTATATCTTCTTTGGAGAAACGTCTATGGCAAGTCCTTTGCCCATTTTTAAATTGGATTATTTGGATTTTGTTTGTTGAGTCGTAGTTCTTTATATATTCCTGATATTACCAACTTTCAGATATATGGTTTGCAAATATTTTCTCTCATCCCATAGGTTGCCTTATTATTCTGTTGATTGTTTCCTTTGTGACACAGAATTCTTTAAGTTTGATGTCCATTTTGTCAATTTTTGCTTTTGTTGCTTATGCCTTTGGTGTCATCTTCAAGAAATCATTGCCAAATCCAATGTCATGAAGATTTCTCCCCGTTTTCTTCTGCGAGTTTTAAGTTTAGGGTCTTGGATTTAGGTCTTTAGTCTATTTCGAATTACCTTTTGTATTCAATGTAATGTAAGATTCCAGCTTCATTCTTTTGCATGTGGATACCCAGTTTTTCCTATATCATTTGTTGAAGAGACACTCCTTTTCCCATCGTGTGACCTTGGTACCCTTGTTGAAGATCATTTGATCACATATGTGAGTATTTATTTCTAGGCTTTCTATTCTATTCCATTAGTCTTATGTCTGTCTTTAAGCCCTACCATACTGTATTGATTACTGTAGCTTTGTAATGTAAGGTGTTTTGAAATCAGGAAGTATGAGGCCTCCAGCTTTGTTTTTCTTTCTCAAGTTTGTTTAAACTATTTGGGATCCTTTTCATAATTTTTATCCTTTTTTTTGAGATGGAGTCTCGCTCTGTCACCCAGGCTGGAGTGCAGTGGCGCGATCTCGGCTCACTGCAAGCTCCGCCTCCAGGGTTCATGCCATTCTCCTGCCTCAGCCTCCCGTGTAGCTGGGACTACAGGCGCCCGCCACCACGCCTGGCTAATTTTTGTATTTTTAGTAGAGACGGGGTTTCTCCGTGTTAGCCAGGATGGTCTCGATCTCCTGACTTCGTGATTCACCCGCCTCGGCCTCCCAAAGTGCTGGGATTACAGGCGTGAGCCACCGAGCCTGGCCATAATTTTTATCCTTTTAAAAATTCCCAGGCTGGGCATGGTGGCTCATGTCTTTAATCTCAGCACTTTGGGAGACTGAGGCAGGCAGATCACTTGAGGTCAGGGGTTCAAGACCTGCCTGGCCAACATGGCGAAACCCCTGTCTCTACTAAAAATTCAAAAATTAGCTGGGCATGGTGGTGGGTGCCTGTAATCCTAGCTCCTCAGGAGGCTGAGGCAGGAGAACTGCTTGAACCCGGGAGGTGGAGTTTGCAGTGAGCTGAGATCGCAACACGGCACTCCATTGGGCGACAGAGCGCGACTCCATCTCAAAAACAAACAAAAACAAAAAACAACAAAAAAATTCCCAGCCAGGCACAGTGACTCATGCCTGTAATTCCAGCCCTTTGGGAGGCTGAGGCGGGCCCATCACTTGAGGTCAGGAGTTCAAGACCAGCCTGGCCAACATGGTGAAACTCCGTCTCCACTAAAAATGCAAAAATTAGCTGGACTTGGTAGTGCTTGCCTATAATCCCAGCTACTCAGGAGGCTGAGGCAGGAGTATCACTTGAACCTGGGAGGTGGAGGTTGCAGTGAGCCAAGGTTGCACCACTGCACTCCAACCTGGGCGAAAGAGCGAGACTGTCTAAAAAAAAAAAATAAATAAAATTCCTTTCATTTTTTCCCCTTCCTTTCATTTTAAACTCGCAGCATGATTGAATTTTTCTTTTTTCTTCTCAACGTGTAAGGACAGATAACCTGTACATAACCTTTGAAATATGGAGTGTGCCCTGCTTTATAAAAACTTGGCATTTTTGAACTACATGTTTCAAATTAAGAGTTGATATTTGAATTAAAAAGGATTTTGGCCAGGCACAGTTGCCCATTCCTATATTCCCAGCACTGTGGGAGGCTGAGGGGAGGAGGATTGCTTGAAGCCAGGAGTTGGAGGCCAGTGTGGACATCAAAGTGAGACCCTGTCTCTACAAAACAAAATAAAAGAAGCAACAACAAAAAATTAGCCGGGAAGAATGGTGCATGCATGTGGTCCCAGCTTTGGGAGGCTGATGCAGGAGTCTTACTTGAACCCAGGAGTTCAAAGCTGTAGTGTTGTACCACTGCACTCCAGCCTGGGTGGCAGAGTGAGACCCTGTCTCTTAAAAAATCAAAAAACAAAAACAACCCCCCAAAACTCTTTCTTTGCTTTGTAGAGATATTCTTTTAGTGGATTAAATATGGTTTTATCTTTTCAAACATCTTAGAAGCAAACTAGTTTGTTTGAAGCATTGGTACATTTTAAAAACTTTTATTAGGAAAATACAGATATAGAAAAGTAGTATGATACATTGAACCCACATGTACCCACCTCCTTGATTCAACAATTGTTATCATTTTACCATATGTGTTTTATCTACTTACATAAATTTCCTGAACCATTTAAAAGTAAACTAAGAGTGGCAAATAAGTTTTTTTCAGTTTTCCCTTTTAAGTATAATCCAATTGTATTATAAATGTATGTATTTTGGACTTTGACATTTAAAGATTTAGATTGGTATTTGATCTTTTAAAAGATTATAAACATCCTGGCTAACACGGTGAAACCCCATCTCTACTAAATATGCAAAAAATTTTTCGGGTGTGTTGGCGGACGCCTGTAGTCCCAACTACTCTGGAGACTGAGGCAGGAGAATGGTGTGAACCTGGGAGGAGGAGCTTTCAGTGAGCCGAGATCCGGCCACTGCACTCCAGCCTTGGCGACAGAGCAAGACTCTGTCTCAAAAAAAAAAAAAAAAAAAAAAAATATATATATATATATATATGAAGACATATATCTTCAGATCTCTCCAAGGAAAAGGAGGACATTCTCTTTATATAGTCATAAAACCATTATCATTCCTAGCAAAATTACCAATAATTCCCTAATAATATACTACTTTTTGATTTTTTTTTTTGAGATAGGGTCTTGCTCTGTCACCCAGATTAGAGTGCAGCCGCACGTTCATGGCTTACTGCAGCCTTGACCTCCTGGGCTCAAGCCATTCTCCTGCCTGGAGTGGCTGGGGACTACAGGCACGTAGCACCATGCCTGGCTAATTTTTGTATTTTTTTTTAGAGATGTGGTCTTGCCACGTTGCCCAGGCTGGTCTTAAACTTGTGGGCTCAAGTGATCCTTCTGCCTTGGTGTCCCAAAGTGCTGGGATTGCAGGCATGTGACCTGATTCCCTGATATATGCTACTTATACTATATTCAGATATCCTGAGTTGTTCCAAAAATGTTTTTTATTGCTGTGTGGTGGGTTTTTTTTTTTTTTTTAAGAGGAAGTCTCGCTCTGTCACCCAGGATGGAGTGCAATGGCGTCATCTTCGCTCACTGCAACCTCCTCCTCCTGAGTTCAAGCAGTTCTCCTGCCTCAGCCTCCCAAATAGCTGGGATTGCAGGTGTCTGCCACCATGCCCCGCTAATTTTTGTATTTTTAGTGGAGACAGGGTTTCACCATGTTGGTCAGGCTGATGTTTTTTTTTTTTTTTTTTTAATGCCAGATTTTAGTCAAGAGCTACCCGTTGCATTTGGTTGTAATCTCTTGAGTCTTTTTAAATATATAGGTAGAACTGTCTCTTCTACCCATCCACCTCCTTCTCTACTCTGCTTCTGCTTCCCTGTGGTATTGACCCGTTAGATCTGTTGAGACGATTACATTTTGTATTGCTGCTTGTTTTCTCATGGCATAGTATTACTTCTTCCTTTATCCCCTATATATATATATATATATATTTTTTTTTTTTTTTTTTTTTTTTTTTTTTTTTTTTTTTTTGAGACGGAGTCTCGCTGTGTCGCCCAGGCTGGAGTGCAGTGGCCGGATCTCAGCTCACTGCAAGCTCCGCCTCCCGGGTTCCCGCCATTCTCCCGCCTCAGCCTCCGAGTAGCTGGGACTACAGGCGCCCGCCACCGCGCCCGGCTAGTTTTTTTTGTATTTTTAGTAGAGACGGGGTTTCACCGTGTTAGCCAGGAGGGTCTCGATCTCCTGACCTCGTGATCCGCCCGCCTCGGCCTCCCAAAGTGCTGGGATTACAGGCTTGAGCCACCGCGCCCGGCCACTATCCCCTATATTTAATTCCTGTAAACTGGGAGTTAGATCTAAAGGTGTGAGTAGACTTAGGGTAAACAGTTTTGGAAGAGTACCTCATGTAGTAATGCTGTGTAGTTCCTACTGTTTCTAGTTAAGAGGCATATTATGTCAGGTCCCACTATTTTGATGCTGTATTTGATCACCAAGCTGATGTGGTGAGAACCTGATCATTTCATTATAAAGTTATGGTTTTCTTTTTGTTTTTAGCAAGTAGTAATCTGTAGGGTGGTACTTTGACATCAGGTAAATTTTTTTATTCTTATTTTTTATTTTTAAAATTTTTTTAATTTTTATTTTTTTTTTGAGACGGAGTCTCACTCTGTTGCCCAGGCTGAAGTGCAGTGGCCGGATCTCAGCTCACTGCAAGCTCCGCCTCCCGGGTTTACGCCATTCTCCTGCCTCAGCCTCCCGAGTAGCTGGGACTACAGGCGCCCGCCACCTCGCCTGGCTAGTTTTTTGTATTTTTTAGTAGAGACAGGGTTTCACCGTGTTAGCCAGGATGGTCTCAATCTCCTGACCTCGTGATCCTCCCATCTCGGCCTCCCAAAGTGCTGGGATTACAGGCTTGAGCCACCGCGCCCGGCCTATTTTTTATTTTTTTGAGACGGAGTTTTGCTCGTTGCCCAGGCTGGAGTGCAATGGTGTGATCTTGGCTAACTGCAACCTCTGCCTCCCGGGTTCAGGTGATTCTCCTGCCTCAGCCTCCCAAGTATCTGGGACTATAGGCTCCCGTCACCACGCTGAGATAGTTTTGTATTTTTAGTAGAGACGAGGTTTCGCCATGTTGGCCAGGCTGGTCTTGAACTCCTGACCTCAGTTGATCCTCCTGTCTTGGCCTCCCAAAGTGCTGGGATTATAGGTGTGAGCCACCGCCCCTGGCCTCAAATTTCTTTTTTTTAAAAAAATTTTATTTTATTTTTTAACTTTTTTGGAGATAGAGACTCACTCTGTTGCCCAGGTTGGAGTGTAGTGGCACAGTCTCAGCTCACTGCAACCTCTGCCTCCCGGGTTTAAGTGATTTTCGTACATCAGCCTTCCTGAGTAAGCCGGGACTACAGGCGTGTGCCACTATGGCTGGCTAATTTTTTTTTTTTTTTAATTTTTTGAGATGGAGTCTCCCTCTGTCACCCAGGCTGGAGTGACACAATCTGAGCTCACTGCAACCTCTGTCTCCTGGGTTCAAGCGATTCTCATGCGTCAGCCTCCTGAGTAAGCTGGGACTACAGGCGTGTGCCACCATGCCTGGATAATTTTTTTTTTTTGAGATGGAGTCTCACTCTGTCGCCAGGCTGGAGTGCAGCAGTGTGATCTTGGCTCGCTGCAACCTTCGATTCCCTGGTTCAAGCAATTCTCCTGCCTCAGCCTCCCAAGTAGCTGGGATTATAGGCACATGCTACTATGCCCAGCTAATGTTTGTATTTTTAGTAGAGACGGGGTTTCACCATGTTGGCCAGGATAGTCTTGATGTCTTGACCTCGTGATCTGCCCACCTCGGCCTCCCAATGTCCTGGAATTACAGACGTGAGCCACCGCGCTCAGCCCACCTGGCTAATTTTTGTAATTTTAGTAGAGATGGGGTTTCATCATGTTGCCCTGGTTGGTCTCCAACTCCTGAGCTCAGGCGATCCCTCCCTGCACCACCCCCAGGCCTCCAAAGTAATAAGACTATACTCGTGAGCTACCGTGCCCGGCCCCAGATAAATTTCTTTCTTTCTTTCTTTTTTTTTGTGGGACATTTTTTTTTTTTGGGGACAGTCTCTGTCTGTTGCCCACGTTGGACGGCAGTGGTGCCATCTCGGCTCACCACAACCTCCGCTTCCCAAGTGATTCTCCTGTCTCAGTCTCTGTCCTGAGTAGCTGGGATTACAGGTGTGCACCACCATACCCAGCTAATTTTTATTTTTAGCAGAGATGAGGTCTCACCATGTAGGCCAGGCTGGTTTCAAACTCCTGACCTCAAGTGATCCACCCGCCTTGGCCTCCAAAGTGTTGGGATTACAAGCGTGAGCCACCGCCGCTGGCCAGGTCAATTTCTTTATCAACTTTTCACCTAACGATTTTAGCATTCATTGATGATTCTTGATTAACTATTCAATTATAGGTTAAAAATGGTAATCAGTTTTGGGTTCTGTTGTTTCTTTTACATTTAGTAGCTAGCCACCGTCTATAAAGATAAGGTTTCTCTCATCAACTAAGGCTATTTTGTTATCTGGAATTAGTGTTCTACTTAAAGGCAGAATAATGCTTAGTTACTTTCTTTTATGTAGACATTTTCAGAGTGCAATAGCACCTCCAGTGGCAGTAAGTGCAGTCTTTCTTGTCTTTTCTCTTTTGCACTTTTTCTTTGGAATATCATATATATTATAGACATTTTTGACTTTGATTTATTTTGTGATTATAGTTTGATGTGAATTTGACTTTAATATATAATTTTCCTTTTATAGTAAGAAGACATGTTGGATAACAAGAAGAGGTGTAGAGTTTGCGTATATCAACCATGGCCTTAATGAGCATGTTGACAGCATCGATGCTAGACAGACAGTAAGTGTTATTAAAGTTGTAGAGTATGAATATTTTACACATAAGATGTTTTTGTTTTTTTTTGAAATTGGGTCTTGCTCTGTCACCTAGGCTGGAGTGCAGTGGAGCGATCTTGACTCACTTCAGCCTCAAACTGCTAGACTCAAGTGATTCTCTCACCTCAGCCTCCCGAGTAGCTGGAACTATTATAGGTGTATGCCACCACACCCAGCTAAGTTTTGTATTTTTTGGTAGAGATGGTTTTTTTTTTTTTTTTTTCTTTTTTTGAGACGGAGTCTCGCTCTGTCACCCCGGCTGGAGTGCAGTGGCCGGATCTCAGCTCACTGCAAGCTCCACCTCCTGGGTTCACACCATTCTCCTGCCTCAGCCTCCTGAGTAGCTGGGACTACAGGCGCCCGCCACCTCGCCCAGCTAGTTTTTTGTATTTTTTAGTAGAGACGGAGTTTCTCCGTGTTAGCCAAGATGGTCTCGATCTCCTGACCTCGTGATCCGCCCGTCTCGGCCTCCCAAAGTGCTGGGATTACAGGCTTGAGCCACCGCACCCAGCCTCTCTGATTCTTAAAGGCCAATCTTGGCTGGATACGGTGCCTCATGCCTGTAATCCCAGCACTTTGGGAGGATGAGGCAGGCAGATCACTTGAGGCCAGGAGTTCAAGACCAGCCTGGCCAACATGGCAAAACTCTGTCTCTACTAAAAATATAAAAATTAACAGGACATGGTGGCATGCACCTGTAGTCCCAGCTACTTTAGAGGCTGAGACACACGGATTGCTTGAGCCTGGGAGGCAGAGGCTACAGTGAGCCGAGCTCTTGCCACTGCACTCCAGCCTGGGTGACAGAGTGAGACCCTGTCAAAAAAAAAAAAAAAAAAAAAAAAAAAAGCTAATCTTGCTTCTTCATATTTTACATATTGTTAGCTATCCATAAATATTTGTGTACCTATTTTATGTGTGTTACTATGCATAGTACCATTTTGGAGTATATATCATGATCCATGTTCTCAAGAAACATTGTTAGTGGTAGATATAAACACATATAGATGGAAATATAATAAGTCAGTAACACTGACTGACTCTAAATTAAGAAAGACTAGTACTGCAATAAGTAGTTAAGGATTATAGAAAGTGCTGATGTATTATACAGAAATACACTTGGAATTAAAGATACATATTTTTCAGCAACTGGCTTTAACATTTAACAACATGTCCCAGAGGTCTGTCTAGTTTTTGCACAGCTTTTCTTTTATTTATTTATGTTTTTGAGGTGGAGTCTTGCTCTGTTGCCTAGGCTGGAGTGCAGTGGTGCGATCTCGACTCACTGCAACCTCTGCCTCCTGGTTAAAGCGATTCTTCTGCCTCAGCCTCCCGAGTACCTGGGACTACAGGTGCACGCCACCATGCCTGGCTAATTTTTGTATTTTTAGTAGAGACGAGGTTTCACCATATTGGCCAGGCTGGTCTAGAACTCCTGACCTCATGATTTGCCTGCCTTGGCCTCCCAAAGTGCTGGGGTTATTACAGGCATGAGTCACCGCACCAGGCCTACACATCTTGTTTCTATATTCCACCTAATTTTTTTTTTTATTACTGCATAGTATTCCAAAGGATGATTTCTGCCATAGTTTATACTGTTTTCCTAAGTGTTTAGGATGTTATAACAGATAGATAAATATTTCTCTTTTTGTTTGTTTGTTTGAGACAGGGTTTTGCTTTGTTGCCCAGGCTGGAATGCAGTGCTTTGATTACTGCCTGCTGCAGCCTTGGCCTCTCAGGCCCAAACAATCCTACCTCAGCCTCCTGAGCAGCTGGGACGACAGGCATGTGCCACCAGACCCAGCTAATTTTAAATTTTTCGTAGAGGTATTTTCCCTATGTTGCCCGGGCTCATCTTGAACTCCTGGGCTTAAGCAATCCTCTTCCTTTGGCTTCCCAAAGTGTTGGAATTAGAGGTGTGAGCCATCATGCCTGCCCCTGATAGATATTTTTAAAGATTATTGGTTACTTAATTTGGTTACATTTTCTATAAAAAGTATTTTTTGGCCAGGTACAGTGGCTCCTGCCTGTAATCCCAGTACTTAGGGACACTAAGGCAGGAGGATCACTTGAGGTCAAGAGTTTGAGGCCAGCCTGGCCATCATGGTGAAACCCTGTCTCTACTAAAAGTACAAAAATTAGCCAGGTGTGGTGGCCCTCACCTGTGGTCCCATCTACTCGGGAGGCTGAGGCAGGAAAATCACTTGAACCTGGAAGGCAGAGGTTGCATTGAGCTCAGATGGTGTCACTGCACTCCAGCTTAGGTGACAGAGGGAGACTTTGTGTCAAAAAAAACCCAAAAATATCTTTTTTTTTGAGATGGAGTCTCGCTCTGTGGCCCAGACTGGAGTGCAGTGGCGTGATCTCGGCTCACTGCAAGCTCCGTCTCCTGAGTTCACGCTATTCTCCTGCCTCAGGACTACAGGCGCATGCCGCCACACCTGGCTAATTTTTTGTACTCTTAGTAGAGATGGGGTTTCACCGTGTTAGCCAGGATGGTCTCAATCTCCTGACCTCGTGATCCACCCGCCTCGGCCTCCCAAAGTGCTGGGATTACAGGCGTGAGCCACCGCGCCCGGCCCAAAAATGTCTTTTTTAGTGACATACTTTTGGTATCTCATGAGATTTTACCATCTCCCTTTTTCTTATCATAGTAGTATTTTGAAATCGTCTTGTAGGTAACTTAATCCATGGGAAAGACATTGATGATACTGGTTTTTGGTAGCTTCTCTTTCTGAGGAAGTTGTTTGCTGATCGTGTTTGGGAGCATGCTGTGTTTGGGTCCTGTAACTTCCCTATATATTACATACAGATATATTTTTTTGTTTGTTTCTTTTTTGATAGTCTTAAGGAGCTAAATATTTGATTCTTAGTATCAGTTTTCTTAGGCCTATTATTCCTAGTTGGTCGATATTGAATATTATGTAGAATATACATATGTGGGTCTGTGTGTGTGTGTGTGTATATTTTTTTTTTTTTTGAGAGTCTTGCTCTGTTGCCCAGGCTGGAGTGCAGTGGTGTAATCTCAGCTCACTGCAACCTCTGCCTCCTGGGTTCAAGCAATTCTCCTGCCTCATTCTCCTGAGTAGTTGGGACTACAGGTGTGTACCACCATGCCTGGCTAATTTTTGTATTTTTAGTGGAGACAGGGTTTTACCATGTTGCCCAGGCTGGTCTTGAACTCCCAACAAGTGATCTGCCCACCTCAGCCTCCCAGAGTGCTGGGATTACAGACGTGAGCCACTGTGCCTGGCCAGAATATCTTTTTTGTTTGTTTGTTTGAGACAGAATCTTGCTCTGTCGCCTAGTCTGGAGTGCAGTGGTGCGATCTCGGCTTACCGCAACCTCTGCCTCCTGGATTCAAGTGATTCTCCTGCCTCAGTAATCTGAATAGCTGGAATTACAGGCACCGGCCACCACACCCTTCTAATTTTTGTATTTTTAGTAGAGATGGGGTTTCACTATGTTGACCAGGCTAGTCTCAAACTTCTGTCCTCAAGTGATCCACCCACCTCAGTCTCCCAAAGTGCTAGGATTACAGGTGTGAGCCACCGCACTCGGCCACAATATCTTTTTTGATTGTTACAGAGATCTGTTATTTTCTGTATATTATTCCACCGAGGTAAGTTATTCAAACTTACTTGTCCTTGTCATGTACTACATATAACAGATTTATTTATAAAATGTTATGGAGTATAGCACATTTCCTAAAATTGGAATGTTACAGAGAAGATGAGCATGGCCTCTGTGCAAGGATATGACACGCAGATTCGTGAAGTGTTCCATAGTTTTAGCTTCAGTATTAAAACTGTATAAATATTTGTATAGCTGATAAGGTTCTTTTTAGAGAAAATACTTAAAAAAATGCAGGTTGTACCTTTTTGAATTAGATTTAAAGCTTCTGATGTTGAGTATTTCTAAATGTGTGTGTGTGTGTGTGTGTGTGTGTGTGTGTGTGTGTGTATATATTTTTTTTTTTTTTTTTTTTTTGAGACAGTCTTGTTGCCCAGGCTGGAATACAGTGGCAGAATTTCAGCCTTCTGGATTTAAGAGATTCTCATGCTTCAGTGTCCCGAGTAGCTGGGACTACAGTCATGTACCACTATGACCGGCTACTTCTTGTATCTTTTTTTTTTTTTTTTTTTTGAGACGGAGTCTCGCTCTGTCGCCCAAGCTGGAGTGCAGTGGCCGGATCTCAGCTCACTGCAAGCTCCGCCTCCCAGGTTCACGCCATTCTCCTGCCTCAGCCTCCCGAGTAGCTGGGACTACAGGCACCCGCCACCTCGCCCGGCTAGTTTTTTGTATTTTTTTTAGTAGAGACAGGGTTTCACCATGTTAGCCAGGATGGTCTCGATCTCCTGACCTCGTGATCCACCCGTCTCGGCCTCCGAAAGTGCTGGGATTACAGGCTTGAGCCACCGCGCCCGGCCTACTTCTTGTATCTTTAGTAGAGACAGAGTTTCACCATGTTGGCCAGGCAGGTCTTGAACTCCTGGCCTAGGTGATGCACCTGCCTCGGCCACCCAAAGTGCTGAGATTACAGGCGTGAGCCACCGTGTCCAGCCCAATATTCCTAAATATTTAATGGTTTTTTAAGTTTCTTGACTTGTGTATGGTAGCATAGCAAGCTTGGAATTAATATCTTTTTTTTTTAACTTTTTCTGGCTGGGCGCAGTGGCTCAAGCCTGTAATCCCAGCACTTTTGGGAGGCCGAGACGGGCGGATCACGAGGTCAGGAGATCGAGACCATCCTGGCTAACACGGTGAAACCCCGTCTCTACTAAAAATACAAAAAAAAACTAGCTGGGCGAGGTGGCGGGCGCCTGTAGTCCCAGCTACTCGGGAGGCTGAGGCAGGAGAATGGCGTAAACCTGGGAGGCGGAGCTTGCAGTGAGCTGAGATCCGGCCACTGCACTCCAGCCTGGGCGACAGAGCGAGACTCCGCCTCAAAACAAATAAACTTTTTCTTTGAGTCAGGGTCTCGCTGTGTCACCCAGGCTGGAGTACAGTGACATGCTCATGTCTCAGTGCAGCCTTGACTTTGTTGACTCAACTGATCCTCTCACCTTAGCTTCCCAAGTAGCAGGGACTACAGGTGTGCACCATTACGCCCAGCTAATTGTTTTGTATTTTTTTGTAGAGACGGGTTTTATAATGTTTCCCTGGCTGGTCTTGGACTCCTGGGGTCAGGCAGTTCGCCCACCTTGGCCTCCCAAAGTGCTAGGATTACAGGGATAAGCCACCTGTGCTTGGCCTCAGAATTAGTATCAATAGTAAAGTTTGTGATTTTTAGGATACTACATTTTGTTTTTTTAAGAAAATCTGTAATAAAATTGTGTATCTTGAATAATGATATGGTGCTTTTCAATTTTTATTTTCTCATTTTTTTAATTGTTTAGAGAGGAGTCTCACTCTGTTGCCCAGGCTTGAGTGCAGTGGCACAATCTCAAGCGATTCTCCAACCTCAGCCTCCTGAGTAGTTGGGATTACAAGTGTGCACCACCACACTCGGCTAATTTTTGTATTTTTGGTAGAGACGGGGTTTTATCATGTTGGCCAGGCTGGTCTTGAACTCCTGACCTCAAGTGATCCTTCTGCCTCGGCCTCCCAAAGTTCTGGGATTATAGGCATAAGCCACTGTGCCTGGCTTGATATAGTGCTTTTTTTTTTTTTTTAGTATTGATGATGTGGTTTTCAGTGGGAAGGTTTTGTATTTTTTGTTTATTTATTTATTTAGAGATAGGCTCTTGCTGTGTTGCCCAGGATGGTCTTGAATTCCTGAGCTCAAATGATCCTCCTACCTTGACCTTCCAAAATGCTGACATGTGCCCATAGACCTCGCTGCTTGGGAGGTTGAGGCAGGAGGATCGCTTAAGCATGGGCAGTTGAGGCTGCAGTAAGCTGAGATCATGCCACTGCAGTTCAGCCTGGGTGACAGAGGGAGATTGTCTCAAAAACAAAAACAAAAATATAGAGTTGGTAAGACCTCTGCTTACCATGTTGGAATATTATGATGATAATCAGTGAGCAAGTATTTATTGATTAGATTTTACATCAGGTTAAAATTATATAATAGAGGCAGAATAATTTGAAAAATGCATATATTCATGGTATTGTTAATAATTATTTGTTTTGAGGACGGGAGGGGGGAGTATATTTGTTTTTACATTGTTCATTTGAGCCAGTCCATTCACATTTCTCCATAATATATCAAATCTTACTTATGCATTCTTATTTTCTATATCCTTTTCAAATACACTCTGTTTAGGTCAGGTATATATATGAAGAAGCTATACAAGGTTGTTTAAACTAATGTATTAATGATGAGGCTTTCATTATGAAAAAGGAAAGATATGTAATATTAGATGATAAAATAGTTAAAGCCAGTGGAATAGTTAAATACAGTGGAATATGTGGGATTGAGATAAACTGGATTTATAAGTAGAACAGGTGATTGGAAGATAGTGTCAGCTATATATATATATTTACATTTATATATTTATATTTATATATATTTATATACTTTTTTTTTTTGAGTCGGAGTCTTGCTCTGTTGCCAGGCTGGAGTGCAGTGGCACGATCTCGGCTGGCTGCAACCTCTGCCTCCTAGGTTCAAGCAATTCCTCTGCCTCGTCTCCCGAGTAGCTGGGACTACAGGCGTGCGCCACCACGCCCAGCTAATTTTTTGTATTTTAGTAGAGACAGGGTTTCACCATGTTGGCCAGGCTGGTCTCGATCTCCTGACCTAGTGACCCGCCCGCTTCAGCCTCCCAAAGTGCTGGGATTACCGGCGTGAGTCACCGTGCCTGGCCTGCGTGCCTGGCCTGTATATGTTTTTATATATCATAATTTTCTTTTTTTGTTTTTTTGAGACGGAGTCTTGCCAGGCTGGAGTGGAGTGGTGCGGTCTCGGCTCACTGCAAGCTCCACCTCACGGGTTCATGCCATTCTCCTGCTTCGGCCTCCTGAGTAGCTGGGACTACAGGTGTCCACCACCACTCCCGGGCTAATTTTTGTGTTGTGTGTTATAAATAGAGATGGGGTTTCACTGGTTTAGCCAGGATGGTCTCGATCTCCTGATCTCGTGATCCGCCCACCTCGGCCTCCCAAAGTGCTGGGATTACAGGCATGAGCCACCGCGCCCAGCCAGAATTTTCTTTAATATACTAAACATTATTTGGACCCTAAAACTGCCTATATGTTTAGATCTTTTTACATACAAATAGACAAAGTGAAAAAAAGGGAATGGAAGGGATATATAGCTTGCAAACTGGAGGAAGTATAGCGGGAAGTCCATGATTCACCTTTAATTTATAATAATGATTTTTTCCTGATTATGAAAAAAATGCATTTATTATGGTTTATGTGGAAAATGCAAAAGTAGCATATAAAAAAGTATATAAAAAAACAAAATCACCTATGATTCTAGTATCCAGAGATTTCTTTTCTGGTCTAATCTAATTCAGTCCCTTTTGTGTGTCTGGGTGGATTATATTTAGTTGAGTGTCTTGCTTTCATTTCTAACATTCTCTTTTAAAAAACTACAGTGAAGGCCAGGTGAGGTGGCTCACGCCTGTAATCCCAGCACTTTGGGAGGCTGAGGTGGGCGGATTACCTAAGGTCAGGAGTTCAAGACCAACCTGACCAACATGGTGAAATCCTGTCTCTACTAAATATACAAAAATTAGCAGGGCGTGGTGCTGCATGCCTGTAATTCCTGCTACTAGGGAGGCTGAGGCAGGAGGATTGCTTGAACGCGGGAGCTGGAGGTTGCAGTGAGCCGAGATTGTGCCATTGTACTCCAGCCCAGGTGACAGTGTGAGACTCCGTCTCAAAAAGAAAAAACAAAACCAAAAAACTACAGTTAAATATTATCCAAAACAGGCTGGGCACAGTGGCTCATGCCTTTAAGCCCAGCATTTTGGGAGGCTGAGACAGTTGGATTACCTGAGGTCAGGAGTTCAAGACCAGCCTGGCCAATGTGGCGAAACCCCATCGCTCCTAAAAGATACAAAAATAAGGCTGGGTGCAGTGGCTCACTCCTGTAATCCCATCACTTTGGGAGGCCGAGGTGGGTGGATCACCTGAGGTTGGGAGTTTGAGACCAGCCTGACCAACATTGCTGGTGGAAGCTGAAATTGGTGCAGCTGCTTTGGAAAACCATCTGGCAGTTCCTCAAAAGGTTAAAGATGGAGTTACCATATGAACTAGCAATTCCACTCTTAGATATATACTTAAGAGATATGAAAACGTGTCCACACAAAACTCTTATACAAATGTTCATAGCAACATTATTCACTATAGCCAAAAAGTAGAAACAACCCAAATGTCCCTCACTTGATGCATGTATACATAAAATGTGTTATATCTGTACCATGCAATATTTCCTAGCAATATCAGTGAAGTACCAATACAGGCTACAACATGGATGAACCTGGAAAACATGCCAAGCGAAAGGAGCCAGTCACAAAAGGCCATGTTTTATATTATAAAATTCTGTTCATATAAATGCCTAGAATAGGTAAACCTGTAGAGACAAAAGTAGATTCGTGGTTGCCAGGGGATAGGAGAGGGAGGAATGGGAATGGTTGCTAATGGGTTGCGGGGTTTCTTCTTGAGATAATAGAAATGTTCTGGAATTCGTGGTGATGGTTGTACAACTCAGTGTACTGAAAATCACTGAATTGTACACTTCGAAATGGTGAATTTTATGGTTTGCATATTATATTTTAATAAAGCTGGTATAAATAGAAATTTGGGAGCTCCCACACCTAAAACCAATCCATGACATTACCTTTGATATGGATGGTAGTGGTGAAGGTGATGATTTTAAATGTATTTTGAATTTATTATTCATTCATTCATTTAGACAGAGTCTCATTCTATCATCCAGACTGGAGTGCAGTGGCATGATCTCAGCTCACTGCAACCTCCCCCTCTGGGTTCTCCTGCCTCAGCCTCCTGAGTAGATGGGATTACAGGCATGTGCCACCACTCCCAACTGATTTTTGTACTTTTAGTAGAGACGGGGTTTCGCCATGTTGCCCAGACTGGTCTCGAACCCCTGACCTCAGGTAATCCATCCGCCTTGGCCTCCCAAAGTGCTGGGATTACAGGCGTGAGCCACCATGTCTGGCTTATTTTGAATTTACAACTGGCAGGAATTGCTGAGTGATTAGGTGTGAGGGAAAGAATAGGCAGAAATGACTATTAGTTTTTGGCTTCAACAAGTAGAAATTGCCGTTAGCTGAGATTGCAATTACTGTAGATAGGGCAGGGTGGCAGTGGAGAATCAGGTCACTTTTAGACATGGCTGGTTTGAGATTTTTTATTTTTTTTCCTCTGAGGTGGAGTCTTGGTCTTTTGTCCAGACTGGAGTGCAGTGGCGCAATCTCAGCTTACTGCAACCTCCGTCTCCCGGGGTCAAGTGATTCTCTTGGCTCAGCCTCACAAGTAGCTGGGATTACAGGCATGCGCCTCCATGCCCAGCTAATTTTTTTTTTTTTTTTGAGATGGAGTTTTGCTCTTGTTGCCTAGGCTGGAGTGCAGTGGCGCAATCTGGGCTCACTGCAACCTCTGCCTCCTGGGTTCAAGCAATTCTCCTGCCTCAGCCTCCCGAGTACCAGAGATTACAGGCGTGTGTCACCACGCCTGGCTAATTTTGTATTTTTAGGAGAGATGGGGTTTCTCCATGTTGGTCAGGCTGGTCTCGAACTCCCAACCTCAGGTGATCCACCCGCCTCGGCCTCCCAAAGTGCTGGGATTACAGGCGTGAGCCACCGCGCCCAGCCTTTATTTATTTATTTATTTATTTATTTTTGAGACAAAGTCTCTCTCTGTCGCCAGGCTGGAGTGCAGTGGCATGATTTCAGCTCATTGCAACCTCCGCCTCCCAGGTTCAAGTGATTCTCCTGCCTCAGCCATGCAGGTAGCTGGGATTACAGACATGTGCCTCCACGCCCAGCTAATTTTTGTATTTATTTTTATTTATTTATTTTAATTTTTTTGAGACAGAGTCTCTCTCTGTCACCAGGCTGGAGTGCAGTGGCATGATCTTGGCTTACTGCAACCTCCACCTCCCGGGTTCAAGCGATTCTCCTGCCTCAGCCTCCTGAGTAGCTGGGCCACCATGCGCGGCTAATTTTGTATTTTTTGTAGAGATGGGGTTTCTTCATGTTGGTGAGGCTGATCTCGAACTCCCAACCTCAGGTGATCTGCCTGCCTTGGCCTCGTAAAGTGTCAGGATTACAGGCGTGAGCCACCGCGCCTGGCCTTTTTTATTTTTATTTTTATGTTTTTTTATTTTTTATTTTTTATTTTTTTGAGACAGAGTCTTGCTTTGTCGCCCAGGCTGGAATGCAGTGGTGTAATTTCAACTCACTGCCACCTCTGCCTGTCAGGTTCAAGCGATTCTCCTGCCTCAGCCTCCCGAGTAGCTGGGATTACAGGCACCCACCACCACGCCCAGCTAATTTTTATGTTTTTAGTAGAGACGGGGTTTCACTGTGTTGGCCAGGCTGGTCTCGAACTTCTGACCTCATGATCCACCTGCCTCAGCCTCCCAAAGTGCTAGGATTATAAGCATGAGCCACCGCACCCAGCTAATTTATATTTTTAATAGAGACGGGGTTTCGCCATGTTGACGAGGCTGGTCTTAACCTCAGGCAATCTGCCCGTCTCAGCCTCCCAAAGTGCTGGGATTACAGGCCTGAGTCACCTCGCCCAGCCTGAGATGTTTTTTAGATACACGACGTAGAGATGTTCAGTGAATAGTTTGATGTGGGTCTAGAGTCAGAGAAGAGTTGCCGGCTGAAGATGTAAATTTGTTAGCATGTTGATAGGATTTATTTTTTATTGTTTTTCTTAAGAGGTGGGGTCTCACTCTGTCACCAAGGCTGGAGTTCAGTGGCACAATCATAGCTCAGTGCAGCCTCCAACTTCTGGAGTCAAGTGATCCTCCTCCCTCAGCTTCCAGAGTCGCTGGAATTACAGGCATGCCACCACCATGCCTGGCTAATTTTTAAATTTTTTGTAGAGGGAAAAGAACAGGCCCTAGGACTGAGCTCTGGAACACTCCATTGTTTCCAAGTTGAGAGATGGGAAAATCTTGAGAGTGGCAATGTCCTCAGGAGAAGAAAGCCGATTCTTGGGGGAGAGATTCATCAGCTGTGTAGATGCTGGTGATAGGTCTAGCAAGACAAGAACTGAGAACTGATCATTTGATTTAATTTTATTTTCTAATTGTTGTTGGTATAAAGAAGTATAATCTAGCCAAGTATGCTGCTGACACCTGTAATCTCAGCACTTTGGGAGGCTGAGGCAGGAGGAATATTTTAGGCCAGGAGTTTTTTTATTTTTAGATGGAATTTTGCTCTTGTTACCCAGGCCTGGAGTGCGATGACTTGATCTCAGCTCACTGCAACCTCTGCCTGCTGGATTCAAGCAATCCTCCTGCCTCGGCTCCCGAGTAGCTGGAATTGCAGGCGCCTGCCAACATGCTGAGCTAATGTTTGTATTTTTAGTAGAGACAGGGTTTCACCATGTTAGCCAGGATGGTCTCCATCTCCTGACTTTGTGATCCACCCGCCTCGGCCTCCCAAAGTGCTGGGATTACAGGCGTGAGCCACTGCGCCCGGCCCTGGTAGGCGTTTTCTTAAACTTGTATATCAATTTGGGGAAGAATTGACATATTTACTGTGTTGTCTTCCCGTCTTTGAACATTTCTTTCATAGTTTTCAGCATATTAAGTTTTGTACTTGTTTTCTTAGATTTATACCTACATACTGAAATATAGGAGTCCTCACATAACATCATCAATAGGTTTTTGGAAACTGATTTTAAGTGAAACTACATATATCAGGTCCTTGAACAGTACTTTCGTTCAACGTCGTTCTGTTACGTTGATGAGGAAAAAAATTGGTTATGTATTATTTTGCTTAAAGTTGTAGTTTATAGCCAAGAGTGGTGACTCACACCTGTAATCTCAGCACTTCGAGAGGCTGAGGCAGGCTGATCACCTGAGGTTAGGAGTTCGAGACCAGCCTGGTCAACATGGTGAAACCCCATCTCTACTAAAAATACAAAAATTAGCTGGGTGTGGTGGCATGTGCCTGTAAACCCAGCTACTCAGGAGGCTGAGGCAGGAGAATCGCTTGAACCCAGGAGGTGGAGGTTGCAGTGAGCCAAGATCACGTCATTGCACTCCAGCCTGGGCAACAGAGTGAGACTCAGTCTCAAAAAAAAAAGTTGTAGTTTACAAGATCCTATTGATGACAATAAGCGAGGACTTAATGTATTTCTGTTTTTTTTTTTTTTTTTAAGCAATTGTGAAGGGTATTATTTCTTTAATTTCAGTGTCCATGTGTTTTTTGCTAGTATGTATTTTTTGCTAGTATGTATAAATGCAGTTGCTTTTATATGTTTATCTTGTATCTTGCATCCTTGTTAAACTCACTTTCTTGTTGGAGATTTTGTAGATTACTTGGGATTTTCTATAATACACAGATAACCATGTTATCTGCAAATAGGGACACTTACTTCTTCTTCCCTAATCTGTGTATGTTTTCTTTTCTTTCTTTTTCTTATTTCATGGGCTATAACTTCAGCATTATTTTGAATAAAATTGGTGAGAACAGACATCTTGCCTTTTTCCTGATGCTAGGAGGAAAGCGTTTAGTATTTCATTACGAATACAATGTTAGCTGTAGGTTTTTGTAGGTGCTCTTATCAGGTTGAGAATATTTTTGTTCCTATTTTTCTGGTAGTTACCATGAATGGTATTGAATTTTGTCATTATTTTCTGCATTGATTAATATGATTCTTTCACCCATTAAGATGGTGGATTATACTGATTTTTGAATATGAAACTAGCCTTGCCTTCCTGTAATAAACCCCATTTCATTATAGTATACAATCCTTTTTATTTTTTCAAGACAGGGTGTTGCTGTTGCTCAGGCTGCAGTGTAGTGGTGTGATCATGGCTCACTGAAGCCTCAATCATCTGGGCCTAAGTGATCCTTTTACCTCACCCTGTCCCCCAGTACCTGGGACCCCAGGTACGTACCACTGCGCTTGGCTAATTTGAAAATTTTTTGTAGAGTTGAGGTGTCACTCTGTTGCCCAGGCTGGTCCTGAACTGCTGGGCTCAAGCAATCCTCCCAACTCAGCCTCCTAAAGTTCTGGGATTGTAGGTGTGAACTACTATGCCCTGCCAAAATTCAGCAATATATAAAAACAATGATATCCACTGTACTGCAGCCTGGGTGATAGAGCAAGACCCTGTGTCAAAAATAAAAAAATGAAATATATATTGCTGAATTTTATTTGCTAGTATTTTCCTAAGGATTTTTGTGTCTGTAGTCATGAGGAGTATTGGTTTGTAGTTTTTTTGTACTGGCTTTGTCTCTTTTTGTTATCAGGCTAATATTACCATCATAAAATGGATTGGAAGTGTGTTCTTACTTTCTGGAAGAGATTATGTAGGATTAGTATTATTTTTTCCTAAAAATATTTGTTAGAATTTTCCATTGAAGCTATTTGGCCCTGGAAATTTTTTTTTTTTAATTATGATTTAAATTCCTTTATAAATTATAGTGATTTTATCTATGTCTTATTGGATGAGTTGTGATACTTTGTGTTTTTTGAGACATTGGTCCATTTCATATAAATTGTCAAACTTTTGTGTGTTCATAGTTTACTTTATAAGCCTTTTGATATCTGCAAAGTCTATAGTAATATCCCTTTTTCATTCCTGATATTGATAATTTCTGTCTTCTTTTTTGTCAGTCTTGCTAGTCTTTCAGTTTTATTGATCATTTTGGTAAACCAACAATTTATTTCATTGAATTTTCTCATTGTTTTCTGTTTCTGATTTATTTGTTACCTGCTATTTATTATTATTATTATTATTTTTATTTATTTTTTTAAGACAGAGTCTTGCTCTGTTGCTCAGGCTGGAGTGCAGTGACACAGTCTTAGCTCACTGCAACCTCCATCTCCTGGGTTCAAACGATTCTCTTGTCTCAGCCTCCCAAGTAGCTGGGACTACTGGTGTGCACCTCCACGCCCGGCTAATTTTTGTATTTTTAGTAGAGATGGGGTTTCATCATATTGGGCAGGCTGGTCTCGAACTCCTGACCTCAGGTGATACACCCACGTCGGCCTCTCAGAGTGCTGGGATTACAGGTGTGAGCCACTGTGCTTGGCCTGCTTTTTTTTTTTCAAGATGGAGTCTCACTTTTGTCACCTAGGCTGGAATGCAATGGTGCAATTTCAGTTCACTGCAACCTCTGCCTCCTGGGTTCAAGTGATTCTCCTGCCTCGGTCTCCCGAGTAGCTAGGATTACAGGTGCCTGCCACCATGCCCAGCTAATTTTTGTATTTTTAGTAGAGAAGGGTTTTTACCATGTTGGCTAGGCTGGTTTGAAACTCCTGACCTCAGGTGATCCACCCGCCTCAGCCTCCCAAAGTGCTGGGATTACAGGCATGAGCCACCATGCCTGGCCCCAGCCTACTCTTTATTATTTTCTTCTTTCTGATGGGTTTGAGTTTATTTTGCCCTTCATTTCCTAGGTTCTTATGGTGGGGGCTTAGATTATTCATTTAAGACTTCTTTTCTAATGTATGCATTTAGTGCTATAGATTTTCCTGTTATCACTGCTTTAGCCATGTTCTACAATTTTTTTTTTTTTTTTTGAGACAGAGTCTCACCCTGTTGCCCAGGCTGGAGTGCAGTGGCTCGATCTTAGCTCACTGCAACCTTTGCTTCCCGGGTTGAAGCAATTCTCCTGCCTCAGCCTCCTGAGTAGCTGGGATTATAGTTGTGTGCCACCTTGCCCGGCTAATTTTTGTATTTTTATTTTTATTATTTATTTATTTACTTTTGGAGACAGAGTTTCTCTCTTATCGCCCAGGCTGGAGTGCAATGGCGCTATCTTGGCTCACTGTAACCTCTGCTTCCTGGGTTCAAACGATTCTCCTGTTTCTGTTTCTTTGGTGTGCTCACCAGCGCGCCTGGCTAACTTTTGTATTATTGGTAGAGACGGGATTTCATCATGTTGGCCAGGCTGGTCTTGAACTGACCTCAGGTGATCCACCCACCTCGGCCTCCCAAAGTGCTGCAATTACAGGTGTGAGCCACTGCACCCAGCTAATTTTTGTACTTTTAGTAGAGACGGGGTTTCACCATATTGCCCTGGATGGTCTCGATCTCCTGAGCTCAGAGTGGTCTGCCCACCTCAGCTTCCCATGGTGCTGGGATTGTAGGCGTGAGCCACCACACCTGGCCTACAAATTTCAGTATGGTATATTTTCATTGGCATTCAATTTATTATATTTTTAAAATTTTCTTTGAGACGTCATCATTGACCCATGTATTATTTAGATGTATATTGCTTGGACATTTTTATGTTACTGATTTCTAGTTTGATTCCATTGTAGTTGGAAAACATACCTGTGTGATATCAATTCTTTTAAATTTGTTGTGGTTTGGTTTTAGCTTAGGATATGATCTATCTTGGTATGTGTTCTGTTAATACTTGAAAAGAGTGTATATTCTGCTGTTGTTGGGTGGAGTGCTCTGTAAGTATAGATTAGATTCTTAATTGTTGGTGTTGTTGAGTTCTATATCTTTGCTGATATACTGTCTACTGTTGATAGAGCGATGTTGAAGTCTCCAACTATAATTGTGAATTTGTCTATTTCTCTGTTCAGTTTTAGCTTTACTTATTTTGTAGCTCTGTTTAGTGCATATACATTTAGGGTTGCTATATCTTTTTTATTTGTATTTATTTATTTATTTATTTATTTTTGACATGGAGTTTCACTCTTGTTGCCCAGGCTGGAGTGCAATGGTGTGATCTCAGCTCAATGCAACCTCCGCCTCCTGGGTTCAAGTGATTCTCCTGCCTCAGCCTCTCAAGTAGCTGCGATTACAGGCATGCGCCACCACGCCTGGCTAATTTTGTATTTTTAGTAGAGACGGGGTTTCTCCATGTTGGTCAGGCTGGTCTCAAACTCCCGACTTTAGGTGATCTGCCCGCCTCGACCTCCCAAAGTGCTGGGATTATAGGCATGAGCCACATGCCTGGCCTTTTTTTTTTTTTTTTAAATTGAGACAGTTTCACTTTTTCTCCCAGGCTGGAGTGCAGTAGCATGATCTTGGCTCATTGCACCCTCTGTCTCCTGGGTTCGAGCGATTCTCCTGCCTTAGTCTCTCGAATAGCCAGGACTACAGGTTAGTTCTTTTTGTATTTTTAGTAGAGACAGAGTTTTGCCATTTTGGCCAGGTTGGTCTCAAATTCCTCATCTCAAGTGATCCTCCTGCCCATTGTCCACTGTGCTGGGATTATAGGCGCGATCCCCTGAGTCTGGCCAGGGTTACTGTATCTTTTTTTTTTTTTTTTTTTTTTTTTTTGAGATGGAGTTTTGCTCTTATTGCCCAGGCTGGAGTGTAATGGCACTATCTTGGCTCACTGCAACCTCTGCCTCCCAGGTTCAAGCAGTTCTACTATTTCAGCCTCCTGAGTAGCTGGGATTACAGGCACATGCCACCACGCCTGGCTAATGTTTGTATTTTAGTAGAGACAGGGTTTCACCATGTTGGCCAGGCCGGTCTCAAACTCCTGACCTCAGGTAATCCACCCACCCTGGCCTCCCAGAGTGCAGGGATCACAGTCGTGAGCCACTGTGCCCAGCCTGCTATATCTTTTTGATGACCTGATCCTTTATCATTACACAGTGCCCTTCTTTGTCTGTGATAATTTTCTTTGCTCTGAATTCTACTTATATCTGATATTAATATATAAGTGTACTTTTATTTAATTGTAATTAATTTAAATTTAAATAGGAACATGTGGCCGGTGGCTGCCATATTGACAGTGCAGTTCCGGAAGGTGGAGAGAGCTATGATACAAATTTAATTAAAAGGTAAATTTTATAATGTAATAGAAGATGATAAGGGCAATGGATAGTTAGCGGGAAAGGAGAGATTAGGGCAGAGGGAACAGGGTATATGGTTTTCAGTTGGATAATCAAGAGAGAAATCATTGAATGTGACACTTGAGCAAAAATTTGCAGGAGTACAGGAGTTAGCTGTGCAGATATCTTGAGGAAGAGTATATCAAAGGCTAGCAGACAGATAGGCCATTGTAAGAACTTTAGCTTTTTCTCTGAGTGATGTGGAGAACATGTAGGGGTTTAGATCAGACCCTTTTTACATTGTATAAAGCTCAGTCTGGCTGGTATATTGAAAATAGACTATAGGGGGACAAGGTGCAAACAGGGAGAACAGGTAAGAGGTTGGAATATGGGTTAAAGATGACAGGTGTCAGACCCAATGATTAGAGCAGGTTTTGGGAAATATATTAGACATTTAGTTTTGGATATGCTAAGTTTGAAATGTTTATTAGATATATTCAATCAGAGAAAACAAGTAGACTGCCTGTAGTTCTATTCCAGATATGAGTCCCTGCCCTTGTGGAGCTTACACTTTACTGGAATATGGGTGGTAAATATAATACATGTATAAAACATATGCTATGTAAGAAAACAATAAGTACTGTGGAGAAAATTCAAGTAGGAAAGTGGGATAAATAGTGTTGAGATACTGAGGTCTTGAGAAGGTAACATTTGAATAATGATAAGAAGGTGATAAGGAGATAGTTGGAGAAAAGTGGTTCAGTAGAGGGAACCAAGGTGTAAAGGTTCCCAAGGGAGAACATTGCTGGTGTGTTTGAAGAAGAGCGAGGAGACTTAAGTGTGGCTAAGGGAAAGGACAGTGCAGAGGTGACCAGTGTCCAGGTTATGGGCCATTTTAAGGGCTCTAGCTTTTATCTCGAGTTAGGGAGCTAGTGGATAGTTTAGTAGAAGAAAGGCATGGTCCAACCTATGGTTTAATTGAGTCACTCTGGCTTTGGTGCTAAATAGACTGAAGGGGCAAGGGTGGAAACCAAGAGACAGGAGACTTATAGGAATTTAGGCAAGAGGCTGTGGTAGCTAAGTCTAGAGTGGTGGCAGTGAGGAATTAGTATTCTGGATATGTTTTGGGAGTCACACTGACAAAATTGGCTTACCAGTTGCATGTGGGATGAGAGGAGTCAAGGATTATTCCAAGATTTTGGCCTGAGTCATTGGAAGGATACAGTTGCGCTGAGATGGGAAAGACTGGAAAGAGCAGTTTTGAAGGGGGTAATGAGGAGCTGTTTTGGACATGTTAAATGTACGGTGCCTATTGGACATCTGAGTATAGGTGTTCGGTATGCATTCTAATTATATTTATCAAGACTTTCATGTTTTTAAAAATGAAAAAATATATTGAAACAGTGTATTCATTGTTCTGAAATATATATTGTTAACATCTTAATTTTTAACATGTTCAATCCTGGCAAAACCTGAATATTTTGGAGAGAGAGAAATTGACTACTGTTTAGCTCTGTTGTTAGAGTTGGTGGTACTTTCTTAGAGCTAAATAAAGATGTCATTCCGATTTTAGAAATGGAAATATATATAGTCTGAGTGTTTTTAATTGCTTTCTATTTTAGGTCTTTTTACTGCTGGATTATGCAAGATATTTAACCCTATTTTGTTTGAATTATGACTTAAATATCAAACATCTTAACTAAGAAAAGGGAAACATTTTAGTTTTGGAAGTCAGAATGCCAAGGAAAAGGAAAAATCTTGGGGGAAATCCTTTTCGGAAGACTGCAAACCCTAAGGAAGTTATCGTATCCAGTGTTGCTAGTCGTGAGGAGCCAACCACTACTCTTCCTTCCATGGGTGAGACAAAAGTTGATCAGGAAGAACTCTTCACCAGTATCTCAGAGATGTTTTCTGATCTGGATCCTGATGTAGTGTATTTGATGCTTTCTGAATGTGATTTCAAAGGTGAGAAAAAGTTTAGTTTGAACCCTGTCCATCTTATAAGAAGACTTTGTGTACTATGCCATGATTAATAGTAATATAGAAAAATGTCTTATTTCTATTTTATTCATCATTTATTAATCATCTGCTGTTGGCAAGTTACTAAGGTTGGTATTTGAGTTGGTATTTGGGATATGAAGAATAAAACATAGTTCTGCTCTTAAGAAATGTGCAGTTCTAAATGTAAGGTATTTGTATAGATATCATATTCTATCTCTTTCATCTTTACTCCAGAACAGACTGGCACTATTGACACTTTAGGCTACATAATCCTTTCTTTTGAGTGGCTCTTCTATGCATTATAGGTTTAGCAGCATCCCCGGTCTATACACACTAGTTGCCAGTAGCTCCTTACCACCCAGTTGTGACAATAAAAAATGTCTCCATGTCTTGTCATTTGTTCCCTGGGAGACAAAATTGTACCTGGTTGAGAACCACTCTCCTCGAATGTAAGCTCCATAAAGACAGAGGTTTTAAAAACTTTGTTTTACTCCTGTATCTTCAGCCCATAACATGGCAACTGACTCATAATAGGAACTGAGTAAATATCTATTAAGCAACTAGGTAAGTATAATTATGAAAATAAGAGCTGATTAAGAGTTGAGGCTAGCAGAGTAGTATAATTTCAAAACATTGACTTTGGAGTCAAGAAACCTGGGTTGGATTTCCAGCTCTGCCACTTAATCTCTCTGAGTCTCAGTTTTCTAATCTGTTAGGGAGAAAAATAACAGTATGCACCTCATAGGACCTTTTTTTGGTGACAATTGAGTTTTTTTTTTTTTTTTTTTTTGGTAAAGTCTTCAGTATGGTAGGTTATTAATAACTTGTCATACCTTGTTTACAAGTATGTAGACAGAAGGGAGTTTATATAAGTTGGCTAGATGAGTAATTAAATATTGATGCTTAGTATTGTTACTAGCCATGATTAGTATAAGATAAAATTATTCTGGATTTGGGAAGTTTTGGTAATGTGTTATAAACTTCCAGTTTCAGTCATTGTGTGGTCTGTGATGTTAGCATATCTTATCCAGTTATGTATGCGGAAAACCAGTTGTCAGCAGTGCATGATGCTCAGAAATGATAGTATATTGAATTTTGTAAGTTACTTCAACATTTTCCTTTGATGTGTTTCAAATTTAATTGTTGCACATAAAGTAATATAGCAATGAAGAATTACAAGAAATCCACATCCTATGGTATAGGAACCATAACAAAATAACTTATTTTTGTTTTCCAGAATCTTCTATAGACCTTGTTCATAAGCATTTGCGATTTGAGTGGTGGAATTTTGTATTATGTATTTTTAACTTAACATAAGCATTTTGTCTGTGTTGCTGTAATCTATATTTTTAATGGGTTTCTAATATTCTACTGAGCTGTGCTATAGTTTAATTATATCTCCATTTTTCACGAATAATTAATATTGCAGAGAACATCTTGGTAAAAAATATATTTTTCTTTCTTTTGGCTTTTTTTTCTTAGTTCCAAAATTTTATTTTCTTGCGTCACAGGGTAAGAACTGCTTTGGCTCTTGGAAGCATACTCCTAAATTGCCTACCAGTGAGGTGTTCTGATTTGTAATTCCACCAGCCTTGCATAAGTGTAGTGGTTTCACTTCAGCCTTTTCAACATTGTGTAGTAGTGTTTTAAGATTTTTTTTTTCTTTTTTGAGACGGAGTTTTGCTCTTGCTGCCCAGGCTGGAGTGCAGTGGTGCCATCTCAGCTCTCTGCAACCTCGGCCTCCCGGGTTCAGGTGATTCTCCTGCCTCAGGCTCTATAAGTAGCTGGGATTAACAGGCGTCTGCCACCATGCCCAGCTAATTTTCTTTTTTTGTATTTTTAGTAGAGATGGGGTTTCATCATGCTGGCCAACCTGGTCTTGAACTCCTGACCTCAGGTCATCCACCTGCCTCAGCCTCCCAAAGTGCTAGGATTACAGGCATGAGCCACCACACCTGGCCTGTGTTTTAAGGTTTTAATAGGAATAAAATTGCATTTTTCTTAATTTATGTTTTTTTAATAAAGAGGAATGTTGAACATTTTTGTACATGGTTGTTTATTCTTGTAATCTTGTGTAAATTGTTCATTCATTGAAAAAAGTTTTTTTTATACCATAGTTATAATTTTTCCCAACAATCTGTATAAGGACTTTTCTTTTTATGTGATAAGTACCTATCCATCTTGGTCTTTAATTTACTTTTACTTAGTGTTAGTGTAATTTTTCATTGTATACACATTCAATTTTTAGTTGATCTTTTCTGGTTTTGCTGTCACTTTCTGTCATGTAGATTTTTTTCATAGAAATACTCCTTATGTTTGCTTTCTTTTTTTTTCCCCTCCCTGCCCCCCCCAACCTTTTTTTTTTTCCTTCCATTTTTAGGTTTTCTGTCCTTTGTAGTATTGCTATGATCTCCTAATTGGTCTCTGCCAGGCTTGCCCCCTCCAATCCCTCTTTGTTTTTCTTCTTAAGGGAACATTAATTGGGTGCTTACTAGGTGCCAGTTCTTGTGCACAGCACTTTTTCATGGATTATCTCATTTAATCCTCACAACAACCTATGAGGTAGGTGCTTTTATTATCCCCATATTACAAATGAGAAAATCGAGGTTTAGGGAAGTTAACTTGTTCAAAGTGTCATAGCCAGCAGTAGAGATTTAAATGTTGGTGTTCTGACTCCAGACCAGAGCTGTTACCTACTCTGCTGTGCTGTTTCCAGACTTACCTTTCTTAAAACAGCAAGACAAAACACAAAATAAACAACCCCTCGCTCCAAACTTCAAATGCTTAAAAATTCTAATTTTGTGGTTTTTTTTTTTTTTTGGTTTCCTTTTTTTTTTTTTTTTGAGATAGGGCCTCACTCAGTCGCCCAGGCTGGAGTGCAGTAATTAATCACTTTCACTAGAGGCTAACTGTAGCCTTGACCTCCTGGGCTGAAACGATTCTGCTACCTCAGCCACCCTACCACACTGGCTAATTTTTGTAGAGATAGGGTTTTTCCATGTTGCCCAGGCTGGTCTTGAACTCCTGATCTCAAGCGATCTACCTGCCTCAGCCTCCCAAAATGTTAGGATTATAGGCATGAGCCACCACACCCGGCCTTAAAATTTCTAATGGCTCCCTGTTTGTGTTATAACAGAAAGAGCTCAGCATTGGAGTCAGATACACCAGTCCTGGCTCTGTCACTGACTATCTGTGTGACTTGGGCCAAGTTAACGTACTTTTTAACTTCATTTCTTCATCTATTTGCTAGGAATAATATACCTCATGGTAGTATTTGAGGATTCAGTGAGGTGATGTGTATAAAACTTCTCAAATGCTATGACTGGTAGTTTCCTTCAAGTTCCCTTCGAAAATAAAATTAATATTTCTTAACATGGCATACAGGACTCTTCCCAATTTTGCCCAATTAACCTCACTCTAGGGAGAGCCAAGCCTGGGTTTACATTTTTTTCTCTTGTGTCTGGCAAGTTACTTTTTAATCTTCAAGTCCCAGTTCACATATCACCTTATGTGAAATCTTTTCTTATTCTCCCTTGTGCTTCTATGGCATTTGTACATTATCAAAAGTGTGCATTATTTATTTATTTATTTTTGAGAGGGAGTCTTCCTGTGTCACCAAGGCTGGAGTGCAGTGGCTCGATCTCTGCTCACTACCACCTCTGCCTTGCCGGTTCAAGAAATTCTCCCACCTCGGGCTCCTGAGTAGCTGGGATTACAGGCGTGCGCTGCCACTACGCCCAGCTAATTTTTATATTTTTAGTAGAGACAGAGTTTCACCATGTTGACTAGGCTGGTCTCTAACTCCTGACCTCAGGTGATCCACCTGCCTTAGCCTCCCAAAATGCTGGGATTACAGGCATGAGCCACTGCGCCTGACCAAAAGTGTGCATTATTTAATCTGTATTATATTACAATGTAATTGTCTCTAATATAATTGTTTTTAATCTCTATTAGACTGCAAAGTTCTCTATTAGAGTGCAAAAAAATCTATTAAATTTTTTTTTACAAAATATTTTTGATATGCAGTACATGCTCATAAATATCTTTGTATTAAGTGAAATTCATAGCATGGATCATGTAAATAAATTAGATTTACTAAGAGAATATATAAAATACTTAATATTTAAAAGTGTGCATTCAGTAGGTATTTGTTAAATTAATCAACAGGCTTTAGGACTTTTATAAATAAGCCTAATACATCCAATGACAGATATCTATGCATTTACTCAATAAATTCAGCAAATAATATTTATTTAATTATAGTTTATTAGCTTGGTTTATTACTGTTTCCTGAAAGAATAGGATTGCATGTCTCCATCATTCAGACTTTTTGCTACTACAGACTTTGGTATGTTAGTAAAATATTAATTTTTTTAAAATAACATGAACATTGTACATTTATATTTTGTTCAATGCAAAATCCAATATAATTTTAGCTGGATTTTAATAAAATTATTAAATCTGTTTTCTCTGTCTATATTTTTGTTGTTGTTATTATTCTTATTGTTGTACAGTTGAAAATGCTATGGATTGTCTGTTAGAATTATCTGCCACTGATACCAAGATAGAAGAATCATCTTCACAAAGTTTTGTTGCTTCTGGGAACCAAGTAGGTGCAGCAGAAAGTGAAATAATGGAAAAATGTCCTGAAGAAGAGAGTGAAGATTCAAAAATAGATTCATTTTTGGACATGCAGCTAACTGAAGACCTGGATTCCTTAATACAGAATGCTTTTGAGAAATTGAATTCTTCTCCTGATGACCAAGTATACTCATTTTTGCCTTCACAAGATGTTAATAGTTTTAATGACCTGAGTGAGTTTGTAAATCCTGATTCAAATAATATGACTCCCATTTTTTCTACACAAAATATGAATTTGAACAGTGAAAATTTAGACAATTCTGGCTCTACGTTAAGTTTAAACCCATTACCTTCACATTCAGTTTTGAGCGAGTCCAAATGTTTTATAAAGGATAACACATTGGCCTTGGAAAGTAACTACCCAGAAGATTCTCTTCTCAGTAGTTCTTTAAATGTAGCAAGTGACTCCATCGTGGGCTGTAGCAGTCTCAATCAAAAACAGAAAGAACTTTTAGAATCTGAGTGTGTTGAGGCTCAATTCTCTGAAGCTCCTGTAGATTTGGATGCCAGCGAACCTCAGCCTTCTTTAAACCTTCCAGGGCTTGATTTACCAGGTACGGGTGGGGATCAGAAATCTACTCGGGTCTCTGATGTTTTTCTGCCTTCCGAAGGATTCAACTTCAAGCCACACAAACATCCTGAACTGCCAACTAAGGGGAAGGATGTGAGTTACTGCCCAGTACTTGCTCCTCTCCCCTTACTATTGCCTCCTCCGCCACCTCCACCGATGTGGAATCCAATGATTCCTGCTTTTGACCTCTTCCAAGGAAACCATGGCTTTGTAGCTCCTGTTGTAACCACAGCTGCACACTGGAGATCTGTGAACTACACATTTCCACCCTCAGTTATTTCTCACACTTCCCCAACAAAAGTATGGAGAAATAAAGATGGAACAAGTGCTTATCAAGTACAAGAAACCCCAGTTTCTCAGGTTGTAAGAAAGAAGACATCTTATGTTGGACTAGTTCTTGTTCTTCTCAGAGGTCTTCCAGGATCTGGAAAATCTTTTTTGGCAAGGTATGAGGTTTAATTGGGTTTTTAAAAAATAGTATAATGTCTGAATTTGAACACAAGTGTGAATATATATGCAAAATGCTTTGCTTAGTAGAGATCTTTAGTAACCCCTAAAATGTTTTCTTTTTACTAAGTTTTCCTAACTTTGTGTAGCTAATAATAACACTGTTTTCTCTGGAAACCTTTTTTATGGAATCCCTTCATCTTTGACTATCTCTTTGAAAGACAGAAGAAAAAATTAAAGAGGATTCCAAAATTGTGAGCTATTGATGTAGTAGAGGAGAGCTAATTTGAGTGGGAGAAAGATGAGTTCAGCTTTGATCACAGAGTTAAAGAGAGATAATTGATCTTGATTTCATGGAATGAAAGTCTTAAATATATTAATTGTACTGGTAGTTGGAAATTCAGGATTATAGAATGTTGTTAAATAATGCTTTTAGAAATATGTGATTTGAAGGACGAGAGTATAGGATGACAACTGGTAGTCAGAGAACTTCAAGTTTTCAGGGACTTTTCTGTTCCAAAATAGAGTACCGTCAGTTATTTGATCTCATATATACACCTTTATCCCTTCTGTAGTTAAGGTAGGCTGTGAGTGCCTTAATCTGGGAGACAGGAGTCAAGTGTTACAGGCAGCTTTGTAATGGTTTCAGTGGCACTCCTTGAAGAGTATTGTTTTCATAATTTCTCTCTATCCGTGCTTAACCTTTAAATTCCAGAAGATTTCACCTAATCTATTTTATTTGCTAGGTTTTTTTTCTTCTTCCAAATTTTAATCGTTAGACTTGCAATATTATTAGTTCGGTCTCCTCTATTTGATCCTGGGTGTATCTTGTCTAGTCTTAATGAATATGCATAGATAACTGGAGAATGTCCTTCATAAACTTATTTTTAGTTTTTTTTTTTTTTTTATATATATCTTTTCTGTGTCTGGGTTTCTCTGCCAGTAAATTTCCACATATTCTGCTGATACACTTACAGGCATATTTTTCAGTAGACATGTAGGCTTTTCTAACTGACTTAATAGCAACAACAACAATAAAACAATATTATAGATGTTACTGTCAATCATGGCAGTGTGTTTCATGAAAGAGATTGGACTGAAAGGTGGTACCTTAGAAGGCAGTTGAGCTGTGAGACAATTTTGAAGAACTAGGTTTCAGGGGCCTTTAGAATCAGAGGCAGCTACAGTTTGAGTATGGGTAAAGAAAAATGTGCTTGTCACAAGGTAGAAACTTAATATTTTTTGAATGAAGAGAGAGAAGTAACGGGGATAGTGTTGAGACATAGAACCTGCGTTGTCTTGAAGAGAATGGTCCAGTATTCAAACCAAAGGAAAATGATGGATGCAAAAAGTCTTTTGAATTTTTTGGAAAGAAGGTCATGAATGGATATCTGAGAAACAATTTTGTTGTCCTGTGAGGGTAGAAAACAAAAGGGTTTAGCAAGCTCTGATGATGGAGTTAAGGGAAAGAGAGAAGTTGGGTAGTAGTTGAAAGGGGTCACAAAGTGTAGTTACAATTTTTTTTTTTTTTTTTGACAGAGTCTGACTCTGTCGCCCAGGCTGTTGTGCAGTGGTGTGATCTCAGCTTACTGCAACCTCCACCTCCCCAGGTTTATGAGATTGTCCAGCCTCAGTCTCCTGAGTAGCTGGGATTACAGGTGCCTGCTGCCACCCCCAGCTAATTTTTATATTTTTAGTAGAGACAAGGTTTCATCATGTTGGCCAGGCTGGTCTCAAACTTTTTTTTTTAAGAGACAGGGACTTGCTTTGTCACCCAGGCTGGAGTGCAGTGGCATGGTCATAGCTCATTGTTGTCTTGAATTCCTGGGTTCAAGCAATCCTTCTGCCTTGGCCTCCCAAGTAGCTGGGACTACAGGCATGGGCCATCACACCTGGCGCATTTTAAAATTTTTTGTAGAGACAGAATCTTGCCATCTTGGCCAGGCTCATCTCAAACTTCTGGGCTCAAGCAGTCCTCCCACCTCAGCCTCCCAAAGTGCTGAGACTATAGGCATGAGCTGTCATACCCAGCCTAGTTAGAATTTTTAAAGATAGCTGAGATATATGCATGTTTAATGGTAAAGAAGGAAGTGTCAGAGAAGGGAAAGCTACAAAGAGAAGAGGATAAACATAGGAATTGGGATCAAATGAGCATTCTCTAGAATGTAAGCTCCATGAGGGCAAGCATTTTTGTGTTTTTTTGTTCATTGATGTATGCTCAGTGCTTAAAACAGTGCCTGGCACTTAATAGATGCTACAGAAAGGGATATATATTTTCAGAAAAGGATAAACATTTGTTAATCTTCAAACCATTATAACAATTTTATAGTTAAGGATAAAAGGTCTTCATAACATTAAAAAAACAAATTTCTGAATAATAATTTACATAAAGCAAAATAGACCTGCCTTAGGTTAGATTTTTTTGGAATTAAATTTCTGCTTACAGTATTTTCAGTATGATTTGTTTGAATATTACAATATGTTTATTCTTTTATTTATCTATTTGTGTTTAATTTTTTTTCTTTCTTTTTTTTTTCTTTCTTTTTTTTTTGTTGAGAGAGGGTCTTATTGTGTCACCCAGGCTGGAGTGCAGTGGTGCAACCTTGGCTCTCTGTAACCTAAACCTTTTGGGTTCAAGTGATCCTCCCAACTTAGCTTCCCAAGCAGCTGGGATTATAGGTGCACACTACCACACCTGCCTACTTTTTGTCTTTTTTGTGTAGTTGGGTTCTTGCTATGTTGCCCAGACTGATTTTTATTCTTTTATTTTATTTATTTATTTTGAGACACAGTCTCGCCTGTTGCCTAGACTGGAATACAGTGGTGCAATCTCAGCTCACTGCAACCTCCACCTCCTGGGTTCTAGCAATTTTCATGCCTCAGCCTCTAGTAGCTGGGACTGTAGGTGCATGCCACCATACCTGGCTAATTTTTGTATTTTTAATAGTGATGGAGCTTCACCACGTTGGCCAGGCTGGCCTTGAACTCCTGGCCTCAAGTGATCTGCAAAATGATAGTACTTGAATAATGTATTTGGTTTATGACTTTGAAAAAATTAGGAGAGACAATTTAGAAGAAAAGGTAATGAAAATTATTTCATTTATCTTTCACAGGACTTTGCAAGAGGATAATCCAAGTGGAGTCATTCTTAGTACTGATGATTATTTTTATATAAATGGACAGTACCAGTTTGATGTAAAGTACTTAGGAGAAGCACATGAATGGAACCAGAATCGTGGTAAGAACAGATAATCAGATTCTGGGTAACGTTGTGAGTAATATAAAGAAAAGATTCACTTAGTATTTGTTCGTGTATTTGTTTTTTTTTTTTTTTTTTTTTTTGAGGCAGGTTCTCGCTATGTTGCACAGGGTAGAGTGCAGTGGTGTGATCTTGGCTCACTGCAGCCTTGACTTCTGGGTTCAGGTGATCCTCCCACATTAGCCTCCCGAGTAGCTGGTACCACAGATGTGCGCCACCATCCCTGGCTAGTTTTTGTATTTTTTGTAGAGACAGGATCTCACTCTGTTGTCCAGGCTGGTCTTGAACTCCTGGGCTTAAGCAATCTGCCTCTCTCAGCCTCCCAAAGTGCCGAGTTTGCAGAAGTGAGCCACTGCGCCCAGCTAAATTGGCTTAGTATTTTTTTTCGAGATGGAGTCTTGCTCTGTTCCCAGGCTGTAGTGCAGTCGTGCAATCTCGGTTCACTGCAGCCTCTGCCTCCTGGGTTCAAGTGATTCTCCTGCCTCAGCCTCCCAGCCTGAGTAGTTGGGACTATAGGCGTGTGCCACCATGCCTGGCTAATTTTTGTATTTTTAGTAGAGATGGGGTTTTGCCATATTGGCCAGAGCCAGGCTTGTCTCGGACTCCTGTCCCGAAGTGGTCCGCCTACCTCGGCCTCCCAAAGTGCTGGGATTACAGGTTTGAGCTATCCTGCCCAGCCTGGTTACTGCTTTTTAAAATCGAATTTGAACCACTAGAAATAGAGTTTGACCAGTTAACCACTGGTCTTCGTTAGATTGGTTTACTCTTTTTTTTTTTTTTTTTTTTTTTTTTTTGAGACTAAGTCTCGCTCTGTTTCCCAGGCTGGAGTGCAGTGGCTCAATCTCGACTCACTGCAACTCTGCCTCCTGGGTTCAAGCGATTCTCCTGCCTCAGCCTCCTCCTGAGTAGCTGTGATTACAGGCACATGCCACTGTGCCTGGCTAATTTTTGTATTTTTAGTAGAGACAGGGTTTCACCGTGTTGGCCAGGCTGGTCTTGAACGCCTGACCTTGTGATTTACCTGCCTCGGTCTCCCAAAGTGCTGGGATTACAGGCATGAGCCAGTACGCCTGGTGATTGGTTTACTTTTTATAGAAGATAGTGTGAGAATAAAAACGACTCTCTATAAACTGAATCTGTAGGGACATCATAGGTAAAAATTTAGTTTCCTTGCTAGCATAACTGTCTATTCAGTGAAGATGGTTTTATCATTAAATGTTTATTTGCATAGTTTGAATTTTCTATGGAGAATCTTATTAAGATATAGGGACTATATTTTCCTCAGGGTTTTTTCTTTTTGAGACAGAGTCCTGGTCTGTCGCTAGGCTGGAGTACAGTGGCTTGATCTCGGCTCACTGCAATGTCTGCCTCCTGGATTTAAGCAGTTCTCCTGCCTCAGCCTCCTGAGTAACTGGAACTACAGGCATAGGCCACCATGCCCAGCTAATTTTTGTATTTTTAGTAGAGACAGGGTTTCACCATGTTGGCCAGGATGGTCTCGATCTCTTGACTTCGTGATCCGCCTATCTCGGCCTCCCAAAGTGCTGGGATTACAGGCATGAGCCACCACACCTGGCCCTCAGTCTTTTATGATAAGTGTACTATAAAGGTGATTCTTGGGTTTGCCATCTTCAGACATTGTTAACTTTTTATATATTCTTTTTTGAACTAAAGATTAAGAATTCAGGAATCTGAAAATACCAACATAACTAAAACCAAAGGAGGCAGTGTGATTTGGTGATGAAGATCACCCTTGGATTCACCAGTTACTAGCTGTATGATCTTGTGCAAGTTATTTATACTTTCCAAGGCCCAGTGTCCCCTTTGGTAAAGGGAATAATAATACTTAACTCCTAGGATTGTTGTGAAAGTTAAGTGAAGGTAAAAAGTGTTAGCATTGGCTGGGCGCAGTGGCTCAGGCCTGTAATTCCAGCACTTTGGGAGGCTTAGGCAGATGGATCACCTGAGGTCAGGAGTTCGAGACCAGCCTGGCCAACATGGCGTGACCCCATCTCTACTAAAAATACAAAAATTAAACAGGCATGATGGTGCACACCTGTAATCCCAGCTATTTGGGAGGCTGAGGCAGGAGAATCGCTTGAACCTGGGAGGTAGAGGTTGCAGTGAGCCAAGATCCCACCACTGCACTCCAGTCTGGGTGACAGAGCGAGACTCTGTCTCAAAAAAAAAAAAAAAAAAAAAGTGTTAGCATGGTTCAGCATGCCATAATAACAGCAACAATAATATATGTTAATAGGCGGAATTCATTTTAAAACTGCTTTGTTAAGACAAAATTCATGTGCGATACAAATCATCCATTTAAATTCTACAATTCAATGGTTTTTAGAACTTGATATTCAGGGCTGTGCATTCGTCAATACACTCTATTTAATTTGGCTTTGCTGCAACTTTTAGAATATTTTTATCATCTCAGAAAGATTCTGTACCTATTCGCAGTCACTCTTCATTTCTCTCCAGTCTGTGTTTTGTCACCATAGATAATTTGCCTATTCTGGACCTTTCCTACAGCATGTGGACTTTTGTGATTGGCTTCTTTCACTTAGCATAATGTTTTCAAGCTTCATCCATGTTGTAGCATGTGTTTCATTCCTTTTTATGGATGAGTAAGATTCCATTGGGTGGATATATCACATTTTGTTAATCTGTCCATCAATTAATAGACATTTGAGTTGTTTTCACTTTTTGGCTATTAAGAACACTGCTGCTATAAACAAACACACATGTCTATGTCTAACCTTTCTAGGAACTGCCATGCTGTTTTCCAAAGCAATCATACCTTTTTATGTTTCCTCTAATAATTTATGAGGGTTTCAACTTTTCCACATCCTCACCAACACTTGTTATTGTCTGTTTTTTTGATTATTCCTATTCTGATAGGTGTGAAGTGGTATCTCATTGTGCTTTCAATTTACTTTTCTCTGATGGCTGATGATGTGGAACATCTTTTTGTGTGTTTATTGGCCATTTGTATATCTTCTCTGGAGAAATGTCTATTCATATTTGCTGTGTCACTCAGGCTGGAGTGCAGTGGCACGATCTTGACTCATTGCAACCTCCACCTCCTGGGTTCAAGTGGTTTTTGTGCCTTGGCCTCCTGAGTAGCTGGGATTACAGGTGCGTGCCACCACCCCTGGCTAATTGTTGTATTTTTAGTAGAGACAGGGTTTCACTATGTTGGCCAGGGTGGTCTAGAACTCCTGACCTCAGGTGATTTGCCTGCCTCAGTCTCCCAGAGTGCTGGGATCATAGGTGTGAGGTACCATGCCCAGCCTCTTTTGCCTATTTTTAAATTGGTTCTTTGTTTCTTCATTAGTGAGTTGTTAGAGACTGGGCAGAACTTTGAAAACTTCCAAATAATTACCTGTAAGATTTACTTGTTTTGGTACATCATTATTTCCTGTGTGGTCTAATTCCTTTGGAAGAAAGGTAGGAAAATCCCTTGTGCAACAGTGTGTTATAATGTTTTCTTTATTTCAGATCATTACATTTTGTGTGTGTATTTGTCCATTTGCGTTTGTTGTTTGCTTTTAAGCTTTATTTTTGAATAATTTTAGATTTATGGAAAAGTTGCAGAGATACTATGGAAAGCTTCTGTGTACCCTTCACTCATTTATCCTTCATGTTAACATCTAATACAACTAGGATACATTTGTCAAAACTAAGAAATTGGTTTATTATTATTAACTAAACTCCAAACTATAGTTTGATTTTAATTTTTCTACTCAAGGTATTTATCTCTTGCTTGACAGTCTTAATATGTGGGGTATTTTTTTTTTTGGGACAGAGTCTTACTCTGTCACCCAGGCTGGAGTGCAATGGCGTGGTCTCAGCTCACTGCAACCTTTGCATACTGGGTTCAAGCTATTCTCCCGCCTCAGCCTCCCAAGTAGCTGGGACTACACATGCGTACACCACACCTGGCTAATTTTTGTATTTTTAGTAGAGACTGGGTTTCAATATGTTGGTCAGGTTGGTCTTGGACTCCTGACCTCATGATCTGCCTGCCTTGGCCTCCCAAAGTTCTGGGATTATAGGCATTAGCCACTGCGCCCGGCCTTGTTTTGTATTTTTTAGGCAGAGTCTCACTCTGTTGCCCAGGCTGGAGTGCAGTGGCACGATCTTGGCTTACGGCAAACTCCGCCTCCTGGTTTCAAGTGATTCTCTTATCTCAGCCTCCTGAGTAGCTGGGACTACAGGTGAGCACCACCAAGCCTGAATAATTTTTGTTTTTTTAGTAGAGATGGGATTTCACCATATTGGCCAGGTTGGTTTCGAACTCCTGACCTCAAGTGATCCACCTGCTTTGGCTTCCCAAAGTGCTGGGATTATGGGCATGAGCCACCATGCCCAGTCAACCGGTACTTACTTAATTTTTATGTCCCCAAAGGGATATTTAGAAGTTGAGCAGTGAGTAAAATTAGCGCATCTGTGTTTTTCAAATTATGAAAACATCAGATTTTTTGAAAATCATATTTAAATATTGTTATTTAAAAATGATTTTTAATTATCTGTTATGTTTTTCAGCAAAAGAAGCATTTGAGAAGAAGATATCTCCTATAATTATAGATAATACAAACCTACAGGCATGGGAAATGAAACCATATGTTGCTTTGGTTAGTACCATAAGTTGTCATAAGTTTATAACAGTTCATATGCAGTTATTGGGGAACATTAATTATGAAAGTGAATCTGAAGCACTTAAGAATCTCAGAATCTTGGATAGTCTGTAACTGAACTTTCTTTGGTCTTCAGGAAAATGAGGAAATTAGGCCATTTAGCTGAGTTTTTCCATAAAGGTAAATTTTTAAATTCTGAAATTCAATTTTTAAACTTTGTTTTTTTTTTTTTGAGTCTTTCATGAAAAGATAGTGGTACTAAATTATAGTTTTTTTGTACATATGTTATATATATTTATTTCGTTTTCCTCATACTTGGCAGAATCAAAATTTGTTGGTCCTTTGTTTTTCCCCAAATTTCTTTTGAAATTTTGTTGTTCTGAGAAATTCAGCAATCTGTAAACTCAGCTATTCTCTCTGAATTTGCCAGATTTCTTTTAATATCTAAACGCTTTCCGTTTACCTGATCTATACCTAATCCTCTTTCCCTCCTTGCTCTTTTTTGCCCAGCTTTTTTTTTTTTTTTTTTTTTGAGACTGAGCTTCGCTCTTGTTGCCCAGGCTGGAGTGCAATGGTGTGATCTCAGCTCATTGCAACCTCCGCCTCCTGGGTTCAAGCAATTCTCCTGCCTCAGCCTCCTGAGAAACTGGGATTACAGGTGCCCGCCACCACGCCCAGCTAATTTTTTGTATTTTTAGTATAGATGGGGTTTCACCATGGTGGCCAGGCTGGTCTTGAACTCCTGACCTCAGTTAATCCACCCGCTTCGGTCTTGCAAAGTGTTGGGATTACAGGTGTGAGCCAACATGTCCGGCTGAAAATTCTTTATCTTCCTTTTTTTTTTTTTGAGATGGAATCTCGTTCTGTTGCCCATGCTGGAGTGCGGTGGTGTGATCTCGGCTCACTGCAAGCTCCGCCTCCCGGGTTCATGCCATTCTCCTGCCTCAGCCTGCTGAGTAGCTGGGACTACAGGCGCCTGCCAGCATGCCCAGCTAATTTTTTGTATTTTTAGTAGAGACAGGGGTTTCACCGTGTTAGCGAGGATGGTCTCGATCTCCTGACCTCGTGATCCACCTGCCTCGGCCTCCCAGTGTGCTGGGATTACAGGCAGGAGCCACTGCGCCTGGCCTATCTTCCTTTCTTTACATTTTTTAAGAACATTTTGTCATTAACACATGTAGAATTTTTGAAATTACTGTGTAGTATTTTCATCTTGTGGTTATACCTTCACTTATTTAGTCAGTTCTATATTAATAGCCACAGTTATTTGTTTTCTTTTGCTGTTACAAATACTGGAAAACTGGCTATCCTGGCGTATATCTAATATATGTATTTTTTTTTTTTTTTTTGAGACGGAGTTTCGCTCTTGTTGCCCAGGCTGGAGTGCAATGGCACAATCTCGGCTCACCGCAACCTCTGCCTCCCAGGTTCAAGCGATTTACCTGCTTCAGCCTCCCTAGTAGCTGGGATTACAGGCATGTACCACCATGCCCGGCTAATTTTGTATTTTTAGTGGAGATGGGGTTTGTCCATGTTGGTCAGGCTGGTCTTGAACTCCCGACCTCAGGTGATCCACCCGCCTTGGCCTCCCAAAGTGCTGGGATTACAGGCATGAGCCACCGCTCCTGGCCTAATATATGTATTGTATAAATAAATGCTCTTATATAAGTATTTATCAGTAGTATAAATTTCTAATAGTTAATTGCTAGGTTTAAGTGATTGTATATTTTGCCATTTTAACATGCTCATCAAGATTAGATAATCTTTACGTTTAAAATGCTATAAATTTAGAAACAATAATTTTAATTTCTTGGAAGTATCTATTTTAAAATGTTTTTGTCTTTGTTGTATGTAGTCTCAGAAACACAAATACAAAGTCCTTTTTCGGGAACCAGACACATGGTGGAAGTTTAAACCAAAGGAACTTGCAAGGTAAAACTTGGAGGCTGCCTAACATGCTTTTTATATAACAGCAGACAGAGAGGATCCATCTAGATTTTTCCCCTTGTAAATGATGAATGAATTGTTTAGACTGTATTTAATTTCTATTGCTTACAACTTTTTGTCCGGTTTTATGAAGAGTTTGTGTTTCTAAAATTGAGTTAATTTACAGTAAAAATTCCCCTTGTATTATATATTCTGTCCCTTACTACCTTTTTTGAGTTCTTATTTATTTATTTATTTATTTAAATATAGAGACAGGGTCTTACCATGTTACCCAGGCTGGTCTTGAACTCCTGGCCTCAAGTGATCCTCCTGCCTCTGCCTCCCAAAGTGCTGGGACCACAGGTGTGAGCCACCATGCCCAGCCTGTACTTTATTACTTTGAATCATATGTTAATATCTGAAACTAGAACGGACCCTAGGATTTGGCATACTTGAACCAAGTGCTACTGGGAGGGGCAGACTGTTGTAGCTGCTTAGTGACTTAGAGCACTGGAAGGTAGTACGAATGTGGAGATGGAAAAGGTAACAAATACCAGCTGTCCAGGTATCTCACTCCATGTCTGCCTCCCCCATGGCTATACTTTTTTCTTTATTCAGTTGCTTGATTTGAATAAAAATGTCAGTCAAGGCATGGACATACAGTGTGTTTTGCTTTGTGTTCTATATTTCCATAGAGATAGCCCTAACTTCATTTTGGTTAGGTTATTTTTTTTCTTGGAAATTTCAACTAATTCTAGTACTAAAGGACAACCTAATTTTAGTATATTCACAGTGTTGTGTGATCATCACCCCTGTGTAATTTCAGAACTTTTCCATTTTCTCCAAAGAAGCCCTATGCCTGCAAGCAGTTACTCTGGTTCCCCCCTCCTCTTGGCAACTACTAATGTGTGTTCTGTATTTATGGGTTTTCCTGTTGTGTATACTGCATATAAATGGAACGTATAATATGTGGCCATTTGTGTCTGGCATCTTTTCACTTAGCATAATGTTTTTAAGGCCCATCCATGTTGTAGCATGTATCACTACTTCCTTTTCATTTCCTTTTGATAGATTACTGAGTTTGGTTTTCTAATATTTCATTTAGGATTTTTGCATCTTTATAAATAAATGAGATTGACTACAGTTTTTTATTCCTTGACTTGTCTTACCTGACTTTGCAGATCATAAAATTAATTGGGAAGTATCTCCTCTTTTCTTCTTTTCTAGGTTTATCTAAGTTTGAATGTTAGAATTTACTTAAAAAATTCTCTGGATCTGATGTTTTCTTCGTGAGAATGTTCATTTGGAATTTTTCCTTTACAGCAACATTTCTGAATTTATTAAGACTTTATTAAAGCAATTATAATCGTCTCTTACTGTTTACACATCTACTGTGTTAGCAGTTAAGTTCCCTCCTGCAATCTTAGTATGTTTATATTATCTTCCTTCCTTTTTTCTTTATTGTTCTCATCAGAGATCAGATTTTGTTTTAATTAGCCTTTTCAGATAAACAAGTCTCAGCTTTATTTGAACTCCATTGTAAGTTTTTTGATGTTTAATTTCTGCTTCTCATTATTCTACCTTTATTGCTTTAAAAATCAGTTTTGCTTTTTTTATTCTCTTGTGTTTTAAACTTCTCTACTTGAAGGTTTAGGTCATTTTCTAGTATGACATTTGATGTTAAAATTTCCCTATGTATGCCAGGTGTGGTGGCTCCCGCCTGTGATCCCAGTACTTTGGGAAGCTGAGGCAGGAGAATTTCTTGAGACCAGGAGTTTGAGACTAGCCTGGGCAACAGAATGGGACCCTGACTCTACAAAAAATAAAAAAATTAGCTGGGTATGGTGGCTTGGGCCTGTGGTCCCAGATGCTGAGGTGGCAGGATCGCTCTAGCCTGGGAGGTCGAGGCTGTGGTGAGCTGTGATTGCACCATTGCACTCCAGCCTGGGCAACAGAGTGAGACTCTGTCTCCCAATAAAATAAAATTTTCCTATGTATTATTTTAGCTGCTCTCAGAATTTTAATATATAATACTTTATTTTTGTTTTATTTCGTTATTTTCTAGTTTGCATTATGATTAATTTCGTCCTTTAGCTCTTAGGTTATTTAGTACTGTGTTTTTAAATTTCTGAACAGATGGGTGTTTTGTCTTTTATAAAAATTGTTTTTCAACTTAACTACAGTAGGTCAGGTTGTGTAGTTTGTGTGATACTAATTCACTGAAATTTTACAGATTTTTTTGGCCTAGTTAAGTGTTGATTTTTTATACATTTCATATTTGCTTGTTAAGAATGTATATGATTACAATGTGTCAATATATCCATTAAATCATGCTTATTGTTACTCGTATCTCCTATATTTAAGGGATGAATGTTGAAATCTCCCTTTATTTTGTTGAACATGTGATTTCTCCTTATAATTCTGCCTATGTTTGCTTTATATATTTGGAGGGTAGTTTTTGAAATGTATACAAGCTTAAGATTTTTATATTACCCTAATAATTGAACCTTTTATCATTTTCTGGTGATTTTCTATTGTCTTTAGTAGTGATTTTTGTTGTAAAGTGTAATTTGTCTAATATTGATAGACCTATATCAGCTTCCTTTTAGTTAGTATTTATTTCTTTCTTCATACTTTTACTTTGAATGTTTTTATGTTAGATGTATCTCTTGTAAGCACGATGGCTGGATTTTTCGAAATCCACTCTGTCCACCTTTACTTTTAACTGATAAACTTAGTTCTTTTATGGTTATTTTGGTTATTCATATAATTGATCTTGTTTCTTACAATTATTCATATAATTGATCTTGTCTCATTCTGTGCTTTTTGTTTATCTCACATTTTCTGTGATTGTTCTTCTAATACACAAAATGATGTAGTTGGATTTTTTTTTCCTGTCATGCCTTATTTAAAATTTTTAAAATTGTTTCCACATTTTTAAATAAATTTTTTTCTTCTCTACTAATTTGGAAATCATATACACTATTTTTGTTCTTTTAGTGGTTACAAGTTTTATCATGCAGACTTTAAATCTAAAGTCAAACCATTTTCTTGGCTTTCCTCCTCACACATACGAAGACTTTAAAACATTTTAATTCTGATACTTGCCTCCCTCTCAGTTTACATGCTCTCATTGTCCAGAATATACAAGTAGTGTTTGTTTTCACTTATTCATCTAGTTATTGCTTTCTGCTTCATTTTTTTCTTGCATCATATACCTTTCATCTGGGAATTTCCTTCTGCCTGATGTTCATCTTTGAGAATTTTCTTTACAGTAAGGGTCTGCTTGGTGTCAAATTCTTTTTTTAAAATCTGCAGATCTTTTTATTGCCCTCATTCTTGTAAGATTCTTTTGCTGCATATGTATATTCTATACTGACAGTTATTTTCTGTTGTTGAAGATAACACTTAACTCCCTTCTGACTTACATTATTATTGTTGTTAAGTCAGCTGTCATTCTAATAGTTTCTTTGTAGATAACTAGTTTTAAAATGATTTTTTAAAATTTCTGGTTGCTTTTAATATCATCTCTTTGTCTTTGGTGAATGACAATTTCAGTACTATGTTTCTAGTTATGGATTTCTTATTTTTTATCTTGTTTGGCATTTGTTGGCTTCTGAAATTAAGGGATTGGTATTTTTCATCAGTTCTGGAAAATTCTCAGCATTTTTCTTTACATTGCTTCCGTCCCATGCATTCTCTTCTCTTTCCGGGACTTAGATTAGATGTATACTAGAACTTTTGGCTCTGGTTCCTATGACTCTTAACCTCTCTTTCATATTTTCTATCTCTTTGCTTCTCTGTGATCTGAAACCAGACAAGATCGAGGTAGGTAAATATGAAAGCCAGATTTCCCAACTGGCAAATGCATATATTATCCCTGGGATCCAGACACAAAGCCTTGAATTCAACCCAAGACAGGAGAGTTGCAATTGAGATGTTTTCATAACATCTGGCCTCCTGGCAGATATAAACCTAGATGCTGTGTGAAAGTACTCCCGAGTTGAAGGCCTCAGAATTCTCATGTATGAAGTTCAACCAAATATGAGCTTATAATAAAAAACATTTTTAAAAAAGCCACCATGAGTGAAAACACAAACAACAAACTTCGTATTTGAACCTCTAGAAACTTCAAATACTAGAATTTTCTTGCTTTCTTTGAACTTAAAGTGTATAATTTAAGAAATCCTTAATAAAATGAAAATTAAGATCGATTCATATATATTGTGGTCACAATAAAGCAGCTTTGATATTCTTATCTATTAGAAATATATTGTTGTTTTTCTGGACATATGTTCTGATTTTTAAAAATTTAATTATCAATATTCCTTCAACCCTTTTCTCCCCTGGAATTTTCAGGCGTAACATTCACGGGGTAAGCAAAGAAAAAATAACGAGAATGTTGGAACATTATCAACGTTTTGTTTCAGTGCCAATAATTATGAGTTCTTCGGTTCCAGAGAAAATTGAACGTATTGAGTTGTGTGCATATTCTTGTGAGGATAGAAGCACTAGGTAGGTTAAAATGCCTTATGTACGAAATTCAATTTGAAATATAATTTTTAAAAATATAATTTTGGAGCGTGTGGAATCATTGCTGATAAACTTTAAAAATAAGGTGGACTTTGCCAGGTGTGGTGGCTCACACCTGTAATCCCGGCAGTTTGGGAGGCTGAGGCAGGTGGATCACCTGAGGCAGGAGTTCGAGGCGAGCCTGACCAACATGGAGAAACCCCATCTCTACCAAAAGTACAAAATTAGCTGGGCTGGTGGTGCATGCCTGTAATCTCAGCTGCTTGAGAGGCTGAGGTAGGAGAATCACTTGAACCCGGGAGGCGGAGGTTGCAGTTAGCCGAGATCGCACCATTGCATTCCACCCTGGGCAACAAGAGTGAAACTCCATCTCAAAAAAAATAAAAAAAATAAAAAATAAAATAAGGTGGACTTTTGTTATTTATAAGGGTTTACTTATAGTCTTACCTGGGGTGGGATGTATGTAGTTAGCAAGATAAGTACAAGTTCATATGGGAGATGACATGACAGTTCTTTTGTTGTCCTAGAGTTTTGCGAGTCCATGATTATGCTGTGAATTCTCCTGCCAGTTTTATGTGATGCTCGCTGCTAAACCAGTATTTCCCTTATCTTCTCGCTGTTATTATTTTGTATCCACTCAAATCACTTCTTAATTTCCTTAAGTTTTAATGAAAATACTCTTTCAAGCTAGTATTATAAAAATTATTAACGGTACACTTTTACCAAGTAATAAAAGTCGTGGCCTTCTGACAGTTTGCAATCCGAGGTAGCACTGATTCTGTTTAGCAGTGAGGACACATAAACAATTGAATAAATAAAAACAGCATTAATTGACCGAGTAAAGAAGAAACCAGATATATGTAGAGGGCTGAATTATCCATATGTTATGATGGTAAGGGATAGAGAGGCTCTGTTAAAAAGGAGTTGGGAATGGAGAAGACAAAATTTATAAATGCTTTTTTAAATTGAGAAACAGTGTTGCAAAGTGGTTAAGGTCATGAACTCTTGAGCTATATTTCCTGGGTTCAAAAATCCCAAAGCTTTGTAATCTTTGGCAAGTTAACAAAATCTTTCTGTACTTCAGTTCTTCATTTCTAAAATGCCAGTAATACTCTGCTCGTAAAAATCTTACAAGGATTATGAATTAGTACATGCAAGGGACTTAGAGTTGTATCATCATCTAACACATAGAAAACTCAGTGTTAGGTATGAGTTCACTTAGGAAGGCATCCTGTGAGAGTTGGGACTTTGAGCACTGCTGAAGTTTAAAAAAAAAGGAAAATGTGTTGACAAATTTAGTCGGGAAAAATTAACTGACATTGAGAGTAAAATGATTTGCACAAGTGCTCTGCGTCTGAAATTAACATTAAGTATGGCTTTAAAAAATCTTACCAAATGACATTTCAAATGAAAGCTCTTTTTCTCTCATTTCTCTTAATTGGGCAAATAGCATTGGTTGGCCCTTTGTGACTTTGTAAGTGAAGCTTCCTCTGTATCAAATGACAGGTACACAGCATAGAGGCAGACCTATTTTACCTATGCTTAGCTATGTAAAACTAAAGTCAGAAAGAAGCCAGGAAAGTGGTGTCCTCTCCTGGGAACAAATTCAGAGCTTTAACTTTAATGCATAATTAGCACCTAAACTGAAAATCTCATATGTACTATTCAATTCAAAAAAAAGTTTGAGTGCTTCATATATGCCAAGCATCATGCTAGGTAATGGGGTTACAACAAAGTAATGTGTTCATAGTGATCAAAGATCACTATGATCAAAATTAGCTTTTATAATTTTAATGTAGTTTATTTATAAAATTTTCAGAATAACTGTTAAGTGCCCTGTCAATTAATGCTTCTTTAAATCATAGTATTGATGGCAGCGTTAAGAGACTTTCTCATGATACTCTTTAAAATAATCTTACAGCCCAAGAGACAATGAAGATACTATCTCTGAAAAAGAAGAAAATGTTTTATCTTATTCTTTGAAGCATCTAGATTTCATTGAAGAGAAGAATCTTGATGTAACCAAAGAAACAGTGTTACCCGAGAATGTTACGTATCTCTCTAATGCAGATTTAAACAAAAGAAGAAAAGAAATAAGTGATATGAATCCTAGCATTCAAAGTGCTTTAATTCTGGAAACCCCACACATATATTTTTCTGACTCTGAAAACAAACTACAAGTAACAGACAAAAGTGAAGAAGAGCAAATAGAAATGGTGGCTGTAAAAGGGTATAGTAAAACTGACACAGATAGTTCTATGGAAAGAGTATCACCTAGTACTTGGTATAGTGAAAATAATCAAGAAGACTGTGATCTTGCAAATACCGAACCACTTCAAAATGAAAAACCCTCACCTGGTGAAATAGTGGAAGAAAGAGCAACAGTAAAGAAAAAAGCCTTTGGGAAGCAAAAAAGCAAATCAACTTTGGAAAAGTTCCCAAGACATGAGCTGTCAAATTTTGTTGGTGACTGGCCAGTTGATAAGACTATTGGTCAGAGGACAAAAAGGAATAGAAAAACGGAAAAAACTTCATCTGTACAAAATGACAAAAAGTATAATTACCCTCAGTCACACAAAGTATTAGTTAACAGTTTATCTGTGAATATAGATTGTGTCCAGCAACGAGGATCTCCACATGAAAGTGTAGAGGATGGCAGAAAGTCACAGTGTGATGATGCTTCAGAGCCACTCAGTAGCTATAAATATGATGCTTATAAAAATATTGAAAAAAACTCATTCAACATTGTGGGTGACTGGCCTTCATCTGATTCTTTAGCTCAGAGGGAACACAGATCAAGAATGCCAAAGACTGGTTTCAGTGAGCCCAACCTAGAAATTGGAACAAATGGCAAAATGAATGAAATATCATTATCTACAGCACATGAGGCCTGTTGGGGCACAAGTCCTCAAAAACTAAAGACATTGAGTAGCTCCAATTTAGGAAGTTCTGAAATGCTACCCAGTGAAATGACCTGTGAGAGTCAGACTTGTCTAAGTACAAAGAGTCATGGGCAACACACATCATTGCCTCTTACTTTTACCAGTAGTGCACCAACTATTTGTGGAGTAGTGGAACCAGAAACGTTAGCTGAATGTCAAGAGCATATGCCTAAGAGAGACCCTGGAAAAGAAGTGGGCATGTGTACCCAGACTGAACCACAGGATTTTGCTCTTTTATGGAAAATAGAAAAGAATAAAATTAGCATTTCAGATCCTATCAAAGTATTAACAGGAAGATTAGATGGATTTAAGCCGAAAGTTTTCAGTATTAACACAAAATCAGATGTTCAAGAAGCAATTCCATATAGAGTAATGTATGATAAAAGCACGTTTGTTGAAGAAAGTGAGCTTACCAGTGCAGATGAATCTGAAAATCTTAACATTCTTTGTAAACTGTTTGGATCCTTTTCGTTAGAAGCCCTGAAAGACTTATATGAGAGGTGTAATAAAGATATTATTTGGGCCACAAGTCTTTTGTTGGATTCTGAAACTAAGTTATGTGAGGATGCAGAGTTTGAGAATTTCCAAAAATCGTGCGATGGATCACAAATTGGGCCTTTTTCTCTGGGGTTGAATTTGAAAGAAATTATTAGCCAAAGAGGAACTTTAGAGAATTCTAATTCTCCTGTGCCAGAGTTTAGCCATGGGATTGGTATTAGTAATGCTAACTCACAGTCTACTTGTGATGCAGAAAGAGGAAACTCAGAGCAGACGGAAATGAGAGCTGTTACTCCTGAAAACCATGAATCAATGACAAGTATATTTCCCAGTGCTGCTGTGAGTCTAAAGAATAATGACGACGTACTTCCTAACAGCCAGGCAGAACTTTTATATAGCAGTAAGCAGTCCTTTCCAGGTATTCCAAAAGCTACTACTGCAGATATGAGTGAAACAGAAAAAAACCTAGTAGTCACAGAGGCTGGAGACAACATACATTCTCCTTCACATTTTTCTGATATTTTTAACTTTGTATCTAGTACTTCAAATCTTGAATTCAATGAAGAAATTTATTTTGCTGACTCTCTTGAAATAAAGAGAAATGAAAAATTTCCAAAGGATTATGTGAAATTTTCAGATGCAGAAGAATTTATGAATGAAGATGAGAAGGAAATGGAGGAAATCCTAATGGCAGGAAGTAGTTTATCAGCTGGAGTTAGCGAGGAAGATAATACCGAGATATTGAATCCCACTCCAGCGATGGCCAAATCTCTGACCATAGACTGTCTGGAATTGGCATTACCGCCTGAACTGGCTTTTCAGCTTAATGAATTATTTGGTCCTGTTGGTATTGATTCAGGTGAGGAAAGAGTAAATGACCATGTGTGTGTCTTTGTGTGACTAGACTATAGAAGGTTCTATTTTTTTTTCCCCCTGAGGCAGAGTCTCGCTTTGTTGCCCAGGCTAGAGTGCAGTGCCTCAGTCTCGGCTCACTGCAACCTCCACCTCCCAGGCTCAAGTGATTCTCCTGCCTCAACCTCCAGAGTAGCTGGGATTATAGGAATGTACCACCATACCTGGCTAGAGAGTTCTATTTTGATTGTGAAATTGTTTTCTATGTTAACTGAAATGCAAAAGTAACTTTATGTTGTCTAACTTCACATAGTGCCTTATTTTTGACACATTTCTGGAGAACTTTAAAAAATACAATTGGAATAAATAGAGAATATTTATATGGAGTTTGTATTTATCCCATGCATAGTTTGAACGTTTTCTCTGGTATATACTTCACACCTAATTGTATGGATGAACCTTTTAAAATCCTTTGGTGCTACTCCAGATACGTTTAAGACAAGATTAATTTTTTTAGAGCATATTTATTGAAAAGTCTTGATTAACAGAAATGAATAAAGTAAATATATTTAGACTCATGGAAAGGAATAACTTAAATAGATTTACTATGAAGCTTTGTATAACTGCAGTAGTCAAGAAGTGTGAAGACAGTAACATAGCATATAACATAAATAAAACTACTCTAAGAGATTTAGTAAATAGAAGCATAAGTTAGGAATTAATAATACAAGTTAGTTTTATAATGCATGAGGTGGGTTAGTATGTTTTCTGCAAATATATAATGACTAATGATTACATTTTTCCCTCCCCCTTCCCCCACAAGGGTCTCTAACAGTTGAAGATTGTGTGGTTCATATAGATCTGAATCTGGCGAAAGTGATTCATGAGAAATGGAAAGAATCTGTAATGGTTGGTAGGCTTCTTTTTATAAAGAGCTCTTTTTTGTCCATTTTGAACCTTTGAATTTCAGTAAAATCTACTACATAATATGAAGGAGTTCTGTTGAGTTTTGACTTTGAGTTGGATGAGTTCTGTTGAATTTTGACTTTGAGAGAGAATGGACTTGTACCACTTAACAGATCACTGTCTTTTTTTTTTCTTTCTTTCTTTTCACTAGTTTAAGTATTTCCAGATGGCCCCAAATTATATAATTAGCGATGGAGCTCATCATGATTGTTGATTTTTTTTTTCTTTTTTCTATTTTAGAGACAGTGTCTAACTCTGTTGCCCTGGTTGAGTGCAGTGGCACAGTCATAGCTCACTGCAGCCTTGAACTACTGGGCACACGATCCTCCTGCCTTAGCCTCCAGAGTAGGTGGGACTAAACAGGTGCCTGCCACCACACCTAGGTAATTTTTTTTTTTTTTTAAACAGAGGCGAGGTCTCACTATGTTGCCCAGGTTGGTTTTGAATTCCTGGCTTTAAGTGATCCTCCTGCCTTGGCCTCCCAAAGTGTTGGGATTGTAGGCATGAGCCACTATGCCTGGCCTGTTTTTTTTTCCAAGAAAAAAAAATTATAAACAGTGAGTTTTTCACTCCCGAAATTAAAGACTTCAATGCTGATTGGTTAAATTTCAAAGATAGTTTTTAATTTATTAAAAAATTTTTTTTCAGACCATTCTCCATAACAAGACTTTTTTTGAAAAAAAGTGCAGTATTTTTACCATTCTGTAAGTGGAAAAATATGTAGCTGTAGTCATACTTCATAATTTTTATTATCTAACTTTATTGTTTTACTTAGATTTAGTAAGGATCGTTTACAGTTATACAAGGAGAAATGATTTCTAGAGAAAAATAATATAACCTTGTATCCTTGTTTATTAATGCACTCCTGGTTTGCCAATCTCTTGCCTGGGTTTTGTGTTTAGGAGCGACAAAGACAAGAAGAGGTGTCTTGTGGCAAGTTTATGCAAGGTAAAGCACATATTTTTATTTCTAATGTCTTAATGTTGAAACTGGGTGTGTGTGTTTGAATTTTAACTCATTCTAAATTACTTCCACAAAATACGGTACCCACAAATTTTGATTTGCAAATAAAAGTTTTATTTATTTATTTAAAGATGGCGTCTTGCTCTGTCGCCCAGGCTAGAGTGCAATGGTGCCATCTTGCCTTACTGCAACCTCTGCCTCCTGGGTTCAAGCAATTCTCCTGCCTCAACCTCCTGAGTAGCTGGGACTACAGGTGCACGCCACCACGCCTGGCTAATTTTTGTATTTTTAGTAGAGACAGGGTTTCACCATGTTGGTCAGGCTGGTCTCGAACTCCTGACCGCAGATGATCCACCCGCCTTGGCCTCCCAAAGTGCTGGGGTTACAGGCATGAGCCACCACGCCCAGCCAGTTCTTTAAAAATATTTAATACTTTATTGATATGAAATAAAACTTAAAAGGGAAAAAAGCCCCTATAATATATATTGAACTTTCATGAGTGCTGTGGAACACCTAGGGTATGCTCTCAAAGTATTTCCTGTTGAGGTTTTGCTCTGCATGAAAGAAAACTTTTGGTTTGAGAGCAATAAAGTGTTCATGTGTTTGATCAAGAACATCATTGAAATATTACTTGGTTATTCAAAGTTTTTATTGATGTTAGTATTGTTAGATCACAAAACGCAGCCTGCTTTTTTGGTACATCCTGCCAACTTGAAAATACTTGATTCCAGATGACTTTTCTTAGATAGTGTTGTCTTCAGTGACTGTTGCAGGGTGGCAGACCTGTTATTAAGCATCCTCCTTTTGTGCCTGAGTTCCTCCATATGCCTCTGTTGTCCACTCCACACTGGGACCAAGGCAAAGAGTTCCACTTTGAAGATTCTTAGGATCCACTTTGGTCCAGACCTGTGCTCATGTCATAGCCTCAAGAGCTACAGCTGATGTAGGGATAGAGGTGCCCAAAGGATGGTGTGCAAATGCCAGTATCTGTTGTTTCTTCACTCCCCAGGACAGCAGAGGAATATATCAGAATGTGTTGATATTCCTCTGAGAAGTTGAAATGTTACACATTAAATTCTGTTATTGTGAGCTTTATAGAATGTTCAGTTCCTTATTTTGAATATCATTTTGCCAATCTTTATTGTGTGCCTTCACTGAGTTACAGGTTTGCCAAAATAATCGATCTTCTTGGTCCTTAGAATGGGTGAGCAGAGCTGACTATAGCTGTTATGGTTGCTCACTTCCAGCTGGCTATAACTTCCTCTATTTACCAGTGTCCTGTATACATGTCACCATATTTTGGGTTGATATGATATGAAAAAGAGTGGGAAGCATTGAGTCAGTTTAAAATTATACACAGACTGGCCGGGTGCAGTGGCTCACACCTGTAATCCCAGCACTTTGGGAGGCCAAGGCAGGCAGATCACCTGAGGTCACGAGTTCGAGGCCATCCTGGCCAACATGGTGAAACCCCGTCTCTACTAAAAATACAAAAATTAGCCAGGTGTGGTGGCAGGCGCCTGTAATCCCAGCTACTTGGGAGGCTGAAGCAGGAGAATTGCTTGAACCCAGGAGGTGGAGGTTGCAGTGAGCCGAGATCGCGCCATTGCACTCCAGCCTGGGTGACAGTGCAAGACTCTGTCTCAAAAAAAACAACAAAAAAAATTATACACAGATCATTACTCTTTTAAAATATTGCTACATTAACACATACCATTTCTTACTTGCAATGATGTGAAGATGTATTTTACAATTTCAGAGTTGTGTTATATTTACAAACTGAAAATTAAAAAACTGTTCCCTTGGTCTCTGAGGTGAATGTAACAGAGTGAATAATGTTTAATTTATACATTTATTGTTGAGAGTATGACAGTATTTATACTACTTTGTAGATCCTTCCTTGGTTGGACATACTGGGCTTGATAATCCTGAACAAAAATCATCTCAGAGAACAGGCAAAAAATTACTGAAGACCTTAGCAGCGTCCGAAATGCTACCTTTATTGGATCATTGGAATACTCAAACTAAAAACGTATCACTCAGAGAAATAATGTCAGAAGAAATTGCTTTACAGGAAAAACATAATTTGGTATGAATTAATATAAAAAGCTACTGTCTCTGATTCTGGTTTATTGTGTATGTTTACTTTGTGATTTTCAAAGTATTTTTTAGTCTGGAATCCATATTTAACTTGATTGAATTTAATGTTAAAATTGAAAAATATTTTAAGTATAATTTGAAGCTGGAGGTTTTTCCTTCAGAGAAATTAGTTGATACTCAGCTATAAGCCATCCATGTTATGTTTGTGTTGTTTTAGATTTAATTTTATAGGTGATTGAGCTGCATCTTTCTTTTTCTTTCTTTTTTTTTTTGAGACGGAGTCTCGCTCTGTCACCCAGGCTGGAGTGCAGTGGTGCGATCTCGGCTCACCGCAATCTCCGCCTCCCGGGTTCACGCCATTCTCCTGCCTCAGCCTCCCGAGTAGCTGGGACTACAGGCGCCTGCCACCTCACCCGGCTGGTTTTTTGTATTTTTAGTAGAGACGGGGTTTCACCCAGTTAGCCAGGATGGTCTCGATCTCCTGACCTTGTGTTCCGCCCGCCTCAGCCTCCCAAAATGCTGGGATTACAGGTGTGAGCCACTGCGCCCAGCCTTTTTTTTTTTTTTTTTTTTTTTTTTGAGACATGGTCTTGCCTCTGTTGCCCACACTAGAGTGCAGTGGTGTGATCACAGCACATGGAAGCCTTGACCTCCAGGGCTCAGGCAATCCTCCCACCTCAGCCTCCTGAGTAACAGGGACTGCCATGCCTGGGTTTTTTTTTTTTTTTTTTTTTTTTTTGAGATGGAGTTTCACTCTGTTGCACAGGTTGGAGTACAGTGGTGCAATCTTGGCTCACTGCAACCTCCATCTTTCAGGTTCAAGCGATTCTCCTGCCGCAGCCTCCCAAATAGCAGGGACTACAGGTGTGCGCCTGGCTAATTTTTAGTAATTTTAGTAGAGACGGTGTTTTACCATGTTGGCCAGGCTGGTCTCGAACTCCTGACTTCAAGTGATCTACCTGCCTCAACCTCCCAAAGTGCTGGGATTACATACATGAGCCACCATGCCCGCCAATTTTTGAATTTATTATAGAGACAGTTTTGCCACGTTGCCCTGGCTGGTCTTGAGTTCTGGGCTCAGTGATTCACCTGCCTTTCCCTCCCAAAATGCTGGAATTAAAGGCATGAGTCACTGTGTCTAACCGGCTGTATCTTTTTTTTCTTTTTTTAATTTTATTTGTTTGAAACAGAGTCTTGCTCTGTTGCCCAGGCTGGAGTGCAGTGGTACAGTAAGGCTCACTGCAGCCTCAACCTCCTGGGTTTAAGTGAGCCCCCTGTTTTAGCCTCCCAAGTAGGTGGGACCACAGGCACGTGCCATGATGCCTGGCTAATTTTATTTTTTGTAGAGAGGGGGTCTTGCCATGTTGCCCAAGCTGATCTTGCACTCCTGGGCTCAAGTGACCCTCCTGCCTCAGCTTCCCAAAGTGCTGGGATTACTGACATGAGCCACCATGCCCAGTCAGCTGCATCTTTTTCAGCTTTTAATATTTGCCTCTATTTTTTTATTTCTATAAAAACATGAAAGAAATCTTATTTAAAGATAATTATTTATATTAGTAATAAGAAATGTCTGTCTTACTATTAAAGATGTCTATCTTTGAAACAAATTTTTTTTTTTTTTGAGATGGAGTCTTGCTCTATTGCCCAGGCTGGAGTGCAGTGGCGCGACCTCAGCTCACTGCAAGCTCTGCCTCCCAGGTTCACACCATTCTACTGCCTCAGCTTCCTGAGTAGCTGGAACTATAGGTGCCCGCCACCACGCCTGGCTAATTTTTTGTATTTTTTAGTAGAGACAGGGTTTCACCCTGTTAGCCCGGCTGGTCTCAATCTCCTGACCTCGTGATCCACCAGCCTTGGCCTCCCAGAGTGCTGGGATTACCGGTGTGAGCCACCACGCCTGGCCGAAACAAAATTTTTTAGAGAAAAATTTTAGAAACTTAGGAGTTTGAATAAAAAAATTACTCTTCCTTTTCAAACAGAACCTTCACTTTACTTTGAATTTTAGTTTTGGTCTTTATTTCAGAATATCTAAATATATGAAGCCATACATGCAGTTGATTTCATTTGGATTTCTTCTACTCTTTTCTGGAATTCTGAAAATTAGTATTAAAGAATTCCAGGTCAAAAGGGAAAACATCTTAGAGGTTATTTAGTCTAATTCTCAAGGGAAAAAAATAATTCTTAGATGGTGTTCTTAAAACATTTTAACACTTTCTTATTCGTTTGACTGCACAAAGGAGCACGTTTATATTTGGCTGTAATACATCCAGTTAAAGCATAGGGATTCCTATACCTTCATTTTTATTTTTTTAATTTATCTTGGTTAATTAAATTAGAAATATGCTGCCATTCCCATCTTTGTATCCTAATGCAATCCAAGAAATAACCTCTTCAGTAGATCTTAAAATTTTAGTGTCCTGTCAAATAGCCTCTTCAATTAATATATGTATTAGTTTGAGGCAATGAATTTTCTCTTTTTTTTTTTTTTGAGCTCATTCTGTCACCTTGGCTGGAGTGGTGGTGCGTTCTTGGCACACTGCAACCTCCACCTCCTGGGTTCGAGCAGTCTTCCTGCCTGAGCTTCCCAAGTAGCTGGGATTACAGGCATGTGCCACCACACACAGCTAATTTTTGTATTTTTAGTAGAGACGGGGTTACACCATGTTGGCCAGGCTGGTCTTGAACTCCTGACCTTAAGTTATTCGGCCTCCCAAAGTGTTGGGATTACAGGCGTGAGCCACGGCACCCAGTCAGCAATGGATTTTCTTAAAAAAATAAAAAATAAGAATAAGGAAAGCCTAACACTTAGGCTTAAATGATGTGATACTTTCTGTTGAAAGGCCATTTTCCCCTATTGAAACTTGTCTTTACAGTTCTAACCTCTCTTTAATATCTCGATGTAATAGTGAACAAATGAGCATCTTTTAACTTAACAACTTATTTATTTATTTATTTTTTTTTGCTATCAGTGATTTTTGCTTTTGTGTTTTTTTTTTTTTTTTTGAGACAGAGTCTGGCTCTGTTACAGGCTGGAGTGCAGTGGCACCATCTCAGCTCACTGCAACTTTGCCTTTTGGGCTCAAGCCATTCTCCCACCTTAGCCTCCTAAGTAGTTGGGACTACAGGTATGAGCCATGATGCTCTGCTAGTTTTTTTTTTTGTTGTTGTTTGTTTGTTTTGAGACACAGTCTCACTGTGTTGCTCAGGTTGGAGTGCAGTGGCACAATCTCGGCTCACTACAATCTCCACCTCCCAAGTTCAAGCGATTCTCCTGCCTCAACCTCCCAAGTAGAAGGGATTACAGGTGTCCGCCACCATGCCTGGCTAATTTTTGTGTTTTTAGAAGAGATGAGGTTTCACCATGTTGGCCAGGCTGGTCTCAAACTCCTGAGCTCAAGCAATTCACCTGCCTCGGCCTTCCAAAGTGCTGGGATTATAGGTATGAGCTACCATACCTGGCCTTTGCTTGTTTTTCTATAGATTGGATAATATAATAGAAGCTGGTTGGCTTTGTCCCAAGGATACCCACCTTTACATAGAGCCTCAGAAGGATACTTTTTTTCTTTCTTTCTTTTTTTCTCAAATAGAGATGAGGTCTTGCAGTGTTGCCCAGGCTGGTCTCGAACTCCTGGCTTCAAGCAGCCTTCTACCTTGGCCTTTCAAAGTGCTGGGATTATTAAGTGTAAATGACACTGCACCCAGCCAGATAATTTTCTGATACTGTCCTCATTCTTTGTCCCCAGAGGAGAAATATACTTTGTATATATTTTTTAAAGCAAAAAATAGAAACTTTACACATAATATATGAATAGAATAATTAATTTTAAGATGATTAGGGTTACAAGGTTTTAGTTCATTGATGAAACCTCAGAATTTATAGTTTAGAAACTATGACCTGGTAGATTGGTAGAAAATCTGATTATTGAATTTTTTAGTAAGTTTAGATTACATGCATATCTTAAGTAAAATGTGAAGTATTTTGGATTTTTTTGGGGGGGGACTGGGTTTCACTCTATTGCCCATGCTGGAGTGTGCAGTGGCGCAATCTCCTGGGCTCAAGCAATCCTGTCACCTCAGCCCCTCAAGTAGCCGGGACCAGAAGCACACGTCACCACGCCTGGCTTATTTTTGTATTTTTAGTATAGATGGGGTTTTGCCATGTTGCCCAGGCTGGTCTCAAACTCCTGGGCTCAAGCGATCTGCCCACCTTGGCCTTCCAACGTGTTAGGATTATAGGCATGAGCCACTGCACCCAGCCAGAAATATTTTAAATTCTTCAGGTAGCTTGTTTCCTTCACTCTTGTTACATGTTCAGCTGTATCACTCCTTTTTGCTTATCATATTGTCAGCTCTTGTGGTTCCTCTTTTATTGCTGTTTGGTGTTATAAATGGCCTAAGTATGGTTAAGCTTTAAAACAAATAACAATTCTACCTTTTCCCCAGATTTCTTTAATTTGTTTGTTTGTTTATTTATTTATTTATTTATTTTTGATACAGGGTATCACTCTGTTGTCCAGCCTGGAGTGCAGTGACTTGATCCGAGCTCACTGTAGCCTTGACCTCCTGGGCTCAAGCCATCCTTCCACCTCAGCAGGGACTATAGGGACTTGCCATCACACCTGGCCAGTTTTTAAAAAACAATTTTATGTAGAGATAGGGTCTTGCTATGTTGTCAGGTTGGTCTTGAACTCCTGGGTTCAAAGAATCCTCCTACCTCAGCTATTGTAATTTTTAAATTTAGGAATTTTCGGTCATTTTATTGCCTTTGAAATTGTATAGGAAGTTATTTTTCAGACATCAGCATTTTTGTAGCAAACAAAGTTATTTTGTTACATCACAGTGTTGACAAATTGTCACTTTAAGAATATTTATTGGCCGGGCGCGGTGGCTCAAGCCTGTAATCCCAGCACTTTGGGAGGCCGAGACGGGCGGATCACGAGGTCTGGAGATCGAGACCATCCTGGCTAACACAGTGAAACCCCGTCTCTACTAAAAAATACAAAAAACTAGCCGGGCGTGGTGGCGGGCGCCTGTAGTCCCAGCTACTCGGGAGGCTGAGGCAGGAGAATGGCGTAAACCCGGGAGATGGAGCTTGCAGTGAGCTGAGATCCAGCCACTGCACTCCAGCCTGGGCGACAGAGTGAGACTCCGTCTCAAAAAAAAAAAAAAAAAAAAAAAAAGAATATTTATTATCATCTTAGGTTAGAATTAAAATAGCATATTTTTAGGAAAGTTCTTTTGTTCTGACAGTTTAGAGCAGATCCAAATATGAAATGTGAGTAATAATATAATTCTTATACAGTTATTTTGGAGTAAATATATTTGTGAAAAACTTCAAAAATAATTGTGAATTCCAAGATTTTCTGTTAATCTGAATTTGCAGCTTGTTTGTACACTGTAGTTTCTGCCCATTGAGGAGAATATGTTTTGAGGATGATGTTCACAGCATCACACAGTGTCACTTTTATGAGGACCCATGGGAGAAATTTCTCTCAGGTCTCAGTACCAGAAAAATCTGTATTTCTCCTGAGCAACTGGTTTGTTTTTATTTTATGGACACTGAGAATCTTTGTTTTCCCCTTTGCTTTGTCCATTAAGAGTCTCAGAACTAAATTTGTGGCCTGCCTTTTGCAATTATACAGAATTTTGTGGCATGCATTTATATCGAATACTACTAGCCTTATCTTACATTTTATCTTTATTTTCTCTGACTTTATTTATATCCTGTTTATGTATATGTATGTATATATATACCTCTATATCTTCATCCTTTTAATGATTCAATGTGTTGGATATGCATGTGTGACAGTATGCGTATATATATTTACATACACATGCCCACACATACATGTATATGTGGGACTGTGTGTGTGTGTGTGTGTGTATATTTTTGAGCAACTTCAAATACTTGGCAAAAAATGGGATATAAATAAATAGTGCAAGAGTACTCATATTACTAATTTCAGCCTTTAATCAGTAAAGAAAGTCTGTGATTGCTTTTAAATCATCAGCAGTTTAGCAACAAGTTAACCATGCCTTTGATGAGCGTTTCTAGTATTATACATTTCATCTTGAAGATGATTTTTGTGTTTTTGTTTTAGAAAAGGGAGACCCTTATGTTTGAAAAAGATTGTGCCACTAAACTAAAGGAAAAGCAGCTCTTTAAGATATTTCCAGCCATTAACCAAAATTTTCTGGTGGACATTTTCAAGGACCACAAGTGAGTGCTAGAAGGATTGTCTGTAGTTTCTACTCTGATGTCACTGAAAGCATATGCCATGTTTATTTTTCTGATAACAAAAACAATACAGGTCTACAGTAGTCTTTCCTAATCTGTGGGTATTATTCCAAGACCCACAGTGGATGCATGAAACCATGAATATAACTGAACCCTGCATATACCCTATATATACTATGTTTTTTCCTGTAAATAAGAATTGATTTACAAATTAGGCACAGTAAAAATTTAACAACTATAGCTAACAATAAAATAGAACAGTTATAACAATATACTGTAATGTAAGTTATGTAAACATGGTCTCTTTCTCTGTGTCTCAAAATACAGTTGTCCTTCAGTATCTGTGGGAGATTGGTTGCAGGACAGAAAATCTTTGCCTTTATTGTTTCTGAGTTTTATGTTTTATTTAGGGAGTCTGTTATGTCCCAATATTATAAAAATTTTTCTTTATTATTTTAAATGTCTACCTTTTTATGTGTGTGGTATGAGGTAGAGATTTATAAATGAACTAGAGATTTAACTTGTTTTTCCAAATGACTAACCAAATGAATGGATCATCTTTGCCCCCCCACTTATATAAAACATAACTGGTAATACTTACTACATTCCCAAATACATACAAATACTTACTACATTCCCAAATACATTGTTAGATCCTGAGTTGCCACCATGTTGTTTTAATTATTGTAGTGTTATGTTTGGTATATCAGGAATGCTCTGGTTTGAAAAATGTATACTTTTGATCATGTATTTTTCGTAAATTCTTCACAAGAGCTTGTTTTAAATAGATACTTTTTGAGAATCTTTTGAGAATCTAATATAGATTTTGATCTTTAGTTTATTAATACATTTCATATCAATCGCAATAATGGATTTCTGGAATAAAACCTACTTTACCTTCAGATTTTTTTTTTTTTTTCTTCCTTTAATGCAGGTAGGAATTGATTTACTAATTCATTGGGATTTTTGCAATAGTAATGAAATGGCGTTGGTCTGTGATTTTTTTTTCTGTTCCTGGGCTATTTTCGTCAGATTTTAGTTTCAGTGTTTTATTTGGTGTCAGCCTTAATAAAATAAACTGGCAGACCACCATTTTTCTCTCTGCTATGGTAAGTTTAAAGAACTTAGTACTTTGAAGGTTCTGGGCTTGTACCTTCTCAGAGAGAGAATCTTGGTTTGTTAGTCAAAGTCTATTTTATGCTCTCTCATCATTTATTTTTACTGATATCTTTCTCTTAAAATTTGTTAGTATATTTTCAACTCTGGTTAGTTTATTTCCTTTCAGTCTTTAATAACATACATTTAAGGTATGAATTTTTCTCTATATGTTGTTCCGATTTTGATACATATTTTAATTTTCATTATTTTCTAAATCTCAGATTTTAGTTTGAATTTCTATTTACCCTGGAATTTCTTTCTTTTTTTTTTTTTGAGAGAGTCTCACTTTGTCTCCCAGGCTGGAGTGCAGTGGCGCCATCGCGGCTCACTGCAGCCTCCGCCTCCCGGGTTCAAGCGATTCTCCTGCCTCAGCCTGCTGAGTAGCAGGGATTACAGGCGTGTGCCACTATGCCTGGCTAATTTTTGTATTTTTAGTAGAGACAGGGTTTCACCGTGTTGGCCAGGCTGGTTTCGAATTCCTGACCTCTGGTGATCCACCGACGTTAGCCTCCCAGAGTGCTGGGATTACAGGTGTGAGCCACTTCACCCGGCCAATTTTTAAGGCATATAAAAACATGAGTGAATTTTATGTTTAGACTTGGACCCCATTCCCAAGATACCTCATTATGTATATACAGATATTCCAAAATTTGGAAAAATTTGAAATCTCAGCCACTTCTGATCCCAAGTGTTTCAGATGAGGAGTAGTCAATGTATACTTTCGTGTGTGTGTGTGTTTGTGTGAGACAGGATCTTGCTGTTGCCCAGGCTGGAGTATAGTAGCACGATCTTGGCTCATTGCATCCTTGACCTCCTGAACTCAAGTGATCCTCCCACCTCTGCCTCCCAAGTAGCTGGGACTACAGGCACGTGCCACCACACCTGGGTATTTTTTGTATATTTTTTGTAGAGATGGAGTTTCACCATGTTGCACAGGCTGGTCTTGAACTCCTGAGCTCAAGGGATTCTCCCCGCTTGGCCACCCAAATTTCTGGGATTACAGGTGTGAACCACTGTGCCCAGTGCAGTCTGTACTTAAGAATATTTATTCTCTGCTGAGTGTGCAGAGTTCTAAATATGTCACCTAAATCAAATCTTTAAAGGTAGTATTCCAATCCCTAATTTTCTTATTTATTTTTGCTACCTAACTTGCTATTTTCTGAGAGTTTTGTGTTAAAATCTCCCAGATGCCGGAGGGTGATGCTAGCATATGGCCATTCCTGTTCTATGAGTACCTAGGGCAAGAGGCCTGAGGTGAAATAGCTCGGAGTTGTGCTTCCCCAGGCAAAGGAGGGGGCTGGGTGTGTCCTTTCTGGGGATAGCCAGTGATTAGTCAGCCAGGCCCCTCATGTTAGGTGGCTGATTGCCTCCATTTGTCTGCCAACAGCTGGCTGATTATCTCAGCTAGCAGTAGGTTCAACTTCATCCTGGTAAGAAGGGTAGGTAGGCTCAGTTACTACAGTCTGTGCTTGAGGTGTAATCTTCTAGGGCTGTTTGTGTCAAACAACATCAGGGCTGGAGACTGACTTCCAGCAGGTGGATGATTGTAAGGCCTAGAAAGGATGTGGATAATTGTTGATAGCATCCAGCCCCTAGATACTGATATCCTTTGTGTTGAGCATGTCTGAGGCAACAAGATGAGAGGGGAAGTGGAACTGGTAGTTGCACATGGCTTCCCTTCAAGGGTTGTCTTTAATAAATTGAAGAATAGCAAAACATCACATTATTTTGGATAATTAGTTTACCAAATTCCTTCCCTCCCTCCCTCCCTCCCTCCCTTCCTCCCTTCCCTTCCTTTCTCACTCCCTCCCTCTCTCCCTCTCTCTCTCTTTCTTTTTTTCTGACAGAGTTTTGCTCTTGTTGTTCAGGCTGGAGTGCAGTGGCACCATCTCGGCTCCCTGCAACCTCTGCCTCCTGGGTTCAGGCAATTCTCCTGCCTCAGCCTCCCAAGTAGTTGGGATTACAGGTGCCCACCACCATGTAATTTTTTTTGTATTTTTTGCAGAGACAGGGTTTCACCATGTTGGCCAGGCTGATCTCGAGCTCCTGACCTCAGGTGATCCACCTGCCTTGGCCTCCCAAAGTGCTGCAATTACAGGCGTGAGCCTGGCCTAGTTAACCAAACTTCAAAAAATATTCGTATGTGGTCAGTTCCTCAGTATCTGGCCAATGGAAGAGGTGAGAGACATAAATAGTGTGAAATACTGAGCAGCACACTAAAATGTTGTGAAATACTGAGAAGCATATAATTTTTTGAATGATTTTCTTTAGATATTGGAACGTGAGTGTATCAGACATTTGTCGATTTGTAGAATTTCATTCTACAGATAATATAGTATCACCCTCAAGATATGACTGAATAATGCAGGGATGAGAGGTAGGGTAGTGCTTTAGTTTTTCTTTTCTGTATCCCTGCTTAGAATTTGACTAAAATCCCATGGTAAAAGTAAACTTAGAATTTGACACAATAAAAATGTCAGCTTAAAGGTCTATTGTCTGTGTTTGATGTTTGAAGGAAACCAAGTGTGAATCCAACAAAGGATTTAAGAATAGGTGATAAGGCCTGGCGTGGTGCCTCACACCTGTAATCCCAGCACTTTGGGAGGCCAAGGTGGGCGGATCACGAGGTCAGGAGATCGAGATCATCCTGCCTAACACGGTGAAACCCCGTCTGTACTAAAAATACAAAAAATTAGCCGGGTGTGGTGGCGGGCGCCTGTGGTCCCAGCTACTCGGAAGGCTGAGGCAGGAGAATGACGTGAACCCGGGAGGCAGAGCTTACAGTGAGCCGAGATCACGCCACTGCACTCCAGCCTGGGTGACAGAGCGAGACTCTGTCTCGGAAAAAAAAAAAAAAAAATAGGTGATAAAATGAAAGAAAGATTTGTTGTGGTTAATCTGCCTGGAACAAAGGATTCAAAATTGAATTATCTATCTATCTGGTTTTTTTTTTTTTTTTTTTTTTTTTGAGACAAAGTCTCTCTCTGTTGCCCAGGCTGGAGTGCAGTAGCACGATCTCAGCTCACTGCAACCTCTGCCTTCTGGCTTCAAGTGATTCTCGTGCCTCTCAGCCTCCCAAGATTACAGGTACATGTCACCACACCCGGCTAATTTTTGTATTTTTTGTAGAGACGGTGTTTCGCCATGTTGGCCAGGCTAGTCTCGAACTCCTGACCTCAAGTGATCTACCCGCCTTGGCCTCCCGAAGTGCTGGGATTACAGGTGTGAGCTACCGCACCTGGCTGAATTACCAATGTACTATCTTTTGGCATTCGTTTTTTGAAAATTAGCTTTTGAGAACCTACTACTTGATAGTTTCCTTCTGATTATTCTTGATTTTTTTTTTTTGAGATATACCATGAGCATTTAATTTCAAGGTTGAAAACTTAAAAGTAAGCCAGTTTTTCATATTCTTGTAAGATGTTTGAAGATTGCTTGTGTTAATGTCTCCACATAACTTATTTTCATTTATTGACATTATATTTCTACAGCTATTCATTAGAACACACAGTGCAATTTCTTAACTGTGTTCTTGAAGGGGACCCTGTAAAAACAGTTGTAGCCCAAGAGTTTGTTCACCAAAATGAGAATGTCATATCTCATACTGGCCAGAAGTCTAAAGAAAAAAAGGTATGGAGTTACTAATTTTTTTTCCTATAAGGGTAGATAATTGCATATAAAAATGTAATTGGTTCATTGAGTATAATAATTTAATGATTATTTCTCACCATTTTGACTAGACTGAAAATTTAACCACCAGTGGCATATTTGGCTTATAATATCTGTGCACTCAAAATAATGAATTTATAGCTGATTTTTTTCTTTGTGTGCATGAAAAACAGGCACTTGAATTTCTGCAACTTCTGTATACTCTGACACAGTAGAGTATGAGGTTTAATTGAATAGCAGTAATATGATGGGTCTTGAATATAAACGTGGGCAGAAATATTTAGCCTTTTGGGAAAGAGCCAAACTTTTTCCCTAAGTGGCTCCTCCATTTTATATTTCCACTAGAGTTGTATGAGGGTTACAATTTCTCCACATCCTCACTGACACGTATTATTATTTAACACCTGTCTTTTTTTATTATAACCATTGTAGTGAGTGGGGAGTTGTTTTAAGAATACCCAGGATTTGTTTTAATCAGATGTGGTAAGACATGGAGACATGGAAGTGTCGGAAAGGAAGTTTATCATACTCACAGAGTTCTGGAAAAAGGAGGTATGGCTTGCTACCAAGGCCACATAGGGAGCCAGCAGGATTGGTCAGGAGGCAGAAGGAGTAGGGGAAGCTGTGGGCAAAAGCCTGTATTTTGGTTTCTATGGGAAGATATCAGTAAGGTAGGGTAAGCAGGTTTAGGATTCGCTAGTTTAAATAATTTCAGTAGGCTCTGGGGCATAGGGACTTCCCCTGGTTGTCTGATACTCGGGGCAGGTGGATAGTGCCCTGGAGTGGGAGAACCCCATTAAAGGAGGAAGTTGGAGGCATAGATTCCGGATTGGTTGGTTTGCAAATGAAAGGCATGCTCCCAGACAGGTGTTTGTTATCTCTAGGAATTAGCTAAACCTGAGGAGGTTGTGAGAGTGGATGGAGATGAGGGGGCAGAGGGAGCAGCCTCCTTAGTGTCTTGAAGGCTGCAAAAATGCCATGGTTAATACAGAAGTGGCATCTTATTGTGGTTTTGATTTGCATTTCCTTGATGACTGTTGATGTTCAGCATCTTTTTATGTGCTATTGATCATTTGTATACCTTTGGAGGAATGTCTGTTCATATCCTTTGCCTATTTTTAAATTGGGTTATTTGTCTTTATTGTTGAGTTGTAAGTGTTCTTTATATATTCTAGATACAAGTCCCCAGACGTGTGATTTGCAGATATTCTGTCCTGTCCATAGGTTGCTTTTTCACTCTGTTGTTTCCGTTGTGACACTGAAGTCTTTTAAATTTGATGTAATCTAGTTTGTCTACTTTTGCTGTGTTGCCTGTGCTTCATTGCCAAATCCAATCTCATGAACTTTCCTCCTGTATTTTCTCTAGGAGTCACAGTTTCAGGCCTTTCATTTAGATCTTTAATCCATTTTGAGTTAATTTTTGTATATGTTGTGAGATAGAAGTTCAGGTTGATTCTTTCGCATGTGGATATCCAGTTGTTTTGTACCATTTGTTGCAAAGACTATTCTTTTCCCATTGGATTTTCTTGGCACTCTTGTTGAAAATGAATTCACCATTATTGTAAGGATTTATTGTTGTACTCCTAATTCTATTCCACTGATCTGTATGTCTATCCTATTGCCAGTACCACTTGTCTTGATTACTGTGGCTTCTTGATTACTGTGGCTTTCTAGTAAGTTTTGAAATTGGGAAGTGTGAGTCTTCCAACTATGTTCTTTTTTTTAAAGAGATTTTGGCGGCCTGTAATCCCAGCACTTTGGGAGGCCGAGACGGGCGGATCACGAGGTCAGGAGATCGAGACCATCCTGACTAACACAGTGAAACCCCGTCTCTACTAAAAATACAAAAAAAAACTAGCCGGGCGAGGTGGCGGGCGCCTGTAGTCCCAGCTACTCGGGAGGCTGAGGCGGGAGAATGGCGCAAACCCGGGAGGCGGAGCTTGCAGTGAGCTGAGATCCGGCCACTGCACTCCAGTCCGGGCGACAGAGCGAGACTTCGCCTCAAAAAAAAAAAAAAAAAAAAAAAAAAAAAAAAAAAGAGATTTTGGCGATTCTGGTGCCCTTGGATTTCCATGTGAATTTTAGGATTAGTTTGTGAATTTCTGCACAGAAGCCAGCTAGAATTTTGATGGGGTTTGTGTTGAATATGTAGACCAATTTGAGGAGTATTGCCAATTAACAATATTAAATATTTCAACTCATGAAATGGAGTATCTTTCAGTTTATTTAGGTCTTCTTTAATTTCCTTCAACACTGTGCTATAGTTTTCAGAGTATAAATTTTGCACATCTTTTGTTAAATGTATTTCTAAATACAGTATTTTATTCTTTTTCATGCTATGATAAATGTAAATGGAATTATTTCTTTTGTTTGTTTTCTTTCTGGTCTGGAATTATGCCCTTTTTAAAAATTTACTTTATTTTTTGATATTACTTTTAAATTAAAAAGAGACGAGGGTCTCGCTATGTTGCCCAGACTGGGTTCAACTCCTGGGCTCAAGCAATCCTCCCACCTCAGCCTCCCAAAGTACTAGGATTACAGGCTTGAGCCACCGCACCTGGCCTGGAATTATGCATTAATTTTATTTTTGGATTGTTTATTACAAGTACATAGACATGCAGTTGCGTTTTCTGTATTAATTTTGTATCAGCATTAGGCTTTTTTTTTTGAGTCAGATTCTCACTCTGTTGCCCAGGCTGGAGTGCAGTGGTGCGATCTCAGCTCACTGCAACCTCTGCCCTCTGAGTTCAAGCGATTCTCCTGCCTCAGCCTCCTGAGCAGCTGGGATTACAGGTGCCTGCCACCACACCCAGCTAATTTTTTGTATTTTTAGTGGAGACAGGGTTTCACCATCTTGGCCAGGCTGGTCTTGAACTCCTGACCTCATGATCCACCTGCCTCGGCTTCCCAAAGTGGTGGGACTACATGCGTGAGCCCCCACGCCTGGCCTAGCGTTAGGCTTTTTTTTTTTTTTTTAAACAGAATTTTTTTTCTTTTTTTTTTCTTTGAGACAAGAGTCTTACTGTGTCACTCAGGCTGGAGTGCAGTGGCAGGATCACATCTCAAGCGATCCTCCCATCTCCCCCTCCTGAGTAGCTGGGACTACAGGCACGAACCACCACACTTGGCTAATTTTTGTGTTTTTTGTAGAGATGGGGTTTTAGTTGCCTAAGCTGATCTTGAACTTCTGGGCTCAAGTGATCCACCTCGGCCTCCCAAAGTGCTGGGATTACAGGCGTGAGCCACCACGCCCAGCCTTATTTTTTAATTTTATTTTATTTTACAGAACCGTATCATCCTGCAATTCTTATTAATAAAAACCCCTCAGGGGTAAATTATATGCTCCCTTTTTTCTTTGAATGTTTCATTGTCAGTCAGTTGGTATTTAGGACTTAGGTAATTTTGATTTTCATTTGATCTGTTAGTGCTACCACCGATGCCTCTGCCCAACTGGAAAATATGCTGTCATGGATAGATAGATGCAGTATATTATAAAATGCAGAGAGTGTACACAAGGTGATTATGAGACCTTATGGGCGAAATTGGCAGTGAAGTTACTTCTCCCTCCTGATAATATGCAAGGCACTGTGAGTCATTATGATAATAGGGGGTGATAAGAAGGTGTGCTTGCTCAAAGTGGGAGATGATTGGAAATGTAATCAGAAAGAGAGTTTTTGTGAGTTATGTAAATGTTGGCCAAAATGTAAACTTTAAGTTATTCTGGGAATTATTTTTGTACTTACTCTCTTAAATTATCATCTTTAGTTTCAAAACTCAGACCACCAGTGAACAATTTTTTCTACTGCTCTGGTTCCTTTGGATCATGATCCTCCTCTCCCTGGTGGTGGTGGCTACGGCTGGAGTTGGGCTGGGGGCGACCGGGTGGTGGCTTTACCTCCATTTTGAGACCGGACTCGCCTCTTCCAACTCAGAGTTTAATATCGCTAATTGTATTTTGATAATTTTAGAGAACTCTTCAACATCTCCTAAGAGCGGTTAAAGAAAGGGTAACCTTAATGGCATAAAAAAGTTAATGATAGTCGATAAATGCCTGACTTATAAGGTAGACACCGGGGAGAATCTGTTTCCTGAGGAGAGAGATGAAAATACACGAGAGCCCAGTTTTCACATGTGTTTTGTGAAGGTGTAAAGCATGAGTTTTTTTTTTAACTTTCTGTGTGTGTTACTTATTGTTTAATATCTTATAGCCAAAGAAATTAAAAGAGACTGAAGAAACACCAAGCGAACTGTCTTTCCAGGACTTTGAGTACCCAGACTATGATGACTACAGAGCAGAGGCTTTCCTTCACCAGCAGAAGAGGATGGAGTGCTACAGCAAGGCCAAAGAAGCATATCGCATAGGGAAGAAAAATGTCGCCACCTTTTATGCCCAGCAGGTAAAGTGGAAAAATGATTATATATTTTTTGTTTGTTAGTTATAATAACTAAATAATCTTGAAGCAGATAACACCCATATTGTGACTAGATTAAGTTATTCTGGGGAATGTAGTAGTTATATAAGTGACATAAATAAGGTATCCTAAGAAATGTATGGTTCTGAGAATTTCATCTGCTGTTTTGAGCATTTGAAATGCTCAGTTTCTGTGGTTGTTTTGCATTTACTGCTTATGTGAATTACGGTTTGTTCTGACAGTCCCTATTTCTGGCAGCAGAATATTAATATTGGCCATCTCAATGAGATTAAAGGGGTTTTGTGCCTTCTATGATGTTTGAATTTTTTAGTAATATATCACTTTCATAGTAGAAAAATAACATTAAATTTTTTAGGGAAGTAAAATTTCTACTTGGGCTCATTTAACATGGTATTATAAGGAACCTGCTTTTCTTTTCTTTTCTTTTCCTCCCCTTCCCTCCCCTCCCCTCCCCTCCCCTCCCCTCCCCTCCCCTCCCCTCCCTCCCCTTTCCTTTCCTTTCTTTTCTTTCTTTCTTTTTTGTAAGGTCTTGCTTTGTTGCCCAAGCTTGGAGTATAGTGATGCAATCTCGGTTCACTGTAGCCTTGCCCTCCTGGGCTCAGGTGGTCCTCCCATGTCAGCCTCCCATATAGCTGGGACTACAGGCACGCGCCACCATGCCCAGCTAATTTTTGTATGGGGTCTTACCATGTTGTCCAGCCTGGTCGCGAACTCCTGAGCTCAAGCAATCCTCTCATCTCAGCCTCCCAAAGTGCTAGGATTACAAGTGCAAGATACCACTTCCAGCCAGCAATCTGCTTAACTTTTTATGTTTGCGTTTCCATATGGGTTACTTCTTTGTGATTGAGCAGAGGAGAGTATCAGACTGCTATAGGCCTGTGAACCCTAACAGTAGTCCTTGGGGGATAGCTTCTGGGGTAAGTAACTACAAGATGTTGAAAGTGAACGCCAAGACGAGACCTAGCATTATCAAAGGATACACAAATAATAAACCAGTGGTTCCTTCTTGAGATGCTGTATTAGAGTTCTCTAGAGAGACAGACCAGTAGGATATATGAAAGAGAATTTATTAGGGGGAATTGGCTTTCACAGTCACAGAGATAGAGAAGTCTCATAATAGGCCAGCTGTAAGCTAGAGAACCAAAGAATTCCATAGCCTGGCTTAAAGCCAGGAGTGTAGCACAGTTGAAGTTCAAAGCCTCAGAACCAGGGATACTGACTGCAGCCCCCAGTCCAGGGCCAAAGGCTCAAGAGCCGCCGAGAGGCAGCTGGTGCAGGTCCCACAGTCTAAAAGCTGAAGAATGTGGAGTCTGAATTCCAAAGGCAGGAGGAGAACATCTGCCTGTTTGTCCTAGCCAGCCCCCAGCTGCCCACATGGTTGGTGCCTGCCCGCATGGAGGGGAGGTCTTCTTTCTGTCCACTGACACTCAAGTCAGTCTTTTCTGGAAACATCCTCACAGACACACCCAGAAACAGTGCTTCACCAGCCATCTAGGTATCCCTCAGTCCAGTCAAATTGATACCTAAAATTAACCGTCACATGGGGGATCGTGTTACGTTTCCCACTTTTACGACTTTTGGTTCAGAAAATGTTAGAAAGAATGACTCAGTAGTTTAAGGACTACATTATTAATTCACTGAAATTTACCTAAATTTTGGTGCATTCTTGCATTATTTAAGATTTTAGATTTATTATTCCCTTTTTTTCCCCCTGCCTTTTATTTGGGACACTATTAACTTCCTCATCACCCAAGTAGCAAATATCAAAAGTGTCCCTTGGTGATATGTTTATGATTTAGGGTACTCTTCATGAGCAGAAGATGAAAGAAGCCAATCACCTTGCTGCCATAGAGATCTTTGAGAAAGTCAACGCCTCGCTGTTGCCACAGAATGTTTTAGACCTCCATGGACTGCATGTGGATGAAGCTCTAGAACATTTGATGAGAGTTTTAGAGAAGAAGACCGAAGGTAGGACTGTGGAAATCACAAGTTTTCAGTAGAATATATGTCTTTGCTTATATTGGTATAACTTGCAAATTCAGGAGAGTCTGAATATGCAGGCTGAGAATATCTGTGCAACATTTGTAAATGTTTGTGTTATTCTTCAAGGATTCTCACTGGTATGATTAATATTTTCTTCATTTGTATTCCTGTGTTGTATTTATTAGAGGGAGGGCATGGTGTAATCTGTGAATCCTCTCTGTGACTTACAAATGAGACCTTTCAGGAATATTACGTATCTTTGTCCGATAGACATTTATTAAACTTAATAGATATTTCTTGGATTTCACTTTTTCAGTAGATGTTTGATAAAATACAGAAGATGTAAATATGGTAATAGGATTCTCCTGCCTCAGTAGTTTTTTTTTGGTTTCTTTTTTTGAGACATAATCTCACTTTGTTGCCCAGGCTGGAGTGCAGTGGTACCATCTTGGCTCACTGCAACCTCTGTCTCCCGGGTTCAAGCCATTCTCGTGCCTCAGCCTCCCAAGTAGCTGGGATTACAGGCAGGTGCCACCACATCCAGTTAATTTTTGTATTTTTACTGGTGACAGGGTTTTGCCATGTTGGCCAGGCTGGTTCTTGAACTCCTGGCCTCAAGTGATCCACCTTCCTTGGCTTCGCAAAGTAAGCTACTGCACCTGGCCTGACCCCAGTATTTTTTTTTTTTTTTTGAGACGGAGTCCCGCTCTGTCACCCAGGCTTGAGTGCAGTAGTGTGATCTCGGCTCACTGCAAGCTCCGCCTCCCCGGTTCACACCATTCTCCTGTCTTAGCCTCCCGAGTAGCTGGGACTACAGGTGCCCACCACCACGCCCAGCTAATTTTTGTATTTTTAGTAGAGTCGAGGTTTCACCATGTTAGCCAGGATGGTGTCAATCTCCTGACCTCGTGATCCACCCACCTTGGCCTCCCAAAGTGCTGGGATTACAAGTGTGAGCCACCACGCTCGGCCTGACCCCAGTAGTTTTTAAATTGAATTTTAGAAATCTTGGAGAAAATCTAGAAAACAGTAAAGATTAGAAAAGAGGAACTTTAAGAACCGTTTAAATGCATTATTATTTAGTCCAGAGAGAAGAAAACTCTTCAAATGTATAGAAGTGTCATGAGAGAATATTCTCTCTATAGAGGTTGGATTAATCATGTTTTGCTCAATGAATATTTGGTTATCTTCTGTATTCTAGGCATCAAGGATAAGGTAGTGAAAAAGACACACAGTCCTTGTCTTTATTGGAGTTTATTGTCTAGGGGGGTATACCATCTAGTAGGGTAGATAACAGTGACCAAATAGTTACATAAGTAATTAGCATTGTGATAAGAAAATACAAGTTGTGGCCGGGTGTGGTGGCTCACGCCTGTAATCCCAGCACTTGGGAGGCCGAGGCAGGTGGATCACCTGAGGTCTGGAGTTCGAGACCAGCCTGGCCAACATGGTGAAACTCCATCTCTACTAAAAATACAAAAGTTACCCAGGCATAGTAGCACGCACCTGTAATCCCAGCCACTTGGGAGGCTGAAGCAGGGAGAATTACTCTGTAGGCAGAGGTTGCAGTGAGCCGAGATCGCGCCTCTGCCCTCCAGCCTGGGCAACAGAGTGAGACTCTTTCTCTAAACAAATAAATAAATGAATAAATAAAATAAGAAAATACAAGTTGTATTTAGAATAAAATCTAAAATCCCTACGTAATGTCTCTTGCTTACCTCTCCAGTCTCATCCTGTGTTTTTTCCTCGTTTTCTGTATATTTAACTACACTGTCAGTCTCGACCCCCGTACTAGTTAGGCTCCCTGTTAATAATTTCTGACAGTACTCCTACCTCTCACAATGTTTATAAAAAGCTTATTGTATAAGTGGTTATTAAATGTCTGTCTTTTTGGCCAAGAATTGAGCCAGTGATGATCATGTTTTTTCTTCAACACTCAAAAAGTTTTTGAATAAATGACTAAATAATGGTAGGTATTACTCTCATTTTTTTTTGACAAATCAGATTGTTTATATTGAAAGTATGCAATGTGATGATTTGATAAATGCACACATTGTGAAGTGATTACCACAACGAAGTGCTTTAGCACATACATCACCTATTATTGTTACCATTTTGTTCGTGTGGGATGAGAACACTTATGACTTACTGTCATAGCAAATTTCAAGTATATGATATAGTGCTATTAAATATAATTACCATGCCACACATTAACTCAGCAGAATGTATTCTTTTTAGAACTGAAAGCTTGTACCCTTTGACCAACATTTCATTTCCTCCTGTCTATTCTGGCCCCTGGCAACTACCATTCTATTTTGTTTCTATGTGTTTGGCTTTTTTAGGTTCCACATGTAAGTGAGATCATACAGATTTGTCTTTCTGTGTCTGGCTTATTTCACTTAGTATAATGCCCTCCAGCCACATCTGTATTGTTGCAAATGGCAGGATTTTTCCCTTTTAAGAATTCTTTAAATTAAGTTTTTATTAATTTTATATTTAAAAGAAATAGGAGATCTCAATGTGTTGCCTAGACTGGTCTCGAACTCCTGGGCTCAAGTGATCCTCCCGCCTTGGCCTTCCAAAGTGCTGAGATCACAGATGTGAGCCACGACGCCTGGCCTGAGCCACTGTGCCTGGTCCCCTTTTTATTGTTGAATAATATTTCATTGTGTCTGTATTACATTTTTTGAATCAATTTATCCATTGATGGACAATTAGGTTGTTTCACTCCAGCCTGGATGACACAGCAAGACTCTCTAAAAAAAAAAAAAAAAAAAAATTGAAAAATTAAAAAATGAAATGGAAAGTAGTCAGTATTGTTAAGGATGTGGATAAATTGGAGCCCTCATATATTGCTAGTGTAGCCATTGTGGAAAATTTCACTAGTTCTTTGAAAGGTTAAACATATAATTAACCAAATGACCCAGTAATTCTGCCCCTAAGTATATACCCAAGAGAATTAAAAACACAATATGTCTTTACAGAAACTTGAATATGAATGTCTGCAACAGCCAAAAAGTGGTAGTAACCGAAAAGTTCATTAACTGTTGAATAGAGAAACAAAATGTGGTAAATCCATATAATGAAATTTAATTTAGCCATGTGGAGAAATGAAGTACTGATAAATGCTACAGCATGGATGGACCTTGTAAACATTATTCTTTGTGAAAGATGAAGGCAGATAAAAAGCCGTATGTTGTATGATTTCATTTTTACCAAATGTTCTGAGTATGTAAGTCTAGAGAGACAAAAATTAGATTAGTGGTTGCTGGGACTGGAATGGTGAGAATATGGGCAGTGACTGCTACGAGGCACAGAATTTCTTTGTGAAATGATGGAATGTTCTGGATTTAGTGGTGGTGGTTGCACAACATGATGAATATGCTAAAAACCACTTAATTGCATATTTTAAAATGGTTAGTTTTATGTTAATTTTATCTCAATTTTAAAAATTGTAAGAATTAAGTAATTTGCCCAAGGTAACACTTGGTCAGAGCCAAGATGCAGATCCTTTCTGGAGGCCAAGGCCCATCTCTAGTGCATGCTTCCACCCGTGGTAACCTGTAGTTACTGTCAGTCACCACCAGGTGGCAGTATTGTTGAATAGAAATGAATCCAGTGGAAGATTTGTGGCTCTGACCTGCATTACTTTTTGTCGTAAGATTAAGGAATGTTGGCCGGGCGCGGTGGCTCAAGCCTGTAATACCAGCACTTTGGGAGGCCGAGACGGGTGGATCACGAGGTCAGGAGATCGAGACCATCCTGGTCTACACGGTGATACCCCGTCTCTACTAGAAAATACAAAAAACTAGCCGGGCGAGATGGCGGGCGCCTGTAGTCCCAGCTACTTGGGAGGCTGAGGCAGGAGAATGGCGTAAACCCGGGAGGCGGAGCTTGCAGTGAGCGGAGATCGCGCCACTGCACTCCAGCCTGGGCGACAGAGCTAGACTCCGTCTCAAAAAAAAAAAAAAAGATTAAGGAATGTTAAAATCGGAGATGAATTTTTTTAAAAAGAGAGACAACTGGACCTTATGTCCCTTCTGATTGAAATATGCACCTGCTACCTATGAATCATTTTTGCCCCCAAATCAAACTAGGAGCAGATCAGACCTTTAGAACTGACTACTGTTTTATAGGGATTTACAGGGGACAGAGGAATGTGTTAAACAACACCATGGGGATACACTCAGCAAAATCCAGATTGTGAAAATCTAGGATAGGCTGGGTGTGATGGCGCATGCCTGTAATTCCAGCACTTTGGAAGGCTGAGGCAGTCAGATCACTTGAGGTCAGGAGTTTGAGACCAGCTTGGCCAACATGGTGAAACCCTGTCTCCACTAATAATCCAAAAATAGTAGCTGGGCCTGATGTCTCAGGCCTGTAATCTCAGCCACTCGGGAAACTGAGGCAGAAGAATTGTTTGAACCCAGGAGTTAGAGGCTGCAGTGAACCGAAATCGTCCCACTGCACTTCATCCTGGGCAACAGAGTGAGACTCTGCCTCAGAAAAAAACAAAACAAAACAAAACAAAAAAGAAGGAAGTCTAGGATAAATGATCCAATTTTTTTCAATAAATTGTAAAGAAAAACACCAGGGGAGGGGAAACCTTGTTACTTAAGAAATATATCAAATAGAATGTATAGACTTATTTCAAATCTTGATGCCAACAAATCACTGTAAAAACATATTTTTGAGATAATTGGGGGAAATTTTTGGAAATTAATGATACTAAGGGACTTTTATTAATTTTATAAGATATGATGGTGCCATTATAGTTACGATTTTTAAAGGAGTCCTTATCTTTTATGAGGTATGTACTGAAATATTTGCAGTTGAAATAAATCTAGAGTGTGCTGAAAGATGAGTTAAACAGTTCTTTCAAAGGTGTTAAACAGCAAGAACAGCCTGTATTTGGGAAACTAAACATATACATTAATTCATGCAACAAACATCCTTTGAACTCTTACTTGAGGCATGTGAGTCAACTAGAGAATATTTTCATAGCAATAAGTGAACTATTAGCAGGTGATAATGGTAGAAATGATTGACCTAAATGATAAGGGGAGCCATAGTGAAGAGCATGAGTTATGGTTAGAGATTTAGTTGGGCTTTTTCTGTAAGTAAAGTTTTTCTTTTTGAGATGGGAGTCTGGCTCTGTTGCCCGGGCTGGAGTGCAGTTGGTTGTGACCTTGGTTCACTGCAACCTCCACCTCCCAGGTGCAACCCATCCTTCTAACTCAGCTTCCCAAGTAGCTGGGACTACAGGTGCACGCCACCATGCCCTGCTAATTTTTGTATTTTTAGTAGAGATGGGGTTTTGCCATGTTGCCCAGGCTGGTCTTGAACTCCTGAGCTCAAGTGGTCCATCTTCCTTAGTCTCCCGAAGTGCTGAGATTACTGGCGTGAGCCACTGTGCCTGGCCAAAGTAAACTTTTATATGTAATATAACATTCGTAAAGAACAGTGTCCAAAACTATAGGTATATAGTGCAAAAACTTTGCAAAAAGCTCGTAAAAAGGTTTTATACTATATACCTAGAATTTTGTGCACTGTGAATACCTTTGTGAAACTAGCACTCAGTTGAATTTTGAACAACATATTGCTTGAAGTAATGGATATGGATTAGAGATGGAGATCATAAACAGACAAGGAATTAGAAATGCAAGAGCAACATATTCTTTTAAAATTCCAGGCTGATATCATCTTGGAGATTTGATACTTAAAAAACCATTTGAACCATTTGTTTGTATTCTATTGGCATATTAGGACAATTTAATAAGCAGACCATGGAATGTTTATATTGTGTGTATGTATTTTCAGTTTATTAATTCATCTCATTAATAGTTTTTGTTGTTGTTGTTGTTGTTATTCTGCTACAGCTTTTATTAGTTTTCAGGATTTATATCCTTGATTTTCACAAGGTCATTTCCAAAATGAAACTCCAGTATTTTAGGAGGCTGTGACTCCTTTGATATTTTAAGAACTATCTATTAGGAAAAGTTTGTTAACAATTGATTATCTTTAACAGTAAGACTGCAATCCAGCTGTGATTAGTGGATTTGCTAATAGCTATTACTGGAAGATAATCTGTAAACTAGTTGCCATCATTATCCTTTTTTCCTGATGAGAAAATAGGTACAAAAGAAACTTAAGTAACTTGTCCATGGTCACACAATCATTTAGTGGCAGAGCTATGATTCAGAACAAAGCTTGATGGCTTTAGAATATTTAATTAACAGGGTTGTTGTAAGGATTCTTAGTTAATAAATATAAGCCACTTAAAGCAGTACTTGACTCCTTTTGTGTAGTAATTATTAGGTATCATTAATGTTATTATTGCCATTATCATTATTTCAGGGAGAACTTCTGGTAGTGCACAGAAATCTCTTCCCCCATAAAGGAAGAAGTGCCACTTAAATCTTTTGATAGATAGATTACAATGAGGCTATGTGTTTTAAAACACATTAATTTGGGGGCTTTTTGAGATAGCAAATCTATCTTACTATTACTGTTTTGAGATGGCAAACCCCAAAATCCTCTTGGAAACAATTTCATGTACTTGAGTAGCTAAGGTTTACGTTTTCTACTGAGAATGTAAGATAAATGAATTTTAACTCCCCTAATTTCTGTTGTAACAGAATTTAAGCAGAATGGTGGGAAGCCTTATTTGTCTGTGATTACGGGGAGAGGAAACCACAGCCAGGGAGGAGTTGCTCGCATCAAACCAGCTGTCATTAAGTACCTCATAAGCCATAGCTTCAGGTGAGTGTAGATTTCTGTTATTGATAATGGCAACTGCCCATATAGAGCTATATCAGAGATTTCTGTGAGTATAGATTTCTGTTATTGATAATAGCAGTAGCCCTCATATAGCTAGGTAAATAAACACTAATAGCGTACTCAGAACAATCTGTTAAAATAGTTAACTAAATTTAATCATGTGATTTCAGCCACAGATTCATGCTTAAATTATGATATAACGTTCCCTGCTGGATTTATGTTGTCTGGTAAACCAGACATAAGGAAAAATGTGTTTGTTGCCGATAATCATCTGATAAAACTTTCATAAATTTAAAGTTCTAAAAGAAAGTAAATATGTTTATTTGATAATATGCAAAATAATTAGGTAATATGTATCATACTTAAGATTTGCTATTCTTCTTTTGAAAGGAAATAAGTATTTGTGAATTTTGGATGGAATTGGGTGGCTTCTATTGAAATATAGTTACAATTTAGGTACGTTTAAACTTTAGCAGAAGTGTTCCATTTAATATGAATGTATTTGTTTTCATAAGTTAAATGCCATTAATGACCTGTGTTGACAAACATGAAATGTTCTTTTTCATTAAGTGATAATTAACAGAAAATGACAAGAAAGTCAAAGATGAAAAATCTGTTGATGGATAGATTTCCTGCAGATGTGTATCATTAGCTCCTACCCACCAATTTCAGTGTAGCATATTTATTTTATGCCATGTAATAAGATGTTATTTGGCTACATTATTGAAAATGGTAGCGTAAGTTATGAGCATAAAACAGGTGACATATCAGAGTTATTTTTATAAAAGGAGTAGTTAGACTACTACTCCTTTTCATGTTGAGATTAGACTACTACTCCTTATCATGTTGAGATTAATTATCTATTTTAGAGACTAGTCTTCCTTTAAATTCCTTACGGATAGAGCTGAAAGCATTGCATGGCCAGATTAATCAGAATTACCTGATATATCAGAGATTTCTTCTTGGTGCTTTCATGATGCACCAAGAACTTTATTCTTCCTACAGCATACTCTTTTTCATGAAGGTAAAATTCAGGCCTCACGGGTTTTGACAAATCTTAAGTTATACTAACTACTAAGTCAGGAGCAACTCCCAGCTTTAAGATTGTTTTTGTTTTGACCGTAGATAAAAGGAACGTAAACCTAGATGTTGGTCTTGGATATTGACTTAATAAGGGTTAATACTTTGGTAGTAAATATTATATTAAGCATAGGTACTTGGAATTGATTACAAGGTATATTCCTTAGCTAATTTGAAATTTTCATCTTTAAAATAACTCTTTTCTCATTTCTGCAGGTTCTCTGAAATTAAACCAGGGTGCTTGAAAGTCATGCTAAAGTAAAATAGACGTCCTTGAATTAGAAGTATGAAGGTTTGTAGGTTAAAATTACTTTTATTTGCAGTAATTCAGTCAAGTCTACCCTAAAGGTGTATTTTATTATAAATAATATTCAGTTATGAAAGAAAATAATTATGTTTTTGCAAAATCCAAGCAAGTTTGATTTGCTTTTTTACTGAATCAAATGCAAATGTTACCTGTTAAAAATATTACAGAGAAATTTTATTGATTACAAAATATCTAAGAAAATTATCAGCTACAGTTTTAAAGTTTAAAATGCTCTGATTGTTTCTCAGAAAAGGTTACCTTCGTATTAACTGTTGTGTGACATTTAGAATGTCCTAAAAGTCTTCTGTGAGAGATATTTAAAGTGCTTTGAGACATGATTCATGTCCCTCAAAGGGCAATATTAAAAGAAGAAAAAGACATAGTAGTGGGTAGTAAAGAAAAAAAGGAGATCTAACAAAAACACTTGAATATTTTTTATTTTCAAAACTAAACACATAAAATGCTTTTATTTCGCCATATCCTACAGGAAGGAAGACATGCTTTTGCCCTTTTTTCTGCTTTGTATATGACCTTCATCTTTTTACCTTTTGTTCTGTTCTTCTGTGTGCATTTTATAGGAAGAGAGTTGGGTCTGAGATTATATTGTAATTTCATACTTTCTATAGACAGAAAAGTTTTCAGAGAAAAAGAAATGGTTAAATATCTTCCAGATGTTGCTGCCTTATGCTTCTAGAACTGTCTGTATAAGTGGTATTTCAGACAGTACTAAATACTTATATTTTATTTTTGAGGCATGTAATTTTAAAACTGCAGTAGCTTAAAATTCTATTAAACAAATGTAGAAAATATTTTGGTTATAATTGGCCTGGTGCGGTGGCCCATGTCTGTAATCCCAGCACTTTGGGAGGCTGAGGTAGGTGGATCACCTGAGGTCAGGAGTTCGAGACCAGCCTGGCCAACATGGTGAAACCCAGTCTCTATTAAAAATACAAAAATTAGCTGGGTGTGGTGGCATGTGCCTGTAATCCCAGCTATTTGGGAGGCTGAGGCAGGAGAATTGCTTGAACCTGGGAGGCGGAGGTTGCAGTGACCCGAGATCAAGATCACACCACTGCACTCAGCCTGGGTGACAGAGCAAGACTCCTCATTTCCAAAAAAAAAAAAAAGAAAGAAAAAAAATTTTTGGTTATAATCATAAGAGGAATCCTTACAATTTAAAATATTTTCACTTTTGTTTTGAAAAAGAGCCAACTTTCTCAAGGGAAGCTTTCATTAACTTCTGTCATTTGGTTAGCTAATAAATTCTGTTACTATACAAGTTAAATCTGTATAATGAAGGTTATAATATGGTAAAGTGTAATTTTCCAATATGAGACAATGGCTTAAATTTGTCTTTGGAGATGGAGAATATTTTCAACATATATAATTTTAACGAACAGTTTTGTTGCTTTTTGTTAAGCTTAAAAAAAGGAAATTTGGATCAGGAATTATGGGATTGAGCTGGTACCAAAAGAATCCTGAAGTACAGAATGGTTTTCCAAAAGAGCAAACATTTCAATGAAAATAAAACCCCAAAACATTTTTTTATATATCATGATTGCATGCTTTTAAAATAAAGAGGCTTATCATTGAATTTTAGTTCCATAAAAATAAAAATACATGTTTATTATTTAGAAATGGTTAGTGACTGGTATTGCAGTATTATTCACACTTATGTTTGTAATAATTTGTTTAAAGAGTGCCAACAGTTTAGCACACTTTTGTAGTCTCTAGAACAGTTCTATACATTAAAAATAAAGCAATTCCTTTAAACAGCTTACTATAAAACTATAATTGTTAATGAAATAAGATATTCCTATGTGTAAATTAGTATGATTTAAAAGTATGAAAAACAATGTTAAAATGTGGAGTTACTGGAATGTGTGCAGCTGCATACTATGTGTTTTTATATTTCCTTACCTAGTTTTAAAAATCATCACTTTTGGGCACTTCAGCTAGACTTATTTCAATATTATAATTATGATTAATGAAGGAGCAGTCAAAAGAAGTAGAGGTGTGGTATTTGTGGGCAGAACTCAAATGAAAAAAGCTATATTGTTTACTTGTTTATTATATCAATGTTAATATTATGCCTTATTTTGATAAATCATATATCTTAATCATTGTTGATAAGTATACAGGCAAAGTTTGAGCATCATGTATTTTTATGAAGCTGCTTAATTCCAAATTGCCTCCCACGCCACTATCTAGCATAGTTTAAGAAACACATAATTTTGAAAGAAAAGTTTATAATCCCTCCTTTCTTTTTTTTCCCCATTTCTAAATCCTGTATGCCCGAAGTAAATATAGTTTGGGGATTATAAAAGATTTCTCTGTTACCCGTTTCTAAATCCTGTATGTCAAAGATAGTTTGGAGATTATAAAAATTTTCATGTATTGGTGTAGGTTGAGTATCCCTAGTGAGAAAATTCAAAATCCGAAATGCTTCAAAATCTGAAACTTTTCGAGCACAGATATGATGCTCAAAGGAAATACTCATGGAGCATTTTGGATTTTACATTTGTAGGTTAGCGATGCTCAACAAGTAAATATAATGCACATGTTCTAAAATCTCCCCCCAAACCCTAGCAATCCAAAACACTTCTGGTCCTAAGCATTTTAAGTAGGGGATACTCACTCAACCTGTATATTTGTGCCAATACATGACTCATTAGAATGATTCTTTGTAAACTTAATATTTTAAAAGTATAGCACTTCTGTAGTTTGGAAGGTTTCAGTAATAATTATATTCATTCAGTAGTCTCTTACCCTTATCTCCCAGATGGAAAAAGAGAACTAATGTGGAAACCCCAGACGGTGTCCAGTTGGACCAGGGCGACATTAGACACTTAACAGTATTTTCAGTCTGTCGATCGCTTTATTCCAATGAGCGAAATGGAAGTGTTGTTTTTTTGTTTTTTTTTTTTTTTTTTACATTTATTGGCTCTTCATATTTCTCTACATTATTTATAAGTTGCAGTTTCTTCAGTTGGTTACTATTTCCATACTGTTTGCAGTTTTATGGCCTTTAAATATAGGACATATTATATAGTAGAAATTTTGACTTTAAAGCATCTTGAGTAGTATATTTTGAGAAGAAAAGCTGTACTGCTCTTCTGGATGTTTTCCATCCTTTATTTAGGTCTTTTCTTTTTGAATTCAAGTGTTTTGTATGCTTAGAAAGTGGACATGTATAACAGCGAGATTGGTTATTTCTGAGCTAGAAATTGGAAACTTTTGAATTTTGAAACTCAGGAAATTGCTCTGACAATGTTTTAACTGCTCTCAATTTAAGAAAATGACTAAATGTATAAAAAAGACAAAAACCACATGTGCTGTTTTTTCAGAGTGCTTTTTCTAAGTGCTTTTGCATTGTGCAATGAGGTGAAGTTTGGTAATTTTTCTGTGAAGTAGTTAAATATTGCTCATTTTTATTTCCATGCAAAGAAAACAGATTTAAATGTTTATGTGGCCAAAAAGTGTCATTTAAAAGGTAGTTTGTGTAGAATGTATGTTCATGGTGCTTATTTTTTAAATGTAATTTAAGTTTACAGTATTACTTAATGCTTCTTTACAGAATTTAATAGAGAAACAAGGCTAGAACACATCTACATCCTGAAGAGCCGTTTATAACTTCATATTATATGATGACAAAGTTCATTATTTTCCTTAAAGTTGAGCAATTGACTTTTATGGTCCAATGATGAACTTATTATTAATAAATGATTGGATTAACTGTGAGGCTTCTCATTAAAATACAATATTGCAGCTATCAGTTGGAGAATATATTATAAAATTTTCAGACGGTATATCAGAAAAATGTTTTTATTTGTACTGTAAAGAAAATGTAATTTTGCTGTTAACTCTGTACTTTTTAAATTGAAAATGTTTTATAAATTTGCTTTTAAAATTTCTTATGAAGCCATTTGCAAATTACATACTTAATTTAATAAAATACTTTAGCCACAGTCCAGTGTGAGGAAATCCTTCATTTGATGTATTAGGGTTAGTGGTTTAACTATTTTAAATATTTTTATGTGTAACTTTGTAATTTCAGGGGGAAAGTGTCATAAAAATTTTATTTCTGTACCACAACTTTTCTTCTAGTTTAAACTATTTTCTGTAGCAAATAAGAGTCCACTTTTGAACCAGATAAATGGATTAGCTATGGTTTCTCTCCTCACACCCTGTATCTTTTGACTGACATCAAAATTAAGAATTATATCTCTTACAGGCTGGACGTGGTGGCTCATGCTTGTAATCCCAGCACTTTGGGAGGCTGAGACGGGTAGGTTGCTTGAGGTCAGGAGTTTGAGGCCAGCCTGGCCAACATGGTGAAACTCTGTCTCTACAAAAAATACAAAAAGTTAGCCAGGCATGGTGGTATGCACCTGTAATCCCAGGCATGAGAACTGCTTGAGCCAGGGAGCTGGAGGTTGCAGTGAGCTGAGATTGTGCCACTGAACTCCATTCCAGCTTGGGCAACAGAGTGAGACCATCTCAAAAAAAAAAAAAAAAAAAAAGAATCTCTTAGAGACTCAAGTAATGCTTTAAATAATATTAATGGCCTTTGGACTTAATATTTGAGTCCAAAGCAGAATAATTCACTCATTTCGCAAGGACTTAAAAACATTTATCTAACAAATATTTAGAGTACTTGTTACTGGGGTTACAGTGTAAATGCGATAGAGCTTTTATCCAGAGTTATAATTATTCTTATCAACTACTATGTGTATAGTGACTTATACTATGGGATACTTTTGTATATGTTATATTTTAAATCTCAAGAGAATTTTATTACATAGGTAGTGCTGTCCCAATTTAATGAATAAAGCCACATAGACATAGAGAAGTTAACTGGTTTGCTGTTTAATGTCAGAGTTGTATAACTTGAACCTGTGTTCTCTGACTCCTAATATGGAGCAGCTGCATTTGTCCTTAGAGAGAATAGTTACTTATAAAGAGATAGTATTCTACTGTTCTCTTTAGAGAGTTGTGGCTCCACAGTATATGTCTTTGAAAACCTGCCATTTATGAGTCTGCCTTCTTCCTTTATAAGAAAGGTGGTACTTTGGAAAAACCCAAAATACTAATGGCAAAAGGTAAAAGTTTATTTCTTTCTTCCCATGAAATCCCAGAGATAAAAATTCCAGGACTGCTGGGAGTCTTCTTTTTCTTGATGCTTTTGGGAATCTAGGAAAGTTCACCATTCTGCCATACCCAAGATACTGGCCCTCATTTTCCTAGGCCAGGTTGGGTGGCCACATCTTGAACTCTCACGTCTGTATTCTACTGGAGGAAAGACAAAGAAAAAGGGAGCAAAAGGCAAGTGCTAGTGATCTAAAGATGATTTTTGGAAGCTGCCATAGGAAACTTCTACTTACATCCTATTGGCCAGAACCTGGTCATGTCACATCTAGCTGCAAGGGAGGCTGGGAAATTATCTATTTCAGACTGCCATGTTCTGCTGAAATTTGGTGTTCTCTTGGTGGAAAGAGAATGGATATTAGGAGAATGAATAGCAGTCTCTGCCACATCATTTTTTTTTAATCATTATATGCAAAGAATGTGAAAATTAGTTCTTGATATGTTGATGACTTCTGAGTGTTAGGAAATAAAAAAAGAAAATAAGTGTTTTTTATTTATTATTATTATTTTTTAAGATGGATTCTCACTGTGTCACCCAGGCTGGAGTGCAGTGGTGCAGTCTCCTGAGTAGCTGTGATTACAGGCACTCACTTCCACGCCTGGCTCATTTTTATATTTTTAGTAGGATGGGGTTTCGCCATGTTGGCCAGGCTGGTCTCGAACTCCTGACCTTAGGTAATCCACCTGCCTCAGCCTCCAAAAGTGCTGGGATTACAAGTGTGAACAATCGCACCCGGCCGGGGAATTTTATTCAGGGAGGGTTGCTCTATATGATTCTGTTCTAGCCTCAAGTAGGAAAAAACTAAATGACATAGACTAGCTTAAAAAGTGCTAGTGGCAGGAAGTACATTAGTCAAAACATGTTTTTGGCATTGCTACATTAGCCTGCCCTATTTAATATAGGATATATGTACAGATGGTTCCCCACTTAGGATGGTTTGACTTATTTTTCGATTTTGTGATGGTGTGAATGCCATATGCATTTAGTAGAAACCATCCTTCAAAGCTTGAATGGTGATGGGCTAGTGATATGTGGTGCAATACTCTCCTGTGATGGGCAGTGGCAGCGAGCTGCAGCTCCTAAGTCAGCCCCGCTAACGTTAACTTTCCTAAGCACATTTAAGGTAGGCTAGGCTAAGCTATGATGTTCAGTAGCTTAGGGGTGTTGGATGCATTTTCCACTTACAATATTTTCAACTTACAGTGAGTTTATTACATAAGTGACTCCAGTGTAAGTCGAGTAACATCTTTATTTCACATGCATCTCTTAAGTTAGAAAACTCAGACTGACCCCCTAACTGGGAGAGTTGGGGAAAAAAAGATTCTGGATTAAAATATTAAACACACACTAAAAACACTGCATAGTTAACAAGATAAAAGAGGCTTAGGTCAGAAATCTAAGTGAGAATATTAGAGGCACTTTTGCAAAAGGTGCTTGTGCTCCTGACTCATGTTAAGTTTTAGTTTTCAGTTTTGGGGTGATGGGACAGATGACAAAGGACAGCAAACTTAAAAGACTAAGACACTCCATAGAGCTAACACCCTGCAGAGCTTTATCCTCAGTGGAGATGGGGATGAATAAAACAATTTTGCCCTCCTTCCCACCCCCAGAAGGACTGCAAGGAATATTGTCTTGAGCAGAAGAGACCAAAAAATGAATCAATCAATCAATCCTGAGAAGTTAAAATCACTACTGGCCCTCACAGAATGACAGCCCAAAGTCATAACACTTAGAGTGATCAAAAAAATGACAAGTCGAGAATTGAATTGGTAGAGGTCTCGGCCTGATAATTCTTCCATTAGCTGCCCAACAAAGGCAAACACAAATTTTCTCAGAGAGAATGCACCCTCATCTTGGAGAATTAGATCTGATCAAGGCTGTAGATCCAACAACCGATTTATAGGGATTACAGAGGACAGAGGAATATGTCAGACATCACCATCGGGATGCAATTACCAGGATAGACTGTGGGAAACAACACAATTTCTTTGAATAAGTTGCAGATACAATAAAACCACACAGGTGGAGGGAGAGCTTATGCATTGAAACATAAGAGGCATATACCAGTTGCAATTTGTGGACCCTTTTTGGGTACTAGTTCAGCAGAAAAACTGACAGTCACAGGACTGTTGGCAATGTGAACATTGACTCGATAATTAAAGAACGATTGTTTTTTAGGTGTGGTTGTATTTTTAAAAGGATCTCTAGTTTTAAAAAATATACATGCTGAAATATGTACGTAAAATGATACGATGTTAGCAATTTACTTCAAAATGAGATGGAGGAAGTGGGTGTGGGTACTTAGGAAACAAGATTGCCCATAAGTTTGTAAATGGGAAAGATAGATGTTTATTATACTAGAATGTCTACTTTTGAATATATGCAAAGCTCTATAAAAAAGGGATTTTTAAAAAGTTGGTGGAAGAACTGGAGAAGTGGATTCTAGACCTGGCTCTGGGGATGAATTCCAGAATGCTGTAGGATTAACCTGCTTAGTAACTGCTACTTCTGCTTTAATTTAAAGGTGAGGAATCAGGAGGCCACCATGGCACTGTTGCCACAACTGTCTCTCAACCATTCTCAAAGGTGGTGACTAGGCACCAGAAAAGTGTTGCAGAAAAAAATCTCCATCATTTGCCTTTTGAGCAGAATGAGCCATACCAGTGGGTAGACGGCCTCCACCTTACTTATGCCTCCCAAATTTCATTGGAGTATATCCAACTGGTAGAAACTATTGTATTCATATATATATATATAATTTTACCTTCATAAAAGATCTGGGAAATGTTATTTTAAACTTTACAGGAAGTCTTATTAGAAGTAGAGCTGAGGCTGGGTGTTGTGGCTCATGCCTGTAATTCCAACACTTTGGGGGACCAAGACAGGCAGATCACTTGAAGTCAGGAGTTCGAGACCAGCCTGGTCAACATAGTGAAACCCCGTCTCTACTAAAAATGCAAAAATTAGGTGTGGTGGCACTCATCTGTAATCCCAGCTACTCAGGAGGCTGAGGTAGGAGACTTGCTTGAACCCGGGAGGTGGAGGTTGCAGTTAGCCAAGATAGCGCCACTGCACTCCAACCTGGGTGACAGAGTGAGACTCTGTCTCAAAAAAGAAGAAATAGAGCTGGAGGATGAGTATCAAATGTTCATATTTGCTACACTGATGGTACTTGTCCAACCAGATATAGAAATAAAATGGCTTGACATATTAGTCACAAAAGCATTGCATGTCAACTGGGATAGTTAGAGGTATGCCAAGGAGTACCCCCCAAGTCCAGGATAAGCTTAGGATATATTTCAGGAGCATTGGTTTTCCTCAATGGCAAATAATACACATTATTATTTAATGTAGCTTATTGGTGTAGGTATTAGGGTTCTTCAGAATGAACAGTAGATAGATAGAGGATTTATCAGGAGAATTGGCTCCTGCAATTTTGGAGGCTGAGAAGTTCCAGCCAGAGAAGTTCTCCAGCAGGAGAAACAGGGAAGCCAGTAGTATGGCCCAGTACAAGTCTGAAGGCCTCAGAGCCAGGGACACTGATGGTATTTTTCAGTCCAAGTCTGAAGTTCTCAAAATCCAGGGAGAGAGGACCCCATGTGCTCCTCTCCAAAGGCTGCTTGAGTGTCCTTACAACATGGTGGCTGGTTTCCCCAGAAGAGGTAATGCTTGTGAGCACGTCGGAAACTGCAGTACCTTTTATGACTTAGTATTGGAAGTTTTTTGCAGTTATCTGCCAAATTCTGTTAGAACCAAACCATTAAATTCAGCTAACTTTGAAGCATAGGAGAATTAGCTCTACCTTTTGAAGGATACAATGTCAAAGGATTTGTGTATGTATTTGGAAGCCCTTATGTTTACTGTGAACTAGGCACCACTAGGTACTTTGCAATGTACCTAGTATAAACCACCCACTGGGGTAGGTATTATTGCCCACATGGCAGACATTGTTGTCCTACCCAACAGGTATTTCTATTACAGCTGTTTTTGTTCAGGCATCTGGTGGCAGTGTGCTCAGGAAAGATCAACCCCTCTGTAGCTCCTGCAGGTGAATTTTGATTGGTGGAAAAGCCAATCATGGCAATGCCATTTCCCCTTGCCAGCGATTAGTTGAAGGGTGGATATATGATCATACCAACAAGAATTCTGCTAGAATGGGTCTAGGAAAAGTTTTGCTCATGAATACAGAGAGACACATAGGAAGAAATGCACTCTTGTTCAGCAAGACTTTGTGTCTGTGTGTGATGTCTGGAATTGCAGTTGCCTTGTTGAAACCATGAAGAGACAAACCGAAGGCCCAAGCCAATGTGCTAAGGATGGTGAGTGTAGAGAAGAAAAACCCTGTTCTTGATGATGTCATTGAGCCCCTGAATTAACCCTGGAACTGACCTTTAGTGGCCTTGTTATGAGAGACAACAAGCTACCTTTGTTTGGGTTTTGTGTTACAGCTGGAAGCATCCTAATGATTTGATATACCCCATTTTACAGACTAGGAAACATGTTCAGAGAGATTATAGAATTTGCCAAAACTTTCCCGGCCAATAATAGCAGAGCCAGGATTCAGACTGAGATGTCTATGTTCTAAGCACCTGGTCCTTTATCAGTTAAGTGACTTTTCTTCAGCAATTCTCAGGAATCAGAGAGGAGAAACAGAGGCCTCAGTTGGTTTCAGCAGAGGTAGTGATTGGAGGACAGGTATGGGAAGGGGTCAGTATGGGAAGGGGTCAGTGTGGGAAGGAAAGGAGATGAAATTCAGGATGCTGTATATGTAAGGTTGAAAAGCTTGACTGTGAGATACAGGCTGGTAAGGAGTCAAGTGGAATCCAGAGGGGGCTGATAGACTGGAATAGTGGAGGTGAGCAGTGAAGGTATAGTTGGGGAAAGAACAGATTCAGAAAGTTTGAGGGGGAGGGAAAGTGGAAGGAGGTTGTAGGAAGGGAGAGAACTTCTGAGTTCAGGGTATTAGGATGTGGGTATTTGTTCCTAAGGGAGTTTGATTTGTGGCTGAGCATGGAGATGATGGTAGTCGGAGTGGAGAAGGTCACAGAATTGACACCAAGTTTCTGGATCATCTACTCTGTGTACATATTACGTAGAAAAATGACAGGCAGTGCAGTGGAGAGGAATATTGAAAGCCAGTCTGCTAGAAGTCTGGGTGAATTAAAAATGTTTTATTTATTTGTGTGGTCTCCATTCTTCACACAGATAGGATCTGACTCAACACAGCCCCATGTTGAAGAAGAATTATAAGGATTGTTCTGTTTTAATCTGCTGCTTTGCCAAGACTGGAGAGATGAGATGGATAGGGTCACCGGGTGGGGCTGAAAGGAGAGAGTGGTGAGAAATGGAGTTTCCTAAGTCTTTCTGAAACAGTTCTTTGCAGCGGGACCTCACTGTTTTGTTTGAAGTTGCTTCTTGACTATTTAATCCATCTGAATTTATGAAAACCAGCAAAATAGGCTTACACATTACCCATTATTTCAGATTATTGTGATTTCCCTACTTATTTAAACAATTACAGGCAACTCTGCTGATCTCTTTGCTGAGACTCTGAAGACTCTGGTGATCTCTTTGCTGAGCTGTAGGGTAAGAAGAGCTCACTGTCTTCTTAAGCTCTGGGCTACATTTTTCTTTTCATTGTTCTGTTCTTTCTTAGGTAAAATCATTTTTTTCTTTCAAATTTTTGGCAGTGGGTTACATAGGAATCTATTTTTAAAGTAGCTTATTAATTTTCTGTTACCTTCATGGAATCATTAGCTAGAATATCTGAATATAATTTCTTCCTCGTCCCTTATATTTCTTGGTTCCTGTCCTTAGAGTCATGTTAATAGTTTTAGGTCATATTCCTGTGATTTTATTGTAAGCTAACTCAAATCTTTTTTTGGAAATAGGATAAAAATCAATCTGCACTTTTTTTTGTCTTGCTCTGTCACCCAGGCTGGAGTGCAGTGGCGCAATCACAGCCCACTGCAACCTCTGCTTCTTGGGCTCAAGTGATCCTCGTGCCTCAGTCTCCCAAGTAGCTAGAAATACAGGTGTGTGGCACCATGTCTGGCGATTTTTTGTATTTATAGTAGAGGTGGGGTTTTGCCATGTTGGCCAGGCTGGTCTTGAACTCCTGGCCTCAAGTGATCCACCTGCCTCGTCTCCTAAAGTGCTGGGATTATAGGTGTGAGCCACTGCCTGTACTTTTAAGAGAAAAAGAAGCAAGGTGTAAAAGGGTACTCACAGTATGATCCATTAGTGTGTTTTTAAAAGGATATGTGTAGATAGATCCACCGATATAGTATACATCTCTATGTACATATGTGTGTGTGTATATGTATATATAAATGCAAACCCACACATACAGTGAATAGAATAGATTCTGGGCCCCTTATGACTCAGTTTCAGAGGATGTCATGTTCAGAAGTCAGTATTCCTCAAAGAACTTGTAGGAAACATTTGTGTTTTATATAGCACAAGTTGAAATTAGTTTTCCCTTCATATTCTTTTTGTCTCCCACTCTCATACCCCAAAGCCTCTGTCTCTGTATTTCTTCCTCTCCTCCTTTCACCAAAACCCTCCCTGACGTCTCTACAACTGCTAGGCCCTATCTATCTCCCTTCCCATTTTCTTTCTCTTTTCTTCTGCCTAGTGAATAGTTCTGGACCTTTTGTATATAAATCTCTCATCTCAGCTTCCTTGGTTCTTCTCATAGAACACACCTCCCTCCCATTTATTTTATCTACACAATAAGACAATGCAAGGGGTGGGGGGTGTAGCCAGTGGGAAGCGGTCAGGGTGCAAATATTGGCATTTTTTTTGTTGTTAGTAGGCAGGAGGAAGGAAGCTACAAATACTCCCACAGTAATAAGTTTTTTCCCTGTTTCACATGAAGAATTTCTGAAGGATTCTGTAAGAAACTGTGAACAGCAGGTTATCTTGCGGGATAGGCCTGTGGGGTCAAAGGTGGGAGAGTTAGATTTTGCCTTAATTGTCTGAACAGTTTTTATTTTAAAACTGTATATATCGGCCGGGCGCGATGGCTCAAGCCTGTAATCCCAGCACTTTGGGAGGCCGAGACGGGCGGATCACGAGGTCAGAGATCGAGACCATCCTGGCTAACACGGTGAAACTCCGTCTCTACTAAAAATACAAAAACTAGCCGGGTGAAGTGGCGGGCGCTCCGGGAGGTGGAGCTTGCAGTGAGCTGAGATCTGGCCACTGCACTCCAGCCCCAGCGACAGAGTGAGACTCTGCCTCAAAAAAAAAAAAAAAAAAAAAACTGTATATATTACTATTAGAAAGTCATTAAAAAATAGAGACAATTGGCCAGGCACGGTCTGTAATCCCAGCACTTTGGAAGGCCGAGGTGGGTGGATCACCTGAGGTTGGGAGTTCAAGACCAGCCTGACCAACATGGAGAGACCCCGTCTCTACTAAAAATACAAAATTAGCCGGGCGTGGTGGTGCGTGCCTGTAATCCCAGCTATTTGGGAAGTTGAGGCAGGAGAATCGCTTGAACTCAGGAGGTGGAGGTTGTGGTGAGCGAAGATCGTGCCATTGCACTCCAGCCTGGGCAACAACCGCGAAACTCCATCTAAAAAAAAAAAAAAGAAAAGATAATTAATAGATGTACTTTTTATTTTAAAATTTTGTGTGTACATAGGAGGTGTGTACATTTATGGGGTACATGAGATATTTTTGATACATGCATGCAATGCATATTAATCACATCAGGGTAAATGGGATATCCATCCCCTCAAGCATTTCTCCTTTGTGTTACAAACAATTCAGTTGTTTATAGTTGTTTTAAAATGTATACTGAATTATTGTTGACTGTAGTCACCCTTTTATACTATTAAATACTAGGTCTTATTCATTCTAACTATACTTTTACATTTTGAAACATAGTGAAAATGCCATACTTGATATTAGAGTGAATTATTCATTGTACAAATTATATGTATTTTAATATGTTTCTCTTTAGGCTGCCTTCTAGTACCAAATGTTATAATCAGATAATTGACCTGGTGTTTGTGATGATCTGATATTACCAGGAAAAGCATTAATCTGCCTTTTTTTAACTCTTAAATTTATACAACTGCTGGAAGAAGGGAGGACAGATCCCAGAGATCTAATTTGTGAATAATTGGAGTTCCAGAGTGAAATACAAGAGAAAATCCAGATTTAATAGAAGTAAATTTCCTGAGCTGAATAAAGCCTTATATTTGCAGGTTGAAAGTGTTCACTAAATTCTAGGCAGGATTGATGAGAAAAAGCATACAATACACCTAAACATACTCTGACAGAATTCCTGAATCTCAAAGTTAAAGAGAAAAATATATAAGATTCCAGACGAAAGAAGTTATTTGTAATGGGAAAAGAGTTGGACTGGTATCAGACAGTGGAGTCATATGTATACCTGTTAAGAGAGAAGGAAAGTAACCCAAGAAGTCTCTTTCCAGCCAAGCATCATTCACCTGCCAGAGTGAAAGAGATGCAGAAAGGATTCCAAGAACCTATCGTCTGCATATCCCCATCTGAAGGAACTGAAAAGAGGACTGTAACTAAATAACAAATTAATGAGAATAGAGACTCCAAGAAATGAGAAGGTAAAGTAGAAAGGGAAAATGATGAGCCTTGTAATATACATGGGTATGTATATTAATGTACTTGGACGATGATGAAATGACTGAAAATGTGTACTACATGTGTTAAATAAAGACACTTAAGATAAATGTGACGACTCTAACTAGAGCCTGGAAGTAAAAGTTACAATTTTTCTCAGCAAAACCTAAGAGGTGGTATTGGAGGAAAGGGAAGAAGAAGTAAAAACATTCTAAAGTTTCATCTTATTGGGTGGAGGGAAAGTATCAAGGAATACAGTAACTTGGTGGGGAAATAATATATTCTTACATAATAGTAATATGTGTTTGATGATGTGTATTAAAAAAGAACATAACCACTAGTGGAGTGGGAAAGTGTAATGTCATTTTGAAATTATAAGAGGAAACAAAGGAATAAATTATAACTTGATCATACCCAGCACTCCAGCCTGGGTGACAGAGCGAGACTCCTTCTCATACCAGTATATATAAAGAGAAGAAAAAAAAATGAAGTTTAATAGTAAATATAAGCAAGAGAGAAGGAATAAAATAAAGAATATCAGTGATTATATTAAATGTAAATGAGCCGAATTTTCCTATCAAAAGACAGAGACTATCAGAATGGATTAAAAACAAATCCAGTGAATATGTTGTTGATAAGAAACACACTTAAGAGTGATAAAGAAATATTTAAGGCAGTTGGAAAAGCAATACTACAGATATATAAAGAAATATCAGAAAAGGTGGGACTAAATGGAGAAGAACAGTACCTACAAAAGACAATATATGAAGATAAGCACCGAACAATATCATAAACATATAAATCAGAAGATTATTATAAATATAAGGATAACATAAAAATGAAATTTGTGGATTTTACTGCACCTTTTTCAGAACCAGACAGATCTAGTAGACAAAAAATAGGAGACCATAGAGAAACCAATTGACCCATTTGCTGTAATAAATATATATAGAATTATACATTCTTCAGAGAATATGTATATTTCTTTTATTTCTTTTTTTCTTCTTCTTTTTTTTTTGAGACAGAGTTTTGCTCTTGTTGCCCAAGCTGGAGTGCAATGGCGTGATCTTGGCTCATTGTAGCCTCCGCCTCCCTGGTTCAAGTGATTGTCCTGCCTCAGCCTCCTGAGTAGCTGGGATTACAAGTGTGCACCACCACACCCAGCTTAGTTTTTGTATTTTTTTTTTTTTTTTTTTTAAGACGGAGTCTCGCTCTGTTGCCCAGGCTGGAGTGCAGTGGCCGGATCCCAGCTCACTGCAAGCTCCGCCTCCCGGGTTTACGCCATTCTCCTGCTTCAGCCTCCCGAGTAGCTGGGACTACAGGTGCCCGCCACCTCACCCGGCTAGTTTTTTGTATGGTTTTTTAGTAGAGGTGGGGTTTCACCATGTTAGCCAGGATGGTCTTGATCTCCTGACCTTGTGATCCGCCCGTCTCGGCCTCTCAAAGTGCTGGGATTACAGACTTGAGCCACCGCGCCCGGCCATTTTTTGTATTTTCAGTAGAGACGAGGTGTCACCCTGTTGGCCAGGTTGGTCTTGAACTCCTGACCTCAGGTGATCCGCCCACATCTGCCTCCCAAAGTGCTGGGATTACAGGCTTGAGCCACTGCACCTGGTCAAATATATATATTGGCTACTAAGTAGTTACACAAATTTATCATAAACTTGGCTACAAAAATAAAAAATAGAGGGCCGGGCATGGTGGCTCTTGCCTGTAATCCCAGCACTTTGTGAGGCCGAGGTGGGGGAATGATCTGAGGTCAGGAGTTTGAAACTAGCGTGGCCAACATAGTGAAACCCCGCCTTTGCTAAACATACCAAAAAAAAGCCTGGCGTGGTGGCGCACACCTATAATCCCAGCTACTTGGGTGTCTGAGGCACAAGAACCGCTTGAACCCAGCAGGCAGAGGTTGCAGTGAGCCGAGATCGCTCCACTGCACTCCAGCCAGCACAACAGCAAGACTCTGTCTCAAAAAAGAAAAAAAGAAAAAAAACCTTAAAAATAGAGATTTTAAAATTTCACATTATTTGATGAAATTAGACGTAAATTAATGAAATTTGAAATATATAAAAGATTTAAAAATAATTATTTGAAATTTGAGACCACCCTCCTAAATAATCATTGGATCAAATTAGAAACTAAATTGAAATTATAAACTTTATAAAGGAAAAAAGGGAAACTCGACATAACCAAACGTACAAGACCCAGCAAGAGCTGTACATAAAGTACATAAAGATTGGAAATTCAGTGCTCATCTTTAAAAAAAGAAAAAGAAAAAAGGGAAGCTGGGTGCGGTGGCTCACGCTTGTAATCCCAGCACTTTGGGAGGCTGAGTTGGGTGGATCACCTGAGGTCAGGTGTTTGAGACCAGTGTGACCAACATGGTGAAACCCCGTCTCTACTAAAAATACAAAAATTAGCTGGGCATGGTGGCGGGCGCCTGTAATCTGAGCTACTCGGGAGGCCGAGGCAGGAGAATTGCTTGAAGCTGGGAGGCAGAGGTTTCAGTGAGCTGAGACTGCACCATTGCACTCCAGCCTAGGTGACAGAGTACAACTCAGTCTCAAAAAAGAGAAGTAAAATAGCCATAAAAGAAAATAGAGGAGGAAATTAATAAAAGACTAATATTAATGAAATTTAGAAAAGATAAACTCTGAAAAAAGAGAAACACCTTATGAACTTGAGGGTAAAAAGCTTTTAAAAATTAAAATACACATTTAACTCAGTAATTCTGTCTACAATTCTCATGGAAATAAAAACATAAATTTCAAGGTATATACCCTCAATCATTAACCTCAGTTTTTTTTAGGGGGCCTGCTTACTATGTACACTGGTCATCCCAACTTAAGAGTCCATTGTGGTAATAATTTAAAGATTACAAATAAAGAAAATGAACTAGGTAGTTGTCTAGTAAGAGCACATGCAGGATGGCCGGGTGCGGTGGCTCACGCCTGTAATCCCAGCACTTAGGGAGACTGACGCAGGCAGATCACTTGAGCTTAGGAGTTGAAGACCGGCTTCGGCAACATGAGGAAACCCTGTCTCTACAAAAAATACAAAAATTAGCCGGGTGTGGTGGCGCGTGCCTTTAGTCCCATGCGCCATCACAGTCCCACACTACCTGGGGGGCGCTAAGACAGGAGGATCACTTGAATCTGGGAGGTTGAGGCTGCAGTGAGCCGAGTGGTGCCACTGAACTCCATCCTGGGTGAGCAAGTGAGACCCTGTTTAAAAAAAAAAAAGCACATGCAGGAGCTCAGCAGATCTCATCCACTTTTGTGTTTTAATCGGAAATTGTTGACTACCTTTTTTCAGCTGTATCTTTTTGGCCAGATGTTACCAAATGAGATCATTTCCTGTTCAATAATTCTGTCAGGTTATGCATTAACTTAAATGATTGAGTTAATATGTCATGGGCCATTTAAGATAGTGCAATTGTATTTCACATATCCTCATTTTGCTCAATGATGTCTTTTCTGTTTTGGTTCCTCTTTGATATGTTGGAAAGGGATTGAAACTAGGAGCTTGTGATATGGAAAAGGCTTTTACATGTTTATGATAGAGAGATTTATTTACTTTCTTGGCAACTTGTGTGAGAATACAGTTTTAATATTTCAGCAAAAGCAGATTGGTGTAGTTTTATTTAGGGATGCCCAGTTTAATTATTTTATCAGTTATATTGGAGTTTGGTCAAGGCATTTAGGTATATTTAGCCTATCTTGCTAGGTTGCATACCTAAAGGATTGGGCTTCCACTTTTCTCAGTCTATCTTCTGCCCTTCGCAAGTTCTTCCAACGCAGAGTGCCAGGGCATGCTGTCACTTTCATTGTTTGTCCATCCCTTCTGCCAAAAACTAGCCAGGAAACCAGGAGCCAAGCTCTAGGAGAAGGCTGCCAATGCCATTGGCAGAAAGAGTGCCATCTTGTTTTTTACTTATTGTTGTTGAGCCTGGTGTCAGTGCCACCTTTGTGTCCCAGGGTAATGCTGTGTGGTGATTCCCATACAACATGGCCAGAGAAGCATTTCAGTGCTGTCTGATGACACTTAGGTTCAGCTTTGGATCATCCCCTATGATGTGGCTGGGTGTTATGGCTTGAATTGTGTTCTCCCAAAGTTCACATGTTGAAGTCCTAACCCCCAGTACTCCTGAATATGATCTTAATTGGAGGTAAGGTCTTTACAGAAGTAATCAAGTTGCATTAGTTAGGGTTCTCTAGGGGGACAGAACTAATAGGTTAGATATGTACATAAAGGGGAGTTTATAAGGAGTATTGACTCATACGATCACAAGGTGAGGTCACACAATAGGCCATCTGCAACAAAACCTCAGAAGTAGGGAAGCCGACAGTGCAGCCTTCCGTCCAAGAGTCCCAAAGCTGATGAACGTGGAGTCTGATGTTCGAGGGCAGGAAGCATCCAGCACAGGAGAAAGATGGAGGCCGGGAGACTCAGCCAGTCTGGTCTTTCTCTGAGATGGAGTCTCACTCTGTCGCCCAGGCTGGAGTGTAGTGGCACGATCTTGGCTCACTGCAACCTCCACCTCGTGGGTTCAAGTGATTCTCATGCCTCAGCCTCCCCAGTAGCTGGGATTATAGGCATGTGCCACCACACCTGGCTAATTTTTTGTATTTTTAGTAGCAATGGGGTTTCATCATGTTGGACAGACTAGTCTCAGTCTTGAACTCCTGACCTCAAGTGATCCGCCCACCTCGGCCTCCCAAAATGCTGGAATTACTGGTGTTAGGCATCATGCCCTGCCAACAGTCTAGTCTTTTCACGTTCTGCCTGCATTTATTCTGGCAGGCAGATTAGATTGGCAGCTGATGAGATTGTGCCCATCCTGATTGAGGGTGGGTCTGCCTTTCCCAGTGCACTGACTCAAATTTTAATCTCCTTTGGCAACATCCTCACAGACACCCCCAGGAACAACACTTTGCATCCTTCAATTCAATAAAGTTGACACTCAATATTAACCATCACACAAGTTAAAATGGGGGTAATTTGGGTGGACCCTAATCCAATGTGACTGGTGTCCTTATAAAAAGGAGAAATTTGGACACGGAGATAACCACAGAGGGAAGACGATGTGACGAGACACAGGAAGAAGACACCATACAGGCAAGGAGAGAGGCCTGGAACAGCTCCCTCCCTCACAGCCCTCAGAAGGCACCAGCCCTGCTGACACTTCGATTTTGGAATTTAGCCTCCAGAGCTATGAGATAATAAATTTCTCTGAAGCCACCCATTCTGTGGCAGTTTATTACTACTAATACAATGAGGTTGGATCAGTTCAACTCAGCAGTGTGTTTAAATCTGTGAATGACCACTTCACTGCAATCTTCCCAACAATGTGTTTTATGATATCTTAAAATCTCCAAATCTCCAGCACATGCCTGGCTAGAGTAATATTACTGTTTGTTAAATAAACAAATGAATGATTACATTGAATCTAAGAACTTTTTTGCTTTTCTTTGCAAAAGCACCACCCAGTATTCCCTGTAGGTATCTTTGAAATTATATCCAGTTGACACTGCCTTGCTGTTGACAGTTTGCTCCCCTAACTTCCCCTCCCATTGTCCCCATCCCTCTGCCCCCAGCCCAGAACAAAAGAGGATCTTTGTGGTTATCTAACTCTGCTATCACCATCAGTAGAGGACATCTCTTGCACATCAGGACAACTTCCCCTTGAACCCCTTGTCCCCTTAGAGGGGCTAGTTTAGGAAACCTGTTCTCCTACCTCAGCAAATTGCTCAGATCCTGGGTATGGACAAATTGGCCACCCAAAATTGCAAAAGGTAGCTGATTACTCTAAATGCAGGAACTCCCTGGAAAGCACCCCATGATCACAAATAGTTTTTGCTTGAATATAGTTGGATGAAGATGAGAATGTGATCCCTGGCAAGTTAGATGCTGTGGGAATACAACCCCTGTCCTCAAAGATTTATGCAATAGCAGGAAAGAAAATAGGACACTCATTGCTATACTAGGAGGCAGCATTTGTAGTACACACTACGTGAGAGGTATGAGGGAACAGAGGAAGAAGTTCATTTTGACTGGGGCAGCCAAATAAGGCTCATGGTGATGAGCATCAGATGGAGGTGAAGGGAAATACGCTCTGTGCAAGGTAACAGTGTATTCCCAACCACACCCTTCCTTGTAAAGTGAGCCTGAAAACAGGCTGACAGTCAGTGGATATACAACAGTGCAAGTGGACCAGTTAGTCACAGTGAGAGTCAAACTGTTTTCACTGCAGAGAGTCTGGGCCAAACTCTTGTTCAATATTTTGCATGTCACCTCTCTATTGGCAAACCAGTATTTATTTTTCTCTGCATTATCACTTTCTCTTTCCTCTCTCTGCTCCCCTGTCCTCTCCTCTTTTTTTTTTTTTTTTTTTTTTTTTTTTTTTTTTTTTTTTTTTTTTTTTGAGATGGGAGTCTCACTCTGTTGCCAGGCTGGAGTACAGTGGCACGATCTCAGCTCACTGCAACCTCCGCCTCCCGGGTTCAAGCGATTCTCCTGCCTCAGCCTCCCAAGTAGCTGGGACTACAAGCGTGCGCCACCATGCCCAGCTAATTTTTGTATTTTTAATAGAGACAAGGTTTCACCATGTTGGCCAGTATGGTCTCGATCTCTTGACCTCGTGATCCACCTGCCTCGGCTTCCCAAAGTGCTGGGATTACAGGCGTGAGCCACCGTGCCCGGCTCCCTGTCCTCTCCTCTTACCTCCCTTTTCTTTTCTCATTTCTTTTTTATTTTCTCCTGAACTAATGGCAAGAAATAGAAAGTACGAATTTGAAGTTTTATTATAAACTTTCCTGGGCTTGTTTCTGATTATAAAAGCAATAATGGTTATGAGAAAAAAACACTAAAACTACAAAAAAAAAAAAAAAAAAGGTGTAAAGTAGAAGAAATTTGAAGTCTTTATTAATCTCATTCAAAACAAGCAACTGGATAGCTAATATAAAAAAGACAAGAGAGGCCGGGCACAGTGACTTATACCTAATTCCAGCACTTTGGGAGGCTGAGGTGGGAGGATTGCTTGAATCTAGGAGTTCGAGACCAGCCTGGGCAACATAGCAAGCAAGACGCTGTCTCTACAAAAAGTAAAAAAATTAACCTAGTGTAGTAGTGCATGGCTGTATTCCCAGCTACTTGGGAGGCTGAGGCAGGAGAATCACTTGAGCCTAGGAGATGGAGGTTGCAGTGAGCCGTGATCATTTAAAGAAATTAAAAATAGAATTATGAGATAACCCAGCAATCCCTCTTCTGGGCATATACCCAAAAGAAGTGAAATCACCACCTCATAAAGATATCTGCACTCCATGTTCATTGCAGCATTACTTGCAATAGCCTGGATGTGGAAACAACCTAAGTGTATGTTGAAGGAAGAATGGATTAAAAAAACTGTGCTGACTGGGCGCGATGGCTCACGCCTATAATCCCAGTACTCTGAGAGGCCGAGGTGGGTGGATCATTTGAGGTCAGGAGTTTGAGACGAGCCTGGCCAACATGGTGAAACCTCAAATACAGCGAGCCGAGATCGCGCCACTGCACTCCAGTCTGCGTGACAGAGTGAGATGCCGTAACAAACAAATAAATAAACAAAACTGTCCTTAGTGTTCACAGCAGTTTGGGAGGAAAAAAAGGAAAGAAACTGTGCCATAGATACACTGTGGGATATTATTCAATCTAAAAAAAAAAAAGGAGATCCTGCCATTTGCTGCCACATGTGTGAACCTGAAGGACATTATGTCAAGTAAAATAAGCCAGTCACAGAAAGAAAAATACTGCTTGATCTCACTTGTATGTGAAATTGTTTTTGTTTTTTGTTTTATCAAAGACAGTCTCATTCTGTTGCCCAAACTGGAGTGCAGTGGCCCAAAGAGAACTCACTGCAGCCTTGAATTCCCAGCCTCAAGCAATCCTCCTGCCTTAGCCTCCCTAGTAGCTGGGACTATAGGTGCATAGCATCTTGCCTGGCTAAGTTTTTTTTTGTTTTTGTTTTGTTTGTTTTTTTTTGGTAAAGACAAGGTCTCGGTGTGTTACCCATGTTACCAGGCAGGATTTGAACCCCTGGCCATATGTGTGTCAGTTTCCCAAAGTGCTAGGATTATAGGCATGAGCCACCAAGCCTGGTATATATGTGAAATATAGAAAAAAAAAAAGCCAAATATACAAAGACAATAAAATAGTGATTACCTGGGGCAGGGTGGGAGGTAGGAAGTAGGGAGATAGAGGATGGGGGGATACAAAGTAACAGATACCTGGGATGAACCAGTCTAGAGATCTGATGCAAAACATGAGAACTATAGGTAATAATAATGTATTCAAAAGAAAAACAACTGGCCGGCGCTGAGGCTCATGCCTGTAATCCCAGCACTTTGGGAGGCCGAGGTGGGTGGCTTTCCTGAGACCAGCCTGGGCAACAAGGCAAAACCCTGTTTCTACCAAGAAGTAGAGGGGCGTGGTGGCAGGTGTCTGTGGTCCCAGCCACTCGGGAGGCTGAGGCAGGAGAATCTCTCAAACTCAGGTAGCGGAGGCTGCAGTGAGCCAATATCGTGCCCCTGCACTCCAGCCTGAGCAACAGAGACTCTGTCTCAAAAAAAAAAAAAAAGTCTGTAATCCCAGCACTTTGGGAGGCCGAGGCAGGTGGATCACGAGGTCAGGAAATCGAGACCATCCTGGCTAACATGGTGAAACCCCGTCTCTACTAAAAATACAAAAAAAATTAGCCAGGTGTGGTGACGGGGGCCTGTAGTCCCAGCTAGTCGGGAGGCTGAGACAGGAGAATTGCTTGAACCTGGGAGGCGGAGGTTGCAGTGAGCCCAGATTGTGCCATTGTACTCCAGCCTGGGCGACAGAACGAGACTCTGTCTCAAAAAAAAAAGAAAGAAAAAAACCCCACATTTTGGTGATTTTCCTATCCACCCTCTCTGCCATGTATATAAACATTTAAACAAAAAAATCATATAAACAATGATTTTGCAAGATGAAAAAGTTAAACCATCTTTTCTGATGTTCTAAAAAGAAATAGTTACAAATATATAATAATAACATAATTTATTTTCCTGTTGTTGGACATTCACGCTGATCAAAATCTTCATCACTGAGAATATGATGAACATCTATCCTTACTTTTATTTCCAAAACTAGATTCTTAGATTAATTTTTGTCCGTTATATCCCCCTTTCTTTGATTAGATCATTGTTGATCATCCAAGGAGTGGAGAGTGTATAGTTTTGACAAAAATACTCCCAAGGTGGTTCTGATAAGCATACCTCCCTCTACCCCAACTCCAGTTAAGAAATGTAGGATTAAGGCATTGAAATCACTCTGTGGTGACTGGGAGAAAACACGAGAACAGTAACCATAACAAATGCCTGAATAATTGTGATACTCCTTTATCACTGAGTTAATTATTCAAGCTCCCTGTGCTAGAATTCACAGTCAAAGCAGATGTCACCGAGACAGCCAGGTCTCAGTGGGAAAGGGTCCCTGGAGAAACTCCACCCAACCTGCCCACTGAGGTGGAATCTCAGGAAGTTCATGATGTTTGCAGCAGGGAGGAACCTCGCCCCTCCTCTTCCTGTGTGGAACCTGGGATTCAAACTGTGGGCGGGAAGCGCTCTAGCAGGAGACTCTGGCCTTTCGGGGGATCCCTGTTTCCCCTGCTTCTTTCCCTTTTTACCCAATAAAATCCTTTTCTCATCCTTTAAACCGTCTGCAAGTCTACATTTTCGTGGCCGTGGGACGGACAAGAATCCCCTTTTACCGTAACTACAGAAAAGTCCTGCAATGTCAGCCGAGAGTATTTTCGCAGCAGACAGCAGTGGAAAGCTAGCCTGCTCCTCTGTCTTCCAGAACTTTCCTCCAATGACCAACCTGGAGGGGTCATGCCTAGCTAAAGCTCAACTCTGAACACAGAATTCACACAGTATTTCATGTTTGTATTGATTAGGAAAGGAAACAGATAACTAGGTTCTTTGGGAGATGACAGGTGATCTGGTACCATGCAGAGGGAAGGAAGGGATGGAAAGGGAATTTGTAGTTGTTTTCCTTTTTAAAGACTTCTTTCTGGGCTGGGTGCGGTGGCTCGCGCTTGTAATACCAGCACTTTGGGAGGCCGAAGCAGGCGGATCATCTAAGGTCAAGAGTTCGAGATTAGCCTGGCCAACATGGTGAAACTCCGTTTCTACTAAAAATATACAAATTAGCTGGGCATGGTGGCAGGTACCTGTAATCCCAGCTACTCGGGAGGCTGAGGCAGGAGAATTGCTTGACCTGGGAGGCAGAGATTGCAGTGAGCCAAGATCGAGCTACTTGCACTCCAGCCTGGGTGACAGAGCAAGACTCTGTCTCAAAAAATAAAATAAATAAATAAAAAGAAAAACAAAATAAAGACTTCTACCTCAACTAGAGCACAGACTCCATGTGAGAATATCTGACTTTCAGTATCAGATGCTCTCATTTTCTAGTGTCAGATCCTTCATTTGTAGAGGTAAGGCTTTGGCTGTCCTTATACGGCTGCTCCCAGTTCTAAAGTTCTTCCATCTTCTCTGCAACCATCTCACATGCAGGGCTCTTTAGGGGAGAAAAACTTTATTTTCACAAATCTTACATAGCCCAGGTGCCTGCATGGAGTCACTCTGTCCTTTGAATAAAATCGTCTCAAATAAATGCTTTTGTTATGAAATGAGAGCAACAGAAAACAGAGATGAGGCATTTAACTTCAGCAACCAGAAAAAAACAAAGACAAAAAAAACTGTAAGTAGAAAGTAAGGTGCCTGTAATCCCAGCTACTCAGAAGGCTGAGGCAGGAGAATCACTTGAACCCAGGAGGCAGAGGTTGCAGTGAGCCAAGATCATGCCACTGCACTTCAGCCTGGGTGACAGAGCGAGACTGGGTCTAACAAACAACCCAACAAAACCAAACAAACAAAAAACAGGAGGATGAATTCTTTGCTCAGAAATGTGTACAATCTAAACACAATCTTTACCTTTCTCTCAACTGTCAGTGTCAACACAAATAGGATAGAATCGGAAATGAATAAATTGGAAAGTAATGATACAGCAAGAGTTAGCAAGTAAAATCAAAAGTTGTCCCTTCAAGATATATAAATGTTGTAGGAAAACCTCTGGCAAGACTACCCAACTGCCCCACCGCCGAAAACAATAAAAGAGTAGAAAAGCATTCATCTTTAGGCACAAGAAAGGTACTCACAGATATGAAAGCGGTTGAAGAATTGTAACTAGTGGTACTGGTGCAGCATGTACCTTTCTGGTAGATTTCAATGATTATTAACATGGGCATACTTTATCATTGTAAAAACAATCACCACTCTTGTTCTTCCAGCTACCATGCTTAACAAGGACAATATCGAACTCTCTAGATAACTAAGTAAGTCGCCCAGGACAAAACAAAGATTTGGAAAGGTTTGAACAGACTCTATCTGCACGGTTTCCTTGAGACATGTGAAATGTGTAGGGAACGAGCTTCCTTTGAATATGAGCACACATTTGCCTTCCATGGGATAAGACGTGCTTAGTGCAGCTGCTGTCCGAGAGCTCTTTAAGGCAAGACTCACAGTTGAAACTCGCTGCCTCATGTTCTTCTATTTGCTTAAAGCTGGCTGAGTTTTTGCAACTGGTACTTCTATTCAATTTGCAGTGTGACACTGCCCTTCTCATTTTCTGTCTTTGTGTTTGCTGATTTTCATTTTTATTGATAGGGGCCGGTGGCAGAAAGCATAAGACCATTGTAAGGAATGGATGTATTTGTGGAGCATTTATTTATGGGTCTTAGTAGATATTAAAACATTTTGGAGGCTGGGCACGGTGGCTCACGCCTGTAATCCCAGCACTTTGGGAGGCTAAGGCGGTCGGATCATGAGATCAGGAGATCGAGACCGTCCTGGCTAACATGGTGAAACCCCACCTCTACTAAAAGTACAAAAAAAATTAACTGGACGTGGTGGCAGGCACCTGTAGTCCCAGCTACTCAGGAGGCTGAGGCAGGAGAATGGTGTGAACCTGGGAGGTGGAGCTTGCAGTGAGCTAAGATCGAGCCACTGCACTCCAGCCTGGTGACAGAGCGAGATTCCATCTCAAAAAACAAACAAGCAAACAAACAAACAAAAACATTTTGGAAAACTACCATCGAGTCACAGCAAAAATAATAGTAGCTTATGTTTATTGAAATGTTCTGTGTTGCAAGAGGGTGCTAAGCAGTTGTTATGTACTAATTAATTTAATCCTCACAACAGCCATAAGAGGTGTAGAGGCTATTATTATCCCCATTTAACAGTTGAGGAGGCAGGGCGCGGTGGCTCAAGCCTGTAATCCCAGCACTTTGGGAGGCCGAGACGGGCGGATCCCGAGGTCAGGAGATCAAGACCATCCTGGCTAACATGGTGAAACCCTGTCTCTACTAAAAAAATACAGAAAACTAGCCGGGCGAGGTGGTGGGCGCCTGTAGTCCCAGCTACTCGGGAGGCTGAGGCAGGAGAATGGCGTAAACCCGGGAGGCGGAGCTTGCAGTGAGCTGAGATCTGGCCACTGCACTCCAGCCTGGGCGACAGAGCGAGACTCCGTCTCAAAAAAAAAAAAAAAAAAAAAGTTGAGGAAACTGAGGCACATGGAAATTAAATAATTTTCCTGAGGTTACATAGCATAATCAAGATTTAAACTTGGGCAGGTTGGCACCAGAGACTGTACTCTTAACCATTATATTATTGCAGTGTAATTTTGAAAGAATGATGAATCATGAATTATAGAAAAATATTGTTTATATTTTACAGCGGTAAAGTCCTTCTTTCTTTCTTTTTTTTTTTTTTTGAGACTGAATTTCACTTTTGTTGCCCAGGTTGGAGTGCAATGACATGATCTCGGTTCACCACAACCTCTGCCTCCTGGGTTCAAGCCATTCTCCTACCTCAGCCTCCCGAGTAGCTGGGACTACAGGCATGCACCACCACACCCGGCTAATTTTGTAATTTTAGTAGAGAGAGGGTTTCTCCATGCTGGTCAGGCAGGTCTAGAACTCCCGACCTCCGGTGATCCACCTGCCTCGGCCTCCCAAAGTGTTAGTGAGCCATTGCACCCGGCCTAGAGTGGTAAAGCCTTTCTAAGCAATTGCTGAAATTAAAAACTTGGGCATGGCAAAAGACACCATAAATAAAAGACAAATGACTGGGAGATAATGTATGTAACATATAGACAGATTAATATCTTTTATATACAAACAACTTTTCTAAACTGATATGACAATAATAAATCAATAGAAAAAATGGGCACAAGATAAAATATGCCATTTTAGAGGAGAAATACAAAAGACCAGTAAATATATGAAAAGATGTTGAATCTCAATAATGATTAATTAGCAAGACACCACTTTTCAACTAAAAAACTAAAAAAATTTCTGACAAAAACTAAAAAAATTTCTAACATCTGGTGTTGTGATAATGCAGGCAGATAGTCAGTCACTCTCATACATCACTGGTGGACTTCCCTGGAGTGTATTTGGCAATGTCTACTACAATTAAAAAAAAAAAAAATCTACTCTGAAACCTGCAAAGTCACTTCCTGTCATTATTCCACAGGAATACTTAATTACTCATGCATAATTCATGCATGCACAATCAATTCAGTTCACAATTACCAAACGTGTTACATTGTTTTGTACAAGTAGCACTGTTGGTAATAGCAAAAAAGTGAAATGCATCAAGATAGGCTAGTTAAATTAATTATGGTGCTTCCATACAAAGGAATATTGTGTTGCTATTAAAGGATGAGGTTACTCTATTTTCCAGACTTGTTGTCCTTGCTATATTGATTGGTCAAAATAAAACAAAAATAAGTTGCAAAACAATACGTCTACCATGACCTTATCCTGGTATAAAGAAAAACTGTAGGCCAGGCACGGCGGTTCACACCTGTAATCCCAGCACTTTGGGAGGCTGAGGCGGGTGGATCACAAGGTCAGGAGTTCAAGACCAGCCTGACCAAGATGGTGAAACTTTGTCTCTACTAAAAATATAAAAATTAGCCGGGCGTGGTGGCATGTGCCTGTAGTCCCAGCTACTCGGGAGGCTGAGATAGGAGAATTGCTTGAATCCGGGAGGCGGAAGTTGCAGTGAGCTGAGATCTCGCCATTGCACTCCAGCCTGGGTGACAGAGCTAGAGTCTGTCTCAAAAAAGAAAAAGAAAAAAAAGATTATTGGCCAAATACTTGCTCTCATTCCCTCCCCTAAAATAGTCATTGGTGGCTCTAGCTTGTCACCATATTGCTAACCCACTGTCTCTTCTTGTCTCTGTTTTCTTTTACAAGCAAATGTGAAACTTCCCCAACTTTCTGTTCATTTCTTCTGGATAGCAATTCAGTGCTACTGTTGTCATCCCTTCTTCTCAATACATTTTCGATACTAACTCATCTTGTAGATTAATGTATCAATTAGGATTAGGTTAAATTGTACGTGACAGAAAACCCCCAAGCAGTGGTGGGCTGTGCAAGATGTAAGTTGATTTTTCCCTACTGTGCAAATGAAACCAAGAGGTAGGTGCTCCAAGGCTGGTACAGCAGCAGTGTTATCTTCAGGGACTCAGCTTTCTTCTCTCTTGTTCCTCCGAGCTCAACTTGTGACTTTCATTTCATAGTTCAAGTTGGCCGCTCAAACTCAAGCACCTAAGAGGGAAAGGACAAAGAAGAAGTCCGGGCACGGTGGCTCACATCTGTTAGTCCCAGCACTTTGGGAGGCTGAGGCGGGTGGATCACAAGGTCAGGAGTTCAAGACCAGCCTGGTCACATGGAAGATAATGTATGTAACATATAGACAGATTATTAATATCTTTTATATACAAACAACTTTTGTGAAACCCCGTCTCTACTAAAAAGCTACCAGTGTGGTGGCACACACTGGTAGTCCCAACTACTCTGGAGGCTGAGGCAGGAGAATCACTTGAACCCAGGTGGCGGAGGTTGTGGTGAGCTGAGATCATGCTACTGCACTCCAGCCTGTGCAACAGAGCAAGACTGTCTCCAAAAAAAGAGAAAGGACAAAGAAGAGAGTACTTCCCATTAAAGACGTTCCTGGGATTGCCTGGAGGTTGCTTACACCCCATTAGTCAAGACTTAGCCACATGACTACATTCAGCTGAAAAAAAGATTGGAAAAAATAACCTTTGTTATTGGCTACAGTGCTCAGTTGAAAATTATGTACTGTTGCTAATGAAAGAGATTTTGGGGGATAGTCAGCAGTCTCTAACACAACTAACAATGTTTTACCTTGCACACAAGGAAAGGCTTTTCAGGCTGATACAAGAACATGCGCAGAGACAGGAAAATGTGTTCATGTGCCTCGAACAGGACATGGGTGGAAGGTCGGGCTAGAAAGAGAGGCAGATGCCATGTTGGGAAAGGCTTTGAGGGTTAGGCTGAGAAGTTTGCTTTTGTCCTGTAGGCAGTAGGGAGCCAAACAGATCCTTCTATTTGGTATAAATCCTTTGAGGGATTTAAACTAATTGCTTGTCTGAGTTCATTTTATTTATTTATTTTGAGACAGGGTCTCACTTTGTCACCCAGGCTGGAGTGCAGTGGCGGGAACACAGCTCACTGCAGCCTCCACCTCCCAGGCTCAAGCGATCCTTCCACTTCAGTGGCCCAAGAAGCTGAGACTGCAGGTGCACGCCACCACGCCTGGCTAAATTTTGTGTGTGTGTGTGTGTGTATATACATATATATATATATTTTTATTTTTATTTATTTATTTATTTATTTTGTAGAGACGGAGTTTCGCCATGTTGCCCAGGCTGGTCCATTATATATATATATATATATATATGTATGTATACAGAGACGGAGTCTTGCTCTGTTCCCAGGCTGGAGTGCAGTGGCCGGATCTCAGCTCAATGAAATCCCAGGTTCAAGTGATTCTTCTGTCTCAGCCTCCAAAGTAGCTGGGATTACAGGCACCTGCCACCATGCCCAGCTAATTTTTGCATTTTTAGTAGAGATGGGGTTTCACCATGTTGACCAGGCTGGTCTTGAACTTCTGACCTCAGGTGATCTGCCCGCCTCAGCCTCCCAACATGCTGGGATTACAGGCATGAGCCACCACGCCTGGCCCCATTTTATATTTTTTAACATAAAAATTGTGTAAGTCCCAACATTTAGAAAATAGAGGAATGTATAAAACCAACCATGTTACCCTAAGACAATTCCTGTTAGTGGTTTGGCTTTGTTTCCTCACAGTCTTTGGAAACATTGTTGTAGTCATAATGCACAGATACAATCCCAAGTCCTGTTTCTTTTTTTGCACATAAGCTCGTATCATGAGCATCTCCTTATGTGGTCACTTGATCTTCCCAAATGCTATTTTCAAATGACCATGTATAATATCCCAGTAAAATAATCTACCAACCATTTCTATACAGTATTCTACATTTTTGGCCATTTAGGTTGGGTATTGGCTAAATTACTTTTTACATTTTGTAAGAGGTTGATAGCTTCAACGTCATAAGCTTTTTCTTATTTGTTACTATGTCATTAGAAGACATTTGATTTCAAGTATTAGAGTAATGAAAACTGTGGCTTAGGTAAGACATTTATCTCACATAATAAAAAGTAAGAGGTGGCAAGTGAGTCAACAATGCCAGGCTTCTGCTGTGTCTCTCTGCAGTCTTTTGGGTTTCTTTGCTTGTCCTCAGGGCTGCTGCAGCCCTCAAGACATCTAATTTTCCCACGACTACACCCAAAGTACGTAAGAAAGATGGGTGCTCCTGCCTGTGTCTACTTAATCTAACTGGTGAGGAGCACCTCTCCCAGGAGCAAGCAAGACTTTCCCGAACATTTCGTTGATGAGGACTGGGTCACACAGCCACTCATAGCTGCAGGGGAAGCTGAGAAGCAGGAATCAGAAGATTCTTTTTCAGTCTTAGACATTATGATTCATTCCCTGGAACAGAACATTTTGTCCATCTCAAAATAGAGGTTCTTTTAGTAGGGAAGAAGACCTGACTATCGGCAGGTAGTCATCTATGTTAAACGTGGGACTTACTGTGGAGGCAAAGAAAACCACAAAAATGGTTTACAGATTAAGTTCTCAGAATCTGTCCTGTATTGCTGCATGGGCTAGAATGGAGAAACAGGCCCTCAAAATGCAGCACTGGACTTCACATTATTATTTTTTTCTTTACAATGAAACTTCATCTGCCTTTTTTTTAAATAAAAAATTCCCAGCAAATCAAAAAACTGAAGTGAAACCAAATACATTAGAGAATCACTGAAGAGAATAAACTATATGAGTATAGCTTTTCATTAAAAATAGATTGTAATGTTTATTTTTCTGATTATAGAGTTAATCCTTACTGATCACTAAAAATCTGCAGAGTACAAAAAATTAAAGAAAAAAGTGAAAAAATTATCTCCAATTTTACCATTCAGAAACAGTCACTATTACTATTGGGTCTAATTATTTGTTGCCTTCCAGACGTATAAAAATTTTTTTTCATATTAAATTGGGATTTGGGCTGGGCATGGTGGCTGATGCCTGTAATCCCAGCACTTTGGGAGGCCAAGGCGGGTGGATCATCTGAGGTCAGGAGTTTGAGACCAGCCTGGCCAACATGGAGAAACCCCATCGCTACAAAAAACACAAAAATTATCTGGACGTGGTGGTGCAGGCTTGTAATCCCAGCTACTCGGGAGGCTGAGGCATAAGAGTCACTTGAACCTGGGAGGCAGAGGTTGCAGTGAGCTGAGATTGTGCCACTGCACTCCAGCCTGGGCAACAGAGCGAGACTCTGTCTCAAATAAATAAACAAATAAAATAAAAAATAAATTGGGATTTTACTGTATAGATAGTTTAATTTTGTAGCTTACTCTTTATAATAACAAATCTATGTCCCTTTAAAAATAACAGTTTTTCTCTATTTTTTGCATGTCTGTCTTCCATTCGATGGGTACCTCTTGTTGTACTATAATGAGTTAATTTGAAAAGTAATTTGTCTTCTGGAAGGGGAAATGCTGTAGAAGTAAATTGATCCAGGGAGTCCCCTTACTCATTGGCTGTGTAGCCTTATGTAAGTTGATTAACCTTTCTGAGCTTCAGTTTTCTCACTTATAAAGTGAAGGTGTTGGTAATAGCAGTAATAGTTGTTTTTGCTGTTTTACGGTTTTCTTGTGATAAATGATAATATAAAAGGATATTGTAAATTGAATTTGAAAGACAAAAATTTAAAGTTAAAAGAAAACTTAGTAATGTGAATATCCTTTCAAAGTATTTTTAGAAATCTCATTATTTTATATTTAGAAGATTAATTTAAAAGACAGGAATTAGAGAACAAAAACAATTTTATTTTCTATTTTGAATAATAAATACCATGGAGATAAGTTTGCTCAAAATTGTAAAGCTTGTTTTGTTTTTGGTAAACATTTGAGAACTTAAATTTATTATTTGGAAAAAACATTTTAATAGAAATTTTGCTTTTTAAAAGGTTTATGTGGTTTAAAAAAAGCAAAAACATTTGTTTATGACTAATCTTGAAAATGTATGTATAATTTAAAATGTCATTTAAGCAGGAAGGTACTCATTTAGGAGAAATTACAAAAATACTTCCTTTTCTTTTAAATGATTAAAAAAGATGCACAGCTACAATAATTTAGGTAATAATAATAATAAGGAGAAAGCAGCAGGCTTAGTTTGAAACCAGACCTTGCAATCCTTGACTGCACTTGTCACAAACATGTTTTCCTCTAATGAGCCTCAAGCATTTCCCACTACCTCTTTCTTTTTGAGCACAGACACTGAATTAATTTCCCGGAAACCTCACTTTTTTATTTCTGAGTACTCCTTTATCTTCCCATGAGAAGAGAAAGCTACTAAGATAGCCCAGGATGTGTTTCCCAGATATCATTTCCATTCGAAGGGAAAGTTAAGACAGCGCTTCTAAAAGGTTTAATCCAAAAGCCTCCAGAATGCCTTGTTTTTGGAGTCTGTTTGGAAGTTTGAAGTGGGTTGGAATCCTCTAAACATGACCCTGTGTAAGCTGAGTAATGAGGAAGATGACTTTGCTATGCTCAGCTGTGGTTCAGTGATTCTCCACTGAGAATCAGCTGCTATAAAAATCACTGGTTATTATGTAAAACGTACTGTGACCGAAGCAATGACAAGGGTTTATAGAGAAAACTTAGGTAGACTTGCTCAATGAAGTTAAGAAAAATAAAAAAAGAACAGCAACTTTTCATCTGGTTCATATAAATGATAGATGCTCATTACAGAAAATTGGGAAATATGTGGCTAGGCGGCATGGCTCATGCCTGAAATGCTCGATCGGCCGCTGCTCACCTCCTGCTGTGTGGCCCAGTTCCTAACAGGCCACGGATGGGTACAGGTCTGCGGCCCCAGGATTAGGGACCCCTGACCTAGCGGTTGCCTCTATAAACATTTGCACGTATATATACAACAAGTTGAATCCAAATTAGTTTTGTAACCTGCTTTTTTCACTTAATACTGTATTGTGAGCATGTTCCCATGTCATTAAAGATTTTTTGATTTGCAGTGAGCTGATATTGTCTGCTTCCTAGGACTGAGCCACCAGGAGCAAAGAAAGGAAACATTGCCTTCAAGAAGAACATGGTTGACTCTGGTGCCCATACTTGTCTCTCTTTCATTGAGCCCATGATTATATTTCCTGATAAGCCATGCCAACTGGTGTCAAGTCTCATCTGGATAACATATTTTGTTGCTGTCATTGTTATTGTTTTTTATCTACGGGTCTAATTGCAATTCATAAATAAGTACGTATTTTCACACAGATATTTTAAAGCTGGTTCTTTTCATGATAATTGCATCAGTAATAAAGTGAATGAAGTTCACAATTTTACTTAACTGACTCAACATTTATCATTTATCTTGAGTAGGGAATACTTCCAAGACAAGAAATTAATTGGTGAGGAAGAAGGGATATGCTAATCTGAATCTGGCTTTCCAAAGCTTTAGCCAAATTATTCCTGATTTGCCAACAGGTCAAATATAAAATTTCTCTTGAAGTAAAGAAAACTTAAGGAGTGTTCTATGTTCTGGTGAGCTGATTTTCTCAGCCATTTTTAATACTGTAAATGGAATCTTTAAAAACAAACAAACAAAATCTGCATTCATCCAAAGCCAAAAATCTGTACACAGTCTGGACATTTGTGCAAAAAAAATTTAAAAGGCTACATGGAATTAAAATGACACTGGTCATTTACTTTCTAACTCAGGACATACCCTGACTTCCTTGTGTTGGTTATATGTCACTATAAGATGCAGTTATTTATTTATTTTTAATTTTTTCTATTTTTTGTAGAGATGGGGTCTTGCTATGTTGCCCAGGCTGGTCTCAAACTCCTGGTCTCAAGTGATCCTCCCATCTTCGCCTCCCAAAGCACTAGGATTACAAGTGTGAGCCACTGTGCCCAGGCTAAGATGCATTTTACTCACTTAAGAGAACTAAACTGTTCAGATTATGAATTGACAAGTCATATCAATTCTAGTTTTAAGTGACTTTCAGAAGACAATCACACACTTCATCTACAAATCAGCATATGTCTGTAACATCATCCACAACTCAGGAGGGCAGATGAAAGCCATTCTCACACATGTCATTCACATTGTCAGCAGAAACTGTGCAGTGGTGGGTAGAATTCCTTTTGTTTAGTTGTACGATAGCAATAGCTAATTAAAATGGCATTTAAAAATGAATGCCTAAAACTTGTGCTAACCCAGGAAAATACAGGCATCTTAGGAATAAGAAGACAAAAAGAGACAAAGAACTAGTCTTTAAAAGTGGAAGGAACAGAGAGAGGGCAAGGGAAAAGGTTTCTTCTGGAGTGGGGAGGAAACACAAAACAACAAAAGAAAATGTTTCTTCTTTTTTGGATGAGAATAAGAGTAGCCTTTGAAATTTAAAATTGATCTTTGTCAATGAGTCATTTGGAATTCAGGATCAGGCAAACTAGCTTGAGAGGCTGGGGTACTCGCCTAGTGGAGAGACCTAACAAGTAATATTTAAATAATGTAGCTGCAGCCTGAAGTCAAGGATACCAAAGATATTGGCAAAAGTCAACTGGCTACCATCATAAAGGTGTGCAAAGGTCAACTATGGAATCAGGCTGTGCTGTTTATTGCCCCTGTGGCCCCGAGAAAGATACTTAATCTTTCTGTGCCTCCGTTTCCTCCTTTGCAAATGGAGATAACAATGGTACCTACCTCATAATTATTGGGATGATTAAGTGGGAAAATGCATATAAAATGCTTAACTGAGCCGGATGCAGTGGCTCACGCCTACAATGCCAGCACTTTGAGAGGCTGAGGCAGGCGGATCCCTTGAGCCCATGAGTTTCCAACCATTCTGGGCAACATAGCGAAACCGGACTCTACAAAAAGTACAAAAATTAACTGGGCGGGGTGGTGTGTGCCTGTGGTCCCAGCTACTCAGGAGGCTGAGGTTGGGGGGATCACCAGAGCCTGGGAGGCGCAGATTGCAGTGAGCTGAGATCTGCCTGGGTGACAGAGTGAGACTTTGTCTCAGAAAAAAAAAAAAAGTGCTTAACTGACTAATCTAATGTAGTGCCTAATAAATGGTAAGCCAGTGTGACCATTATTATGAAATTATCAGTATGCGCTGATTACAAAGATCAAGGGAGGCTGGGTGCAGTGGCTCACGCCTGTAATCCCAGCACTTTTGGAAGCTGAGGCTGGTGGATCACCTGAGGTCAGGAGTTTGAGACCAGCCTGGCCAATATGGCAAAACCCTGTCTCTACTAAAAATACAAAAAATTAGCTGGGCATGGTGGTGTGTGCCTGTTATTCCAGCTACTCAGGAGGCTGAGGCAAGAGAATCGCTTGAACCCGGGAGGCGAAGGTTGCAGTGAGCCAAGATCGCGCCACTGCACTCCAGCCTGGCGCCAGAGTGGGACTGTCCCCCTCCAAAAAAAAAAAAAAAAAAACAAACAAAAAAAACAACCAACCCATCAAGGGAGCAGAGAATCACAAGCTGAAGAAGAAAGCAGCATGGTGGTGCTGCTACGTTTTGAAAAATCTCCTACAACCCTGGAATTTTCCACTAGGTACTTGGCTATGGTTATAGTTCTCTCTCCATGGCAGTCTGTAATGGAAAAGACTTTCAAAGATTCAGAGAAGAGACTCAGAAAGGACTCAGAAAGGTGGAGGACTGAGCAGTTAAGTGGAGGAATGGGGCTGAGAGATGAGCACCAACTTGCCCCAGGGTAAAGCTGCGTGGTCAGCTTCTCCCGCTGGCAGGTATGGATAGAACAGGAAGCGGACTGTGCTTCAGCAAGGAGGAGCTGGGACTTGGTGATACCTGATGATCATTAAACCTACGAATTTATGCCAATGTTAAAGACCATTGGACATTATGGTGGGGAGTGCTGGCTCACACCTGTAATCCCAGCACTTTGGGAGGGCAAGCGGGGCGGATCACCTGAGGTCAGGAGTTCCAGACTAGCCTGGCCAACAGGGTGAAACCCTGTCTCTATTAAAAATAGAAAAATTAGTCTGGCGTGGTGGTGGGCTCCTGTAATCCCAGCTACTCAGGAGGCTGAGGCAGGAGTATCGCTTGAATCCGGGAGGTGGGGGTTGCAGTGAGCTGAGATGGAACCACTGCACTCCAGCCTGGGCAACAGAGCAAAAACTCCATCTCAAAACAACATAAGTAGGCCGGGCGCGGTGGCTCATGCCTGTAATCCCAGCACTTTGGGAGGCCGAGGAGGGCAGATCACCTAAGATCAGGAGTTTGTTTAAGACCAGTTTGGCCAACATGGTGAAATCCCATCTCTACTAAAAATACAAAAATTAGCTGGGTGTGGTGGTGGGCCCCTGTAATCCCAGCTACTTAGGAGGCTGAGGCAGGAGAATCGCTTGAACCCGGGAGGTGGAGGTTGTAGTGAGCTGAGATTGTGCCACTGCACTCCAGCCTGGGCAACGGGGAGAGTCTGTCTCAAACACACACACACACACACACACACACACACACACACACACACACACACACACAATAGGCCATTGAACATTAAAATGGCTTTTGGATATTTTTTAAAAGACTAAATTTTTCATCTTTCTGTCAAGGACTTTCCTGACCATCCTTTTTAAATATGCACCCTCCAAGTTTTCAATCCCCCTTCCTTACTTTGTTTTTCTTCTTAGTAATTAGCTCCCTGTAACATATTCTACTACTAGAGTTTCATGTTCATTGCTTGTCTTCCTAGTATGTAGATATAAACTCCGTCGAGCAGGCTGTTTTTGTTCTTGTTGTTCACTGCTATCTCCCTAGCACTTAGCCCAGTGCTCAATCAGGATTATAGCAAGTGTTCAGTAAATGTTTGTTGAATGAAAGGAAAAATTCTCATTTAGCTTAGGGCATTTGTAGTGGGGCAACCAGATGGCTTCAGGAGGCACCTCTGAAGATTCTGCGTTGCTCAGATTATGCATAAGGAATAAAATATCGTTAACAATTTGGTTTTAAATTTTCTGTATCCTTTTAACTCATCACGACAATAAACACATGACATTAGAATCCTCTGAGTGATGTGTGAGCTTCTATGACTTTATTCCACATGAATTTGGGCCCTGCCAAAGCTTTCCAAATTTTGCAATTCAACAGTTGCTATTTAAAGAGGGGGTAGGGATGGAGGGGGAAAAACTCCAGAAAGCAAACGTCCAAAACAGGAGTGGCTAATAACAGCCACTATGTATTGAGTATTTACTGTATTCCAAGCACTAGTCGGCTTTTTTTTTTTTTTTTTAAATAAAACTCTTCCAAGTTAGATATTATACCTGTTTTGCAGATGGGCAGATCAGGGCCTCATCTTTAGTAATAAGTGGAGCCAGGATTTGCATCTTGTTTTGTCTGAATCCAAATTTGTATTTCTCCAAAATTTCAGATTGCCTTTCAGTGTAAGCTTCAACCTGTTCCCTACAGAACAGAGAGGAGATCTGTTATTTTGAAAAGATGGCAAGTTAACACTCGGTCTGCCCTGCCTCACAACTGAAATGTTTGCAGCGCCCGCTGTGAGCAGATGTGCTGGGTTGCAGTTACCCTGTGATGTTTGTGCTCAAACTGAAGATCCCTATCAATGCAACGAGTAAGACATGAGTTTGAGAAGAAGCAGTGATGACCTTCTTCTTCACTCCTCCCGCTGATGAATTTCTACATCACTGTGCGTGTCCTGTGCTTTGCAGTCATTCCCTAGGAACTCGAACACTTGACCCAAAGATACTGCTCTTACTAACACTACATTTTAAACTCCTCCTCTGGACTCACTCCCAGAGCCTGCAGCACAATCTTTAAAAACCTTGTCAATGATGGCAAAATCTTTTTCCTTTTAGAATGGATTTGATTTTTGGAGACAGCCATTCGGAGCTACATCCAGTGAATAAGGTGGGTTAAAAAGCCAGGTACTATTTTGAGTCAAAAACAAGTTGTGAACAGAATGCAGAGATACTGGTTTTGTTTTGTAGTTTATTAAGCTGTCTCTCAAGGATATTGTAAAAAGGGTCTAAATGCACTTTGACTAATGTCTGCAATGTTGCCTAAGTGCATCAACTATCGAGGGACTGCTTTGAAGGGAAACGGTCATTTGACTACATTTGCTCTGCTCTGACAGGCTTTTTTAAAAAAAAGGTGTATCATAACTTTAGAGCCACAGCTTGAATTATCACTTCGGATGCTATCATCTTCCACAACAAGACCCTGTCTTCTTATGAATTATGGCTCTGCAATAAAAAGAACCAGGATGTGAATGTTTGCTAGATCAACACAATTATCCAGGGCAAACAAACCAGAATGAACACAGCAGCTGAGAATCCTGAGAACCGAATATTCACGGAAACAAAAAGCAATATGTTATGATACATTAACATATTTAAAGAGAAAATAGATGATGAGAATAACAGCAGGGGAAATGATGTTTTTATGGTTATAGCAGTAAGAGGGAAGCTAGAAGATGCTTCAGACACTATGATCTGGTTAGGCAGGGAGTTTTTACAGTGAATTAAATGCATGAGGAGGGAACCACCCGAGATTTGTAGCCTGTGGCATTTTGAAGCTATTTCAATATTCTGAATTTAGAAAGTGTTTATATCAATGTATTTTTACACTAAACGTTACATCAGAATTAAGATCATTCTCTTAACCTTTTGTAGTTTCCATCATGAAATCTCTCAATCAGAAAGAAAGGATATTTTGTTTTAATACAGTTGTTCATCATCCAGTGGGGAGCTGGGTGAGAATAACTGCCATATGACTAATGGCCTGGGTTTGAAATTCAGAGCCTTCAGACAAGGTTTCAGTACATATTACCTATCTTCACAACGCACTGAAATATTTTATTAGGTGGCATAAATGAGGGTCCGTATAAACATTAAAAGCTACCCACTGAATCAAAATCATTTCAGTTAATATGCCAATAGCGAGGGGGAGGGAAAGGCATCTTACTAACCCAGCGTTGAAATAATTTAGTAGATGAATCACATCTCAAGGTTTCTAAGATTTACTATTCATACAATTACAATTGTCATTAAGAGTTTTCGCTGGCGTAAGTGGCATAACAGCTTTGCAATGAGCAAACATAGTGCTTATGCATGAGTTCAGGGTACACAGGTAGTTGTCATATTATTTTAAAAACCTCAGTAAAAGAGGTCTTTGTTCACAGGAGACTATTAAAGTAAAAGTAAGCTGTTCTTTTGCCATATCAGAGAACATTTCTGATGCAGGTGGTTTTGAGAAAGTCAGTCGTTGCTTTTTCACCTTGACCTGACCGGGACCATTTGCACAGGGAATCCTGGAGGGGGCATGTTCAGGGCCAAGAAAATGGGCCTTGGGCCTCGGGGCTCTGGCTGCTCCTCCTTGCCCGCACTGGTTCAGTTCTCTCTGTGGGGAGGCAGTGGGAGTGACAGCCAGAACAGATGAATGGGGTGAATCTGGGTTCTGGTTTTCGTAGGCCATAGGGTCTTATGCAAATCATTTAACCCGTTGAAGTCTCTGTTTCCTTGGCTGTTAAAACAGGGTTTAAAGTGTTTACCGTAAAGGGCAGCTGTGAGGCTGTGAGATGGAAGAATCAATCTACTGGTCAGAAAGCGGTTGTTGAATGACTGTTCAGTGCCTGGGATTTCTGAGTGAGCAAGGCTGGACCCCGAGCCCTGGGACCTCTGAAGTGAACACCACAGGGCCATTTGGTGAGTGCTCCGGCTGTGTTAACACAACGTGCCGTGGAGCCCCTGGGAGGGCACCTCACTGGGCTTGCAGGGGAGGTGGGTGGTGGCTACAGATGGCTTCCTGGAAGATGGCTCAGAGGGGGCCTCTGATTCCCGGTTAGGGACTGCGGACCCACGGTTTCCTTCCTCCTGCCACTCTGAAGTCCCCAGGATTTCCCCCTACCCCATCCCAAGGACCGACCACACAGCATCCGAAGGGACACGCTTTGGGGCTCGGGTGCGGGTGCGTGTGTGTCTGTGAATGTGTGCATGTATTTTCAGCGTTTGCTTCCTCCTCTCACCGCTACCCCTGTCGGTTAAAAGTCTGTTAAAAGAATGAGAACAAGAGAGAGAGAGAGGAGAGGAGGGGCGGGGTGGGGGAGGAGGGGAGTGGGGAGAGAGAGAGACACCAAAAAGACATTTTCAAGAAAGGAAGAAAATTAGATGGCGACCCCCTGTCCCCTCTGTCTAAGAAAATCCTCTCTGAGATTAAACTGTGTGAAGATTAGAGGCGTGTAAGTCAGGAGTAGGAGAAAGCCCAATGCTGGCCTGTACGAGATCATCTAAAACTGGCAATTCCAGGCACAGAAAGCCAGTTCTTCAGAAGCAGAAAGGTGGTCAGCCATGGGGTGAAAGGGACAGGGGTCTCGCAGCCCAGGCATGACAGTGCCCTTCCTAGTCCCTTCCAGGATGGGGTGGGAGTGCTTGTGCCTGAGGACACACCCAGTCCATCCTGACTCTGGAGTATGTCTCCACTTTCGTGCAGAAAATGGTGCAAGACCTGAGGCCTGGAGCTCATGATAAATCATGCTGGTGGCGTTTCTAGCTTTGTTTCCCAAAGGGCAGAGCCTCACCTCCCTTTCTACTTAGGAGATGGAGGGGGTCTGTCCGTACAGGAAGCCGTCCTTGTGTGACTCCTCTGCTTTCTGAAGGGGAGACAGTGTCCCCCTTAAAGGACACTGGATCTCTTGTTGGAGGGGCAACCAGTTTTGAACTCTTTGCCTCTTTAAATCTTTTAGAAACTTGAATGAGACAAACTTTTTATCCTGAATTTTCTGAAGCATATCTGAAGTCATTTTTCTTTATTATTATTATTATTATTATTATTATTATTGCTGAAGTCTCACTCTGTTGCCCAGGCTGGAGTGCAGTGGTGTGATCTCGGCTCACTGCAACCTCTGCCTACCGGGTTCAAGCAATTTTCCTGCCTCAGCCTCTTGAGTAGCTGGGATTACAGGAATGCACCACCATGCCCAGCTAATTTTTGTATTTTTAGTTTCACCATGTTGACCAGGCTGGTCTCGAAATCCTGACCTCAAGTGATCTGCCCTCCTCTGCCTCCCAAAGTTTTGGGATTATAGGCGTGAGCCACCGCACTCTGCCTATTATTATTATTATTATTATTTTAGAGACTGGGTCTCGCTATATTGCTCAGGCTGGTCTTGGACTCCTGGCTCAAACAATTCGCCTGCCTCGGCCTCCCAAAGTGTGGGGATTATAGGCGTGAGCCCCTGTGCCCGGCCCATGAAGTCATTTTTCATCTCTGGATAAAACTGGAACATCACAGCGGTGTTGTGGGGTGGCACACTCTGTTAATCTCCTGCTGCACTCTCCCCGCTGCATGCCCTGGAGTTGCTTTTAGTGAACAATTTGGTGAGATGCAATCAGCATACATGGAGGAAAAGTGTAAGGAACCACCTCACAGACTTGTGGCTGGCTGCGTGGAGTCTAAACATGGTGTTTCACTTCAGCCATGTTGTCTCTCTATGGGAATCCAGGGGGCAGAGTTCCTCTTTAATCTCAGCACTGGGGAGCCAGGGAGACCTCATAGTTCTGAGCTCTTTGTTTATGTTTCTCCCGTGGGCAAAGAGTTTTCTCTGTGGTGGTGTTTCCTGCTTCATACCCGTTGCTGAAGAGCGTAGAGCCACATGGCACACATTCTCTGTAATTAACCTTACCCCCCCGTTTCAGTGTCGCTTTTGTCTTCACTTCTCTTGGCCTATTTTCATATTTCTTGTTTTTAATTGTTTCATTTTGCTAAGGTGTAAGTATTTCTGCAAGATGCTCTAAATTCTTTGATGAACAAAACCAGAAGTAAATAAAATATCCACAAGCTTATGTTCTGCTCAGCGGATAACATCACCATGGTGATCTGGCTTTCCACAGAGGATTTTCCCTTTCTTTCCTTTCTTTCTTTTCTTTCTTTCCTTCCCTTCCCTCCCTTCCCTTCCCTTCTTCTGTCTGTCTGTCTCTCTCTCTGTCTCTCTCTTTTTGAGACAGAGTCTTGCTGTGTCCCCAGGCTGGAGTGTGGTGGTGGATCGCAGGTCACTGCAACCTCAACCTCATGGGTTCAAGCAATCCTGCCTTGGACTCCTGAGTAGCTGGGACTACAGGTGTGGTTGCCCAGCTAATTTTTATATTTTTGTAGAGATGGGATCTCACTATGTTGCCCAGGCTGGTCTCGAACTCCTAGGTTCAAGCAATGCTCCCCCCTCAGCCTCCCAAAGTGCTGGCATTACAGGTGTGAGCCACCACCACTGCACCTGGCCTCCCACAGAGGATTTTCTAGGAGATAATGTGCTCTTCAGAAGGCTCAAGGATCTCAGCTGGCAGATTGAGTTCTTACTATGCATCAACAAATTGACACTTGGGTTCATATGAAAGTCTTGTGAACTTGGTAATTGTGTGTCTATTGATAAGAATGCTCACCTTGTGCCATTGATTCCCTCTACAACTATGCTGCAAGCACAGTCATCTGCTTTCACTTCTTTGAACATGCCAACTTCTTTCCTACCTCAGGGCCTTTGCATGTACTGTTTGCCTCTGCTTGGAATGTTCTTTCGTCCTTCTCATCCATTAGAGTGGCAGCAGCACTTTAGAATAATCAGAGGGGTTTAAAATAATATTGATGTCCGGTCCCCACCCAGCCCAATTAAACCCAAATCTTTGAGTGTGGGGCTGATGCACTGATAAAATGAAATAAAAGGCATGGATTTGATTTTATCCTTATGGCCAGCAGGTATTTTGACCAAGCTATCACCGTGAGCGGTAGCATCAACAGTTACTCAGGGATTCGGGGCACAGGGGGTTGTGACCACATCACGAAAGTTCCATTTGTTGGGTTAGGCGTTTAGCCATAACCTAAGTAGTTGCAGATGGTCTCTACACCTGGATTGCCCATTAGGACAAAACAAGTAAACTTGTGTTTTTAGGCAAATAATGAAACTCTGAGGAGTCTGAAAAAGCAACTCATCGCCAGGTACCTCCCAGCCCAGGTGCCCATCCACACAGGTGTGAACGCACGGCAGGGGCTGCTTGAACTCTCACTAAACCTGCGTCTGTTCTTTGCAAAATATTATTTGACAGTTTTTAATGCAGCAAAGCAAGGCAGACAACCCACCTCCTGTTTTCCCCGAGCTGATGTGAGGAAAGTTCTAAGGTGCTGTTTCCTAAGCTCGGATTAACCAAGACAGATCAGTGGCATGGACTCTTTGTTTTTGGTAATTTTACTTCCATGAGGAATCATTTGGACTCTTCAGTCTTCCATTCTTCAGTTTTACGTAGGGCTTTGCTGGAGGAAAATGGGGTGAAGCGGGAGAGAAATACAGTCTCGGAGTGGGGTGGGAGATAAATTCAACGCAAACCCAGCGATGCAGCAAAGGCCTTATTCTGCCTCTGATCTGGGGAAGTTTCATATTCTAATGGAGAGAAACGCACGTGCACACACACCCCCCTAAACCCACACAAATGAAACCCCCTCTGCGGAGAAGCCAGCTACAGGAAACTGACTTAGGCACAGGAACTTGCTAATCTCTTTTGTCACATTCGGATTGCTCCTGCTGCCTCACGCACACTAAACCCAACCATCTTGGGGTGGACTCCCTGCCAGCCCAACTCTTGTATTTTCAGTTCTTCCAGTGTGAATCAGTTAATGTTCTCGGGAGCGAGGGAGAGGTTGATCCTAGGAGGAAATCAACCACAGTGACAAGGCTTGGGCCGCTTTTGTTTTCACATCCTTTTGCTGAACAAATTTGATTTCCGGAGTCAGTCATTTTACTGTCAAGAAATTCCTTCGGCATTCTGCAACAGGTAAGGATTTTGCTTCTTTAAAAGTATTTCTTTGGTGTCAAAAGAAATTTTTCTAATTTTGTTTAGGTTTTACTCTAGGCCAAACATTGTAATGACTCTGATCTACCTGCTATAAGGTGTAGAACTAATTCATAGTGGGACGGCCGGGGGGTGTTTTGATATTCACTGCCCCTCACCACAGTCCTAACAAGATTTTTGAAACATTAAAAGTTACAACCATTGGCTTTTTGATTTTCCAGATATTCTAGAGAATGCATATGCTTGTGACTGACGGTGGCTGGGTTCAACTGTATGGGTAGTTTAAATACTACCCAAGGTTTGATGAAGTAAATCTAAAGACTAAGTTGTGCAAATCTGAACTTTAAACTTGTCTAGTTCAGAAAAGAAACAGAACGGAAATTCTAAATGACGTAGATTTCAATCTGGAACTTCTAGGTTGTGTTTTTCACCTCTCGCCAATGCTAATGCGCATTTCCCAAAAGTGCTCTATGATGTATAACATGTAGTTTTTAATTAAATTTAATTTTTCTTCAGAGGTGGTTTGATTTGGAGATATGCTACGAGGTACCAGTCAGTAGCCTGAGTTGTAACTAAACAAAGTTTGGGAAATCACCGATTTTAGGTGCTTTACTAAATGAAAGGTGCCATTGAAGTACTCAAGCAGGCAACAAGTAGTTGGTGATCCCTTACTGATTCTAAGCTGGTGCTGTGTAGGATATAAGAGAATTATTTTAAAAATCTCTACTTCGAAGGGCTGTATAATCTAGTAGTCGTGATAAGAAGTAAAATTTAGGAAGCAGTGCAAGATGAGAATTCAGTGATGAGTGGGGAGCACAGGCTTGAAGAGTTCTGTGAATTCCGTGCAGGTAGTCTGGGGGCAAACTGGAGTCGTCCGGAAGATCTGGGCTTTGGAAGGATGCGAAGTATTGGTAGAAGAAGAAGGGGAAGGTGATTTCAGACTAGGAGGACCTTGTGGACAAAGGCACAAAGGCAAGGCTGACGTGGAGATGATAAGGCCAGTTGAAGAGACACTGGAGAAGAGAAGATAGTTTGTTTTACACATTGCAGGAAATCAGATTAGACGGTTAGGGTGTGGATGCAAAAGGGAGGACCTTGCAGGCACTGGGGAGAAGTGACCCCATTCAATAGTCACTGGTCTCCCTCTGCCCTGGGCTGCGCCTCCTCGGCTCTCACGGCACTAGCAGAATTCCATGTGAGAGGAAGCTTGTCGAGTGTGGCCTCTTCCCACTGGGGCTGCTTTCTGCATCCGTACACCTGACTGTGGGCCTCCATTTGCCGTCTACTGTCTTCCCTTAGGACATCATTTACGCAGAGAAAGGTTCGTGTGGCTCGGGGTACAGGTAAGACCTCCACCTCTGGTTTCTACATTTTAAGGAGGCCCTTCAATTATCCGGGAATTAAAGTGGTCTTCCTCTTGGGAGGACGAGTTGGTTGATGAATGATAAGCAAGTCTCTATTCCTCAAAAGCCAGTGCCCAAATTCCATGAAATATGTGTTACTTTCTTTGCATGTCTAAATGAGATGACACGGGTATGCTTCTGTTCTTTTTCTGGACGTTGTTTAGAGAGTCAGTAGATCGTAATAATTCAGACACTTTTTTTCTGGACCATAAAATATCTGAACCCATATAATTACAAACATACAGCATGGTGAATAAGAACCCAACTTTTGAACCAGATCGCTTTGCATCGAATCCCCATTCTATCATTTCTGGCTGTGGGAACCTCAGACAAGTTACTTCACTTCTTCAATGCTCAGATTTTTAAAAAAATTCACAAAATAACTCTAATAACACTAATAATAACTGAAAATACCTACCTCACAGGGTTGTTGCAGAGATCAAATGAGATAAAAACATGTAAAGCATGTACCCTAGTGCCTAATTAAAAAAAATCTCTCAATAGATACAACTCTTACGATTCTTCTTAAGGACTTGGCTATTGACACAAATGAAGGTGTTATGAGCCCTGGCTTAAGAGCAAGAAGCCTGCAAATCCCAACATTCCCCTAATCCCAACATTCCTTTCCAGGGAAAGTGGGGGGTGACAGGTGGAGGCTGGGGATTAACATTTTTTGAGCACCAAATATGGACAAGGCACAGGGTTGGATGTTTTTCTAGTGGGAATACATATGAAGAAAGGAAAACAAGCTTGGAAACTGCTATTTCAAGCCTTTCTGTAACAGTTTCTCTAGCTTATGAGAGAGGTCCTCCGAGTAGCTGCTGCATTACTTGTGGGTCTCCTTGTTTGATGTTGCTCTCTGAATGTTTGAGTGGAATTCTAGAGGTGATTTTCATTAGAGGCAGAGAGCGCGACCTTTCTTCCTTGCCCAGTTTAAATTAAATTATTCTATCTTACAATGTGTTAATTTTGGTGCTAACACACCGCTAAAATTCCATTTCTACTTAGGAGTGGGGATCATTGTGGCATTAAGTGCTTATTTGGGTTCGGGATGCTTGGATCTGGGTGAAAGCCAAGATTAAAAAGCATCCTGCTTCCCCATTCCACTCTCTAGGTTATAAATATTTTTTGGATTAAAAGCCTCCTATAAAAAATGGAAATCCACCTGGTGTGTTAATTGTGCAGGGGATTCCTAATTATGTGCGCAGATGACTTGAGTCAAACGGTGGTAGTGTTCCTTCTAGAGTCCCACTGGTGTCCTAAGGGAGGAGACTCTGGAGCTTTGTGTATGAAAAGGGATGGGCACAGGTCAGGATGGGGTGCACAGGTGGAGGCTGGGAGGCAGCATGACAGAGTGGGAGGCTGGGGTGGGCAGTGAGAGCAAGGAGGGTGTCAGAGATGGAAAGGATGACCCCAGCGGGGTGGTAGGGTGCCAGAAACTTAGGGCTCCTCCGTGGCCCTGTAGCCATTTGACTCTAGCAACTGCTTGAATGCCCTGAACAACCTTTTGACGACTTGCACAAGAAGTTGTCATGCTGTTGCCCGGATGTGGACAGTTGTTCAGCGACAATGATCATGTTTCTGGTGTTTCAGTGTGGAATAGTGGTTTCTAAAGCTGTCTGGACAGCAAAACCACTTGGGGAGCTTTTAAGAAACTGAAATTCCATGTCTCATATCCCAACCCTCACATGAGATCCAGGAATCTGTGTGATTAAAAAATGCAAGCCCTAAAACAACTTGGAAAGTGGTCGTTTTACAGGTGGGGATTTAGGAACCAAAAATCCAGAACTCTCCTACCAGGGCCCCAGAAACTGTAAGTTGAATAGTGCTGAAATGAGGCAAATTGATCTATTCTCTATTGTGATTAATATCTTTACACAGAAAGTATTTTCCTTTGTTTTGAGTTTATTCCTTGGGATGAGTTACTGGGAGTAGGGTGACTGGGTCAAGGGTGTGAGGATGTTTAGCTCAGTCATACCTACATTTTAACGTGCAAACATAGGGCGCCACTAATTTAAAAACCAAAGTGTTGTATACATGTAGAAGCTACATATTGTTCCGGGGCAGTCCAAAGAGGGGAAGCTGCTTTCAAGCGAGAAAGTGCCAAATCACACTCTTTTCTGGTAAAATAGAATGCTAATGAATTGCTTTTGGAAGAAATTTCCAGAGCATTGCTAAATGTTCAAGTGTTTCTTAGAGCACAAGTTGAACCTTTCTTATCTCTGCACTCAGTTTCTCGTAAAACTGAAGTCACAGTGACCTCTTCCTCATTTCATAGAAAAGAAAACCAAGGAAGAGAGTGGTTAAGAAACAGAAGATACGGGTCTCATCACATTTGCCTGAGAACTACATATAGTCATCCATTCAGTGCCTCATTAAGTAAATAAATGATCGAATCGTTTGTATACATGACCTCACGGAAAAAACACCGTACAATGAATGCTTGAGGGTGGGTAGACGGAATTATTCAACCCAGACAGGCATTAGATGTTCACTGTATCCCCCTTTTTTTGCATTAGATTTTGTTTATTATTTGCATCATCTATGGACCTAAAAGCATGCTCATTGTTTGTCACACAGATGGGAACAGGGTGAAATTTCAATTAAAAAAAAAAAAAGATGTGCTCTTGCAAAATATCAAGGGAGATGTTTACAGCGGTATTCTAGAACAGGCTTGCTTACAAGTGCTGATTGTCATATTTTCAGAAATTTTCCAAGCCACTGAAGTTACTGACTTCACTTTATCTGTATTATGGAAATGCTATATAATAATGTGCTATCTGAGCATCTCTTTTCAATTTTGCATTCAGCGATGTCATGTTGGTGGCTTGAAACTGGCTATGGTAAAAGTATTTACACTGTGAAAATCAGCAAACACAGTAAATCAGGCTCCCCACTTTTTTTTTTTCGGGGCGTGTGGGGGCAAGCATGTTGTTAAACATTTACTAGCATACTACTGAGGAACTGTGTAAAATACAAATATGGCGATTTGACAATATGTACCAAGAGCCATTAAAGTGTTCATACACTTTGATCCATTCATTCCACTCCTGCAAATTTATTCTGAGTAAATAATTCAAAGAAGAAAGAAATAATATGCATGAACATATTCATCGTATTATCATGTATAGCAGCAAAATCTGAAAATAACCGAAACACTAAGCAATAGGGGTTCTGGCAACAATAACTCCATGAGATTTTTTCTTTTTTTTTTTTAAGACACAGTCTTGTTTTGTCACCCAGGCTGGAGTGCAGTGGTGTAATCACAGCTGACTGCAGCCTTGACCTCCTGTGCTCATTTGATCCTCCTGCCTTAGCCTCCCAAATAGCTGGGACCACAGGTGTGTGCCACCACACTTGGCTAACTTTTTATTTTTTGTAGAGACAGGGTCTCACTTTGTTGCCCAGGCTGGTCTCCATCTCCTGGGATCAAGTGATCCTCCTGCCTCGGCCTCCCAAAGTGCTAGGATTACAGGCACGTCACTGAGCACAGCCCGTGGGTTGTTTTAAAGTCATTAAAAATCATAGTTATGATGGTTATGAAAATATATTTGATATGATATTAGGTTAGAAAAGCAGAATTAAAATTTTTAATTACATTCTGATTTTGTTATGAATAAGAATTAAATGTGAGCTGTAAAAAAAATGGCAGCATTTGGTATGTTAGAATGGTGAAATAGGAGAACTTGTTTTTATTTCGTTTATTGTGGTCGTGGTGTGTGCATTTAAGAAATTTGGAGAACCCCCGTTAATAAGTGATCTTGAGTAGCTGTAATATTTAGGAGGAAGGCTATGAGTTTTGTGAACCACATGGGGCTTACCTTTAACCGATAGATGTTACTGTGAATCCCTGGGCAGGGTATTGTAAAGGGAGTTTGGAGCTGGGCAGTGTGAGCTGTGGATGCTAAAGGGGTTTCTTTAGAGCAGCTTAAGGAGGAGGAAGAAGTAAGTAACTGTGTCCTGAGGACTTGCTAAAGTAGACTGCAAGGCCTGAGAAATAGCCCAGAGAAAAGCTACCATCAAAGGCCAGAGAGACGGGGGAGAGAAGGTTTCTTAGGAAGAGACAAGGAGATGCCGATCTCAGAGGTAAACAAGATGGATAAGAAAATAGCTCCATTTTGACCCGAAAAAAATAGGGGCTGAAACCAGAGAAGAAATGATTTTTGTAAAGCAACGGTTCTCAAGTTTTATTTATTTATTTATTATTTTTTGAGACGGAGTCTCACTCTGTCGCCCAAGCTGGAGCGCAGTGGCGGGATCTCAGCTCACTGCAAGCTCCGCCTCCCGGGTTCACGCCATTCTCCTGCCTCAGCCTCCCGAGTAGCTGGGACTACAGGTGCCACCACCTCGCCCAGCTAGTTTTTTTGTATTTTTAGTAGAGACAGGGTCTCACGGTGTTAGCCAGGATGGTCTCGATCTCCTGACCTTGTGATCCGCCCGCCTTGGCCTCCCAAAGTGCTGGGATTACAGACAGGCGTGAACCACCACGCCTGGCCGGTTCATTTTAGTGTGTTTAAGAATCACCTGGATGAGTACGGGAAGAGTTAACTAATTTAGCATCCAGGTTCCATCTCCATGCATTCTGATGCGGTTGGTCTGGACGTTGGCAGGAATGTGCATTTTTAACAAATCCTCCCACCCTATGAAGACTGCGATGTGAATTACCTGAAGATTACACTTTGAGAAACACTAGTGGAATAAAGGTAACAGTTTGGTTTTGTCCAGGGAAGGTATATCTGTGAGTGTGTGAGTGTGTGTGTGTGTATTGTGGGTGAAGTGGTTACTTAAAGGCTCAGAATTGAAGGACTTATAATATAAAAGGGGAATGAAAACAGAGAAAGCCCAGAGGGACAAGTTATTTATTTGTTATAGAAACAAACAGCACAAAACAGGAAGCTGTACTTATGATATTCCTTAAAGGAATATAGTTTGTGGCACAAAATTCTCTTGCATATTTAAACAGTTTTGTCTGGCATCTGAACAAATTAAAAGTAGCCATGGCCAGGGGAACTACGAGCACAGAGAAAGAAGGTCATGGGGAGAGTCTGGGGCCCATAAACAGTCTCTTTCCGGCCATCGAGAGGTGGTTGTTAAACCCGTAGTAGAATATGGGAGTGCTATGGACAGAAAACACTCTGGACCTTACTGTATGATAACATTATGTTAAAGAAGAAAAGAAAGTATATTTTTTGATGAAATGTAGTATTTTATATACAGAACTCAGCACTAAAAATAGTCATAACAATTAAACTTACGCCATAACAACCTTATATCACAAAATAAACATATGAAAGTGAATGACATTGCAGTAGCCACAGTTCTGAGATTATCTGCTTCACCTGGCTTTGGAAATTTAGTGATTGTAATAGCTTTCAAATAGCCTTCAATGTCTTGTGCTTTTCTTACGGTGGAGATGATTCTTTTACTTTAATCACATTCCGCATCATCAGGGCCTCTAATCTCTCGAGACATGGTGTGGTAAATCAAGGATAAGTTAACGACCCATCTTAACACTGGAGGCGCAACTCACAGGGTCTGTTGGATGTGCAAGGGTCTAACGCCTGAAATCAGACCTCTTTCTACAAGCACGCCCTAACTATTCTATTCCCCACCTAACAGGGTTTTTTATGGACTGATTGGCTTATGCTTTGGAGCAATGTTTCCTAATCACTATTTTTGGTCACGGATTCGTTTGACGATGTAATGAGAGCCAAAGACTTTCTCATACAGGGACATGAACATTTGCTGCAGAGGCTTAGGGGATATAAGGACCCTCTAAAACCCATTCACGGACTCTCAGGGATCCAGAGGCCTCATGTGAGGAGCTCCGGCCTCAGCAGAGGGATTATTGCAGAGGAAGTTCTGGTTATTACTGACATCAGATTAAGCTCCTAAAGACTGAAATGCTGCTTCTCCAACTGATGGCTGAAATGAGGGTAAGATGGCAGATACATGTGTAGATTTATAGCATCAGATCCTTAAAATGAGTAGCATGTGGGGCTAGAGTTGGTTCCCTTCAGATAACATGATTAATGCTCTAAATTGTTAGTTTTGAATTCTCTCAAGTGAAGCCAGGGTTGGTTCTCATTTGGGAAAGCAGTCTCTCAAGATGCCACTTTAATGTCTTACTTATCAGCTCGTGATGCCTTGGGTGGTACAAGAAATGCAGGCAGCGCCAGGTGAAGTGGCTCACGCCTGTAATCCCAGCAGTTTGAGAGGCCGAGGCAGGCAGATCACCTGAGATCAGGAGTTCAAAATCAGCCTGGCCAACATGGTGAAGCCCCGTCTCTACTAAAATTACAAAATTAGCTGGGCGTGGTGGCACATGTGCCTGTAATCCTAGCTACTCCGGAGGCTGAGGCAGGAGAATTGCTTGAACCCAGGAGACAGAGGTTGCAGTGAGCCGAGATAGTGTCACTGCACTGCAGTCTGGGCAACAAAGCGAGACTCAGTTTACAAGAAAAAGAAAAAGAAATGCAGGCAGGTTGTAAACACTGGTTTGGCCAACTCTAGAGTGTAGTGAGTAGTGTGGGGTCACCTGATGCCCCTAAGCAACATACTGGATACCAGCCCGGCTGCTTTTAGGGTGAAAGGCATTAGCATTAGCCAGTGGGTAACACGCTTGCTTCTGAGTGTAAGAGGTAGTTGTCCTATCTGAAGCTGAACATCTGGTTGGGCTTTGATAACTTTGAAGATAGTTCTTTTCCTTTTGATCACAGAAGCCCAGTTGGTCATCTTCCATTAGTGGGTATCTGACCTGCAATTTGGGGAACTGAGTGTTTTCAGCTGAAAGCTTTGTTCATTTCCTGTCCTCCCAGACTGTAGTATCAGGCACGGTATGGAGACTTACCCCAAACCCGTCTGTTTAAATTAGCCAACCCTGCTGGAAGTGGTAAGATGACGCCACATTCTCATGTCACGGTCATACAGTGGATTGACACAGGATGAGAAAGAGAAACGCACTCCCATCTCCATCCCTCCAGAGAAAAAGAATGTGAAATTGACTAATTACGTTGTGAGTCAAGGTTCTCTTGGTGTGAGACAGCATAAAAATTGGAAATCTGTCTTTGAGATAGAAAGGGAAAATCTATAACAGATATGTTCCTGTAATCAGTGTGCCTTAACTTCTATAACCATTTTAATTATTGCACATCCATGACTAGGTTTCTTGCAAGTTTCAATATCTATTTTAATAATAATATTGCATCATACAGTCACAGCCCTCAAAACGCAAATATTCCATGTACACCAAAGTTTGGTAGCAAAGTCTCTCTACTCCTCTTACCTCCTGGAGATTACTTTCCCCTGCCAGGTCATTATGTCTAGCAACCTAATGCAGAGAATGGACTGGCACACATCTTTTCCTTGGCTCTTTTCCTTTCTTTCAGGCAGGACCCCTACTTTTCATTTGTCTTCCCTCCAGGTCAGGCTGTCACCTTCTTGAGAGCCTCTAAACATACAACCCTTACTATGAACCTTTTTCTCCCTTTTTCGCATTTTTTTTCTCAGTTGCCACAAAAAATTCTCCTGGTCTTTGTTCCAGTTTTGAGCTGAAAATGATCCCAACTGTGGTTGAGAAGCATAAGAATGCCTGTAATTATTCCTTCTAACAAGGAAAAGGAAACTCAATATATTTAGAGTCAAATTTAAATGATGTAAAATCAACTACAAAAACCTTTAAGGGACCTAAAAATCCCCTTTGGTATACTTTTTCTTGATAAAACCTGATTTTCCTCAAGTTCTACTATTTGGGCAGTAACTTGCTGAAATTTATATCAATAATAGTCTTTCTCTGTCTTCTTCACGTGATAAGGAAGTAGGAGAGAGGGTTGGAGGCACATACAGGAAATAGGAGGGGAAAAGCCAGAAAAACCCTTACTTATTGACAATACCACAATTTCCTATATGTGCCAAAACAATATTGTCATATATTCCTAAACACAGAATATCTGTCAATATCAGAGAAATGTCTATAATAATATCTACTTTAGAAATATAATAGCAATGGATATTTGTTGTAGCAAATAAAGCATATGACTTTTAGGTTAAATACACTTGTATACATCTTATTTGTGAGTCTTTAAGTGTTTATGTATTAAAATTGCCATCAGGCCGGGCGCAGTGGCTCATGCCCGTAATCCCAGCACTTTGGGAGGCTGAGGCGGGTGGATCATGAGGTCAGGAGTTCAAGACCAGCCTGGCCAAGATGGTAAAACCCCATCTCCACTAACAATACAAAAATTAGCCAGGCGTGGTGGCAGGCACCTGTAATCCCAGCTACTTGGGAGGCTGAGGCAGGGAATTGCTTGAACCTGGGAGGCAGAGGTTGCAGTGAGCAGAGATCGCGCCACTGCACTCTAGCCCAGGCAACAGAGTGAGACTCCGTCTCAAAAAAAAAAAAAAGAAAGTTATCATCCCAGTGTTTTCCCTCCAAGATGTGCAAAATCTACGGAAAGAAGCTTAAACATTGACATTGCTTCCTAATGTGATAGAAATACAGCTAATAACTTAAAGGATCATTTGAAGTAACAAAAGGCAACTATGAGTATTTTATCTGAGTCCTATAGTTATCTTTTCTTTTTTCATCCTCTACATTTCAGGAAAAGCAATTGAAATGTAGATTGTGGCAGTGTTTCTATTACATTCTAGAGCTATGAAAACACATGGATAGTTTTCAGGATGCAACAGGAGGGCTCTACGTAAAACTTGGGTCCAGAGTTCAAACCCCAAACTAATAGTTTTGGATTTCCCCAAGTACTACACACTTAATATGTCACCAGGAAAGACCCATCACACACATATATGGAAGGAAAAATTAAAGTTTCTCCTCCAGCAGGGGCTAGATGCTTGTGGCTTCTGTTTAAAAACTAGATGGTGGCCGGGCACTGTGGCTCACGCCTGTAATCTCAGCACTGTGGGAGGTCGAGGCGAGTGGATTATCTGAGGTCAGGAGTTTGAGACCAGCCTGGCCAACATGGTGAAACCTGGTCTCTACTAAAAATACAAAAATTAGCCGGGCATGGTTGCTCACGCCTGTAATCCCAGCTACCTGGGAGACTGAGGCACAGAATTGCTTGACCCCAGGAGGCGGAGGTTGCAATGAGCTGAGATCATGCCACTGCACTCCAGACTGGGTAACAGAGTGAGACTTGGTCTCAAAAAATATTAAAAACAAAAACAAAAACTAGATGGTACAGTTGTGTTTTTTAAAAAATCACCAGTGTTTTCAGCCTGTGTTTCTATCTACTTTTTTTTGGACCTGTGACAAACCAACCTTATAAAGTTATATTATCCTCTAGCTTCCTCTGATTTACTTGTCCTTTCTTTGGAGGACTGAAATGGTCATACTCTGTTTATTTCCCTACACTCACTCGGACTATTTGGAATTTCAATGTTAGTGCTCCTTCCTTTATAAATTTTGTCATGATTGGTTTTATTTCTCAGCAGGTACATAGCTCATTATTTTATCCATTAATTATAGTTACTTTTTGTTTCCTTTGCCAATTTTGGGATTGCTTAACAACTCTTAAGAACTATTTCATTAACAAACTAGTAACCAATGTAAAATGCAGAATAAATAACAAGTTCAGTTGCCTTTATAGTCTTTAAGGTTTGCTTAGAAACTTTAAAATTATAATCAAGTTTTTTCTTTTCCTACAAAATATTGGCCAAAGAACAATTTATGAACAATATCATCAGCCGGTCAGGAAAACGAGCCAAATAATCCCTTCTTCTCTCCACTTAATATGCTCTATTCTAAATTATTATTTGGAATTGTTTTAGGAGACTTTAGAAAGGCCTCTTTTCAGAAAAATTGTGAGTTGTTAGGCAACAACATGAATGATCAGCTTTAAGTTGTTAATGGTCTTTTACCACATTTAAGAATTATTCCTAAGAAAACAATGCAAGGTGTTTTATTTATTTATTTATTTATTTATTTATTTATTTATTTATTTTTTTTTTTTTTTGAGGCGGAGTCTCGCTCTGTCGCCCGGACTGGAGTGCAGTGGCCAGATCTCAGCTCACTGCAAGCTCCGCCTCCCGAGTTTACGCCATTCTCCTGCCTCAGCCTCCCGAGTAGCTGGGACTACAGGCGCCCGCCACTTCGCCCGGCTAGTTTTTGTATTTTTAGTAGAGACGGGGTTTCACCGTGTTAGCCAGGATGGTCTCGATCTCCTGACCTCGTGATCCGCCCGTCTCGGCCTCCCAAAGTGCTGGGATTACAGGCTTGAGCCACCGCGCCCGGCCAGGTGTTTTATTATAAAAGCAAGACTTCTCAACCAAATGGTGTCTGCTAATAATAGAGAAACCAAGAAACAACTTAAAATGCCCAACAGAAATGTATGAGGTGATAAAGGTGACAAAGTGAGACCCTGTCTCAAAAAATATATATATATAATATTTGTATTTATAATATAAAAAGGCCTATATATGTATTCTTATACTTGAATTCAGAATATGGAGGTAAATAAATATGTTAGAAATTATCTAGTGTGTGATAAGATTACATGATTTAAAATGTTTTTCATTTTTTCCTGTCTTTTCTATAAGTAGCATATATTGTTTGTATATTTAAAAAAAGGCCAATAGTCTTTATTAAAAGAATGTCAGTTTTTGGTGTGAAGTTAATAATGAAATTAATTAAAATGATTCTGGCATGATACTTTTTTTTTGACATTTTAAAAGAAACCTAATGCTTTGAAAGCCCTAAGTCTATAATTAAATTGTATCTAATAAAATTTAGAGGCTCTTTAGATTTAGAGGGGTTTTGAGTTTCTCAAAGCATAAAAAACCACTTTTAGTGAGAGATGTTGGAATTATCAGTTAAGTTTGTGAGTGGTTTCTATTTTTAAAATATGAGATAATTAGCATTAGCTAGTATCATAATTTAAGCAAAATATAAAATATTCAAGTGATGAATACAGATGATTATTTCTCCATTTTAACCTGTAAAAAGGTTCCCAAAGAAATTTTTTTTTTCTTTTTTCTTTTAGTGAGACAGGATCTCACTCTGTGGCCCAGGCTAGCGTGCAGTGGCACGATCATGGCTCACTGCAACCTCCACCTCTTGGGCTCAGGTGATTTTCCCACCTCAGCCTCCCGAGGAGCTGGGACTACAGGAATGCACCACCATGCCGGCTAAGTTTTGTATTTTTTTGTAGAGATGGGGTTTCACTATGTTGCCCAGACTGGTCTTGAACTCCTCAAGCAAATTCACCCATCTTGGCTTCCCAAAGTGCTGGGATTACAGGCCTGAGACATGGCGTCCAGTTAAGAGATCCTTTAAGAAGCACATTTTCCTTATGCATCTTAAATATTCAATTAGAAAAGAATTGACTTTCAAATATTTTGAAAGACATATCTCCTAGGTAAATCATAAATATATCCATTTTGTGTAAAGTAGGAAAATAAAGGAAAATTATCTTGTATCTTTTCATGACCATTTTTCTACACAGTAATACCAAATATCTAAAAGTTTGTTAATTCCAAATGCCAAATATTAGTTGGAATACCATATAACTCTTTGAAATGTTGATTTGTTTAGTGAAAAATACTTTTCCTCTTAAATGGGAGTGAAATCTCGTGTCTGATTTGAGTAATATTCCTGATTACATTTGTGTGTGTGGGGGTGTGTGTGTGTGTTTCTTTCCGGCTTGGTTTACCAATAACTCGTGATCATAAGAGGACAGCTATTGCTTGTAAGGCACCCAGCTGATCAATTAACATGCTTTGTATAACGATTGTATAATTGAAAGCGATACAATACCTACCAACGGGAGGGCTTAAAGCAACCAGGATTCATTTCTCCACGTAACAGGAAGGTCGGAGGTCTGTGTTTCCGGCCCTGGGCTAATGGCTCAGTGAGACTGCCTACCATTCTGTTGTCTTTCGTCATAGCTGCACGATGACTGCCGCAGCTTCTAGCTATGTGCTCCATTCAAGATGCACGGGAAGGTTGGAATGGAAAGGAGGATGAGTTGGCAGTGGCTGTTTGATTTTCCAGGAAACCAAGAATGTTCCCGGAGACCTCCCAAACAGATACCAGCTTCCCTGTCATTGGTAGAACAAGGTTACACAGCCACCCCAACTCCCATGAAGGTGGGAAACAGGAGATAGGCTTATTATTAACAACTCCCTTAGACCACACATTGCTAACAGAGAGAGTGGGTGGGTGTGGGGAGCATGGTGGAGAACAGCGTGAGTGTTGGGGTAGGGTGTGGATAGGGTGGTGCTGTTGATATCATCCCTTACCGGAAGGATATTGCTTCTGTGGGAGGGAAAAGGCAGGAAAAATATCTCACTCTTTATATGTATAAAGCACAGTCATACATACAGCATATATACAGACATATAATTTATCTATGGTATTAAAATTTCATGGAAGGGGTAATTAGGAAAAAAACATCTAAAAATGCTCTTGAGGAGATGATGTTGAAAAAAAAGTTGAGAAATGCTGGGCTAGACCAAACATGATCCACTGCCCGAAGCTTGCATATTATCTATGACTGATGACAAAGAGAGGCACAGGTATGGAGCAGAAAACTAACAATGCCTGCTATAGAGAATGTCATAAATTAATGAACAGCTTACTTTATGTTGTCATTGTTGGTCTTCTCTCATTGTACTGTAAACATCTTAAAAGTAGGAACTGTGTCTTATTTGGATGTATATCTTTGTATATTAGCACACTAGTCCCTCAAGAGGTATGTTTTGTAAGTTGAATGGAACAAATAACATTTTATTTAACATATATTTTATTTCTATTTTTTTAAAAACATTTTATTTATTTTGAGACAGCCTTTCGCTTTGTCACCCATCCCAGAGTGCAGTTGGTGCAATCTCTGCTCACTGCAACCTCTGCCTCCTGGGCTCAAGCGATTCTCGTGCCTCAGCCTCACAAGTAGCTGGGATTACAGATGTACACCACCACGCCTGGCTAATTTTTTTTGTATTTTTAGTAGAGATGAGCTTTCCCTAAGTTGGCCGGGCTGGTCTTGAACTCCCGGCCTCAAGTGATCTGTCTGCCTCGGCCTCCCAAAGTGTAATGTTGATTATTTTTAATGGCAAAAATGAAGTGATGCAGGAAGACATTTAAGTGTCATAGGTGATGTCTTGGGGGTAGTTTCATTGGGTTTTTAGCGAGCTGTTTGATTGCTCTTATGTGGATGGTACAAAGACCGAAAGAGGTTTTGCAAACAGTGGAGTCATAAATGATTGTTCATGAGATAATTTGTTCTGATAGTTCCGTTAGTTTGTTTGTAACAGATGAAAAGGAAATAAAATGGAAAAAGAGAGCAGATTTGTTTTGTTTTGTTTTACGTTTTAGCCGGATTGTTTTTTCTGTGCCTAAGCTGCTTCAACTGTGAAATGGGAATTATAATGTCACAGTCCTTCCTTCTCGAATTGTGACGGTCAAATGAAAAGCTGGCCGGGCGCGGTGGCTCAAGCCTGTAATCCCAGCACTTTGGGAGGCCGAGACGAGTGGATCACGAGGTCAGGAGATCGAGACCATCCTGGCTAACACGGTGAAACCCTGTCTCTACTAAAAAATACAAAAAAACTAGCCGGGCGAGGTGGCGGGCGCCTGTAGTCCCAGCTACTCGGGAGGCTGAGGCAGGAGAATGGCATGAACCCAAGAGGAGGAGCTTGCAGTGAGCTGAGATCCAGCCACTGCACTCCAGCCTGGGTGACAGAGCAAGACTCTGTCTCAAAAAAAAAAAAAAAAAAAAAAAAAAAAAAAAAAAAAGAAAAGCTGTCTGAGAAAGCTGCCCTGAGCTGTCTAACAGTATTCCTCCAGCTGGACTGTGCTTCTGAGTCATCCGATGCTTTAAAAATACAGCTTCCCAGGAAAACATTGTAAACAACTCCCAGGGCATATAATGATTTAGATGATTAAATTTGGAGGCTGCCCTGACTTCACTACCCTGGGCCTCGACTGCTGTATAAATTATGATAGAGATACTTCCCAGGACTGTGGGGTGGATAGCAAATGAAACAAATTAACTGCCAAATCCTTCCTTAACATCTTCGTTATGATGAATATTACGAACCTAGGCAATCTTCATCCATACATTGGACACTTGACCCTTGGGATGGATTAGAGTTCCTCAGTTTACTTCGTCCTGTGTGCTAAATCTAGAATATTCCCCAGCCTGTCATCAGAGTGCAACACATATTTGAGGAATGATTGCATGATTGATAGTTGTTGAGAGTTCAGATTCATGTCACTTCAGATAATCCACAGATGACATGGCAAACTGGTGGGCTACCAGTGCTGTTTGAAGTCATTGAGGGCTTACACTTATCTGGGAATGGGCCAGAGAATAGGATCAACGCCCAGTAAGGTATATCTTCTGATCCTCACCTCTCTTTTGTATATAGGTGATTTTTTTTTTTTTTTTTAAACTTCCTTCTCCTCCAATCAAAACTGGCTTTGAGGAAAGAATGGGACTGGATGCACATTTGTGTAAACGTGCTAATGGTAAAAAAAAAAAGTCTTTACCTTCCAATGATATTTACATTTCAACGAAGTACCAAACCTCAGGAGAAAGGGCTGCTCCAAGGATGGAAGATATATTTGGTAGGGAGAGGACTTTTTATCACCCTTGATTCACTCCATGTAGGCAGGGACCTTCTGGTAAGATGCTCCCTGATGGGGACTTGTTGGATGCTGGCCGTGCCAGCTGGCTGAAATCCCGAGAGTCAGACTTCCTTGCATGGGATCCTTATCATGGGGGTGGCAGCCACTGCTGATAGATCGGGGAACTGCTTCCTTTGCCATCTCCCTGTGGGAAGGGTTCCCCTAAACTGGGTCTCTAATAATCTCAGAGCAAGACACGTGCTGTAGGGATCTTATCATCTTATCAGATTTTTCTAAACTATAGTCCTTCTTAGAAGTGAGAGGCCCAGAACACTCTATTTTATGCAGGAATAGCAGTGATGACTCATGGTTAGGAAGACACTAGAATTCAGCCAGGAGAATATCATTAAAGGAGGGAGAAGGGAAAACAGACTTTTTGTGTGGTAGAGAAACACACCCCTCTGTATCATTATGTGAACAAAGGTGCATGTAAGAGGGGACACAGTTTACCCACCGGTAACTAACTATGATAGTGAAAGTTGCCTTGAACCTTGTTTTAGAAAAATGGCAAGTGTGGGTCTCACTCTTCTAGTTCCTGATTCCTCTCTCTCTCTCTCTCTCTCTCTCTCTCTCTCTCTCTCTCTCTCTCTCTCTCTCTCTCATTTCTCTGTTTCTCTCTCTCTCTCACACACACACCCATCTTGGGCCAGGTTCGTAAAGCCTCATGGGAAACGGAACACGGAAGAGTCCACTGGGAGGTTTTAAAATTTAATTTTAGTAAGATTTTTTAATATAAAACAAAACAAAAATTATCTAAAAAGAAATCCTTGTTAGGGTCTGGTTAAGACAACTAATATCAACAGATGTGAGGCCGTAGTTCCTAGTTACCAAAGAATCGCTCTGGTGAGAGAGGTGTGGAGGCAAAAATTCCAGATGGTACCCGGGTAGTGATTGCACTCAGCTAGGTCACCCTAGGACAGCTGCCCTAGACCATGGTGCCTGAGCCTCTCCATTGTAATTTTCCTTCTTCTAGTTTCTTTTAAACATTTTTTCTTTTTTGTTAAGGTAGAGTCTTGCTCTGTCACCCAGGCTGGAGTGCAGTGGCACGATCCCCACTCACTGCAACTTCTGCCTCCCAGGTTTAAGTGATTCTCCTGCTCAGCCTCCCGAGTAGCTGGGATTACAGGCGTGTGCCACCGTGCCCGACTAATTTTTGTATTTTTAGTGGAGATGGGGTTTCACCATGTTGGCTGGGCTGCTCTCCAACTCCTGGGCTCCAGTGATCTGCCCACCTCAGCTTCCCTTACAGGTGTGAGCCATTGTGCCTGGCCTAGTTCCTTTGTTTTAAAAGCTTAAATGCACGAAGCGTACAGTATTGTGAAGACTTGCTTGATGTAATGCAGGTTCCTTAATCTCTTCCTTTGCTATTTGGTTGGCGGGTGGTGGTACGGGTGGCACTTTGGGGATGGCGGGGCAGAAGGAAGCTTTCTGATGAATGTTTGCACGCTACACGAGAATGTTACAAGATATGGGCATCATGCACAGGTGGTGAGAGGGCTAGAGAAAGGTGGATGGTGTTTGAGGATTACCCTCTGGTACATTTCAATTCACTTTGGGGTTATGAGATTTCAGAAGGTTAGCTAATGCTCATGTCCTGGAGTGGGCTCTTTTGTATTTCTTTGTTGTCTCTTTTTTATTTTTATTTTTTAGAGACAGAGTTTTACTATATTGCCCAGGCTGGTCTCAAACTCCTGGCCTCAAGTGATCCTCCCACCTCAGCCTCTGCGTTACAATTGTCTCTTGAAAGTAATTTCAGGTAGGCTTGGGGCTACCAAGGCAAGCCTAGGGAAGCCTGGTACATGAAGAGGATTAGAGTCCTCCGGAGAAGTTGGATTTGTATGAAGAGATACTAATCAGAAAGTTGGGAGTTGTCATCCATGGAAAACAGGCATGTTTGAGAATCATATTCTGGCCGTGCCCATCCATGCATTGTCAGTGGAGAGAGGACCTTGGCTAATGGACTTCCCCAGTTATGACCCCATGGATAAGACCATGGGGGAGAAGGTAAGGCTTAGGCTAAAGCATGTTCTTGTGTCCTTCCACTCTGGGTCCCTGTTGACCAGGGAACATCTTGGTGTCAGAGCTTGCCTTTCCGATAGCTCTCTCCATGGGGAAAGAATACAGAGGCCGTGTTGATGGTATTCTAGTCCTCATGAGAGCTGCGTTTCTCATGGTCAGCAAATGAATTGGCATCCCGATATATAAGCAAATCTTGTGACCTTGGTTAAAGTGAGTTTCGCTCTGTAAAGTCAGATACTTTCTTGTTAGTTGAGGGAATCAGATTTCTGAGGGTAAGAGGTAAAGCCAAGAACCATGGCAAATTCATTATCTTGATAAAAACTACCTGGTAAAGCTGCCCATTTTCTTTCAAACTGCAACACCATATGTCCAGTGAGGTTTCTCTCATGAGACATCAGGAGTATCAGGAGTGGGTGCCAAGCTGGAGTCCTGAGAATGAGGGAAAGAGGAGACCATGAGTTGTGAACACCACAGCAATTTCTCTTCTCCCTTTGTCCCTCTTGCTTTAGGTAGTAATGCATGCCTTAAGATAATAAAAGGTCTGTCTTTGTGGGCTCTTCATTGCCATAGAAAAGTGATTGGTATGGGTTTCCCAAGGCCTAGGATAAAAATATTTCTTCAGGGAGGGTTCTGAAAACTTATGCTAGTTACCCGGGTGGACTGTAGTCTTTCAAGCATTATATGTCTTTCATGGTCCTCCTTCTCTCCCTCCTTCCTTTCCTTCCTTCTCTAACCAGAGCCTAAGGTAATGTCCCTCTCCAGTTTCTTCGGATAGGGAAGGGGGTGGAATTACTTCTGACTCACACTTACCCTTACGGTGTACCCTTTGGGGTTCTGGCTAAAATATATATATTGGGAAGCCGGACGCAGTGGTTATGCCTGTAATCCCAGCACGTTGGGAGGCTAAGGCAGGTGGATCACCTGAGGTCGAGAGTTCAAGACCAGCCTGGCCAACACCGGTCTCTACTAAAAATATAACAATTAGCCTGGCGTGGTGGTGCATGCCTGTAATCCCGACTACTCAGGAGGCTGAGGCATGAGAATCACTTGAACCTGGGAGGTGGAGGTTGTTGTGAGCCAAAATCATGTCACTGCAGTCCAGCCTGGGTGACAGGGCGAGATTGTATCAAAAACCAAACAAATAAGTAAAATATATATATTGGGGTCCATTAGTTTTTCCACCCTGGGTGGACTCTGACCTTTGACTTCTGTCATCCTTGCCCCATGAGGCCATCGGAACTGCAGCTCGTTTTCCGCTTTTTCATCTCCTTTTCTTTCAGCTGACAAATGCTGTTTACCTCACTGGCTTCTCTTTATTCCTAGACTTTGGCCTGACAGTTACTGTTTTTTTTTTTTTTTTTAGCTCTTTGATACTTTTAAGAAAATGGTTTTTAGGCCATGTCCAATGGCTTATGCCTGTAATCCCAGCACTTTGGGAGGCCGAGGTGGGTGAATTGCTTGAACCCAGGAGTTTGAGACCAGCCTGGCCAACATGGCGAAACCCCATCTCTATTAAAAATACAGAAATTAGCTGGGCATGGTGGCGGGCACCTCTGTAGTCCAAGCTACTCCAGAGGCTGAGGCAGGAGAACCGCTTGAACCCAGGAGGTGAAGGTTGCAGTGAGCCGAGATTGCACCACTGCACTCCAGCCTGGGTGACACAGTGAGACTCCATCTCAATAATAGTAATAATACTAATAATAAAACACAAGGACTTTTCACAAAAATATGAGTCTTTAGGCAAGAGGTTTATTTCTCTAAGTGTCAGTTTCTCTGAAAACTTTGAGGATTGGGTTGGATATAAATTTCCGCAAGCACAATGTGGGCACCAATGGTGGGAAACAAGATCTTTTTAGGGCCAGCATTTAAAACATGTTTTCAATAGGTATATGTTTCTTTGAATGTTTTCAGAAAAAATTATAAGTGACAATCGAATCTATGATTTCATCTATTTAATTGCTTAGGACAAGGCCATGTGAGTTCATTTAGAGTTGATTTTTAAAACACATCAAATAAATAATAGTTCAAATATGGTTATCAGATGACTGAAATTTGGGGGCAGGATTAGAAGATGATCTTTCAGATTTCGACCAGCTTGACTATTCTGGTCTCAATGACAAAAGGAAACAAGTTCCGATGTCATTACAGTGGAACCCAATCATATTATCCAAGAAACCAATATTCCTAGGATCTTAGTTCTCCTAGAAATCTTTCTAGCATGCTGAGCAGGATGGGCTGGACACAATCCAAATCACTGGAATGTTACAAATTAAAAAAATTTTTTGAGTGGTGTGTGAAAGAGCCCCGCTCTGAGGAGTTCCAGAATGAGTGAGAAGGGAACTTACAGACCTACTGAGACTTGCTCCTCTGTCACATGTGGCAGGAGGGTCGGGGGCCTCAGAGTTGTTCAAGTAATTTCATCAGTTAGGGGCCAATCCTGATCCAGGACCCAGTCCTGCTGGCCGTACTTTCTTAAAGTGACTATCCAGTGACACTAGCAAATGTTACCTCTTCCCAGGAAGAAATTACAGGATGTGTTTATATTTTCTTTTACAAAGGGTCATGAGATTTTATTTTTACTTTTTTTGTTATAGAAGAGATGTATGTCTATGAAGGAAACTCAGAAAACATAGATAAGCACACACACAGTTTGTAATTGTACCAGTATATGAGCATTGTTAAAATCTTGGTTTAGTTTCTGACTTTTTCCCCCTATTTTTACTAAGAAATCAGGATTATGTTGCACATACCAATTTGGCCTTGCTTTTCTTTTATCTATGTAACAATGTTGCCACATACTTTCCCCCACATTATTAAATATTTTTTCTACAATAGTAAGGAATTCAATGATAAAAGAGGCGTATTGTCTTCCCCCCACCTTATAAAAGTTACTTTGTGTGGCAGCTTGACTTGTATTTTCGAAGTAGAGACAAATTAAGGCAAGAATGAATGGAAATGGCAAATTAATCCCACAAGGAGTATGTTTTCTGAAAGTCCCTGCTGCTAGAAACGGAGTTAGGATTATGCCTCCTGGTTTCAAATATGCCGATAGTAGCTGTGTGGGCTACTCGAGTTGGCGTCAAAGATGGATGTCCAACTCCATATTGGAGCTGTGGGTAATCTAATGAGAGCCACAAATCATCGTTCTAAGAGCAGGTGGTTAGTGAGCACCTTTCCAGTTTAGGGCATATACCAGTTGCTCTCCTGATGGACATCTGGTCCATGATATTTGACTCTTTTAAGGTGTGGAATGCTTTGTACAAGGTCCAAAACTTCTGTCCTTGGTGTGAACATTTGGGAGGCAAATGAGTGATATGACCATGGCTGCCTTTTTGTCCGGCAAAGCATAAGGATGCTTTGGAGAACAGAAGGATTTCATCAAGCCCAAATGACACTCACCTCTGGGCCTCTCAGCCTCCTTGGCCACATGGTTGTTCTGCTACTGAGAGTCTGCAGATGAGCTGGTGGTTTCTCCAAGCTTCCGAGAGCTCTCTAAGGCATTTATTAGATGCACATTCGCTCTAGAATGAGGCCAGTGGACTCTAAACTGGGCTGGCATATGTTCCCAGGAAAACATGCCCAAATTCTGGTCTACCTTGTGTAAATCTAAGATAGGGGCTACTGAACACAGTCTTGGAAATCAGGCACCTGCTAGGGCCCCTTGTGCTTAGCTTGGCTGATGAACCCAGGCTGAGGGCTTTTTTGCAGGCATGCCTCTGGGCCGCGGCTGGGGGTGGAGAGGGAAGGCTAGGGAAGTCAAGGAAGGCATGAGGAACAGCCTGGGAGCAGGAAAAGGTCATCTGGTGGCAGGAGCTTTAGGCTCTCTGCTCCTTCACCCTTTTCTCTATTCAAATCTGCTCTCAAGGCAGTATATGATATCGATGGTTCACAGAAACGTGAACTACCAGCCTTGGAGGGGCCCTGAGAGCCCGTCTAGTTCAATGCCTCATTTTGCAGATGAGAAAACAGGTTTGGAGAGGCTAAATGGCGTGAACCAGGTCATATAACTAGTGGTAGAGCTGGGATTCAAGCCTGACAGTCAGTCCAGGGCTCTGATCACCACAAGCTGCCTCTATATACAGTATAGTGAGAAAGTCTCAGCCTTTTCACATTGACTTTTCGTTTATATTTAATATTATATTTGTATTTTAAGATTGATCCATAATGGAAGGAATTGTTTAGTCTTGTACTAAAGGAATTTAGAAAGAGTTGGGTGACTCAATCTACTGATAAGGAAAAAGATTTACAATCTATTACTAAGTGAGAAAGGCATCACGGAGTATAGTATATAGTATGCTGTAGTTTGTATATAAAAATGTGTGTTGGCCGGGCGCAGTGGCTCATGCCTATAATTCCAGCACTTTGGGAGGCCAAGGCAGGTGGATCACTTGAAGTCAAGAGTTTGAGACCAGCCTGACCAACATGGTGAAACCCCGTCTCTACTAAAAATACAAAAATTAGCCGGGTGTGGTGGCACATGCCTGAAGTCCCAGCTACATGGGAGGCTGAGGCAGGAGAATCACTTGAACCCAGGAGGCGGAGGTTGCAGTGAGCTGAGATTGTACCATTGCACTCCAGTCTAGGCAACAGAGTGAGACTCCATCTCAAAAAAACAAAAAAAGTGTGTGTGTGATAATTACACACATACATTCATACATATGTGCATGTGAATTCATGTAATAAAGTAATAGCTTTGCAAAAGTGCATGAGAAACTTAGTCCGATGGTTGCCTCTGGGAAAATGGCCTGGGCACCATAGAAGGGAGGTATATTTTTTCACTTTTATACTTTTAAAATGTTACCATAGGCATGTAATCACTATTCAAAAAATGTAAAACATTTAAAGATGACATGTGAGCTCAAATAAGGGAGAAATATATTGCTTATTGAGAAGGCCTCATGCAAGAGGTAGCATCTGAGCTGGGCTCTGGGATGGGTAGAAGTTCACCAGGAAGAGCCGGGGCAGGAAAGCCTATGACAGCAGGATTAAAGCTGTCAAAGCAGAAAAGGCCAGGGAGAGTATCAGCGATGTTGCATAGTCTGGAGAAATTGCAGCAGAGTAGTATGCTGCTGTTTGTATATAAAAATGTGTGTGTAATCATTATATGCATTCATACTTACAGGCATGTGAATTTATGTAATAATGTAATAGCTTCAGAAAAATGTATGAGAAACTGTGTTGGCTAGGTAAAGCAGGGACAGGGCTGAGGAGAAAAGTAAGGAGAGAGAACTCGGCTGGATGCAGGTTATTTTATACTTAATATGGCATAAAGGGCCTTTTACAAATTGGACCCACTGTCCCTTTCTAACATCATCTTCCACCTGTGCTTCAGCCATCATAGCCCCCCATCTATTCTCCAAATACCCACGTGCACACCTGGGCACCAGCCACTTCCTCTGCCTGCATGCGGTCCACCAGTCCTATTTTCTTTCTCTCCTCCAAGACCAGGTTCAAATGTTCCTCCTCTCCCCCTCCCCACCCCACAACCCTGGAAGATTTTAACACTCTGTCCTTAGTGTTCTCTTGGCATTTTGCATTTACCTTTATTATAGAACTTGGCTGTTTAAATTTTAATTTTTTGCAGGATGAACCAGAGTGAGGTCATTTATATGCAGAACATTGCGTCTCCTCTCTCTAATTTAGCATTTTATTCTCTGAGGTCCTAGCTATATGGTACTTTATGGTGATGAAGTACAGCCACACCATTCTGCCTTTGTGTGGCCATTGCATGACCTCTCCAAATGAAATAATTTCTTCTATAGAGAAAAAAAAGTGAGGGCCAGAGACATTATCAACTAAGTAAAAAAAAAAAAAAAAAAAATTTAAACCTTTGGGCCTAGTCTAAACTATATTAACATTTTCTTTATTATCTTCTGTCCCATTAGGCTCCTTTAAAGTAGGCCTAGTTTAAAGACAATTAAAGGCAGATATTGTGTCACTTTTTTATAGACTTCTGTGGATTTGAAATGTCATGTTAATAGAACACTATATATGCGTAAGCAATGAACTGAACCATTAAAAAAGAATTTTACTCTGGAATATCCTGGTAGTTTCAGGGTCATTATGTATTTGTTTTGTTCAGTTTCTTGATCTTTCTGATCCTTAATTAGAAGCTGAGCATCTAGGGAAATGTTTTATCCTATTGCTCTGTATCTACAATATTATCTGTATAAAAAGTACCTATGTCTATATTTCAAAAGAAGATTGAAAAAATCTAAGAAAATCTGAATAAACTTGTGTTCTTAGATTATTCCTCTTTGTTCCTCTTCTCCCTTAGGCAATTGAGGGAGTAACTGCTGTGTTCCTAGTACAATTTATTCTAGAGAGGGACATGTGACAGGTGAGCTGAGAATTCCCAGTAAACCTCGATTTGCCCATCATTGCAGAGACTTTTCCTCTGCCTGGGCCGATGTCCTTCTTAGCAAGGGAAGATAGATCTCACTAGACTAAGTTTGCACATTTATCTTTCTACATAAATGGAAAACCCTTCCCAGATGGTTCGACTGGTTGCTTTTTTTCAGTTACTAGTACAGGGATACCTCATTTGATTGCACTCCACAGGTATTGCATTTTTTTACAAACCGAAGGTTTGCGGCAACTCTGTGTTGAGCAAGTCTATCAGTACCATTTTCCCAACAGCATATGCTCACTTCATGTCTCTGTCATATTTTGGTAATTCTCAAAATAATTGAAATGTTTCCATTATTATCGTATCTGTTATGGTGATCTGTGATCAGTGATCTTTGACGTTACTATTGCAGTTGCTTTGGGGCACGGTGAATCATTCCCATATAAGATAGCAAGCTTAATGGATAAATGCTGTATGTGTCCTGACTGCTCCGGCTGTCCCCCACCTCTCTTCCTCTCTTGGGGCCTCCCTATTCCCTGAAACACAGCGATATTGAAATTAGGCCAATTAATAAACCTATAATGGCCTCTCAATGTTTAAGTGAAAGGAAGAGTTATGTGTCTCTCACTTTAAATCAAAAGCTAGAAATCATTAAGTTTAATGAGGAAGGCATGTTGAAAGCTGAGAGAGGCCGAAAACTAGGTCTCTCGTGCCAGTTAGCCAGGTTGTCAATGCAAAGGAAAATTTATTGAAGGAAATGAAAAGTTCAACTCCCGGGAATACATGAATGATAAGGAAGCGAAACAGCCTTATTGCTTGGACAAAGCTTTAGCGGTCTGGATAGAAGATCAAACCAATTTCTTTAAGCCAAAGACTAATCCAGAACAAGGCCCTAACTTGCTTCAATTCTATGAAGGCTGAGGGAGGTGAAGAAGCTGCAGAAGAAAAGTGTGAAGATAGCAGAGGTTGGTTCACTAGGTTTAAGGAAAGAAGCCATCTCCATAACACCAAAGTGTAAAGAGAAGCAGCAGGTTCTGATGAATAAACTACAGCAAGTTATCTAGAAGATCTAGCTACGGTCATTGATGAAGGTGGCTACAGTATACAATAGAATTTTCAGTGGAAACAAAACAGCCTTCTATTGGAAGAAGATGCCATCTAGGACTTTCACAGCTAGTGAGAGGTCAACACCTGGCTTCGAAGCTTCAAAGGCTTCGAAGAGAGTCAATAGGCTGACTCTCTTGTTAGGGGTTAATGCAGCTGGTGGCTTTAAGATAAAGCCAGTGCTCATTTACCATTCCAACAGATCCTAGGGCCTTAAGAATTATGCTAAATCTACTCTGCCTGTGCTCTGTAAATGGAACAACTAAAGCCTGAATGACAGCACATCTGTTTACAGCAATGTCTATTGAATAATTTAAGCCCACTGTTGAGACCTACTGCTCAGAAAAAAGATTCCTTTCAAAATATTACAGCTCTTGGACAATGCACCTAGTCACCCAAGAGCTCTGATGGAGATGTACAAGGAGATTAATGCTGTTTTCATGCCTGTTAACACAATATCTATTCTGCAACCCATGGATCAAGGAGTCATTTCAACTTTCAAATCTTATTATTTAAAAAATACATTTTGTAAGGCTATAGCTGCCATAGATAATGATTCCTTTGATGGATCTAGGCAAAGTAAATTTAAAATCTTCTGAAAGGATCTACCATTTTAGATGCCATTTGTGATTCATGGAAGAAGGTCAAAATATCAACATTAACTGGAGTTTGGAGGAAGTTGATTCCAAGCCTCATGAATGACTTGAGGGATTTAAGATGTTAGTGGAGGAAGTAACTGCAGATGTGGTAGAAGGAGCAAGAGAGCTATAATTAGAAGTGGAGACTGAAGGTGGGACTGAATGTCTGCAATCTCACGACAAAATTTAATGCATAAGGAGTTGCTTCTTACGGATGAGCAAAGAAAGTAATTTCTTGAGATGGAATCTACTTCTGGTGAATATACTGTGAAAACCATTGAAACGGCAACAAAAGATTTAGAATATTACATAAACTTTGTTGATAAAACAGTGGCAGGGTTTGAGAGGATTAGCTCCAATTTGCAAGAAGTTCTGCTGTGGATAAAATGCATTTCATGCTACAGAGAAATCCTTCACGAAAGGAAGAATCAATCAATGTGGCAAAGTTCATTGTTGTCTTGTTTTAAGAAATAGCCACAGCCACTCCAACCTGCAGCAACCACCACCCTGATCAACTGGCAGCCATCAATATTGAGGCAAAAAGATTAGGACTTGCTGAAGGCTCAGATTATTGTTAACTTTTTTTTTTTTTTTTTTTTTTTTTTTAAGAGAGGGCCTTGCTCTGTTGCCCAGGCTGGAGTGCAGTGGTGCAATCATAGGTCACTGTAGCCTCCCGGAGTCAAGTGATCCTCCCACCTCAGCCTCCTGAGTAGCTGGGATTACAAGGGTGCACTACCACAGCTGGCTAATTTTTAAAAAATTTTTATCTAGACAGAGTCCCACTGTGTTGCCCAGGCTGTATTGTTAGCATTTTTAAGCAATAAAGTATTTTAAAATTAAGCCATGTAGACTTTTAGGCATCATGTATAGTGTAAACATAACTTTTTTTTTTTTTTTTTTGAGACGGAGTTTTGCTCTTGTTGGCCAGGCTGGAGTGCAATGGCACGATCTTGGCTCACTGCAACTTCTGCCTCTTTGATTCAAGTGATTCTCCTGCCTAAGCCTCCCAAGTACCTGGGATTACAGGCATGCACCACTATGCCTGGCTAATTTTGTATTTTTTTTTTTTTTGAGACGGAGTCTCGCTCTGTGGCCCAGGCTGGAGTGCAGTGGCCAGATCTCAGCTCACTGCAAGCTCCGCCTCCCGGGTTTACACCATTCTCCTGCCTCAGCCTCCCGGGTAGCTGGGACTACAGGCGCCCGCCACCTCGCCCGGCTAGTTTTTTGTATTTTTTTTTAGTAGAGACGGGGTTTCACCGTGTTAGCCAGGATGGTCTCGATCTGCTGACCTCGTGATCCTCCCGTCTCGGCCTCCCAAAGTGCTGGGATTACAGGCTTGAGCCACTGCGCCCGGCCAATTTTGTATTTTTAGTAGACACAGGATTTCTGCATGTTGATCAGGCTGGTCTCAAACACCCAATCTCAGGTGATCCGCCCGCCTCGGCCTCCTAAAGTGCTGGCATTACAGGCATGAGCCACCGCGTCTGGCCAACATAACTTTTATGTGCACTAGGAAACAAAAAAATTTGTGTGACTCACTTTACTGCAAGATTCACTTTATTGCAAGATTCACTTTATTGCAAGATTCACTTTATGGCAGTGGTCTGGAACTGGACCTGCGATGTCTCTGAGATATTCTGTACATCATACCTTCTCTGCACAATACAAAGAGGCTGACCTAATTCTTTCTAACGCTGAGTGGATTATCTGGAATAGATATGGCATAATTAATTTAACCCCTGCTTCTTAATGGACCTTTCAGTTCTTTCCAGTTCTTTTTTTGCTGTCATGAATAATGTAGCAATGGAAATTCTTGCATATCTTGCCTACTTGTGCAGACACATCAGTACAATGTGTTCAAAGAATTGGAATTGCTAGATTAAAAGGTCTATGCATTTAAAAGTGTAATAGACACTGGCAAGGATTTAAAGGATGGAGCGGTGCAAGGGGTCCCCCCTAAGTACAGGAAGTGAGGGGGTGTATCATTTACGTAGAATTTTAAAACAGTAATAAAACCAGTGCGGGTCTGTTTTTATTATCACCATGCGCTGGCAGTGATAAAGTCAGAGTAAGTTCTTAATGGTGTGTACAGCTTTCACTAGAGCTTTGGGGCCAAGCTGCATGTTCAGCTCCTGTGGCACAGCACAGTCCTGAGTTTAAGCTGTAGATTAGACATAAACAATGATAGCACAGTGATTGCAGAAACCCCGGAACAGAACTCGAGTTACTTCAATTCTGTTATTCTCTCAGAGTTTTGTATTTAAATTTAAAATAACAAAGCAGAATGCAAACTACAGAGTATAATTAATTTTGATTGGTAAGTACAAATTTTAATTCATACATGAAATATTTTACTGAATTATTGTTATCATTTCTTAGAGACAGGGTCTCACTCTGTCACCCAGGCTGGAGTGCAGTGTTGTGATCATGACTCACTGCAGCCTTGATCTCCTGGGCTCAAGCCGTCCCCTGTCTCAGCCTCCTGAGTAGCTAAGGCTACAGGTACATGCTACCATGCCCAACTAATTAAGAAAACTTTTTGGTAGAGATGTTTGTCTGTTTTTGTTTTTTGTTTGTTTGTTTTCAGACAGAGTCTCACTTTGTCACCCAGGCTGGAGTGCACCGGTGAGATCGGCTCACTGCAACCTCCACCTCCCAGGTTCAAGTGATTCTCACATCTCAGCCTCCCAAGTAGCTGGAATTACAGGCATGCACCATGTAATTAGGCATGCTAATCTTGCTATATTTCCCAGGCTGGTCTCAAACTCCTGGCCTCGAGCAATCCTCCTGCCTCGGCCTTCCAAAATTCTGGGATTATAGATGTCGGCCAATACACCTGACCTGAATGATTTTTTTAAAGTTCAATTAAAAAAAAAAAAAAAAAAGGAACTTGTTCGTTTTAAAGCTAAAGAATGAATAAAAAAATAAAAAGACTATTCCTGATTCTTACACATTACTAGGAAAATAATTTTGTCACCTAGAGGAGAGAGGTTGATAGATGATCAGTTGTGGGTGTCAAATACACTAAGGATGCTCTGGATTCTATTCAATTGCCCTCTACAAAGATGGTGGTCTTGTGCTTATCAAATGGTGTGTGAGTGTCTGATTCTTTAAAATGCTGTAAGAAATCAGGCTTATAGTAAGAAGGAAATCACCTGCCAGCAGAAAAATTTATTTCCAGCCTTTCTTCCTCACCCTCTGCCATTGCTTTAGGATTGCTTAGTTTCATCAAGGTTTCAAGGATAGGCAGGCTCCCGCCAAGAGAGAGGTAGGGAGAGGGGAGGTAGAGACCTATGAGTAGGCTCAGAGGCTGGACTGCCAGAGCCTGAACCCCAGCATCTCTTCTCACTAGCTTGTCATCTTGGGCAAGGTACATTACTTCTCTGTGCCCTAGTTCCCCCAGCTGTAAAATGAGACAAAAATGGTATTGACCACATGCAGTCTTATTGTAATGATTAAAGGAGGTAATTTTTATAAAGCACTTAAAACAACGTCTGGCAAATGTGTGTGTTTATTGTTATCCTTATCTGCTAAGGATCGGGCATTCATCTAGGCATAGGAAATAGATTCTTTTCAGTTGCCTTAAAAAAAATCCTACAAACGATGCATGATTATTCACATTTTGCAGTTGTAGTTATGTGACTTGCCCAAGGTTATACTGCTGCTCAGTGAGGGAGATGAAAATCTAACCGTGACTGGCCAGGCGCGGTGGCTCACGCCTGTAATCCCAGCACTTTGGGAGGCCGAGGTGGGTGGATCGCCTGAGGTTGGGAGTTCAAGACCAGCCTGACCAACATGGAGAAACCCCATCTCCACTAAAAATACAGAATTAGCCACGTGTGGTGGTGCATGCCTGTAATCCCAGCTACTTGGGAGGCTAAGAGAGGAGAATTGCTTGAACCCGGGAGGCGGAGGTTGTGGTGAGCTGAGATCACACCACTGCGCTCCAGCCTGGGTAACAAAAGTGAAACTCCATCTCAAAAAGAAAAAAGAAAAATCTAACCATGACTGTCAACTCCACAATGTGGGCTTTTTGCAAATGATTGCATATCTGCAGTCTTACACATTGAAACTAAAACTAAAACACCTCACTCCTTCCAGTGCTCTGGGCTGCATATCCAGAACAAAATATTAAATGCCTCAACTTCTTTTATAGCTTAAGCAATCTGCAAGTTAGGGGTTTATCCTACTTCTAGAGATTGCTGGAAAGCCTAATGATTTCTCCTAAAGAGAGATGATCCATCTCTAAGCAAGTGGATGAGAAAGGGAACAGATGTTTGAAAAGTATTTTTATATTAAAACTGGGAGCTGTGGCCGGGTGTGGTGGCTCACGCCTGTAATCTCAGCACTTTGGGAGGCTGACGCAGGCAGATCACTTGAGGTTAGGAGTTTGAGACCAGCCTGGCCAACATGGCAAAATCCCATTTCTACTAAAAAGATAAAAATTAGCTGGGTGTGGTGGTGCATGTCTGTAATTCCAGCTACTCAGGAGGCTGAGACACAAGAATCACTTGAACCTGAGAGGTGGAGGTTGCAATGAGCCGATCTGGCCACTGCACTCCAGCCTGGGTGACAGTGAGACTCTGTCTGAAAACAAGCAAACAAAAAACAAAAACAAAAACAAACAAAAAAAGCATTGGGAGCTACCTTTTGAGTAAAAACCCATCAGTACACAATAAAATCTCTGGGAAAAAGGCAAAGAAATAAAGGTTGCTACTGTATGAATAATTTGGCGTATCTATCTAGCTATATGAGCATTGTGCTTAAAATATTAAGGAAATTAAGTATGGGCTATACGATGTAGACATAATGTGTATCTGAAAAAAATCCTGTGTAGATGGAAAGTGTGCTGACTCAGCTGGCTCAGTTTCTGGGCCTCGTGTGGGCCCCCAGCAGCTTAACCACTTCTCTCAAGTCCTTGGTTTCCTCATGGGGGAAATGAGTATGTTGAATTAGATGACCTTTCAGCCATCTCATCATGCTGAGTTTTTTCCGCAGCAGGGAACATGCTACTTTACATTCGGTTAGGGCTTGCTTAGTGAAGGGGGAGTACCAGGAATTTGGGAAATTCCCAGAATACATGGGCACACACACACACACACACACAAAATATATATATGTATATATATAAAATATTTGCCACACATTGAATCCTTAACCTCTAAAAGGATTTTAAAAGTCATTAAGAAACCATAACCATCTTGCTGGAAAAGTAGGTAAAACCGATGACTTACAAAAGAAAAAATATATGTTGTCAAAAAACAGATGAGCAAATTTTAATCTTCACTAGTTGTAAATGAAATGCAAATGAAAACAAATCAAACTTGCAAATATTATACCCAGGAAGAGTTGATAGTGATGAGATGATAGGCCCATACATAGAATATAACTTGGTTCAATTTTTTATCTCTTCTGTTCCAGCAGTTGCTCTCATATCTATTTATCCTAAAGAAATAATCATATATTTATATTAAAAATATTCACTCAATGTTATTGTAGTGAAAATGAGGAATTATTAAACTATCCAACAGTAGGCAATTGGTTAAATAAATGATGCTATGTTTATATAATCAAATTTTATGCAGCCATTTTCTATGTCAAGAATCTTGACATAGAATGTTAAATTAAGACCTAAATGTTAAATTAAGAAAAACAAGATGCCAAACCACATATAAAATATGGTATTCTTAGTTTTGGAAAAAAATGATGCACTGAAAAAAAACCCCAGAAAAATGTACGCTAATATTTTACAGCTTTTGATTCTAGGTGGTAACTGATTTTCGTCTTCTTTGGATTAGTGTTTTTGAAATGTTCTATAATGTGTATGTACTACTTTTATAATCAGAAAATAGGATATATAGAAATGGTCTGGAAAAAATGAGGAGAGAATTTAGCCAGAATAGGGAGGTCATCTTCAGTCTGTTTGGACCAGCAAGTAAAAGCAGGAAATGCTGTCCACCACCAATGGCTTGAATATGTGTGTTGGATGGTGGTGGTGGTTGGTGGTTCTGGGGTTAGGGATGGGGGAAACCCTGAGATGTGATGGTTTTCTTAGTCACAGATGGCGCTTTACAGCTGGGGAGTATCTTGGACTTGGTGGAGGTCTATCCAGACATCAGGCAGATTTCATATTTTCACAGACAAAGGCTACGTTTATGTCTAAGGGGAAAACACAAAATACTAAGATAGAAAACTCCCAAAGCCCCCTCACCTTTTCAGACAACAAGAACCCCCAAGGCAGAGGGTCTTCCCCACTCTCAGAGTTACTTTGACTTCTCATCTGGTTTCATGTGGGTAATGCATTTTCACTCTTGAGTTTCTTTTCTTTTTAAGGTATTTTCATTACGACATTTGTTCTTTTGCAAAGAGCTAATTCTGCAGAATTCTATCCAGGGAGAGCCAAGGGAAATTAGTGAAGGTAATGATACCAGTTAGAAAGTTGAGTTTGGGTCATCTCAGGGGCCTCCTTTGGTTGGAATATATTCTAGAGATGGCCCTTACTTCCTCAGAATAGATAGTGATGTCTTACTGAGTTGCAGGTAGAGTCTGTATTGAAGTGCGAGATTTTCTTCCCTGACTTGTCTGGGAATCCTTACCCAGGACTGTGGCTTTCCTCTTCCATATCCCTCCACCAGGAGGCAGGCTCTAGGCTTCTGGGCTGTCATCCTTTTGCCACTTCCACGCACATGCCTTCAAATACTTGAAAAAGTCACTATAGGCCAGGCGCGGTGGCTCAAGCCTGTAATCCCAGCACTTTGGGAGGCCGAGACGGGCGGATCACGAGGTCAGGAGATTGAGACCATCCTGGCTAAAACGGTGAAACCCCGTCTCTACTAAAAATACAAAAAACTAGCCGGGCGAGGTGGCGGGCGCCTGTAGTCCCAGCTACTCAGGAGGTTGAGGCAGGAGAATGGCGTGAACCCGGGAGGCGGAGCTTGCAGTGAGCCGAGATTGCGCCACTGCACTCCAGTCTGGGCGACAGAGCGAGACTCCGCCTCAAAAAAAAAAAAAAAAAAAAAAGTCACTATAGCGTAAAGTATACTTTTCTTTTTTGGTGATGCTTTTCTCCATTTTCTCTATAACCAGATAGTAAGAATAAAACTACAGCTTGGGACCTGGCACGGTGGCTCACACCTGTAATTCCAGGACTTTGGGAGGCCAAGGAGGGTGGATCACCTGAGGTTGGGAGTTTGAGAACAGCCTGACCAACATGGAGAAACCTTGTCTGTACTAAAAATACAAAATTAGCTGGCGTGGTGGCACATGCTTGTAGTCCCAGCTACTTGGGAGGCTGAGGCAAGAGAATCGCTTGAACCCGGGAGGTGGAGGTTGCAGTGAGTCGAGACCTTGCCATTGCACTCCAGCCTGGGCAACAAGACTGAAACTCCATCTCAAAAAAAAAAAAAAAAAAAAAAAAAGAAAGAAAGAAACCAAAAGCCCCCACCCTTTAAAACTTTTAACACAAAAAGTTTTGAAGCTACACCAAAGAAGAGGGAACAGGCTAATATACTCCGTGTACCCGCCACTCAACCTCAATAGTTCTTAACACTTTTCTAATCTTATTTTATCCATCGTTTTTACTTGTTGTTTTCTGGAATAATATAAAATAAATCCCTGACATCTTATTTATTTTCCTATCAATACATCAACATCTCTATCAGATAAGGGCCTTAAAATATTGACAAATTGATAAATAAGGGCCTGACAATACAGTTATCACCTAACAAAATTAGCAATGGTTATTTAATGCCATCCAATACCCAGGCTATATTCAAATTTATTTGAATATCTAAAAGAATATAAAAAGGACTTCTTTTTTTTTTTTTTTTTTTTTTTTTTTGAGACGGAGTCTCACTCTGTCATCCAGGCTGGAGTGCAGCTGGCACGATCCCCCCTCACTGCACCCTCAGCCTCCTAGGTTCAAGCGATTCTCCTGCCACAGCCTCCTGAGTAGCTGGGATTATTAGCCACCATGACAGGCTAATTTTTGTATTTTTAGTAGAAATGGGGTTTCGCCATGTTGGCCAGGCTGGTCTAGAATTCCTGACCTCAAGTGATCCACCAGCTTTGGCCTTCCAGAGTGCTGTGATTACAGGCGTGAGTCACGGCACCCAGCCTGGACTTGTTTTGAGTCGAAGCCTCCCTCTGTTGTCCAGGCTGGAGTGCGGTAGTGTGATCTCAGCTCACTGCAGCCTCTGCCTCCCAGGTTCAAGCAATTTTCCTGCTTCAGCCTCCCGAATAGCTGGGATTACAGGCACCTGCCACCAGGCCCAGCTAATTTTGTGTGTGTGTGTTTTTAGTAGAGCTGGGGTTTCGCCACGTTGGCCAGGCTAGTCTTGAACTCCTGATCTCAAGTGATCCACCCCCACTTAGCCTCCCAAAGTGCTGGGATTACAGATGTGAGCCACCACGCCTGGCTCTCAGCCTGGACTTTCAAAACTCTTACGAGTAAGAAGAAAGAAGAGATGGCTTGGGGCTGAGGATAGCTATGGACAACTGTGATTCAGGAGGCAGAATTATTCAGCTTTGCTAATCTCTTTTGCAAGGAGGAGAGAATGAAACAGACCTTTAAAAGGGAATCAGAAGTTGGAGTTAGTGCTTCTAGGAATTGTAAACGAATTCAGCAGTGTAGACCTAGAAAAATTTTCAGAGTCACTGATAGAGATTCCCAGAAATTTTCTGTAGCTTCAAGGCACCAGCCCAGCCTTTTCGTTCCCTTCTAAGCCAACATTAAAAAGACAAAACAACATACAGGAAGCACTTCTTCAAAACTGCACAAATAGCACATGCATATCGTGGACACATTTTTAAATGCACGTGAGCAAGGAGAAGAAAATGGGAATCACATACAACCCCAGGACCCAGAGACAAGCCAGCTTCACATGGAGGTAGGCAACACTCTAGATGTTTTCACAGCTCTGGAATCTCCTGTACAGAAAATTTTGAAATCTGCTTTCAGCCGGGCGCGGTGGCTCACGCCTGTAATCCCAGCACTTTGGGAGGCTGAGGCGGGCGGATCACAAGGTCAGGAGATCGAGACCATCCTGGCTAACATGGTGAAACCCCGTCTCTACTAAAAATACAAAAAAATTAGCCGGGCGCGGTGGCGGGCGCCTGTGGTCCCAGCTACTCAGGAGGCTGAGGCAGGAGAATGGCGTGGGCCCGGGAGGCGGAGCTTGCAGTGAGCTGAGATCCAGCCACTGCACTCCAGCCTGGGCGACAGAGCGAGACTCCGCCTCACAAAAAAAAAAAAAAAAAAAAAGAAATCTGCTTTCCACCCATTTAGCTTAGGAAGCCTTTTCCTGTGTCCGTGAATAGACTTGTACACTGTTATGTTAATGGTTTCAATATAGGAACAAACTGGCTTGTGCAAGACCCACCTATTCTTAGGTGATTTTTTTTTTTTGGCTGTACATAACATAGAGGAGAACATGTTTCTAGCTAAAGATTCCATGTCAAAGCTCATGGGAGAGGAAGACGACCCTGGCTGCCCCACTTCTCTTCCCCTTTATTCGGTAAACGATAGCCTTGTCATTGGCGGCAGCCCGGTGGCGCTCCTGAAAGCGCTCTGTCTCTTCAGCAGGCCCCCCAGTGGGAAACACCCACCTCTTCATGGATGTCACAGGTCCGTCTTTCTCCTCTGGTGCTGCCTGGGTTTGCCAGCAGCTTCTCCCAGGCGCCCAGGCCTATACACCTCGGAATCACCTTGTTTCAGGCCTGCACGTCAGTTCCACCTTGTGGATGTTGCTGGGGCCCCTCTCCCCGTTTCTTGTCTCACAGCATCTGCTCTGGATAAAGCCATCCTTGATCCCAACGGCAGGAGCCTCCCACTTGCCTCTTTGGTCTTTCCCGCCTGCAGTCCAGCCTACCCTGCCACAAGAATGAGTTTCCTACAGCCCAGCTTGATCTCCCATTTTGGGCTCTGCCTTTTAGCCCAACTGAGCTGCCTCTCACCCTTCTAGGTGCCCCAGATTTTTCCTTCATTGCTCATGTTTCTCTTTCTTCTCTGTGCATCTCAAGCTCAGTGGTTTTAAGGGTCATGTTCTAATATCATGGCCTCCACAAAGCCTTTCTTGATTCCTGCTAGTTGCAAGTAGCACTTTTTCCCTTTGTTGGCACTTTATTTGTTCCTACCTTAGATCCTTGCTGAAGTTGATGTCTAGTGTTGCCATTAGACTATAAGTTTTTTGAAGGCAGAAAGTGTGTCTTCTTTAACTTGACTTCAATGCCTGACACAGAGTAGGTGCTCAAAGAGGCTAGTAACATTTAAGTTAAAAGAGAGTGGATTGGTAACAGTTTTTTTGTTTTTTGAGACAGGGTCTCGCTTTGTTGCCCAGGCTGGAGTGCAGTGGCATGATAATGGCTCACTGCAGCTTCAGTTTCCTGGGCTCAAGTAATCCTCCTGCCTCAGCCTCCCAAGTAGCTGGGACTACAGGCATGCTCCACCATGCCTAGCTAATTTTTTTTTTAAATGTAGACTTGGTGGGGGCGGGTCTCACCATGTTGTCCAGGCTGGTCTTGAACTCCTGGGTTCAGGTGATCCTCCTGCCTTGGCTTCCCAAAGTGCTGGGATTATAGGCAGGAGCCACTGTGCTTGGCTAGTAACAGTTTTATGTGCCAAAGACCCGGGGATTTTAATTGGCTGTTAACCAATTTTAATTGGAGTCAGTTGGAGCTAATAGTGTGCTGTGGCTGCTGATGAGCAGAAGGCAACCTTGGATTGTGTTGAATCACAGTCTCATCTCCCATAATCCCTCCACCTGCCATGTCTTGCTCCCCACTGAGCAGCCCACAGTGCAACCTCCCTGAACTTCTTCTACTTCCCCAAATCAAACATGCATTTTCATGCCCCTGGGCCTTTGCGCAGGCTTCTCCCCACCCACAAAGGCTTTCTTCTCTTTTGCTTATCAAAATCTTACTCATCCTACAGATCAGCTGTCACCTTTCAAACGCAGGGCTCCCGAATCACCACTCCTTTCTCCCATCTCGAGAATTAATGCTCCCTCTCCTGTGTGTCTTTAGTACTGGTTCATATCATCATCATCATAGCAGCTACTATTTGCTAGTGCCTGTTTTGTTCCAGGCACTGTTTTCGGCTCAGGACATACACTAGCTCAGAGCCATCTTACGACAACCCCTCAAGGTAAATGATAATAATGGTAAATACTTCTACAGTACTCACTCTGTGCCAGGCACTATGCAATGTGGTTTACGTGCACTACCCTTTTAATTCTGTACAACCACCTTGTAAGGTAGGTACCAGTATTTTATTTTTATTTTTATTATTAAAAATAATACCATCAACCAACTCACACCAGGTATGTACCATTCTTATTGCCTATTTACAATTAGGGAAGAGGAGCTTAGAGAAGTTAAGTGACCTTCATGAGATCACAGAGCCAGTGGGGCTGAAAGGCAGTATGGCTCCGGAGTCAGTCATGCTGTAGACATTATGCATAGTTGACTTTGTTGTCAAAGGAACCGAAGCTCAGAGAAGTTAAGGAATTGCCCCAAGGTCATGCATTTAAGTGGCAGACATTAGAGCCAAACCAAGCCTGCCAGACCCCAGGTCTATGTGCCCCTTCTTACTCTGAACTACCTTTCTGTCTAGTAGGCGTTGGCAAACTTTTTTGTGTAAAGACCAAATTGAAAATATTTTAGACTTGGTTGCAACTTTATGTTGCAGCAAGAAAGCAGTCATAGGCAACATGTCAATGAATGGGCATGACCGTGTTCCAATAAAATGCTATTTATGAACCCTGAAATTTGAATTTCATGTAATTTTCACGTCATAAAATATTTTCCTCCTTTGGATTTTTTTCAACCATTAAAAAATGTAAAAACTCCCTGTAATCCCAGCTACTTGGGAGGCTGAGGCAGGAGAATCGCTTGAACCTGGGAGGCGGAGGTTGCAGTGAGCTGAGATCATGCCACTGCACTCCAGCTTGGGTGACAGAGTGAAACTCCCTCTCAAATAAAATAAAATAAAATAAAATGTAAAAACCATTCTCAATTTATGGCCCATACAAAAACAGGTGGCGGGCTGGGTTCAGCCATGGATGAACCATAGTTTGACAACCTTAATTTATAGCATCGTGACGTTACAGAATGATTAGATAGGCATGATTTGCCTTTTTGCTCTCTTTTTCCTAGAATAGTTCAGCTCAGGCCCCAAAAATGGATACCCAACTGAGAAAACACGAGTCCTTTGGTAAACAAGATCCACATTCCCTAAAAGAAGTTCAGAGACCACGTGTCCTTCCCTGAGCGTACCTCCTGGGGTTGCACCCTCAACTCCAAGCAGTTTTTCAGGGTATTCCAATTATTTTGAGAAAAGTAGTAGGAAATGCATTTCCCCATCACTTTAGTTTTGAGATGAGGTTGTAAGGGTGCTCTGGGCAGTTGTCTAGCTGGCTAGTCTTGTATTTGACTCTGAAATTGAACCAGGCTAAGAACTCTAGACCTCAGGCAATGATTCCTTGATCGTGCTCCTGGAGTGGAAGAGACCAGTCAGGGCAGAGTTGCTGGACCAGAGGAGGGGAAGGGGACCACGGTCCTGGCGTGGTTGGGAGTCAGAGGGCAGGACACACGGCTCAGAGAGGTTTCAGAGTTTAATATGTTGAACTAATAAAAGGCTTCAGGACTTGGCAATGTTTTGTTTGAATTCAACTACAAAGGGGTTTAATATGCTTCAGGCTTAGGAATATAAATACTGCTTAACATTTTTTATTCTGGTGAACTTATGTTAAAAGTTGCAAACCAGCATTTTTTTTTTTTTTAATAGAAACAGGGTCTTGCTATGTTGCCCAGGCTGGCATTGAATTCCTGGCCTCAAGTGATCCTTCTACATCAGCCTCCCAAAGCACTGGGATTACAAGCGTGAGACACTGTGCCTGGCCAAGCAAACCAGCATCTTGCAAACAAACTTTCAGAACAAAATCTGTTTCAGAGATGATCTATGTATGAAAATACACTGACTTATAAATGATTTCTTTTTGTGATTTTGAGAGAAAATTTAGTGATTATTTGTAGCAATTAGCAACACAGTAGGGGGAATTATTCAGATAGGATTCAGATTAGTGAAATAAACTCTTGCAAGTAAAACTTATAAAATACCACTTGAGAAGATGTTCACCGCAAAGGTGGTAACCTTATTTTTAAAAATGTTTTTTATTGAAGTTTTGTCTAAGTGAACACCTCATGGGTATACAGCTTGGTGGATTTTCACAAACTGCACACACTTGTGAAACCAGCATCCAGATCAGGAAGCAACAGATGTCCTTTAAAACATAAAGCACTTGAGCCGGGCATGGTGGCTCACACCTGTAATCCGAGGACTTTGGGAGGCCAAGGTGGGCGAGTCACCTGAGGTCAGGAGTTTGAGACCAGCCTGACCAACATGGTGAAACCCTGTCTCTACTAAAAATACAAAATTAGACGGGCTTGGTGGCATGCACCTTGTAATCTCAGCTACTCGGGAGGCTAAGGCAGGAGAATCGCTTGAATCCGGGAGGTGAAGTTGCAGTGAGCTGAGATCGCGCCATTGCATTCCAGCCTGGGCAAAATAAGTGAAACTTCATCTCAAAAAAAAAAAAGAAAAAAAAAAAATCAAGAACTGGTTTATTTGTAGGAAGAGGAGTGGAGACCTGATCTGAAGAGCTGGTTACAACCTGGAGCGGTGGCTCACGCCTGTAATCCCAGCACTTTGGGAGGCTGAGGCAGGTGGATCACGAGGTCAGGAGATCGAGACCATCCTGGCTAACAGTGAAACCCCGTCTCTACTGAAAATACAAAAAATTAGCCAGGCGTGGTGGTGGGCGCCTGTAGTTCCAGCTACTCGGGAGGCTGAGGCAGAATTGCTTGAACCCGGGAGGTGGAGGTTGCAGTGAGCCAAGATCGCGCCACTGCACTCCAGCCTGATGACAGAGTGAGACTCCATCTCAAAAAAAAAAAAAAAAAGTTACTTACCTATACCTTACATATATAAAGTTATATCTCTACACATACACATATGTACATATATGTAGCTAATTATGGTGAAATACGGAACTAACCCACAGGCAATGAGGAATAGCTGTGCAGTTAGGAATTGTTGAAACAGTGGAAATCTATTTAGCTGAAATCTAGCAAGTGTGTAGACAATGTTGAAATTTAAAAAAGCTTAAATCTGAAAAATATTTAGAAGATACATACAAGTGTCTATTTGTTAGATAGTGAAAACCGGTAAGATTTTGGAGTGAAAAAGTTTAGAGATGGTTACACTGCTTTTTTCTAAAGTTGCTTAAGATTTTTGGAATTGCTTCCCTTCCCCCACAAGAACAAAGCACTGGCTGGGCATGGTGCCTCACGCCTGTAATCCCAGCACTTTGGGAGGCCGAGGTGGGTGGATCACCTGAGGTCAGGCGTTTGAGACCAGCCTGGCCAACATGGCGAAACCCCTTCTCTACTACAAATACAAAAAACTAGCTGTGCATGGTGATGGATGCCTGTAATCTCAGCTACTCAAGAGACTGAGGCAGGAGAATCACTTGAACCCAGGAGGCGGAGGCGGCAGTGAGCCAATATCATGCCACTGCATACAAGCCTGGGGGACACAGTGAGACTCCGTAAAGGAACAAAGCACTCAGCCCCACTTCCCAGTTGGGGAGCCCCCTGCATGGGCTCACCCATCCTGAGAAAGGCTGGCTTTTGCTGTGATGTCCCTGCTAGGCTAGGAAGGGGCTATTGAAGGTGCAGGCTAGAGATTGCTAGAGGTTGCTGAGGAGCGTGGTGACTTCCTGGCCATTTAATTGTGTTAGATTCATAGTGGAATCCATTTCCTTACTGAACGAATCGGCTGCTACCAGCACAGGTCCTTTGTCCAAAGCTCCTTGAGGAGGATGACATTTAGATATATTGTCTATAATTGATAGGTCACCCCCAACTGGTGATGGACTCATATTTTTTAAAAAGACAGCTGAGGATTCCATCAGCATTTTGAAGTGAGCTACCTCCACCAAAGCCCAGCTAACTTCAAACCTGCAATAATAACAATCAGTTAATAGTAGTCATAATTTCACTTTAGCTCTATATTATGCTGTATTGTTATAAAAAGACTTTCTTGCAAAACCAACAAGAGAGCATTTCCAAACGTACAAAGTATTGTAAAAGTACAAACCGAAATTATTTCCGTATTGTTACCATTTCCACCTAATCCTTATGAGCTCCCAGTGAAGAAGGCAGCGCAGATCTCATTCCATTTTTCAACTGAGAAGATGAGCCATTTCGGCAGAGTGGTAGTTTCTGTGTCAGATGTACGTAGAGGTATTTTGGGAACACAGCAGGGGGCATCTGATCTGGCAGGGGCTGGGGATCGCTGGTGGTCAAGGAAGGCTTTCCAGAAGGAGTGTGAGTTGGGGGCTGAGTGAAGAGCGGGTCTTTCCAGCCAGTAGGATGGCACAGAGCGAGCCTGTGGAGGGCGTCAGGTGGAGAATGAGTGTCTGTTAGCACGGCCGTTAGAATTGAGTCCAAAAGGAAACCAGGATTTCCTACTGGACAGCCCTCAGCTCTCCGGAGGAGGAAATGGGTTAGGATGTCTCTTCCCCTAATCCCTCACTTGTGTGTATCTTGGTCTGTTTGCCAGAGTGGGCAGAAAGGCCCAACCCTGTTGCTTTTGCAACATGAAGCCTCCCTTCCCTCCTCTGTCTCTGTGCGTGTGAACCCTGGAGGCCTGTTGAGGGACCCTTTTCTGTGAAAATGGTAGAAAGAGAAAAAGGGCAAGAGCATCAAATTACAGAGACCCCGGAGGCTCTGGAGGTAAAGGCTCATTGATTCTATCTGATTCAAGGCCTGAGAAGAACAGCCTGGAGAGCCACTCAGTGTCGTCACCCATGACGCTCTCGTAACTCTTCCGTACGAAGAGACATACTTGGGCCACTCTTGCCAGTTAGCCACTTGGGAAATACCATGGAAGACTCACTTTTTTCACCCAGAAGCCCTTCTAGGGAGAATTTCTTTAGGAGAAATTCGCTGAAATCAAGCCCATCAGACTCACATGCTGATGATGTAACTCGAGGCGGCTCACTCCTGGACACATGTGACCCATTCTGAAGATTATCTGTCGTGTCCATATAGGGTATGGCTCTGCCTCGGACCGCAGCTCCTCCCTTACTTCCCCTCCTCCCCCAGCTCCATATTTAGGCATCTTCCAAGGCTCCTCCTGTCCTCAAGGCTTATCATCCATCTTTACTGCCGCACGGTAATGCAGTGGTTTATGTTTTGTATTCACAGCAGCAGGTACTTTGGCTTCAGTTTTAATAAAACTGTCAAGAACTACTTTACAGTTTATGAAACTGAGGCCCTGAAAGCTGACTTGATGAGCCACTTGGGGTCAGAACTGGCTGGCACCTGAGGGTCACTTGATGGAACAGAGATGTTTTCACCTTTCTGACTCGCTGGGTAGCAAAGCTTAGACAGGAGTCTCTCTCTTTCTCTTTCTCTCTTTTTGTAGCCATGTCTGGGTGTGATACACACAGAACACCCTTTGTTGGAGAAACCTCTTTTGTGCTACTTTAAATTCCCTACTTAGCGTTAATAACTGTTTATCATTATATTTAGTAATTGTTATTTCAGAATATTATTAATAGGGACTACTTACTGTGTGTTTACTATGTACATACAGTATGTTTATATTACGCACCTGCTAAGAATTTTGCACTCTAGGCCAGGCGCAGTGGCTCATGCCTGTAATCCCAGCACTTTGGGAGGCTGAGGCAGGCAGATCACTTGAGCCCAGGAGTTTGAGAGCAGCCTGGCCAACATGGTGAAACCCCGTCTCCACTAAAAATACAAAAATTAGCCAGGCATGGTAGTGGGCGCCTGTAATCACAGCTACTCAGGAGGTTGAGACAGCAGAATCACTTGAACCTGGGAGGCAGAGGTTGCAGTGAGCCGAGGTCACACCACTTCACGCCAGCCTGAGCGACAGAGCGAGACTCAAGTCTCAAAAAAAAAAAAAAGAAAGAATTTTGTGCTCTAAGCTTTAAGCTTTAAGCACACTTAAATACTCTCAACAACCTGTGATGCAGATATAATATTATTGCACTGATTTTACAGAGGAGGAAACTGAGGCTTAAGGAGGTTAGAAAATCTTCCAAGTTCGTCACATAGGTAGTCGGTTGGGCAGCTCGGATTCAATGCCAGGTTTACCTGACTTTAAAGCCCATGACCTTAACAATTATGCCTTATTAATTTCCTTTTGCAGATATTCACTCAGAAAATTTGGCTTTAGCTCAGTCAGTTTATTGGAGAGTTTATTCAAATAACTGAAAGGACTGGGTGTGGTGATTCATGCCTATAATTCCAACACTTTGGGAGGCTGAGGCGAGAGGATCACTTGAGCCCAGGAGTTCGGGACTAGCCTCAGCAACATAGTGAGACCTTGTCTCTATACAAACTAAACAAACGTAGCCCATCACAGTGGTGAGTGCTCGTAGTCCTAGCTACTTGGGAGGCTAAGCTGGGAAGATCACTTGAGCCTGGGAGGTGGAGGCTGCAGTGAGCCACCATCGTACTCTGTCTCCAGCATGGGAGATAGAGCAAGACTCTGTCTCAAAAAATAAATAAAGGTGGCCAGTGGTTGGGTGCGGTGACTCATGCCTGTAATCCCAGCACTTTGGGAGGCCTAGGCGGGTGGATCGTTTGAGGTCAGGAGTTCAAGACCAACCTTGGCAACATGGTAAAACCCCATCTGTACTAAAAATACAAAAATTAGCTGGGTGTGATGGTGCATGCCTGTAGTCCCAGCTACTCAGGAGACTGAGGCATAAGAATTGCTTGAACCTGAGAGGTGGGGGTTGCAGTGAACTGAGATCGAGCCACGGCACTCTAGCCTGGGCAACAGAGCAAAACTCCATTTCAAAAAAATAAAATTAAGATAAATAAATAAATAAACAAATAAGTGCCTGAAGTGTGTACATTTTTCCTAATTCTGGCCCTGCTACACTGGGGTCAAATAAAACTTAAGGCCAAATAAATAAATAAATAAATAAAATATGGAGGAAATAGGCAATAATAATAATAAAAATAAATAATAGCACAATATTTGATATTTAAATGCTCGTTTAAATTCTCAAAAATGAAATATTAAAACGCACAATGCAATAATTGCGCTCCAAAAAAAACAAAAAACTTAAGGCCAGGCATGGTGGCTCATGCCTGTAATCCCAGCACTTTGGGAGGCTGAGGTGGGAGGATCACTTGAACTCCGGAGTTTGAGACTAGCCTGAGCAATATAATGAGACTGCCAACTCCATTTATAAAAAATAAGATAATTAAATTAAATAAAAAAACGTAAAAATATCTTAAGAGTTCTTGGCTCTGGACTAAGTCACAAATGCATATATTTAAGTTGCCACTTGGTCTAAGGATCTAATGTCTAACTAAAGCCTATGGAGCCCTCAAGGAGTCCTTCCTCAAAGGTCTAGTCTCAAATGGGGTCCATGACCATGGTGTGTGACAGTAACCTGGTGTCAGTCTGGAGAAAGAGTCCAGGTAAACATTTGGCAAAGTGGTCCCTCCACTACGGACATTCAGTATTTGGTGTTTCAGATGGTAGTGAAGTGGATAACTTGATGGCTTCCTGTAATTCCCAGATGCCAGGCTTTGTGCTAAATCAGACTCTTCACATTCTGAATCCTTACAATGATCACATGAAGAAAGTCCTTTTCTTATTTTCATTTCTATGACAAAATCAAGGTTCAGAGAGGTTAAGTAATTTGGCCAAGGTCACTTGGCTTACATGTGAATTTTTAAATAAAATATATTTAAAATATATTTTAATGAATATATTCACATATTCATTAAAAACATGAATATGTGAATATCATGTGAATTATTTATTTGGCTAACTCATTTGCAAAGGCTATTAGGTATAATTAAACAACAGAGACCGTGGGTTGACAAGGATAAAAATGTCTTGGCTGCCGGGCGTGGTAGCTCACGCCTGTAATCCCAACACTTTGGGAGGCTGACAGGAGGGTCTTTGAGGCCAGGAGTTCACGACTAGCCTGAGCAACATAGTGAGACTGTATCTCTACAAAGAAAGCAAGAAATTAGCCAGGTTGGTGGCACACACATGTAGTCCCAGCTACTCGGGAGGCTAAGGTGGGAGGATCACCTGGGCCCAGGAGGTCCAGGCTGCAGTGAGCCGTGATAACACCACTGCACTCCAGCCTGGGCAACAGAGTGAGATCCTGTCTCCGAAAAAAGAAAAAGAAAAAGAAATGTTTTGGAAAGGAATGCCAGGATTTAGAGAAGTGACTTAAAAATTATGTCTTACATCAGACTTGTAGGTTTGCTTTGTATTGTCTTGCATGACACATGTCAGGAAGATCGTCAAGGAGGGGAGTTTATAAGCCCAGATCGCAGTAATAACCTTTACTCTGAATTTTGGTCTGAAAGACTTTTCCTTCGTCTGGAGCTGGGCTGGCTTTGTGATACCGTGCCGCAGCAGACCCGACAGTGTCTCCAAGGCAGAGCTCATTGCCTGGAGTTTTCCCACTGCACTGAACGAGAATTTATTTGGCCTTTCACGAAATTCAGATTGTTCCATTTATGCAGTCCTGTTTAAGTGACAGGCACTGAATATGGCTGCTTTCAGGCAAGTTATTTTGTTTGACTAGGGGCCTAGCAGAGTTTGGGATACACAGATGGCCATCCAAAAATGTTAAAAGAAAGAAATAACTTGATCCTCACAGCATCTCTGAGAAGTGGTTCCTAAATTTATCACAATCTTGCAGATGTGTAAGCTGAGGCGTGGAGTTCAAGCAGTGTGCTCAAAGCCATGTGTAGGTGACAGTACCTGATTTCAGATGCAGATAACTCTAAGGCCAGTCTGCTGCATCTCTTACCAGTTTTTGGAAAAACCTCAAGGGAAAAACCACAGCAAATTTTTAGAGTTCTAGTAATTTCTTTTCCCCTATTACAACACGTATTCCCATAAACCAAGGACTGTGTGATTAGTCAATAAACAAAAAGAAATGCATAAAGTATCTGTCACTCATAACATTCTTGTTTCTTGCAGTTTCCAAGGTGGCTAGATCCATCAGAAACTGAAGCCGCGGAGAACGCTCTCAGGGGCCTTTGCCACTTCTTGGAGTAGAAGCCGACAGAGACCTGTTTGGAAACATCTCCTTCACACACCAGGTTGCTACCGAGGTCTTTTTCATGTTGCAATCAGAACAGTTGCTTGTGTTTTTTAGGGCTTGAATGATTTTAGAGATAAAGTCAGCTTCTGCTTCTTGACTGGGAGGCGTTGTGTGTGTGTGTGTGTGTGTGTGTGTGTGTGTGTGTGTGTGTGTGTGTTGGGCGAAGACAGATCTAAGCTCTCCCTGAGAGGGGAAGAGTAGATTGCACAAGTGGGGTTGGTTGGCTATACAGAGATTGCCCCACATTTAATCTGTTTGCCAATGAGGAAGCCTCTTATCTTCAAAAAAGGCAAGAAAGAAAGATTTCATTTTCCCCCTTCTCTTTCTGTTCCAGTTGAAGACTGGGCTTTGGAGGTTTTCAAAGTAGACAGTGCTTGGATGGGCGGGGAGAAGTAACATTCTGCAAATCGCCGTCAGAGGTCCTGAGGACACAGACCTACCTGGCTTGCCTTCCCCTTGCTGAATGGCGTGTGCTGCAGCCGCCCACTGAGGGCTCTTTTCCCTGGGATTCTGGACTTGCGAGTAGGACAGCAGGCTGGGAAGATGCTGAGTTCCATCAAGTGTGTGTTGGTGGGCGACTCTGCTGTGGGGAAAACCTCTCTGCTGGTGCGCTTCACCTCTGAGACCTTCCCGGAGGCCTACAAGCCCACAGTGTACGAGAACACGGGGGTGGACGTCTTCATGGATGGCATCCAGATCAGCCTGGGCCTCTGGGACACAGCCGGCAACGATGCCTTCAGAAGCATCCGGCCCCTGTCCTACCAGCAGGCAGACGTGGTGCTGATGTGCTACTCTGTGGCCAACCATAACTCATTCCTGAACTTGAAAAACAAGTGGATTGGTGAAATCAGGAGCAACTTGCCCTGTACCCCTGTGCTGGTGGTGGCCACCCAGACTGACCAGCGGGAGATGGGGCCCCACAGGGCCTCCTGCATCAATGCCATGGAAGGGAAGAAACTGGCCCAGGATGTCAGAGCCAAGGGTTACCTGGAGTGCTCAGCCCTTAGCAACCGGGGGGTACAGCAGGTGTTTGAGTGCGCAGTCCGAACTGCCGTCAACCAGGCCAGGAGACGAAACAGAAGAAGACTCTTCTCCATCAACGAGTGCAAGATCTTCTGAACCCCAAGAGACTTCACACAACACTTATGTATGCACCCCAAAGACTAATGGGGAGAGGGAGGGCCGGGAAGCCAGGAAAGCTTGGTGTTTTCTCTGGGTACTCCCCAAGCAGTGTCTGCTTTAGGATACAGTTATTGATGAGGCCTGGCCACTGGATGTTTTCACTAACTACACTCTACAAGTGAACTCCTTGCCTGGGCCGGTCAGAAAATCCCTTGGGGAACTGTAATGACTATTCCATTTTTGATTAAAATAGTGAAATAGTCTCCATCATTTTGGACGATGAAGTGAGTTTTTCAAAGAATTCCATATTTAAAGACACATTTTATTTAACTAATAACAAAATGGATTGCTTTTGTATATATTTAGTTTTCACACTCGGAAAATCTTCTCCTACATCCTCGAAAACATAACCTCCCGTGTGAGTGAAATACCTGTACGGAGCTCTGCCATATGCTTGTGGTGTTATTATTTTCACCTCAAGTAGAAAGTCTGTTGAAACCACTTGGCTGCTGGATTTAAATGGGTAATCAAATGTAAAAATGACCATAAATGAATCTTTGCAATTTGTTTTCTACCTACCTGTTATTCAGAGTTGGATATAAAATACAGTTCCATAGGATATCCTAATACTGCCTAATAATTTTAAAGTTATCACTGTATTTTTCTGAAATGATAAAACATCATTCATTTATTTACAATATTGTCTTTCACTCAGCTCCAGTTATGCACTAAATATTCTCCTCTCATTCACCATGACTGATTGAAACACCATCTTTCAGGTAGAGAATCAGACTGCTCCAAGCAATAGCAACAGAACTTGAAACAGAAGGGAGAGAGTGTCATTTTCACCTCTGGTAGGGTGGTTCCCAGGTGACTGCAGGTCCTGTGAAAGACAGTGGGCTCAAAGTTCTGTTAACTTGACAAATTTCTTATAAATTTGTCTAAACTGAGCTGTTGTGGCAATATAATTTATGAATTGTAGGATCTAATTAGGATTATTGGGAGGGTATCTACATATATATGTGTATGTAAGGGAAAAGGTAGAATTTACAGCCTTCAAAAAAGAAAAATCAAATTCCAAACCCAGGAAAAAGAAAGCTCTATAGCAACTGCTCAGATAACAGGAAGTTATCAGGGGAAATACTGAATAAATAGATACACACATACTCACACACAACCTGCTCTCACACACACAACTCAAACCCCATTCTATCGAATAGTTTAAAAGCAATGGTGGGCCGGGCGCGGTGGCTCAAGCCTGTAATCCCAGCACTTTGGGAGGCCGAGACGGGCGGATCACGAGGTCAGGAGATCGAGACCATCCTGGCTAACACGGTGAAACCCCGTCTCTACTAAAAAATACAAAAAAATTAGCCGGGTGAGGTGGCGGGCGCCTGTAGTCCCAGCTACTCGGGAGGCTGAGGCAGGAGAATGGCGTTAACCCGGGAGGCAGAGCTTGCAGTGAGCTGAGATCTGGCCACAGCACTCCAGCCTGGGTGGCAGAGCGAGACTCCGTCTCAAAAAAAAAAAAAAAAAAAAAAAAGCAATGGTGTTGCTCATCTGTTAAAGTTGAGAATAGAGGACTACATAACTTAAGGTAGAAATTGCAAAGGCTGGGCTGGGTGCGGTGGCTCGTGCCTATAATCCCAGCACTTTGGGAGGCTGAGGTGGGTGGATCATGAGGTCAGGAGTTCGAGACCAGCCTGGCCAGCATGGTGAAACCCGTCTCTACTAAATATACAAAAATTAGCTGGGTGTGGTGGCACATGCTTGTAGTTCTAGCTACCTGGGAGACTGAGGCAGAAGAATTGCCTGAACCCGGGAGGAGGAGGTTGCAGTGAGCCAAGATTGTGCCACTACACTCCAGCCTGGGCAACAGAGGGAGACTCCATCTCAAAGAAAAAAAAAGAAAGAAAGAAAGAAAGAAATTGCAAAGGCTGGAGCCTAGATAGATCAATCAATTACTGCTCTAATCAAAACTTAGAAACACTCTGAACCACCTTTATGAAGGTACATCATTGTTATGGGTTAATGTGACTATTACACACAAAAGGTAAGGTGGCTGGCATAAATGACTTTGATTAGAGTTATGTTGACATAGCCAAACCAGTTTCTCTGTTCCCTTGTGTGGTCAATTCCTTACAGCTATAATCAGTATCAAAAACCAAATGTGTGCTCATTCACACATTGCTTTCTCCTTCTCTCTCTCCTCCTATCCACAGCCAGTAAAAGGCCTGGGACTGGGGTCTTAATCTCCGGTGGCAGGATTGCCTCGGTTCCCTGGGGGCTGACACAGTTGCCTTCACCCAGACTTCTCAGCACTCCAGGCTTGTACTCACCTCTGAGTCACCTGCCTCCCTTGATTCGAGAGCCCTGTCTCTAGTTCTCAGCCCAGGGTGGGGAGGGGGAGCTTGAAAGATGACTGAGCAGGGGAGGAGAAGGGATCTCATATCCTCTGATATCCCTGGGATTCTCTTCTTCTCTCTCAACACACAGAGTCTTAAATCACGAAATGCAGGTGTTCAGGGCCAGCCTTTGTGGTGAGAGGTATTTAACATGTCAGTGGGAAGGAATTTCTATTCACTGCAGTGGGCTGTCCCCAAGGCTTTTCTTTCTCTCTTGTTGAAGAGAGACGGGTGGGTATCTGAAAGTGGGAAGGGCCACCATACATGATCCTAAGTAAGGGAAAAGGAGGTGGTTCCACGGTGGCAGCACAGCAGGAAGGGAAGACCAGAGACAGCACAGTCAAATGGCTTTGCTGTCACCTGGCCAAGGACACACAGGTGAGACCTCCACCTGTTGGCAGGAGCCAAACTTAACAGCTCCCTCTGAGAAGCCTCACACCTGAGACCAGGAATCTATGTGTAAACCCTTTCCAGTGGCGGAAGCTGGCAGAAATGGAGCCAATAAGTGTCTTTCTTCCTGCTAGACTGCTGTTCTTGAAGGCAGCACTGGCTCCTGGTGTCCTCAGTGTCCCCAGGGCTCAGCACAGGGAAGGCAATGGAGCTAAAGTTGTGTTGAACTGAACTGGAAAGAAAGACAGTAATTGGGCTTCTGTGCCACACAGTGGTTATAGAAAGGAAGCAGACGCTCACTAGCCTTGCAGGAGTAAGAAGAAAAACAGGTCATCTGGGTAGAATCCATGTGTTGTGTGTTCTACATGAGCACATACTTACTTTTGCCTGCCTAGATGCACACACAGGTTTCTTATACTTCAAAATTTGTGGTACCTTTCTGTAAACTATTGCATATTGATTCTTAACTATTCCAAGTAGCAACATTAAATATGTTCTTGATGACATTAAAGAGTTAATTTTCATGGTCAGGTAATTCATTCTTGCCTCTGTCAGTCTGGGCTGTTATAGTAGAAAACCACAGACTAGGGGGCTTCAACAACAGAAATTTCTCTCTCACAGTTCTGGAGGCTGGGGAGTCCAAAGCCAGGGACAGCATGGTTGGGTTCTGGTGAGACCCCTCTGCCGGGTTTGCAATGGCTGTCTTCTTGCTGTGTTCTCACATGGTGGAGCAAGAGATCATCTTGGCCGGGCGCGGTGGCTCAAGCCTGTAATCCCAGCACTTTGGGAGGCCGAGACGGGCGGATCACGAGGTCAGGAGATCGAGACCATCCTGGCTAACACGGTGAAACCCCGTCTCTACTAAAAAATACAAAAAACTAGCCGGGCGACGTGGTGGGCGCCTGTAGTCCCAGCTACTCGGGAGGCTGAGGCAGGAGAATGGCCTAAACCCAGGAGGCGGAGCTTGCAGTGAGCTGAGATCCGGCCACTGCACTCCAGCCTGGGCGGCAGAGTGAGACTCCGTCTCAAAAAAAAAAAAAAAAAAAAAGAGATCAACTTTCTGGTGTTTCATCTTCTAAGGACACTAATCCCATTCATGAGGGCTCAACCCTCATGATCTAATACTTCCCAAAGTCCTCACCTTCAAATGCCGTCACACTGGGGATTAGGCCTCAACATTTCGAGATTTGTGGGGACACAAACATTCCATCCATAGCAATTCTATTCTGTCTAACTTTACACTGACTAGTTAACTGGGCAGCAGAATCCAGTGTGGTAACAAGAAATCTAGAAGCATCCTGATTAAGTTTGTTCAGTGCTTCAGATGTGCTGTGCCAGCCACTGTGTGAAGCACTCTTTTGCCACATGTGTGTAGGCCCACATTATACCGAGTCCCATCTTACATGAGGAAACTGAGGCTCAGCATGTTGATGTGACAAGGCCGAGCCCATGCAGCAGGTGAGTGGCTGCCCCAGGAGTCTCAAGTAGGTCTGTGTGACTCCAAAGCTCTGCTCAAAACCATCTGCCCCACTTCCTCCCAGAGCAGCTTGACTGAATGGCTTCGCCACATCCGACCTCATGTAGCTTGCGGCCCTGCCCCCGTCAGTCAAGTAGCCTGTATTTTTAAAAATATATTTTTAAATAAAATTTTCCAAGTCTGACCTTTGTCCTCCCCTTTTCTTTCTGGCAATGAGAATGGGATCCACCTATATCACACAACACCATCATTTGCAAAGGTCTCCATTCCAACCCTTGGTATTTAAAGCATGATTCCAAAGGCTGATTGGATGTAAATTGGCAGAGATGAAATACACTATGATTTAATGTTATAAAAAGCTTGGGAAATATTCTCTTTCTCTTTTTTTATTAAAAAACTTTTTTTGAGATTGGGTTTTGCTCTGACACCCACAATGGAGTATAGTGGTGTGATCATGGCTCACTGCAGCCTCAACTTCTAGAGCTCAAGCGATCCTCCCACCTCAGCCTCCCAAGTAACTGGGACCACGGGTGCACGCCACCACACTTGGCTAATTTTAAAATTTATTGTAGAGACGGGGTCTTGCTATGTTGCCCAGATTGGTCTTGAACTCCTGGGCTCAAGCGATCTTCTCAACTTGGCCTCCCAGAGTGCTAAGATTACAGGTGTGAGCCACTGTGCCCAGCCAGTATTCTCTTTCTCTTCGTTTTTTTGTTGGTTGGTTGGTTGGTTGGTGTTTTTGTTTTTTTGAGGTGGAGTTTTGCTCTTGTTGCCCAGGCTGGAGTGCAATGGTGCAATCTCGACTCACTGCAACCTCTGCCTCCTGGGTTCAAGTGATTCTCCTGCCTCAGCTTCCCAAGTAGCTGAGATTACAGGCATGTTCCACCATGCCTGGCTAATTTTGTATTTTTAGTAGAAACGGAGTTTCACCATGTTGGCCAGGCTGGTCTTGAACTCCTGACCTCAGGTGATCCACCCACCTCGGCCTCCCAAAGTTTTGAGATTACAGGCATGAGCCACTGTGCCTGGTCAATATTCTCTTTTTCTTATCTCACTTTTCCACCCCTCAGGTTTCAGGTATTTCCTTTGAATAAAGGAGTGACAGGGGAGAGGAGAGTCTGCCTCTTTTCTTTCAAGGATTTGGTACTTAGGAGGGGCCCTTTACCCAGAATGAGATGTGATGGAAGGACCCACTTTGGCGCATCTGTAGAGTGACATGACAGAGGGGACTGGGCTCTGTGAGTGCTCAGCCCCAGTGTGAGAAAGCAATGCTTACAAGGTGAGTGGGATCAGTACAACTCAATAGTAGGAACCTACTTTTCCTGAGACTGTATCTGTCTGGATAAAGCAAAGAAACATAATCAATGGCAAAGATGTCAAGCAGGTTTTCACAGGAAATGATAAGCTCAAAAATTATTTGTGCTGTAAGTTCATAAAAAGTTATTGATTAAACCTAAAGTCTACATTAACTTTTTGATGGATTCTAAAATGCATCCTGACTTAGAACTCAATATTAATGGTGGATAGAAAGCCATGATGAGGGAGTGGAGAGACCATACAATTGTGATGTATTTTGGGGTCAGAAAATCCGGGTTGTGTGTCTTTCAGCCTTAGTGTCCCTCTCTTAAAGCAGAGATATGAATTCCTAGGATACTCTATAAATATTGGTACAATAATGATTGTGGACCAGGCTCGGTGGCTCACACCTGTAATCCCAGCACGTTGGGAGGCCGAGGCAGGTGGATCACTTGAGGCCAGGAGTTCAGGACCAGCCTGGATAACATGGTGAAACCCCATTTCTATTAAAAATACAAAAATTGGGCTGGGTGCGGTGGCTCACAGCTGTAATCCCAGCATTTTGGGAGGCTGAGGCGGGTGGATCACGAGGTCAAGAGATAGAGACCATCCTGGCCAACATGGTGAAACTCCATCTCTGTAAAAATACAAAAATTAGCCGGGCGTGGTGGCGGGCGCCTGTAGTCCTGGCTACTTGGGAGGCTGAGGCAGGAGAATCACTTGAACCGAGGAGGTGGAGGTTGCAGTGAGCCAAGATTGCGCCACTGCACTCTAGCCTGGCGACAGAGCAAGACCACGTCTCAAAAAACAAACAAACAAACAAACAAACAAACAAAATTAGCCAGCCATGGTGGTGGGCACCTGTTATCCCAACTACTCAGGAGGCTGAGGCAGGAGAATCACTTGAACCTGGGAGGCAGAGATTGCAGTGAGCTGAGATCGTGCCATTGCATTCCAGCCTACGTGACAAGAGCAAAACTGTCTCAAAAAAAAAAAAAAAAAAAAGAGAGAGAGAGAGACAGACATATAGAGATATTTCCCCTTTACAGTTACTTTTCAAAATGTCCCAGTTTTGGCCAGGAGTTTGAGACAAGCTTGACCAACATGGCAAAATCCTGTCTCTACTAAAAATACAAAAGTTAGCCAGGTGTGGTTTCAGATGTCTGTAAACCCAGCTACTCTGGAGGCCAAGGCAGGAGAATCACTTAAACCCAGGAGGCAGAGATTGCAGTGAGCCAAGATTGCACACTGCACTCCAGCCTGGGGGATAGAGCAAGACTATGTCTCAAAAACAAAAAACAAAACAAAAAACAAAACAAAACAAAACACAAAATGTTCCAGTTTTACCACGTAATTTTGGCATAATTAAACTTGACCAGCTAAAAATTATATCTATAATTATATTAAGTGTTCATTACACTTGCTAATTTAAGATGGTGACAACGATCCTTGTTACATACTGCGGGGAAATGGTGATGATGCGAACTTGGCAGTCTTCCTACAGGAGCTTCCTTTTGTCATTCTTCCCATAATAAAGTCTCAGGTAATTCACATCCCACTGTCCTGGCTGCTCTCTGCTTGCTGCCCCCACTTCCCCATTTCCATCTTCCACTTTTCCCTGCCCTCCTCTGCGCCTGGGAGGCTAAGCCTGTGGACTGAATCACCTGGATCTCTTCCTGCTTGTCTTCCACTTGAGTTCAACCAGTAGGACACTGGCAGGAAATCAGAGGGTAGTAGGGGAGAACAGCTGGGTGTTTTATCACTATACATTTCTGGCTTTGGTGCTACTTATTTGGCAATAGTCATGAGTCCCTCCGTGGCTCCAGCTCCTACTGGGAAGCTTCTCTTCCATGGCTCCAGCTTCCACTGGGCCCTAGGGCGGTACTTCCTCTCCTCGCCTTCAGCCCTACGCGGGGTAATGGCTTCCTGCTGGTCCTCGTCTTTGGATGCAGCAGCATCCTTGATGTGGTCCCTTGACCCTGACCTAGTAGTGATTTCATTCAAGTCTCTTCATTCGAACTACCTGGAATAAATTTCATTTCCTGTAGAACTCTGAGTGATGCACTCATTAGTTATCTACATAGTCTGTCATTAAATGATTACTCAAATCCCTACTGAAAGAGATGAGTTAGAGGTCTGGGCAATTGCCTTTTCCTGAGCCTCAAAACCTAGGAAATACAACTCAGTATCTATTTGCTTGGAAGAGAAAGGAGAAGGTTGGTTAATTCTAATCTGAATGAACAAAAGAATAGTTCTGGGATAGCAGCATTCAAAAATTGTGGATCTTCTAACAATATATTTATATTCAAGAAGCTCTGCTATTATCCATAATATATAAAGAATAACCATAAATCAATAAGAAAAACAGCCCAGTTTTAAACCAGATACTTCCCAGAAGAAAAAATATACATGACCAATAAACACTAGAAAAGATGCTTCATTTCACATGTACTCAGGGGAATGAAAACAAAACCTACCCATAAAATATCATTTTCAAACCACCATATTGGAAAGAGAATTAAAAAATATGACATTGGCTGGGCATGGTGGCTCATGCCTATAATCCCAGCACTTTGGGAAGCTGAGACTGCCCAACATGGTGAAACCCCATCTCTACTAAAAATACAAAATTAGCCTGGCATGGTGGCGCATGCATGCGTGTAATCCCAGCTACTCGAGAGGCTGAGGTAGGAGAATTGCTTGAACCTGGGAGGCAGAGGTTGCAGTGAGCTGAGACTGCACCACTACACTCCAGCCTGGGTTACAGAGCAAGACTCTATCTCAAAAAAAAAAAAAAAAAAAAAAAAAAAGCCAGTGTGGTGGCATGTGCCTGTAGTCCTAGCTACTGCGGAGGCTGAGGCAGAAGAGTCACTTGAACCTGGGAGGCAGAGATTGCAGTGAGCTAAGACCACATCATTGCACTCCATCCTGGGCAACAGAGCAAGACTGTCTCAAAAAAAAAAAAAAAAAAAAAAAAAAAAAAAAGGAAGGGGAAAGGCATGACACTATTGAGCATTAATAAGGAAATGAAGCAATAGGAACTCAGATGCTGCTTGCGGGAGTGTAAATTGGTATAAAATTTTGGCATTACCCAGTAGTGTTGAATATCCTATACTCTTAACCCAGAAATGTCATGCTCTAGGGATATGTTGGCATAGATTTTCTGGGAGACATATATGAAAATGTTATTAGTAGCATTGTAGGTAATAGCAAAAACTAGAAATGACCCAATGGCATCAATAGAGAATGGCTAAAAAATGGTGTATTCACACACGGAATACTATGCAGCAATAAAAAAAGAATAAATTTTAGATATACATATCAATACGAATGAACACAGACAATGTTGAAGGAAAAAAGCAAGTCGTAAAATAATATATGGAGCATAATTTCAGTTATATGAAGATCAAATGCAAGCAAAACATAATAGTATTAGGGTTAAAAATTGTTTTCCGCCGAGTGTGGTGGCTCACGCCTGTAAACCCAGCACTTTGGGAGGCTGAGGGGAGCGGATCACTAAGTCAAGAGATCGAGACTATCCTGGCCAACATGGTAAAACCCTGTCTCTACTAAAAACACAAAAATTTGCTGGGCATGGTGGCATGCACCTGTAGTCCCAGCTCCTCAGGAGGCTGAGGCAGAAGAATTGCTTGAACTGGGGAGGGGAGGTTGCAGTGAGCTGAGATGGTGGCACTGCACTCCAGCCTGGTGATAGAGCAAGACTTCATCTCAAAAAAAAAAAAAAAAAAAAAAAAAAAAAGTACAGAAATCATTAACACATCATTCAAGTAAGTGATTACTTCTTCTGGGGGAGAAAGGTGATCAGGGGCCCATAGGGGTGTCACAGGTATTGGTAATGTTCTATTTTTAAGTTTGGGACATGGGTACTTGAGTGTTCATTAATTTTTTTCTATTATTTATTCTTCAAAATATCCAGATATATTTTATGTACTCTTTTGTGTACATGATACAATTACTTTAAAAAAATTTAAAGTTCAAGTTCTAAAGCAAAATTGTCTGAACTTGAATCTCAGCTCTGCCACCTTCTATCAGTTAACTAACCTCTTACACAAGCTCTGCAGCCTTGTGTAAGTTAACTAGCCTCTCTGTGTGTCAGTTTCCTCATCTGTAAAATGGAGAAAATAATACAGTGAGCATTAAAGGAGCTAATGTGGGTAAAGGCTACACTATGTCTAGTACAATAATGGCAGCTATGCCATTCCATTGTTTTACACCTCAGAGCTGGCAGGATTCTGCTGTTTATGGATGAAGACACAGGTATTGAGACCATTGCCTGACCTGCCTAAGCTCACAAATTTGTGGCAGACCCAGACCACCTCACTCTTCCTACTCTTTGCTTCTCTTTTCTGTAAACTTCCTAAGAAGAGAGGAACCTGGGGTTTTTACTTGTTCACTTTTCATATATTTGCCTTTCAATCCATGTTTGCTGTACTTGAATTATTTCTAGTATTGTTTAGCACAAATAGGCACCTTTGAGTATCTCACAAAAGGGATCAACGGAGGCTCAATCCCTTATTGTATGTGAAGACATCTCCATTCACCAGTTTATTCATTCAGAATGTACTGAGTTCTTTAGGTTCTTTACGGGGTTGATTCAGGGAAAGTGGAGGACTCAATGACTAACAGAGCATCTCTCCATAGCTGGACTTGCTGCATTGTTTCCTAACTATTTACTTGTATTTCTATCATTGCACCTTGGCCTTAGTGTCAAGCTGTGCAATAGCCAAAGTTCCCACTTTCATGGAGTTTAAGGATTTAGTTAGGGATAGGGGTTCAAACAGTAGTTATAAAATAAATAGATAAGATCAATGTAGCTGGGTGCGGTGGCTTACGCCTGTAATCCCAGCACTCTGGTAGGCCAAGGTGGGCAGATCATGAAGTCAGGAGATCGAGATCATCCTGGCTTACATGGTGAAAACCTGTCTCTACTAAAATATAAAAAATTAGCTGGGCATGGTGGCAGGTGCCTGTAGTCCCAGCCACTCTGGAGGCTGAGGCAGGAAAATTGCTTGAACCCGGGAAGTGGAGGTTGCAGTGAGCCGAGATCATGCCACTGTACTCCAGTCTGGGCCACAGAGCAAGACTCTGTCTCAAAAAAAAAAAAAAAAAAAGAGCAACGAACAATGTAGATGGATGATGGGTGCTGTGAAGAAAATAAATTAGGAAAAGAGAGAGAGGATATTTAGTATTTTGGTAGGAGAGAGAGGCCTGATTGAGGAGAGGTCTGAATGATGTTGACAGACTGCATCAGTGATCTGGTTTTTTTTTTTTTTTTTTTTTTGAGACGGAATCTCACTCTGTCACCCAGGCTGGAGTGCAGTGGCCTGATCTCAGCTCACTGCAAGCTCCGCCTCCTGGGTTCACACCATTCTCCTGCCTCAGCCTCCCGAGTAGCTGGGACTACAGGCGCCCGCCACCTCGCCCGGCTAGTTTTTTGTATTTTTTAGTAGAGACGGGGTTTCACAGTGTTAGCCAGGATGGTCTCGATCTCCTGACCTCGTGATCCGCCCGTCTCGGCCTCCCAAAGTGCTGGGATTACAGGCTTGAGCCACCGCGCCCGGCAGTGATCTGGTTTTAACACAAACAACCCCTTTGAAAAAGAAAGCAGGCTTCGGTTTTTCCCTGTTGCCCTGAGAGGGACACACGTGCTTTTTGCCATGATGAGTGTTGGGTGTTGCACAGCGCCCTCCAGCAGCGACTGCCTTCACTGGGGATTCTAATCCATCTGTCTGCCTGCTGGGAACCACTGAACTGGGGCGGTTTCAGGGGATGGATTACAAATAGACCAGAACAGAAAATTGGTATGATTCATAGAAGCAGGGTGGTGCTGGGGGTTACACAGGCAAGCGGTTTCTAATGGATTCTGGACAAAAGGAAGGAAATGACTAGAACTCCGGGCCTACATAAGACTCAAAGTAGGCCGGGCGCGGTGGCTCAAGCCTGTAATCCCAGCACTTTGGGAGGCCGAGACGGGTGGATCACGAGGTCAGGAGATCGAGACCATCCTGGCTAACACGGTGAAACCCCGTCTCTACTAAAAAAAATACAAAAAAATAGCCGGGCGAGGTGGCAGGCGCCTGTAGTCCCAGCTACTCGGGAGGCTGAGGCAGGAGAATGGCGTGAACCCGGGAGGCGGAGCTTGCAGTGAGCTGAGATCCAGCCACTGCATTCCAGCCTGGGCGACAGAGCAAGACTCCGTCTCAAAAAAAAAAAAAAAAAAAAAAAAAGACTCAAAGTAGAGTGAAGAGCTCGCCTGCAGGGCCCTGAGAAGCGATTCCAAGAATCTGCGGGCTGAGCATGTATGTTTGTGGCAGCACAGGCTTGAGAAGCAGCGAGGTTGCAGCTTGCTGGAGCCCAGCTGTTGATGCAGTGGAGCGTCCTTCATAGCCATGTTTAAATAGAACATAGTAAGGCGGCCCAATCTGTCTGCAGAATTTTTTTTTTTTTTAGACGGAGTCTCGCTCTGTCGCCCAGGCTGGAGTGCAGTGGCCGGATCTCAGCTCACTGCAAGCTCCACCTCCCGGGTTCACGCCATTCTCCTGCCTCAGCCTCCTGAGTAGCTGGGACTACAGGCGCCCGCCACCGCGCCCGGCTAATTTTTTTGTATTTTTAGTAGAGACGGGGTTTCACCATGTTAGCCAGGATGGTCTTGATCTCCTCACCTCGTGATCCGCCCGTCTCGGCCTCCCAAAGTGCTGGGATTACAGGCTTGAGCCACCGCACCCGGCCTGTCTGTAGAACTTTTACACTAATTGAAACAGATAGGGGTGCAATTTTCGAGTTAGTCACCAGAGCTAACCCAAGGGCAGTCGTTGCATCCTTGCATTGTAGATCTGTTGTCTCGGGGAATTGACTTACTGGGGTGTTGGACTGAAGATATTTTTTAAAAAAGTTTTCAGACAGCCCTAGATAAATCACTGCACATGTGTACTTCTCAAATACATCTCCTCCCTCTCCGCTTTCTCTTCCTCCTCTTCATGGCTTCTGTCTGCAGCCTGGGGGTGCCTCTCTTACCCAACTTTGATTGCTCTAGCATCAAACGGTGCTGTGCCCATAGTAATGCTGAACCACATTTCTTAAGTGAATCAGTCCTCAGTCATCATCTCCGCACATTAATTCATTTAGTACTCTAAAATTTTCCAAAGTGCTTTTCCTTGTCTTATTATAATAATTGCCAGTATTTGCTCAGCACTCTAGAGGTTATAAAGTACTTTGTGTACGCTGTCTCCTATGACATCACAGCAATGCTGTGGGTTATCATTACTTGACTCATTTTGCAGGCAAGGAAGCTAAGGTTCAGGAAGGCTAAATGACTCATCTGTGCCCACGTAACTAATGCTTGGCAGAATCAGGATTTGTACTTAGATCTTTCGCTTCAAACTCCCTTTTTTCCATTTGATGATGCTTTCATCTGAGGCTCAGGATGACCCTGTGAAGTGTTAGTGTAAGAGATGAGGTCCAGGAGGGAGACATGGCTCATCCAGGCCACACACATGCCTTCACTGACCAGAAGTGAGATCTTCCATCCAAGCCTTGCCTGTCACTATTTTCACCCTTACCGTCAGAGCATATTTTTTTAACTGAACCCACTTACTGTGTGGTTGTCTGCTAGGCATTCATTGAGTAAACAGATATCGATGCTATCTCTGTTTAACAAATGGAATAGTCAGAAAGAAGGAAATAATCCATAAATCCAGGCCTCAAACTGTATTTGCCTTACTTCTCTGGATACTGCATGCAAACCCATACAATTTTTTTTTCCTCTCTAGTTAGTGTAGATCCTTTCATTGAGACCAAACCTAAATCAACATGGCAGAACATTTTCCCCTGCTTCTCTGTTATTTACTGGACTCCCATTTTCTGGAGTTGAAAGGGACCTCAGGGAGGATTTAACCCAATCCTATCATCTTACAGATGAAGAAACTGACTCTTCTCATTGCCCAAGATACACAGATGGCTTCGGGCAAGTCGGGACTTGAGGGCCAGGCTTCGGCTCTCAAGGGCCCTCACTTCTTCCTGCAGGCCTCGGAACTTCCAGCCTCTGACCTGGAGCTTTAGAGTCTGCCTATTCATTTCAGGTTTCTGTGATGGAAGTTTAAAGCCTTCTGGGCATGGTGGCTCACGCCTGTAATCCCAGCATTTTGGGAGGCCGAGATGGGCAGATCACCTGAGGTCAGGAGTTTGAGACCAGCCTGGCCAACACTGTGAAACCCCGTCTCTACTAAAAATACAAAAGTTAGCCAGGCGTGGTGGCAGGTGCCTGTAGTCCCAGCTACCTGGGAGGCTGAGGCAGGAGAATCACTTGAACCTGGGAGGGAGAGGTTGCAGTGAGCCAAGATCATACCACTGCACTCCATCCTGGGTGACAGAGAGAGACTCCATCTCTCAAAAAAAAAAAAAAAAAAAAAGAATGAAAATGTCAGAGACAAAGGCCAGCACATGAAACCAGTAAGAGTAGAGAACAGGAAGACACAGGACATGCTAGTCAGCCAGAAACACTGCCTGGCTTATTAGCAATAAGCTCAACCGCTAGAGCTGTGGGTCCCGAACAACTCAGGCTGGGGCTTTGTGTGTTCAGGGGCACCCCAGGGATCCTCTCCCACCCTTCTCCCCAAATGCTCCTCAGGAACATCTGCAGTCTAGCCTGGTTGGCACAAGTGAAAGAAATCATAACAGAAAGAGATTCTTTATATTGATGTTTTTCTAGGTCTATCCTAAGAAAACCCACAAATATTGCACATTCATTGGTGAAAAGATTAGAAGCAATGAAACAAAAAGATGATAATAAAAATCACTTCAATAACCACTGTTACATCTTTTTTTGTCTCTACCCTTCCAGACTTTTTCTTATCCACATATGTGTGTAGTTTTACAAAAATAGGCTCGTATGTTGCAATCTGATTTGCCATCTGCTTTTTTCATTTATTCTATTGTGAACAGCTTTCAGTATCAGTATGTTAACGAATATACATACTCCTACACTGTGTAATGGCAGTGTGTTAGTTAGCCTAGATTTTTTCAAGGAACCTGTAACTATGTTTGTTTACTGTATTCATGGGCTTCTAAGGTGGGTGTGTGTGTATGGGTGTGTGCATGCACATGTGTGTATATATATACACACACATATATATGGATACACATATATATAAATAGCCTTGCTTAGGCTCATAGTAATAACTTCAGACATATCCAGCACTATGTATTTTACATATATTATTTTATTTACTTCTTGTAAGCACCCAAGATAAAAGTACAATTTTCATCCCCACTTCGCAGATGAGAAAAGTTACTCAAGGTTAGACACTGCATGTGGTAGAGTCAGGATTCAGTCCAGGCAACCTGGCCCCCAGCCTGGCCTCCTGACTACCACCCTTCCAATAATGGGCCCACCTATTTGGTTACACACTCTAACTCCTTGGTTACATAAACTGGGAAGGCCTATAGGGAACATCCAGTCCCAGAAAGAAAAATTTTAGTATGACAGATGTCCATACTAAAATGTCATAAAAGTATGACAGATGTCCATACTAAAAGAAGTCCAGAGAGTTCTTTTTTTTTTTTTTCTCTGAGATGGAGTCTTGCTCTGTTGCCCAGGCTGGAGTGCAGTGGTGTGATCTTGGCTCACTGCAACCTCTGCCTCCTGGGTTCAAGCAATCCTCCTACCTCAGCCTCCTGAGTAGCTGGGATTACAGGTTTGTGCCACCATGCCTGGCTAATTTTTGTATTTTTGATAGAGACAGGATTTTACCATGTTGGCCAGGCTGGTCTCCAACTCCTGACCTCAGGTGTTCCTCCTGCCTCGGCCTCCCAAAGTGCTGGGATTACAGGCATGAGCCACTGTGCCTGGCCTTATCTCTGTTTTTCAAAAGCTCCATAGTGATTTAAAAGCACAGTGAATTCTAAGCAGGGGGAAAAAAAGAAAAGGACAAAGAGTTAGCAGGAAAAAAAATGAAAAAAACAAACAAAAAACAAAAACAAAAACCAAGAGCATATTAAAATGTAAATCTATTTTTAAAATTATTATTATGAAGCGGCATCGCCTGGGGTAAATACCCAGGGTTCATCATCTCGTGCCAAGAAGATTTAGGATGTGCACACACACAAGGAATTTAGGAGTGGAGGTTTAACAGGCAAAATAAAGAGAAAGGAGAATAGCTCTTCCTCTAGTGAAAGAGAGTGCCTTCCATAAGGAAAGACAAGCCAGTGGCAGAGTGCATCGGATTTTATCGGCAGGCTTGAGGAGGTGGTGTCTGATTTACGTAGGACCCACAGATTGGTTTGATCCGGTGTGACCTTTACACAGTGCTCAGTGAAGCCTGGCCACCCCACCCTAATCTTACCATGCCATTAAATGGACTTTCCACTTGCCTGGCACCATATTGTCTGCTTCTTACTATACACGCAGCTGGCAAAGAGAAGGGAAGATGGAGCTGTCATTTTGAACATGCCTAGTCCCAGGTAGCTTTTTTCCTGCTGGCATTCACTCGTGCAAGCTTTCCACTTGCTTGTCTATGTCTGCAGCTCGATTTTACAGGCTGTTCTTTGTTAGAAAATGATTTGGGGGCTACTTTTCATTAAAAAGGAAAACCTTACCAAAGATTCCCATACCCTCATCATCTGCTTAAGCAGTTTCTTCTTAACTCCTTTATTATTATTATTACTGTTTGAGAAGGAGCTTCGCTCTTGTCACCCAGGCTGGAGTGCAATGGTGCAACCTCGGCTAGCTGCAACCTCCACCTCCTGGGTTCAAGCGATTCTCCTGCCTCAGTCTCCCAAGTAGCTGGGACTACAGGCACCTGCCACCATGCCCGGCTAATTTTTGTATTTTTAGTAGAGACGGGGTTTCACAGTGTTGGCCAGACTGGTCTGGAACTCCCGACCTCAGGTGATCTGCCTGCCTGGGCCTCCCAAAGTGCTGGGATTACAGTCGTGAGCCACCATGCCCGGCTGAACTCTTTTATTATTTAGACTCAACAGACATTGTCCAATTGCTATAAAACTTTTTCCATATGTCATTCTCTCAATTTCTGTGCTTACCTTTGTTGACCTGAAGGAAGAAATTGAGGCAAAATTAATATAGAGTCCATTTGGGCCAAGGCTAAGGACTGCAGCCCAGGAAACACTGAGAAGTTCTCCTGAGAATAAAGGAGAGTTTTTAAGGAAAAAAGCTTTTTTTTTTTTTTTTTTTTTTTTTTTAATGAGATGGAGTCTCTCTCAGTCACCCAGGCTGGAGTGCAGTGGCACGATCTCGGCTCACTGCAAGCTCTGTCTCCCAGGCTCACGCCATTCTCCTGCCCCAGCCTCCCAAGCAGCTGGGACTACAGGCGCCCACCACTATACCTCTATTTTTAGTAGAGACGGGGTTTCACCATGTTAACTAGGGTGGTCTCGATCTCCTGACCTAGTGATCCGCCCGTCTTGGCCTCCCAAAATGCTGGGATCACAGGCATGAGCCACTGTGCCCGGCCCAAGGAAAAAAGCTTTTAAGGAAAAAAGGATGAATCAGGAAAGGGGACAATTGCAAAAGTTGTTTTTCAGGAAATCTTGCGGGGTTACAGAAATAACATTGAATAGTAATTGGCTCTATGTTGTTGAACTATAGTGTATTAATAATGTCGTCTAGCACATGGCGTTGTTAGGTTAACTTGTGGGTACTTGGTGATGACATTCAGTCTAGAGTCCATATAGCAGGAGGCTTCAAAATAAATACTTAGCTCAAGGTGGTAGGTGCCACTGAGGGTGTCCTGCAGACTCTGGCCAAGCAACAGATGAAGAAGGAAGTATGCTGGCACAGGTATTTTACCTGACAGTGTGGCTAGGGGACTGCCACTTAGCACTGCCAATGAGAGTGCAGCAGCAGCAGCCCCCATAAACTGGAGACACTTGCGTTTATTTAGTACAGATTTAATGACAAAGGCTTGGAGCAAACACAGTTTGGGGTAATTAATATTGTTGATCCTTCCAAACACAGTTTGGGGTAATTAACATTGTTGACCCCCCGAGTAGAAAGCAGTCCTGCATAGGAATGATCAAGGGTTGGTTTCTGGAGACATAAGTAAACAGATTTATCTAGATAAGTTCCTTTATATTCCTCTGTTATCTGCCCTTTGTTCTTGGCCTCCAGATAAGAGAATTTGGCTGCCTTTGCCATAATCCTCTCCGGAAGCTTTTGCAAAACCTCCCGGCCTTCCAAGAAGGTTTGTCTTTCCCTATAATTTTTTCTACCACCCTGACTGATCTCCTACAGGTAGAGGGTGGAGTGAGCCATGACTGCTGTCTCATTTTAATGCCTCTCTGGACCTGATGGCTTAAAAGAGGTCAAATTCCTCAGATAAAAAGTTTATTTTCTTTCTCACCTTACCATTGTCCAGTAACAGTTTACAGACCTGCCCTGGATGGCAAGTTGCACTTTGAGCAGTGTTGATCTAATTCACTCGTTCCTTATCCATTTAGGAAAGTTCACTCATTCACAGAATAAAACATTCATTACATATCTGTTATAAGCCAGACATATAGGTGATTTGAACTTGTTCTGTCCTCAAGTGTTTGCTGTGACACCATGACCATGTGTTATGATAACATAACTGAATTGGAATAGTCTAGTCATCAATAGAATGCCATGTTTCACCATGATAGCACTGAAAAGAAAAATTGCCCCAGGCCTGGTCTGGGACAGACCGTGATGTAATTCACAACTTCCTTCTGGGGAGAAACTCAGTGCTCCTGATAAAATGCCTAAGATGTTTTCTGATAGATTTTAATGGGATTAAGACTTGTTCTGGGAAACAAGTCACACCTCTCCCCCTCCTCCCTGACCCCTTGCAGACTTTCAGACAATAGCCCAGTTGACCTTTAACCAGATATATATATTTTAGATGGAGTCTTGCTCTGTCACCTAGGCTGGAGTGTAGTGGTGCAATCTTGGCTCACTGCAACCTCCACCTCCTGGGTTCAAGTGATTCTTCTGCCTCAGCCTCCCAAGTAGCTGGGACTACAGGTGTGCACCACCACGCCTGGCTAACTTTTCTATTTTTAGTAGAAACAGGGGATTCACCATGTTGGCCAGGCTGGGTTTGAACTCCTGACCTCAGGCAGTTGGCCCCCCTGGGCCTCCCAAAGTGCTGGGATTACAGGTGTGAGCCACCACACCCGGCCTAACCAGACATTCTTTTATTCTGTGCCTAGTCTAGCAATGACTATCTGACCATTCTCTTTTCCTATAAAATGCCCTATCAAGTGTGAATCTTGGAAATAGACTCCTAGAGTCCATTTCTCTTGAAGAAAGATTGTAATACAGTTACAACACGTGGTCATAACTAAAGAGAGGGAAGGAGAGAATTCTGATGGGTTGGTGGAGTTGGTGGGACTCAGTGACCCTGAGAAACCTTTATAGTATTTCTGAGTCTCAGTTTTCTCACCTGTGAAATGGAGGCAATAATACCCCAGGAGGTGGCTATGAGAATAAATGTGGAATGGAAAGGGCCTGGTAATCTGCCCAGCATGTATTAGTGCACCCTACATGCACATGATGATGATGGTGATGACTATGGACCCCTGCTTTCTGAAAAAATTAAGAATATGCCACCCCAAACATGCCATTCTGGCATATTGACTTTTAAGTTAAAGGCACATGGAAACCAGTGGGTGCAAGATCACTCTGACCTCTGTGCTGTTTCTTAAAAGCAGGAGATGGGCCAGGCATCATGGCTCACACCTGTAATCTCAGCACTTTGGGAGGCCAAGGCGGGTGGATCATCTGATGTCAGGAGTTCGAGACCAGCCTGACCAACATGGTGAAACCCCACCTCTAATAAAAATACAAAATTAGCCGGGCGTGGTGGTGCATGCCTGTAACCTCAGCTATTCGGGAGGCTGAGGCAGAAGAATCGCTTGAACCCAGGAAGCGGAGGTTGCGGTGAGCCGAGATTGCGCCATTGCACTCCAGCCTAGGCAATAACAGTGAAACTCCATCTCAAAAAAAAAAAAAAAGAAAAGAAAAGCAGGAGATGAAATTCCAGTGTGAAAGACACAACATCCTTATCTTCGAGGTTGAGAAGTAGAGACAAGGAGTGTTCTGCACGGACCTTGTTCAAATAACTCTTATCTTTTAAGCCTCTCCACATAATTTAGTTGCTTCTGCACAACTTACTACTCTTTATCCAATCCAGTATATATTAATAAGTAACTGACTCTAGCTGCTTCTTTGGGAGTCTTCATTTCCTTAGCAGGGCTCCTGTACCACGTAAAACTTATATGAAATAAAGTTGTATGCTTTTCTCCTGTTAATCAATCTTACTTCAATTTAGCCTTTGGGCCCAGCTGAGACCCTAAGAGCATGGAGGTGGATGGAGTTTTGCTGTCTCTACATCTCCTCAAGTAGAGTCCTGGAGTTCCAGGGTATTACCGTAACTACCCGATGGGTTCACCTTGCTGGGTGCCTAGACAGAGCTGGTTTCTCAAGACAGGGGAATTGCAATAGAGAAAGAGTAATTCAGGCCAGGGGCGGTGGCTCATGCCTATAATCCCAGCACTTTGGGAGGCCGAGGCGGGTGGATCACGAGGTCAGGAATTCAAGACCAGCCTGGCCAAGATGGTGAAACCTCGTCTCTACCAAAAATACAAAAAAAAGTAGCCGGGCAGGGTGGTGGGCACCTGTAATCCCAGCTACTCGGGAGGCTGAGGCAGATAATTGCTTGAACCCAAGAGGCAGAGGTTGCAGTGATCCAAGACTGCACCACTGCACTCCAGCCTGGGTGACAGAGCGAGACTCAGTCTCAAAAAAAAAAAAAAAAAAAAAAAAAAAAAAAAAAAAAAAAAAAAAAAAAAGAGAGAGAAATTCATGCAGATTCAGCTGTGCAGGAGACTGGAGTTTTATTGTTACTCAAATCAATCTCCCTGAGCATTCAGGGATCAGAGTGCTTAAGGATAATTTGGTAGTATGGGCTGGGAGAGTGGAGAGTGCTCATTCATTGGGTTGAAGATGAAATCAGAGAGGGTCCAAGTGAATTGCTCTTGCTGACTTCTGCTCCCGGGTGGGATCGCAGAACTGGTTGAGCCAGATTATCAGTCTGGGTGGTGTCATCTGCTGCACTGGAATGCAGGGTCTGCAAAATATCTCAAGCACTGATGTTAGGTTTTGCAACAGTGATGTCATTCCCAGGAGCAATTTGGAGAGGTTCAGATTCTTGTGGCCAAAGGCTGCAATCTTTCTAATCTTGTAGATAATTTGTTAATGCCACAAAGGCAGGCTGGTCCTCAGGCAAGAAGGAGTTTTTCAGGAAAGGGCTATTATCAATTTTGTTTCAGAGTTTAAACTATAAGCTAAATTCCTTTCCAAAGCTAGTTCAGCCTATACCCACGAATGAATAAAGACAGTTTAGAGGTTTGAAGGAAGATAGGGTCAGTTAGGTCTGATCTCTTTCACGTCATAATTCCCTCAGTTATGATTTTTGCAAAGCCGGTTTCATTATCTGCTCCTGGTCAAGCTCTGGGCTGTTGCTTCTCCCTCAGGCCTGAGATGGGAGGAGCAGATGCCCCATGGGCCTGGGAAAGGGGCCAAGCAGGTGCCTAGTGCCTGAGGGTGAGCAGGGGCTGCCTGAAGCGAGAAAGTCAGTGGGCTTGCCTTTGGGGCAACACTCCCAGTTCCCACAGGGTCCTAGCTCCTCCTGAGTAGTGGGCAGGGAAGAAACCAGCCTGGGCCTGGGCTTCTTGGGGAGGTAGGACTGACGCTGGGACCCAGGCCACTGCAGGCCTGTGATCTGGAACCCAGCCAAACCTCACCGTCCTGCAGCTGTGGGAGCAGGCAGAGCCCTCCTGTGGTTTTAACTCTGTGGCTGTCACTCAGGGACCATTTATGGGCTGTTCTTTTTCACAACATTTCTCTTAGCTTGAGGCTTGGGCTGAGAGAAGAGAGGCTTCTGAGAACTGTCTGCGTCTGTTTTCTTCATGCTATTGGTAGGAGAAACACACTTGTCACATACTGACTCATTTTTCTCCTTCAACCTCGATCTACTTTAACCTCAATCTGCTTTCTCTGAAAAAGTGAATCCATGTGGAAGAGGCTCTGAGAGAGGGATGAGGGAGAGAGGGAGGAGTAGAGGGAAAGGAGAGGGAGGAGGGAGATGGCAGCCTGGCCAGTGTTTCAAGCCTGCATCATATTCTGGAAACTTGACAAGTATAATTCTCTGCCATGGCCCCCTGTGGTGAAGGGAAGAGACAGGGGCAGAAGAGAAAGAGCAGAGCCTCAGGCAGGTGGTAGGAACAGTGCTGCCAGCCTGCAGGACTCCTTTGTGAGAGTCAAAAAATGGTGCCTGCTCTGCCTGCACACAGCCCTGTGCCAGCCCACAGAGTTTTGGCAAGCCCAGCACAGCTAGATTTCAGTCTCCACTGTCCCCTTTGCCTTGTTCAGTGAACAGCCTGCGCAACTGTGACCAGCAGCCCTGACTGGAGGAAGACTCATCCCAAATGCTGTGATAGATGAACGCTCACAAGGAACTGAAATAAGAAGTGGCAAAACCACCCTCGGTTACAGCTACAGTATTTGATGAGTGTAAAGATACAGTCCATTTCCAGAAAGCCAGACTATGAGGCAATCACTCTTACTCATAGAGTACAGCTCTTTACTTTCTCCATCGAGGCATCCACCAAACTACAAAATCCAGTTAGTTGCTCCCTTCCTTCTTCCACCAAACTTGGACTCTCTCCTTGTTTCTTTAAACCAAACGGTATCTGAGACAGGTCTCAATCAATTTAGAACATTTATTTTTTTCAAAGTTAAGAACCCGTTTGTGACACAGCCTTGGAAGGTCCTAACAACGTGTCCCCAAGGTGGTCAGGACACATCTTGCTTTTATGCATTTTAGGGAGACACGAGACATCATCAATACGTGTAAGATGTATATTGGTTTAGTCTGGGAAGACAAAGCAACTTGAGGTGCAGGCTTCCAGGTCATAAGTAGTCAAAAGACAAAAGGCTGTGGTGGACTCTTTGAAGTCCTTGATCAACCTTCCACTGAATACAAAATTTAGTCTGGCTCAGTGAGTCTGCAATTTTACATAAACAATAGGGCAGAGGAAGCAATCGGATAGGCATTTGTCCCATGTGAGCCTCTGAGGGATGACTTTGAGTTCTGTTCTGTCTGTCCTTTGTCCACAAGGAGTTTCCTTGTGGGTAAATTGTGAGGGAGGTATGGAGCTTTCTATCTTTGTAGCTATCTTATTTAGGAATAAAATGGGAGGCAAGATTGCCTGACATAATTCCCAGTTTGTCTTTTCTCTTGGCTTTGTGATTTTGGGGTCTCGAGATTTATTTTCCTTTTACATTTCCATCCCTGTATTGCTATTTTTTACTTCCGAGTGTTACAGGAAAGAGGTACTGATCCAGACCCCAAGAGAGGGTTCTTGGATCTCGCACAATGAAGAATTTAGGGTGAGCCGGTAGAGTAACGTGAAAGCAAGTTTATTAGGAAAGTAAAGGAATAAAAAAATGGCTACTCCATAGACAGAGAACCCCCAAGGGTTGCTGGTTGTCCATTTTTAAGGTTGTTTCTTGATGATATGCTAAACAAAGGGTGAATTAATTATGTTTCCCCTTTTTAGATCATATAGAGTAACTTCCTGACGTTGCCATGGCATTTGTAAACTGTCATGGCGCTGGTGGGAGTGTAGCAGTGACAATGATCAGAGGTCACTCTTGTGGCCATCTTGGTTTTGGTGGGTTTTGGCTGGCTTCTTTACTGCAACCTGTTTTATCATTAAGGTCTTTATGACTTGTATCTTGTGCTGACCTCCTATCTCATGCCGTGACTTAGAATGCCTTAACTACCTGGGAATGCAGCCCGGTAGGTCTCAGCCTCATTTTACCCAGCTCCTATTCAGGATGACGTTACTCTGGTTCAAATGCTTCTGACACCAGGAAGAGGCTTCCTATATTTCAGAATAAAATTTCTACCCCCAAACTTTCTGCTGTGAATATTCACTCCCTCTTCTAGGAAAGCTCTGGGGCCTGATTCTGCTGAAAGCATCTTTTTTTCTCCCCACCCCCCGCCCACCCCTTATCCAATGACCTCTCTTTCAGAAAGAAGAAAAGAAGATATAAAGGTAAGGGAACGTGAGAGTAGAGAAATGCTGCCTAGCCACATACAATTTTTTGCTTTAATTCATTGCGTTCTTGGAAAGACTATCAAAAACTTTCATTTGAGTCTCAAGGGTCCATGACCTCAGAATTTTAAGAGCTGCTGCTACAAAAATGTTCATGAAATCCTCTAAGAAAGGGGCATAGAAAGTTCAGGGAGGGTTTATTAAATTAATTTTATCCCACTATCTGATTTTTGGCAGGTTATATACTTTTTTTTTCTTCTTCTTCTTCTTTTTTTTTTTTTTAACATGAGCATGAACAGTATCACTTATTTTCCTGACAGCCTTGGATGGCCCCCAGAATCATATTATTCTAATTGCCAACTAGAGGCCATCCCATTCTTTAGCCCACCACCCTCCAAGCTACCCTCCATCGTGTACCCAGAGCTGTAATCCAAGCTTTTCTCTTGTTGGGGTTAAAGGCCTCCAGTCCCACCTATATGCCCTTCTCTTGCTGTGTTCCCCAGCCAGCCCTGCACCCCAGCCAGGTTGGCTAATGTACTGCCCATGTAAACCAAAAATAAAATTTTAAGTCGCTCAGCGGACTGAATTGACCCCCCTTCTTGGCCAAGGGAATTCCAAAGTAAACCTGAAAAATTAGTTCAGGCCATGGTGGGAAAGGGGGTTGGACATGCCACATTATACACTCCTTTCTCTGGAGTTCACTATAGCCTCCTTTATAACATTATACCCTCCTTCCTTTGGAATTCATTATACCCTCCTTCCTTTGGAATTCATTATACCCTCCTTTCTTTGGAATTCAGGCACAACTGACCAGCATTAACATTAAAATAGCAACCTGGACAACAGAAGGATACCTTTTCTCTAAAAAAATCAAAACAATGGCCAGACCCAATGGTTCACGCCTGTAATCCCAGCACTTTGGGAGGCTGAGGCTGGTGGATCAACCAAGGTCAGGAGTTTGAGATCAGCCTGGCCAACATGGTGAATTCCTGTCTCTACTAAAAATACAAAAAATTAGCCAGGCATGGTGATGTGCACCTGTAATCCCAGCTACTTGGGAGGCTGAGGCAGGAGAATCACTTGAACCTAGGAGTTGGAGGTTGCACTTAGCTAAGATTACATCACTGCACTCCAGCCTGGGCAACTGAGTGAAGCTCAGGAAAAAAAAACAAAAACAAAAAAAGAAACAAAAGCCAAATAACCAAACAAACTAAAACCATATAATAATAACAAAAAAATTAAAACAGAGATCTTAAGACTGACAAAACAGGCTTTTGTAGCAATAAGATACCAAATTCCATCCTAACTCTAGTATAGCACCACATGTCAGATAGCAGGCCCTGAAGGAAATTAAAGTATTTTATCTTTAAATATATTTATTTGATGTATTTAGATATGGCCCCACAAAGCTGTCTCTTGTGGGAGAAATGTATGTCTGGTCTCGAACTCATGGGCTCAAGCAATCCTTCCATCTCGGCCTCCCAAAGTGCTGGGATTACAGGCATGAGCCACTGTGCCTGGCTGAAATTTACATTCTGTAGAGAATCCTCTTCCCTTTCCAGGTTTTTTTTTTTTTTAGAACCTGAAGAGATTAGCTGAGAGTATTGCACCTTTTAAAGGTCTGAATAGGAAACATTTGCCATCTGTTGCCTCTAAGGGTGTCCACCTATGAGACTTCATCTACATAATAAGAACCTTAATCTCCACAACCCTTTATCTTAGCCCGGACACTCCCTTGTATTGATTCTGGGTCTTCAGATAATAACTTAACTCTCAACCCATTGCCAAACAAAAAAAATCTCTGAATCCACTTATGACCTAGAAATCCTCCAAAGACATCCACTTCAAGTAGTCTGGCCTTTCTGGACTGAACCAACGTATACCTCACATGTATTGATTGATGTCTGCCTGTAACTCCCCTGAAATGTACAAAATCAAGCTGCAACCCAACCACAGAGGCACATGTTCTTAGGACCTACTAGGGCTGTGTCATGGGTCATGGTCCTCACATTTGGTTCAGAATAAATCTCTTAAAGTATTTTAGAGTTTGGCTTTTAAATCAATATCCACAACAGCCGTTTGGCTCTAGGCCATCACTTATGATGTCCTTGTCATCCATTCCTCTTGGTTCTCTAGATTCTCTGTGTCATTTGAGGTCAGCTCTTCTGAAGTGAGGAACCCTGTCTCTGTGTTCCAATAGCACTCCATTTTCCCTATGAGATACAGCACTGTGCTCCAACTCTCTGCCTCCATCTCGCTCACTCCTCTGTGAGTTTCCTTAGAAGAGGGCCTGAGCCTTGTTCACTGGTGTCTGCCCAATGTTCCCAATGGTCCCTGGAACATAGTCTGTACATGAGAAATGTTTGTTGAATAACTGAAGCCTTCTCTGACAATTGTAGAGCAGTTTGATCCTGTATTTCTCCAAATTTTTAATGTATTTATTGTTTCTACCAGTGACTGATGATCAGAATTACTGGGAGAGTTCTTACAAAATACAAATTGTCAGAGCTCTCTCCCAGCTCTACCAAATTACAATGCAGAAGGAAGGAGTCTAGAATCTGTATTTCCACAAAGTTCTTCAGATGGTTCTGATAATCTAGTTTGCTTTATATTAGTGATATAGGAGTTAAGAAGAAATCAGTTAGGCAGATTGCAAGGGCTTGGTATTCCTTAGTGAGGCTTTTCTTTTTAATGAAAAGCAGCCCCAAATCATTTTCTAACAAAGAGCAGCCTGCAAGCTGGGAGCTTACTCGGGTGACTGCCAGCAGGAACTAAGGACTAGAATTTTCAAGATGGCGACTCCATCTTCCCTTCTCTGCCAGCCACGTGTGCTGCAAAGAGCAGACAAGATGGGCTGGGCGCAGTGGCTCATGCCTGCAATCCTGGCACTTTGGGAGGCCAAGGCGGCGGATTGCCTGAGCTCAGGAGTTCGAGGCCAGCCTGGGCAACATGGTGAAACCCCGTCTCCACTAAAATACAAAAAATTGGCTGGGCATGGTGGCATGCGCCTATAGTCCCAGCTACTTAGGAGGCTGAGGCAGGAGAATTGCTTGAACCCTGGAGGCAGTGAGCTGAGAATTGGTTGAACCCGAGGTTGCTGTGAGCCGAGACAGTGCCACTGCACTCCAGCCTGGGCACCAGAGCGAGATTTCGTCTCAAAAAAGAAAAAAAGCAGACAAGATGGCACAGATCAACTGGAAAGCCTATTCTCACAAGAAGATCAGGGTGGGGAAACCTGCCTTCCCCACGGGCTATGTAAACGTCATACCTGATCAAACCGATCTATGAACCCTATGTATCAGACACCGCCTCCTCAAACCGGACTATAAAATTCTGCGCATTCACTGCCAGCCAGTCCTTTCTGCTTGGAAACTTCTTCCTCTATAAAGGAGGCTGTTTCTCTTTTTTTTTTCTTTTTTGAGGCAGAGTTTTGCTCTTCTCTTCCAGGCTGGATTGCAATGGCGCGATCTCGGCTCACTGCAACATTTGCCTCCTGAGTTCAAACGATTCTGCCTCAGCCTCCCGAGTAGCTGGAATTACTGGCGCCCACCACCATGCTCTGCTAATTTTTTTTTTTTTGTAATTTTAGTAGAGATGGGGTTTCACCGTGTTAGCCAGGCTGGTCTCGAACTCCTGACCTTAGGTGACCCACCCTCCTCAGCTTCCCAAAGTGCTGGGATTACAGGCATGAGCCACCAGGCCCAACAGGTAAAAAATATTTATATATTAATTCAAGGTAACAATAATAAACCCAGCAGATGTTAGCATGAATAATATATTCTTAAAATAAAAATAACTATATTTTACTTAAACAAAAAATTTTGATGAGAAGATAGCCATTGTCTTATGGCTTTGCAAATTGTTTGAGTGTTTAACTTAGCAGATGACAGCTGGATCTCAGATCTGCTTCTGCCTTCAATTTGGTGCACTTTGCAATTTGTTGTCTTGGATTCAATACATGAAGAAAATTCAGCTTCGCACATGTAGTTAGAACAAAGAAAAGTATTTTAATAGCCTTTTCAGATCATTGTGGATATTTTTCGTTGATACTACTCGAAAAATTAAGTTATAGTTTCTGAAAGGTTAGTTGCGATGTGGAATCTGAAACCATAACAATGAGCTTTTTGAACTTTGTGTATTTGTAGAAAATGAGAGTGTAATAGACAAGTAAGGCTTTAGTATTGAGGACTAAACTCTGATTATTTTTTTTTTTTTTATCTTGGCCAAATTCCTACCTAAGGGGTCTGGGGAATCATGCCCTACAAATCATACATTCTTATCAGATGGGTTTGATTTAACCCTATATATTGTGACTTACTTTCCAACCTGACTCTGGCATAACATTACCAGACAAGAAAATCAAAATATTTTTACCCCAAAACATGTTTCTTTGACATCTTTGAAGTAGCCCTGCAAAGCTGTTCTTTGTGGGGAAAAATTTGTAAAGAATCTCTATTAACATAGTTAGATTTTTTTCTTCCAGACCTTCCCAGTGCTGAAGAAATTAATTAAGATCTGAATAGGAAATATTTGTCATCTATTATCTCTCCTTTTTTTTTTTTTTTTTTTTTTTTTTTTTTTTTTTTGAGACTGAGTCTCGCTCTGTAGCCCAGGCTGGAGTGCAGTGGTGCGATCTCGGCTCACTGCAAGTTCCACCTCCCAGGTTCACGCCATTCTCCTGCCTCAGCCTCCCAAGTAGCTGGGACTACAGGCACCTGCCACCACACCTGGCTAATTTTTTTGCATTTTTAGTAGAGACGGGGTTTCACCGTGGTCTCAATCTCCTGACCTCGTGATCCACCCGCCTCGGCCTCCCAAAGTGCTGGGATTACAGGCGTGAGCCACTGCGCCTGGCCTGTCATCTATTATCTCTAAGGGCAGCCACTATAAGACTTCAAAAGAACTTTGGCCTCCATGGTCTTTATCTTAACCTGAACATTTCCTTTCTATCTATCCCAGGTCTTTAGACAAACTGAACCAATTGTCAACCAGAAAATGTTTAAATTCACCTATAGGCTGGAAGCCCTTCTGCTTTGAGTTGTCCTGCCTTTCTGGACCAAACCAATGTATTTCTTAAATGTATTTGATTGATGTCTCATGCCTTCCTAAAATGTATAAAACCAAGCCATGCCCCGACCACCCTGGGCACATGTTCTCAGGACCTCCTGAGGACTGTGTTATGGGCCACGGTCACTCGTATTTGGCTAAGAATAAGTCTCTTCTACAGAGTTCAAGTCTGTCAAGAGTCTCATTATGAAAATAGTTTTGACTTCATGATTCTCTGAAGTCTTAGGGAACCCCAGGGGTTCCTGGACCACACTTTGAGAAGTGCAGCTATATTCCTGAACACTCAGCACTTCTATCTTGCTCTTGGACTTTTTTTCTTTTTTTTTTTTTGAGAAAGGGTCTTACTTTGTCACCCAGGCTGGTGTGCAGTGGCGTGATCTCGGCTCACTGCAACCTCTTTGCCTCCCGTGTTCAAGGAATTCTTCCACCTTAGCTTCTCTAGCAGCTGGGACTACAAGCACGTGCCATCACGCCTGGCTAATTTTTGTATTTCTTGGTAGAGACAGAGTTTTGCCACATTGGCCAGGCTGCTCTCGAACCCCTGATCTCAAGTGATCTGCCTGCCTTGGCCTCCCAAAGTACTGGGATTATAGGGATAAGCCACCGGCCTCGGATGGTTTTATATTCATTTATCCAACAAATATTTGTTGAGTGCTGCTATGTGCCAGGCAGTGTTCTGGGCTTTGGGGTTCTAAATATAATTGATCCATGACCAAATTACATTGAGGATAAAAGCTCCAATTTCTGCCTCATGAGAACCCAGTTTAAGGACTGCTGCTTGGTCATTTGGCATCTTTGTATAAATTAGGAAAAGTCAGCCTGGGCACAGTGGCTCACGCCTGTAATCCCAGTACTTTGGGAGGCCGAGGAGGGTGGATCACCTGAATCCAGGAGTTCAAGACCAGCTTGACCAACATGGAGAAACCCCTTCTCTACTAAAAATACAAAATTAGCTGGGCATGGTGGCACATGCCTGTCCTCTCAGCTGCTCGGGAGACTGCGGCAGGAGACTCACTTGAACCTGGGAGGCGGAGGTTTGGTGAGCCAAGATGTGCACCATTGCACTCCAGACTCGGCATCAAGAGTGAAACTCCATCTCAAAAAAATAAGATGAAATTAAATTTTAAAAAAGAAAAAAAATGTTGTGTCCTCTGAACAGACACACCTCTGTAAGCAGAGAACTTCTCCTGTGGGTGGACATTACGTTGCACTGGATACATTGCAAGACTGGCTTGGTGAGAGGAGCATGGGCTGAATTATAGCCGCCACTCACTCCTTGACTGGGTGTCTTTATGCAGTGAACAACTTATGCAACTGTTCACACCCTACATGTTTTATATCTTTCTTGTTCTGTACGTTGATAAGCCTCAGAGCCAGAATTCAAATCCAGGGAGTGAGGTTACAGAAAGTCTGTGAGCTTTGCTACAGACTATGCAGTAAAGGGTGTGGGTAGCAGTTGATAATACTATATCTTCTTAGCTTAATCTACCTCTGAAGCAATTCTCTACACAAACTTGATAACTTGGCTCTTCCTAAAGACAAAAAGCATAGTTAAGAACTGAATCTAGGCCGAACACAGTGGTTCACACAGGTAATCCCAGCACTTGAGGTCAAGGCGGTCAAATTTCTTGAGCTCAGGAGTTCAAGACCAGTCTGGGCAACATGATGAAACCTGTCTATACAAAATATACAAAAATTAGCCAGATGTGGTGGCATGTGCCTGTAATCTCAGCTACTCAGGAAGCTGAAGTGAGAGAATCACTTGACCCTGGGAGGTGGAGGTTGCTGTGAGCCGAGATCGCATCACCGCACTCCAGCTTGGAAAACAGAGTGAGACTCTGTCTCAAAAAAAAAAAAAAAAAAAAGAGAGAGAACTGCATCTATTTCACACATGGACCTATACTCAGTTAACTTAAGCACAAATATATATTCAACAACTACAAAGAATACTGCTCCATTTTGGTGTTAATTACCAAACCTTTGTCACCAGAGCATTAATGAACCTTCACCAAGTAACATTATTTAGGAATTGACCCTGTCTTTACCTGCGTCCAGTACTACTGATGATTCAAGTAGAAGAGAACTGAGAATCGTCCATTGCATTTATCAATGTAGTAGTGACCTTACTGAGAATAGTTATAGCAGAAAGATGCTGGTAAAAGTTTGATTGGAGTGTGTCTCATAGAGAATTTTTAGTTTTGTCTAACTCAAAACTTAAAGAATGGAGCCTTCATTAGCTGTATTTCTATAGATCTCTGTATTTGGTTTAGTTATTGTCAGTCCATTTTGCGTTGCCATAACAAAATATCACATACTGGGTAAGTTATTAAGAATAGGGATTTATTTCTTACAGTTCTGGAGGCTGGGAAGTCCAAGGTCAAGAAGCCCACATCTGGTGAGGGGTCTCTTACTGCATTGTGCCATGGCAGAGGGTGGAAGAGGAAGAGAGGACAAGTGCAGGAGAGAGAGATGGTGGGGAAGAGGGCTGATCATGTCCTTTCATCAGGAACCCACTCCCATGATAATTAACCCACTCTTCGAGAACAGCATTAATCCATTCATGAGGGCAGAGCCTCTTAACACTGTCCCACCTCTTAACACTGTTGCATTGGAGATTAAGTTTCCAACACATGAGCTTTGGGGGAAACATTCAAACTATAGCAATTATATATCATATCTTTGCTACTGCATGAATCTGTGCAAAGATCATAGATGCAATTTTCAGCCAGTTCTGCTGACATCTCTGTGGCAGTTTCCTTCAAATGTGAGTGCATGTGGGAGGCCCCTTTTGCTGCAGAATAATAAGACTTGACTGTGGTTGGCTGATGACAGCTTGAGTCTAAGGGGAGTCTCTCAGCTTAATCAAAGCTCATACCTGCAGACCTTCCTGCACTTGCGTGTGGAGCTCTGTGAATGTAGGCGGCCCAGCAGGAACAGAGAGCTTGATGATGACCAAGAACCCTAAGATGTAGTTGGGTGAGGGTGGGAGGGGGGAGTGAGGGAAGAAGAGGGGCAGGTAAAATTTTCAGTGTTTCTAAGAAGCATCTGGACAGGGATTAAAACTGCAGAAGGGGCAGCAGAGAACTGAAGGAGGCCTGGTAAATTAGGCTTGGGCTGGAGCTCTGTGTGGCCTTGCTGTGACCTGCTCTTCTGCCAATATCTTCAATTACAAAAGGAGGCCACTGGCCTCTGTAATAAGGAAGGTCTCTTCTGATGCTCTGAGCTGGTAGTGCATGACTACAAGTTACATGGGCTTAGAGCAATTAAAAAAAAATTTTTTTTTTTTAGATGCTACAAGTAGGGAATAGTGTTTCAGAATTAAAGTTTGTTTTGGAACCTAATACTGCATACAAGGAATAAGATATAACTGTCTTCTCTTTTCATTACTCTTCTAATATGTGTCTTCCAGCTATTTTTTTTTTTTTTTTTTTTTGAGACGGCATCTCACTCTGTCACCCAAGCTGAAGTGCAGTGGTGTGGTCTCAGCTCACTGCAACTCTCACTCCACCTCCTGGGTTCAAGTGATTCCCTCGCCTTAGCCTCCTGAGTAGCTGGGACTACAGGCATGTGCCATCACACCCAGCTAATTTTTGTATTTTTAGTAGAGATGGGATTTCACTATATTAGCCAGCCACCACACCTGGCTAATATTTTTTGTATTTTTAGTAGAGACGGGGTTTCACCATGTTGGCCAGGCTGGTCTTGAACTCCTGACCTCAAGTGATCCACCCTCCTCGGCTCCCAAAGTATTGGGATTACAGGTGTGAGCCACTGTGCCCAGCCACAAATACCTTTCTTAATGGGTTTCAGTGGGGACTGAGTGGGTGACTATTGAGGGCTTAGCATAGGGCCTGGCACATAGTAGGTACTCATTACTCATTAGCTGCCTTCATCGCCACCACCTGTGAAGTAGGAAAGGGCAAAAAGAGAATTAATCCATGTTAAAGACAGGAAAACAAGAGTCCATATTCAACTGGCAAGATATAGAAAGAGAACTGAGAAGCTGGGTGCAGCGGCTCACTTTGGGAGGCTAAGGTGGGCAGATCATGAGGTCAGGAGTTCGAGACCAGCCTGGCCAACATGGTGAAACCCTGTTTCTACTAAAAATACAAAAAATAGCTGGGTGTGGTGGCAGGCACCTGTAATCCCAGCTACTCAGGAGGCTGAGGCAGGAAAATCATTTGAACCCAGGAGGCGGAGGTTGCAGTGAGCCGAGATTGTGCCATTGCACTCCAGCCTGGGTAACAAGGTGAGGCTCTGTCTCAAAAAAAAAGAGAACTGAGCTTCATCAAGCTCATCAATTAAACTGACTTCATTCAGTAGCCCTCTTCCTCCATTGTTAACCTAAACCACAAAAGTACCCACACCCAAATAAGTTCTTGCTTCTTCCTCCTGTGGAAGAATGTCAGAGTGGGTAAAGGAGCTTCTACTCAGTGTTAGCACCTAGGAGGAGGGAGATGGTCCTTTCTTTGTGTAGCTACGTGGCATCACACAGCATGGAGCCAGGGCTGTAAATCTGGGGCAGACTGGGATTATGCTGCTCCACCTGGTTGGCTGAGAACAGCATCCTGCCCTCATTTAAGAGTAATTGTCAAGTATGGAACCTTAGTTTATTTCCCTGATATAGTTTGTTTTTGTTTTTGTTTTTGTTTTCTTTTTAGAGACAGAGTCTTGCTCTATCTCCCAGGCTGGAGTGCAGTGGTGCAATCTCAGCTCACTGCAACCTCCGCCTCCCAGGTTCAGGTGATCCTCCTGCCACAGCCTCCCAAGTAGCTGGGACTACAGGCGAGCGCCACCATGCTCAGCTACTCTTTGTATTTTTAGTAGAGACAGGGTTTCACCATGTTGGCCAGGGTGGTCTCGAACCCCTGACCTCAGGTGATCCACCCGCCTCAGCCTCCCAAATTGCTGGGATTACAGACATGAGCCACTGTGCCCAGCCAGGCCTGATATAGTTTGATCTGAGCTGGAGGTGTTAGAATTTTGTTCTGATCTATTTGGTTCCACAAGGAGGGATGCACGCAGGTGTGAGAATGGAAGTGAGGAAAAGTCTCTGAGTGTAAGCATTCGAATTGCAGGCCTTCAGGGGACAAATTTCTTTGCTTCTATAATAGCTTATTCTTATTCACACCAATCCTCAAAATTAAATTTACTCATAAATGCTAATAGAATTATGTATTATGATACACTTTGAGTCATGCCCTGCAAATACTTAAACACTTATTATGATGGTATAGTATAATGACATATATTTTCCAAATTTTAAAATTATAGTATGCTTGTTAATTATTTTATTAAAATCTTACATGTTTAACACGGTAACTATGTTGTCCTACATTCTCTTCCAAACATGTCCAACTGTAGTTATATTTTAATAGAATTGCAACTAATGTGTACATACTATTTTGTGTATTTTTTTCACTTAACATTTTTTCTAAACAAATTTCCATGTTTTCCCATAGTGATATTTATTTTATGGATACATTTTTCTTGCTTGAATGTACACTGTAAATATCTATGTGTTTGCCTCTATTATTTCTCTAGGGTATCTTCAGAAGGTGTTTGTACCTCAGTCAGAAGGAATAAATATTTAATTTAATTTAATTTGTGCATGTGTATTTATTTATAGAGACAGGGTCTCACTCTGTTGCCCAGGCTGGAGTGCAGTGGTGGATTCAGAATTCACTGCAGCCTCGGACACCTAGGCTCAAGTGATCTTCCCACTTTGGCCTCCCAAGTAGCTAGGACTACAGGCATGTACCAACATTTCCCCTAATTTTTTTTTTTTTTGAGACAGAGTTTCACTCTGTCACCCAGGCTGGAGTGCAGTGGTTGGATCTTGGCTCACTGAAACCTCTGCCTCCCAGGTTCAAGAAATTCACCTGCCTCATCCTCCCGAGTAGCTAGGACTACAGGCATGTGCCACCATGCCTGGCTAGTTTTTGTATTTTTAGTAGAGATGGGGTTTCACCATGTTGCCCAGGTTGGTCTTGAACTCCTGACGTCAGGTGATCCACCCACCTCAGCCTCCCAAAGTTCTGGGATTACAGGCATGAGCCACCACACCTGGCCATGCCCAGCTAATTTTATAATTTTTTTGTTAGGATGAGATCTTGTTCAGGCTGTTCTCAAACTCCTAGCCTCAAGTGATCCTCCTGCCTCCGCCTCTCAAAGCACTGGGATTACTGGTGTGAGCCACTGTACTGCATCAGGTATAAATAATAATTTTATAATTCTTATAAAATACTAAAAAAATTGACATTGTTTTTATCCCTGTCAGTTCTTAGTATATCTCTAAAATAATAATCTCGGCTCACGCCTAGGTAGCTCACGCCTCTAATCCCAGCACTTTGGGAGGCTGAGGCGGGTGGATCACGTGAGGCCAGGAGTTTGAGATCAGCCTGGCCAATGTGGTGAAACCCTGTCTCTACTAAAAATACAAAAATTAGCTGGGCACGGTGGTATGTGCCTGTAAGCCCAGCTATTCAGGAGGCTGAGGCAGGAAAATTGCTTGGACCCGGGAGGTGGAGGTTGTAGTCAGCAGAGATCGTGCCACTGCACTCCAACCTGGGCAACAGAGCAAGATTCCAACTCAAAAAATAAATAAATAAATAAAATAATAATAATAATCTCCCTTAAAGTTAGCTTTGATTGATAACAACATGCTGAAACAATATGAAGATTAGAAAGATTTCCAACAAGAGAAAGGGACAAAAGCAGCTTTATTGAACATGTATCAGGGCAGTAGTAGGCACAACGCATGGATTTAGTTAGTAACTGGTAAAACTGGGATCTTAACCCTGGCAGTCTAGCTCTAGAGTTTATGCATTAAACTCCAATGCTATTAGCTAAACCTAACTTAATCCTTAAAGAATCCTCTGATGCATGTGTATTTAACCTCATTTTTATAGACGAAGGCTGAGGGGATTAAAACAAGAGCTCAGACTGAAGTGTATCTAGAAATTAAGCAGGTACAGGGAGTCAGAGTAAGAACATACAGTTATCCCTTGGTATTTGCGGGGGATTGGATCCAGGATTCCCAGCCCAGGATACTAAAATTCACAGATGCTCAAGTTTCTGATATAAAATGGCATGGTATTTGCATATAATCTATGCATTTCCTACCGTATACTTTAAATCAGCTCTAGATTACTTACAGTACCAAATACAATGTAAATGCTATGTAAATCATTGTTATACTGTATTGTTTAGGAAATAATGACAAGAAAAAGTTTGTACACATTCCATACAGACAGAAGCAATACTGTTTTCCAAATCTTTTCTATCAATAGTTGATTGAATCCGTGGCCACAGAACCCATGAAGACAGAGAGCAATCTGTAAATGTTTCCTCTACTTTCTAATTTTTCTTAGACGACATAGTTCTCTCAATCTCTTTTGGTATATAAATCTTTATAGTCATTGAGCTGATAGTGGTTGGCATGCAGTTGGAAGTTGCAAGATTCATGCCTCATCTCAAGGGGCTACTCAGCCCCAGCTAAGATTTTTTTTTTTTTTTTTTTTTTTTTTTGAGATGAGGTCTCACTCTGTCACCCAGGCTAGAGTGCAGTGGCATGATCACGACTCAATGCAGCCTCAACTGCCTGGGTTCAAGCGATTCTCCCACTTTACTCTCCCAAGTAGCTGTGACCGCAGGTGCATGCCACCATACCTGGCTAATTATTATTATTATTATTATTATTATTTGTAGAGACGAAGGCTTGCTATGTTGCCCAGGCTGGTCTGAAAGCGATCCTGGGCTCAAGCAATCCTCTAGCCTTGGCCTCTCAAAGTGTTGGGACTACAGATGTGAGCCATTGTGCCCAGCCCCAGGGAAGTGTTTTGATGAGGAACAGTCTGCCCTATATGGCCAAGTGTATCAGTTAGTTATTGTTATGTAACAAACTACCCCAAAGCTCAGTAGCTTAAAACAATAGGCACTTATTACTGTCTACAACCTATGAACCAGGTGGTTGGTCCTTCTACTTTTGGCTGGAATTGCTCATGCATGTGCGGGTTAGTGGTGGGCTGGCTTTGCTGATCTTGGCTAGGTCCCTTCACATGCCTTGAGTCTTGGCTGGAGCAACTGAGACAACTTGGCATGGTCTCTCATCCTTTAGCAGGCCAGCCTAAGGTTGTTCACATGGGGTCTTGGAAGGTTCCAAGAAAGAAAGAGAGGAAGTGTACAAGGCCTCTTATGTCCAGGCTCAGAATGGAAAAGCTATCATTTCTGTCACATTCTATTGGCTAAGACAAGTCACAAATCCAATCCAGAGACAAAGGAGGAAGATATATTCAGCGTTTATGGGAAGAACTGAAAGTGATATTGCACAGTGTGTAGACAAAGAGAGGGCTGAAAAACTAAGGCCATTATTTATTTTTTGCCTCAATCTACCATAAGTCTTCCAAGTTTTCAGAAGCCAGAGATCCAGATCTTTATGTGAAATCTCCCAAGTTTTAAAAGCTTCAATGAATTTACAAACTTTTAAGACACTGGTGGGCCAAAGAGATCATATTAGAGCTGGATGTGGTTTGTGGGCCATCGGTTTATAACCTCTGGGTAAATAACTTGCTCAAGTTTCTGCAGTAATTGGCTGAGGAGAACTGAACTTAGGTCTGTCTAGACTCTAGGTCTCTATTCATTCAGCAACATTTGCGTGTCTTCTGAGTATAAGACTTGGATAAACAATGATAAATAAACCACAATTCTTCCCTTAAGGGGCTTAGAGTTGTAAGTGGGAGGCATTATGTAAATGAACACTTTCTTCATGTGAGTCAGTGTTACAGAGCCTTGGCGGCAGGGGGTGGGGGGCATACTTCTTCCCTCCCCTGAAGGGAACTTCACTGATATAACTCGGGGTCTCTCTCTTTGCCCTTGTATACATTCCACACCCTGGAAGTGGAATGTTATGGTTTGGCTGTGTCCCCACCCAAATCTCATCTTGAATTGTAGCTTCCGTAATTCCCACATGTTGTGGGAGAGACCCAGTGGCAAGTAATTGAATCATGGAGAAAGTTTCTCCCATACTGTTCTTGTGGTAGCGAAGAAGTCTCGTGAGATCTGATGGTTTCACAGCAAAGAATTCTCACCAGATCTGATGGTTTTATAAGGGGTCTCCCCTTTCACTTGGCTCTCAGTCTCTTCTTGCCTGCTGCCATGTAAGATGTGCCTTTCACTTTCCACCATGATTGTGAGGCCTCTCCAAATACATGAAACTGTGAGTCCATTAAACCTCTTTTTCTTTATAAATTACCCAGTCTTGGGTATGTCTTTATCAGCAGTGTGAAAACGGAATAATACATGAAGTGACTTATCTACTTGGTAAATTTGGGGAAACAACTGTGTATGTTCAGTTTAGTTCTTCCCTTTATTCTCTTGTGGCCAGGCCTGGTCAAGGGTAGTGTGTGATCTCCCTGCTCCTTCATGCTGCAAGTTCCCCCAGGGTTATAGCCTCTCCCCAGCCCAGCCCTGTTGAGCACTCCTGAGAGCGGGCAGGTGATCCACCTGATTCTGCGGTTCATTTGGCTCTCACACTAGGCAATGTCTTCCTACCTATCTGTAGCAGTAATAAAGGTGACATTTGGCATCCAGCTTTTTCTTCCCTTCTATTTCTTTCTTTCTTTCTTTTTCTTTTTTTTGAGATGGAGTTTCGCTCTTGTTGCCCAGGCTGGAGTGCAATGGTACAATTTCGGCTCACTGCAACCTCCACCTCCCGGGTTCAAGGGATCTTCCTGCCTCAGCCTCCCAAGTAGCTGGAATTATAAGCGGCTGCCACCATGTCTGGCTAAGTTTTGCATTTTTAGTAGAGATCGGATTTCACCATGTTGGCCAGGCTGGTCTCAAACTCTTGACCTTAGGCGATCCACCCAGATTGGTCTCCCAAAGTGCTGAGATTACAGGCATGGGCCACCATGCCTGATCTCTTCCCTTCTATTTCTTACCTTGTTCAGAACCCAGGTAGGGAAGAAAAATGCTATTTATTGGGCAGTTACCTCAAAGAACTCAATGGTGCTATGATTAGGGTCTATATGTACACACACATACAGAGACACACCTACTTTATAAACCCCACTCCAGCTTCATTCACTAACTTATCCCCCTGCACCACCTTTTTTTTCTTTTCTTTATTTCTTTTTTCTTTTTTTTTTTTTTTTTTGAGACAGGGTCTCACTCTCTTGCCTGGGCTGGAGTGCAGTGGCAGGATCATAGCTCACTGCAGCCTTGAACTCCTGGGCTCAAACAGTCCTCCCACCTCAGCCTCCCAAGCAGCTGGGACTATAGGCGCGTATCACCATGCCTTGCTAATAAAAAAAAAAAAAAAAAGCCGGGCGCGGTGGCTCAAGCCTGTAATCCCAGCACTTTGGGAGGCCGAGACGGGCGGATCACGAGGTCAGGAGATCGAGACCATCCTGGCTAACACGGTGAAACCCCGTCTCTACTAAAAATACAAAAACTAGCCGGGCGAGGTGGCGGGCGCCTGTAGTCCCAGCTACTCGGGAGGCTGAGGCAGGAGAATGGCGTAAACCCGGGAGGCGGAGCTTGCAGTGAGCTGAGATCTGGCCACTGCACTCCAGTCTGGGCGACAGAGCGAGACTCCGCCTAAAAAAAAAAAAAAAAAAAAAAAAAATGTAGAGATGGGGTCTTACTATGTTGCCCAGGCTGGTTTTGAATTCCTTGCCTCAAGCAATCCTCCCACCTCAGCCTCCTGAGTAGCTGGGATTACAGGTGTGAGCCACCACACCTGGTCCCTGCTGCACTTTCTTAGTTAGGTTAAGGGCTTGTGTTTCCCAGGAGAAAACAGGTCTGGTTTCAAAGTACTCTTTAGGCTGCCTCTTGGGTCTCAGAGTTTCATGAGTTTATTTTCCTAAAGGGTCCTAAGCCATATGGGGTGGGCACCTGGTGGGAGCTGGGACACAAGGGAATGAAGAGCTGCGACCCTGCCCTCAGGCTGCTGCCCTCCCAAGGGAAACACGATGCCAAGACAGGGAAGCCAGGAAGTGCCCTGACGGTGCCGGGGCCCAGGCTGAGGAGAACTAGGTCCTGAGGCTCTAAGCCACAGGCCAGGAATGAAAACCTGTCAAGTGCCCCTCCCATTTCTTTGCACGAGGCCTGCCTCTCCTAGCATCTGTTTTTTTTCCTGGCAGCCTTCAGTGTCTGTTGTGTTGTGAGCACAGCTGGAGGGGAGTCATCTACCTCTTCACATATTTTCCTTCTGTCAACTATGAGAGGCAGAGTGTCAGGTTGTTCAGTTTGGTGCAGCCCATCTCCCTCCCGCCTACCGTGAGCCTGCTCCCCGGCTCACTCCCTTTGCTTTGCTTTGCTTTGCTTTCCCTCCCTCCTGAGGAACTGTGGCGAGATGAGTAGGAATTTAGTTGAATGGAAGGAATTTTTTTTTTTTTTTTGAGACAGAGTATCGCTCTGTTGCCAGGCTGGGGTGCAGTGGCATGATCTTGGCTCACTGCAACCTCGGCCTCCCGGGTTAACATGATTCTCCTGCCTCAGCCTCCTGAATAGCTGGGATTACAGGCATGCACCACCATGGCCAGCTAATTTTTGTACTTTTAGTAGAGACGAGGTTTCTCTATATTTACCAGGGTGGTCTCGATCTCTTGACTTCGTGATCCGCCTGCCTCAGCTTCCCAAAGTGCTGGGATTACAGCCGTGGGCCAGCATGTCCGGCCAAATGGAAGGAATTTTATTTCTCTCTTGCAGTTTGGCAAGATGAGCTCAAGAGGGAAGCCACATCAAAGAAGGAGGCTGCTGCCACCATTAGGTGTCTGCCGTGCCTATGAGTCAGTGGAGCCTGCACTTCCGTGGGACGCCTGTAGTAAGCTGAGGGGCAGTTCATGTTTTCCATTCACAAAGGAGTTTATGGCCATTTTACGGTATCTGTGTAGGAGTCCCCATGACACAACAGTACCCACGTCACCTCATGTTGGCAAATCAATCTGGGGCCCAAAGTAAACTTTGGTCTAATTGCTGCGGAAAGGATCTAGACTCATTCTTTGACCAACGGACCGTATCTACGGAAGTAAAAAGCATAATGTCAGATGACCTGAATGTAAAAGCTTAAGTGATCTTGGGCAAATTACTAAACTTTCTAAATATTAGCTTCTCTAGTCCCAGCTACTCAGGAAGCTGAGGCAGGAGGATGCTTAAGACCAGGAGTTCAAGGCTGTAGCATATCATCATCATGCGTGTGAATAGCCACTGCACTCCAACCTGGGCAACATAGCAAGATCTCTTTAGGAAAAATTAAACATTAGTTTTCTGTCCTGCAAAATCATAGTTTTTTTATTGAATAGGATAATACAAGTATCTATTTCATAACATAATTAGGAAGTTTAAACGAGGAAATGCATGTAAGGCACTTAGCACATGGCTGAAGACTCAGTAAAAAGTTCCCGTCTGTCATTTCTGGGGCATCCTCAGTCTTACAGGTGACGGTGAAATTAAAGGATGGGAAGATGCACTACGTGGTCTTAAAGAGGTGGTCCGTGGTGCTGGGAAAGCATTTGGCCCCCCAGGGCATTGAAATGACCCCCAGCCCAGCAAGGTCTTTGTGTGTTGGGTGAAGGCCTGAAACAAACCCAAGCGCAGAGCTGCTGATTCCGTTTCCCATGCTGGAGACGGTAGGAGGAGGCAGGGCTCATGTTGCCCCCACACTCCTGGACGAAGCGGAAAGAACCTGTATTTCAAATACTTGAGGCTGAAGCACCCACTGGAAGGAGATCATCCAAGAGACCTTGAAGGGAAGGCTCTGAGCTCAAGTTGTTGGAGAAAGAGTGAAAAGAGGCCAGGTGTAGTGGCTCATGCCTGTAATCCCAGCACTTTGGGATGCTGAGGCGGGCGGATCACTTAAGGTCAGGAACTCCAGACCAGCCCCAACATGGTGAAACCCCGTCTCTACTAAAAATACAAAAATTATCTAGGCATGGTGGCAGGTGCCTGTAATCACAGCTACTCAGGGGGCTGAGGCAGGAGAATCACTTGAACCCAGGAGGCGGAGCTTGCAGTGAGCCGAGATCGTCCCACTGCACCCCAGCCTGGGTGACAGACTCTGTCTCAGAAAGAAAGAAAAAAAAAAAAGAGCGAAAAGAAGGAGAAGACATAGAGTAACTGGGAAAAGAGAAAAGGTCTGCACAGCTCTCACCCTCTGTCTGATTCTCCCTCTTTCTCTTACCTCCCTGAAACTGGGAAGGAAACGCTGCCTGGCTGGGTTGGGGGCTGTTTTAGGAAGGTGAACACAGCAAAATTCTGTGCCCTGCAAAGTCTTAGCCCTCATCTGTTTCAAGAGAGAACCTTCTGGTGGGAAGGGGATGGGGACCAAGAGTGCCCAGAAGGATGAGGAGTCCTCAGCGGGCTGGGAGCAAGCCTGGAGGTCCGGGGTGAGCTGCGGAGGGGGGTGCTTTGAGCCCTTCAGGGTGCTCGCGGAGGACAAGCCAGCTGCCCTTGGAGAGAACGGAACACCTCGCCTCCTTCCATTGATTCAGGCTGATTTTCTCTGTTGGACTCTTACAATCCTGGCTCCAGGAGCGGGTTGCCATGGTTATGCTGGTTTTAACAGAGGGCTAAGTGGCTTCCTCAGGCCATGCAGCATTTAGCTGCTCGCTTTGGATTTTAGCTTCTCTTCCTTGGAGACCCTGCTCTGCGTGGTGAAAAGAATGGAGGGTGGACAGTCATGTTCTGGGAGCAATTGGGGAAGTGGGTGAATTTAATTTGAAATAGTTCATGTGGGCCAGGCCTGTATTCTTGGCACTTTGGAAGGCCGAAGTGGGAGGATTGCTTGAGCTCAGGAGATTGGCCTGGGCAACATGGTGAAACCCCATCTCTACTGAAAAAAAAAAAAAAAAAAATTAGCCGGGTGTGGTGGTGTGCACCTGTAGTCTCAGTTACTCAGGAGGCTGAGGCTGGAGGATCAATTAAGCCCCAGAGATTGAGGTTGCACTTAGCTGAATTTGTGCCATTCCACTTCAGCCTGGGTGACAGAGTGAGATCCTGTCTCAAAAACAAAAAACAAAAAAATTGATGAGAGGTAGAAAAGGTCAAGTGTAAGGGCTTTAGAGAGTCAGGTAGCTTAGCCTGATTTCTAGCTTTGTCATGTACCATTTTAGTGACCTTAAGCAAATTACTTAACCCCTTAGAGAAATGGGGGCCCTCATGGCATGCACTTCATATGACAAGTGTGAGAGTTAATGGGGTGATGTGTGACCCATGGGGAGCGCCCAGGAATGGTGGGTTTACCAGGTCCTTTCACTCACATTATCTCAAGGGCTCCCAGAATAACCCCAGGATGCTGTCAATGCTATCCTAGTTTTCCAGAGAAGGGAACCCAAATAGGAGCTTAGGGACTTCCCTCATCGGCCTTTCGGATTGATGTGTGCCTGCTTCTCTGACTTCATCTCCCAGCACTATGCAGTGGTCACACTGTAGTTGGTGCCTGGCTCACATGTATTAGATTGTTCTCATACCACTGTAAATAAATACCTGAGACCGGGCACGGTGGCTCACGCCTGTAATCTCAGCACTTTGGGAGGTCAAGGTGGGTGGATCACGAGGTCAGGAGTTTGAGACAGGCCTGGCCAACATAGTGAAACCCCATCTCTACTAAAAATACAAAAATTAGCCGAGCATGGTGGTGGGCACCTGTAATCCCAGCTACTTGGGAGGCTGAGGCAGAAGAATCGCTTGAACCCAGGAGGCAGAAGTTGTAGTGAGCCAAGATCATGCCACTGCATTCCAGCCTGAGTGACAGAGCAAGACTCCATCTCAAAAAAAAAAAAGAAAAGAAAAAAAAAAGAAATAACAGACTCTGGTCGGGAGAAAAGAGGTTTAATTGGCACACAGTTCTACAGGCTGTACAGGAAGCATAGCAGCTTCTGCTTCTGGGGAAGCCTCAGGAAACTTGCAATCATTGGGGAAGGCGAAGGAGAAGTAGGCATGGAGCAGGAGCAAGAGAGTTGGGAAGTGCCACACACTTTTAAATGACCATGTCTCACAAGAACTCTATCGTGAGAACAGCACCAAGGGGGAAATATGCCCCCAGGATCCAACACCTCCCTCCAGGCCCCATATCCAACACTGAGGATTACAATTCAATGTGAGATTTGCCTGGGGACACAGATCCAAATCATGTCACCTTGCTACTCCAGGGCCTGCCTGTCTTGTCTCCTTTGTAACACTCTTCCCTGGCTTTTCATGGGACTAGTTCCTTCTCCTCCTTTGGGTTTTAGCTGGGGTCACCTCTTGGGAGGTGTTTTCTCTCTCTTTTTTTTTTTTTTTTTGAGACTCCAGCTTGGGCAACAAAAGCAAAACTCAGTCTCAAAAAAAAAAAAAAAAAGAAAAGAAAAAAGTAAGTTACTATATCACAATTTAAAAATACGTTGGTAACTGTTTCAATACATTTGGCTTACTTTATAAACCTCTCTGTTTATTTTATGCACTTATAAAGCCTTAGCCTGAATAAGGGTCCACCAGGTTACTAAGAGGATTCGTGGTACAAAAAGGCTTAACCACCTCAGTGGCCTAGAACAGTGTTTGGCATATACCAGGAGCTTGAAAAAACTGTTTTTGAGTTGGCTGGGTGAAGGGAGGTGGAAAAGAAAAGACTGTCCTAGGCTGAGGAAACTGGGGAAAATTCAAAAGCAGAGAATTTTGTCCTGGAAACAGAGAAATTAGTGTGGTTTATACTTAGAAATCCAGTGAGGAGTCAGGCGCAGTGGCTCACGCCTGTAATCCCAGCACTTTGGGAGGCCGAGGTGAGTGGATCACCTGAGGTCGGGAGTTCAAGACCAGCCTGGCCAGCATGGTGAAACCCCATCTCTACTAAAAATATGAAAATTAGCCAGGCGTGGTGGCAGGCGCCTGTAATCCCAGCTACTCGGGAGGCTGAGGCAAGGGAATCGCCTGAACCTGGGAGGCGGAGGTTGCAGTGAGCTGAGATGGGGCCACTGTACTCCAGCCTGGGCAACAAGAGCAAAACTCCATCTAAAAAAAAAAAAAAAAAGGAAAAGAAATCCAGTGAGAGTGTTGTAAGCTAAAACTAACCAGGTGGCTGATTGGACTTTGTCCTGACGCTGTGGGAAACAATGGAAGCCATCAGGCAGGGACAGGAATTACTACAATTGGGTTTTTAAAAAATGTCTTTGGCTGCCAAGAGGAGAGAGAAATGAGAGGGCCAATGTGGATACCAATTAAGAGGCTACTGTGGGCGGCTTGAAACAGGCTGGTGGCAGTGGAGGTGGGAAGAAGTAGATGAATTTGAGAGCAATTTTGGAGATGAAATAGACACAGCTTGAAAACTGATTAGACTAGGGGGTAAGGGAAAACAGGAAGGACAGCGTGACTGCGGTTTTCTTGCCTGAATTGCTGGGAGGATAGTGGGTTGCTTACTGAAAGGGGACACGGCGGGAAGGAACAGGGAGGTATGAGGTAGCCTGAAACTTCAGTGTAAGTGTTATTATTTTGTTCTCAATCTGATTTTGCAAAAATGTCTTGGAACTCAAATGATGGAGACTGTAGTTTTACTTCTAGTTCTGCCACTAACTTGCTATCTCAGGCACTACTATCGTCTGTTGATATTAGTCCCTGCCAAATTCATAGGTTGAAATCTTCACCTTCCGCCCCACCCCCTTACAGAGGTGGAGGCTTTGGGAGGTGAGGTTCTGCCCTCACGATGGGATTAACGCCCTTATAAAAGAGGCCACAGAGAGACCCTTCACCCTTTTGCTGGTGGGGTTGGATTGCGAAGGCAGCTGTCTAGGAGGAAGCAGATTTCACCCAACCTGCTAGTGTCTTGAAGTTGGACTTCCTATTCTCCAGAACTGTGAGAAATAGATTTCTGTTGTTTGTAAGCATCCAGTCTGCGTCATTTTGTTATAGCAGCCTGAATACACTGACGGGCACCTTTCTCAACTTTGTTTTCTCATCTGAACGATGGAGCTCCAGATCCTTGGCCTGCACGCCTCACATGCTGGAGCGAAACCCGCCTGTCCACCCTCGTTCCTCAGGTCAAGTAAGAAACCTTTGAGCATATGACTTTGCCAAAGGAGCCTCAAAGTTGGCGATTTTTGTCTGAGCCTTGAATGATAGCTTGGGTCTCATATGAGTATTATGATGAAATTAGTTAGCTATCATTAATAATAAAAGTGAATTTTTTCATTATCATATGTCAGACTGAAACTGCACTTGCAAAATTATAACTGAGACAGTGAAAACGATCTGAGCTAACCAACTCGATATTGCTTCTAACCTCCAAACTGTCCTTGTTCATTCCGGGGTGTAGGCTGAACTAACTTTGGGAGGAACTATAGTTTAAAACAAAGATGATAACAGCCCTTTCTCAAAACAAACCTCCTTCTTGCCTGGGGGCTAGACTGCCTTTGTAGGACTAACAAATTAGCCACAAGATTAGAAATTATGGTTTAGGAGTCATGCAGCTGGAGGCTACAAGACTGTGACCCTCCCTAAACTGCTCCTAACATCAGGGCTTGAGACATTTTGCAGACCGTGCACTTGATGGATCAGCTGGCACCACCCAGATCCATAAACTGGTTCATCCGATCTTGCAGCCCCCACTCCGGAACTGACTCAGTGCAAGAGAACAACTTCAACTCCCTGTAATTTCATCTCCGACCCAAACCATCAGCACTCTCAACTCACTGGCCTTCCCCCACCCACCAAATTATCCTTAAAAACTCTGGTCCCTAAATGATCAGGAAGACTGATTTGAATAATAATAAAACTCTGGTCTCCCACACAGCCGGCTCTGTATGAATTACTGTTTCTCTATTGAAATTCCCCCGTCTTGATTAATTGGCTCTGTCTAGGTAGCGGGGAAGGTGAACCCATTGGGTGGTTACAAGGCATTCTGCTCAGTCAAGCACTCTGCTAAGTGCTTTACATGCTTTATTTATATTCTTCATTTTACTTCTCTATGACAACGCTATGAGGTAGATATTATTATTATACCCAATTCACAGACGTTCAAGTAAATTCCCTGAAGTTACATAATTGTGGTGGTGGTGTAGAGATTGGAACCTAAAGTCCAACACTAGAATCTGTACTCTTAACTCTTACACATTCCTGCCTTCTTGGATTAATTATTCTGTTATGACTCAGGTGTCCATCCGGGTTCTCCTGTCACTTATAACTTAGATTGAATTGGAACATTCTTCCATTTCATATTCTGTGCAAAGTCCATGCCCTCCCTGATTTCTGTGAATTCAGGTGAGCTCCTGTTGTCATGGCAATCTTTGGCTTGGAGCTCCTGCTTCTGTCAAATTATTTCAGTTTCTGGCCCATCCCGCGTGTGTTTTCCCTGATCTGTGCTCTCTCAGCCCAGCTATGGAAACCAGTATCTTTCCTTCATTTCTACCAAGACTTTCATTTGCATAAAGCTGTTATGTTTGTAACAGATTTTGCCAAAAGTCAAAAGATGGAGGGATTTACCATGCAGATAATGCAAAATTTTTAAAACAATTTAGGTTTATTTCTATTTTTCTTTTTTTTTTTAGACGGAGTCTTGCTCTGTCACCAGGCTGGAGTGCAGTGGAGCAATTTTAGCTCACTGCAACCTCTGCCTCCCAGGTTCAAGCAATTCTCCTGCCTTAGCCTCCCAAGTAGCTGGGACTATAGGCATGCACCACCACGCCGAGCTAATTTTTGTATTTTTAGTAGAGACGGGGTTTCACCATGTTGGCCAGGATGGTCTCAATCTCTTGACCTTGTGATCCTCCCGCCTCAGCCTCCCAAAGTGCTGGGATTACAGGCTTGAGCCACTGCGCCCAGCCTTATCTCTGTTTTTCAAAAGCTCCATAGTGATTTCTGCCATTGTGTTAGTTGAGATTTAGGCTGAGATGTTGAAACAACAATATCCCTCTCCCATTCCCAGCAACCTACAGTGGCTTTATCTCTCTCTCTCAATCCAGAGTTTAACAGTCCAGGTGAGTGGAAGGTCTACTGCCCACGGTCACTCAAGCCACTGTTCCTTCTATATGGCGGGTCTGTCGTCATCCCCTAGGAGTGGTTATGTCCTCATCTGCATGGTCAAAGCTGAGTCAAATCACATCCACAAACTAGCCCATCAGAAGGGGAGAAAAGGAGGGAATGGAGGCCAAGGATTTCCTTTCTAAGAGGATGTAGACATCACTTCCATTCTCATTCCATTGTTGGAACGTAGTCACATGATCACACTGGCTGCAATGCAGTCTGGGAAATGGAGTCTTTCACAGAGCCATGGTGTGCTCCACTGGAAAGCTTTTACCATACAAGAAGGGGAGAGAGGATTTTGGGGGGCACAAAATCTCTCTTTGTTTCACCCAACTGATTCCAGGGTTTGCTTAATCTTGTACTTTCTCTTCGTTTTCTCTTTCCACTCTAATTTTATCTCAGCTGTCTCCCTCTGCTTCTTGCCCCTGATTCATACTTATTTCCAAAACAGAATGGTTCTCTCAAATCTCAGGATCTCACTTTCCATCCCAAATGACTTAGAAAGCTATTGTCCTAAACAAAGATATTTCACACTCAAACTGGGAGTCTGGCACCAGTTGTTAAGGTATTTTTCCTATTTGGCTACATGGTGAAAATAAAGTAAGACACTATTTTAAGACACTTTTCCCAAAAACAATGAGTTAAGATTCACAGAAATCAATCGGTCTGTCATGTAAGCATCCCAAATCTTAAGTGATTTAACAAGCCCTTAAGAAGCACAGGCTGTTTATTGCTTAAAATGAAATAATTTCACACTACAGCAGAGTGTACAATCTAGACTTCCAAGAAAAAGTTTCAGAGGGGCCAACGGATACTTTTTTTGCTGCAAAAGTAGAAAAGTCTTCATGAGTTCTACACTCTTTTCCCCCACCTTGATAGGGGACACCTGCCCTTGGTTCAGCCAAGCCACACAACCATTTAAAGTTTATGCTAGGATTGGTATAAGTCATGTATGACTACATTTTATTGTGCAAAGCAAGTTGTGTGGATAAGCTCTACATCAGTGGAATAGGAATGTCTACTTCTCCCATGTGGGGCCTGCAAGTAACAGGGCAAAGGATGTGAATGCACAATCTTCTTAGGGGGACACAGTGAACACTGGGGCACAGTAATCAATCTACCAGTTGTAAAAAGAGGGACCAGGAATAGAGATTGAATCCAGTGCACAGAGATCCCTGAATGTTAAGCATATTTTAACTGGAATGTATTGAAAGATTGGCCAGCACAGCGGCTCACGCCTGTAATCCCAGCACTTTGGGAGGCAGAGGCAGGTGGATCACTTGAGGTCAGTAGTTCAAGACAAGCCTGGCCAACATGGTGAAACCTTGTCTCTACTAAAAATACAAAAATTAACCAGCTAGTTTTTGTATTTTTAGCAGAGATGGGGTTTCACCATGTTGGCCAGTCTGGTCTGGAATGCCTAACCTCAAATGATCTGTCCACCTTGAGCCTCCCAAAGTGCTGGGATTACAGGTGTGGTCTGCCGCAGCTGGCCAGCCAACCTAATTTTATCTATGGATTCTTGCATATAATTTTTTGTTTGTAGAAAGGATTCTGTGGGGAGGGAAAATATTTGAAGGGTACTCTTTTGGTAGGTAACTGCTCATAGTTTACTGCATAGACCATGTCATTACTTATCCTTTGATGTGGACTGAATATTTGTACTGCCCCCCCCCAAAATTCATGCTTTGAAGTCTGGGTGTGGTGGCTCATGCCTGTAATCTCAGTACTTTGGGAGGCCGAGGCAGGTGGAACATCTGAGGTCAGGAGTTCGAGACCAGCCTGGCCAACATGGTGAAACCCGTCTCTACTAAGAATTCAAAAATTAACCAGGTGTGGTGGCATGCACCTGTAATCCCAGCTACTTGGGAGTCTGAGGCAGAAGAATGGCTTGAACCCAGGAGGTGGAGGTTGCAGTGAGCCGAGATTGTGCCATTGCACCCCAGGCTGCGTGACAAGAGTGAAACTCTGTCTCAAAAAAAAAAAAATTCATACTTTGAAATCCTAATCCCAATGTGATGATATTAGGAGGTGAGGCCTTTGGGAGGTAACTAGGTTATGAAAATGAAGCCCCATGGTGGGATTAGTGCCCTTATAAGAAGAGGAAGAGACACCAGAGCTCTATCCCTGGGCTGCTGCCCTGGTACCCCTGCTGTATGAGAGTACAACAAGAAGGTGGCTGCTTGCAAGCCAGAAAGTGAGCCCTCACCAGATACTGAGTCTACTGGCACCATAATCTTAGATTTCCAACCTTCAGAACTGTGAGAAATAAAAGCCGTTGGTTAAGCCACCCAGTCTATGCTATTTTGCCTTAGAAGCCAGAGATGACTAAGACATTTCTTAAGAAATTCCACTTCTAAGAATCAGCCAAGCCGAAGGCCAGGGTGGGCTAATATACTGTGCCTGTGCTCCTACTGAACCACATGGCTGAGCATTAATTTGTGCCTGGTGCTATACTAATACTTACTGTATTAAATTGAAAGGATGCTTGTTTATGTGTGTACTTCACACATTAGGAAATTCCTCAAGACAGGGATGGTTTCTTCATTGCCTCAGCATCTAGTGTAGTTGCAGATCAAAACACTGTGAATGTCCATGTATGCATCTGTGTGTGTGTGTGTGTGTGTGTGTGTGTGTGTGTGTGTGAGAGAGAGAGAGAGAGAGAGAGGACAGAGAGAGACAGAGAGAGACAAAGAGAGAGAGAGAGAAGAAAAGTGAATGGAACCAGTCCTTGGAAAGGCAGCTATCCTCCCATGTCTATCTTGAGCACCACCACCCCTAAGAAACCTATCCTGACTGTTGAAGTCCTCACTGATCTCCATCTAACAAACCTCTACAACATCTTGCATCTGTACCACATGGCTGAGCATTAATTTGCCCTCCATCTTTATTTTCCTAGACCTAAAAATCCCACTGGTTAAGTCAATTTAAAAAATACTGAACACTAAAAACTAAATTTTGAGTGTTAAAAAGGTCCCAAGCACTTGGGAGTTAAAAGAAAATTAAAAATAGAGTAATAAAAGGTTATTCAGAATCCTACCATCTTTCCAGTAACCGTTTCTTCCTTATGATTTCCCTTATATTCTCTGTTGAAATGATGTTTTTATAAAATTAATCAAAGAAATACAGGTGTATTATAAGATATTTTGAAAATATAGAAGAAGATAAAGAAGAAAATAAATAACATTTATAATTTTATGACCCAGAGATAACCACAGTAACTCTTTGGAGTAATTTCTTTCAGTCTCTCTTTTTTCATTGTTTGTTTTGTAGTGCACCCTCAACCTCCTGGGCTCAAGTGATCCTCCTGCCTCAGCCTCCGAGTAGCTGTGCCACTATACCTGGCTAATTAAAAGCAATTTTTTTTTGTAGAGATGGCATCTTGTTATATTGCCCAAGCTGATCTCGAACTTTTGGGGTCAAGTGATCCTCCTACCTTGGCCTCCTAAAGTGCTGGGATTACAGGCTTGAGCCTCAGCACCTGGCCTTCAGTCTCTTTTTTACCTGTGTACATATATGTGTGGATTATTTTCGTAACTTATTTTCATTGAGCATGCTCTATTCTATTGCTCTTGGTATTTGAAGTTTATTTACATTTCAACACTACTGTGAGGGAAGTATTATTATCTCCACTTTAGACACGAAAAAACCCAAACAAAGAAAGCTTACATAATTTGTTCAAATCACAGTTAGCAAGATAATAGAGCCCTGTGTGCATGTATGTTTGTATGTGTATTAGTGTGTTTTCATACTGCTATAAAGAACTGCTCGAGACTGGGTAGTTTATAAGAAAAGAGGTTTAATTGACTTACAGTTCCACATGGCTGGGGAGGCCTCAGGAAACTTACAATCATGGCAGAAGAGGAAGGGGAAGCAAAGACTTTCTTTACAGGGTGGCAGGAAAGAGAGAGTGAGATCTTGTGAGAACTCACTCACTATCATGAGAACAGCTTAGGGGAATCCACCTCTATGATCCAATCACCTCCCACTTGGTCCTTTCCTCAACATGTAGAGATTATGCAGATTACAATTTAAGACGAGACTTGGATGGGGACACAGAGACAAACCATATTAATATGTCTGAACATTTATCTCAATACCCGTTTTTTGAAGCTGCTGAGGGTTGCAATTTTCACTTCCACAAGTGTCAAGGGCCAATAACTTTGCTAACACTCCTGGAAAACACTTGGTGTTGCCTGATGGTTTGCTGACAACCTCTGCGTTAATATTTACAGCCTGACATGCTGCACCTGCCTAGGGATCAGGCTCTGTTTCTCTCTTGGCCCCAGTCCTGGTTCAAAGAGGCCTTCAAGGGTTAATCCATGACAAAGCTTTCCTAGTTTTGATGGCTTAGGGAGCTAAAGAATACTTCTCAGGCTGGTTCCAATGGAAGGCTACCTCGCCACTTTCCTCAGGAGAAATCATAAAGTGACTCCTATTTCTAGTTCTTATTACAGTTATTTTTATTTCTTTTACTTAATTTATTAAGAGAAAAGGTCTTGCTCTATTGCCCAGGCTAGGGTGCAGTGGTGCCATCATGGCTTACTGTAGCCTCAAGTCTCTGGGCTCAAGCAAGCCTCCTGCTTCAGCCTCCTGAGTAGCTGGGACCACAGGTGTGTGTCACCATGCCTGGCTAATTTTTTTTTTCTAGAGATGGGGTTCTATGTTGTTCAGGTGGTCTCAAACTCCTAGGCTCAAGTGATCCTCCTGCCTTGGCCTCCCAAAGTGTTGAGATTATAGGCATAAGCCACTGCACCCAGCCTATTTTAAAATAAATTAATAAAAATAAGTGTTGTAAGTGTTTATTGCAGTATAACAAACGACTCCAAACTTAGAGGCATAACACAATACTTATTTCTTATTGATTGGGTTCAGGAGGTGGTTCTCACTTGGAGCCTCTCATGAGGTGCAGTCAGATGGTGACTGAGGCTGGGGTCATTCCAAAGGCTGGCTGTTCACTAGGACTTCAACTGGGGCTGAGGACCAGAACACCTATACCTGACCTCTCCATTGTCACCTGAGCCTCCTCCTACCACAGGAGCCAGAATTGAAAAGCAAGCATCCTGAGATGTAGCCAAGCTAAAATATCCTTTGTAATGTAGCTTTGGAAGTCACCCAGTGTCACTAAGCCCAGCCCATATTCAAGGGTAAGGGGATTGGACTGCACCTCTCGATGGGGGCAGAGTCAAAGAACTTTGAGACCTGTTTTATAACCATCATATGTAGAATTTCTGCAGACTTTATGGTTCTCGTCAAGGAGTGGGCATTCCTCAGTTCACTCCTCACAGTGAACTCATTCTCTGAAATCTCCTGGGGCAACATAGATCTTCAGCACACTGACTGGTTCTCAGAGGTCTATGATGCCATCTATCTCCTGGGTTTTGTCACTGTCTCCAGACATCCTTGATGGCTCTCAAAGTGTTTTGTGGGCCCCCCCACCGCACATGCGTGGGGCATGCAGCTTTGAAGGGGAAAGGCCACTTGAGAAGGATGAGTTTTACTCTGTCTTGTGGGCTTCGCCTGCCCAGATCAGCCACAGAGAGGTGGCTGATCCTTTGGGATGTGATGATGTTGTTAATAATACTTATCATTTATTGAGTTCCTCCTGCACGCGAGACACCATGCAAAGCATGTCACCTGCATTACCTAATTTAACTTCTCTTCTTACTAGCCTTAAGTGGTAAGGAATAGTTTTATCCTCACTTTACATGTGAGAAGATGGTCATATGTAAAGTGACCATCTGGCCAGAATGGTCAAGCGATTTGCTCAAGACACACATCTCTACCAGCATATAGAGCCTGGATTTGAATGCAGGTATATTTGCCTCAGACGGCAGCGCTATGGTTTTGAGTTTGAACATTGAGGTCAGACTACTTGGGCTTGATTCCTCGCTTTGGGCAATCTTTGACAACTTCTTTGTATTTCAATTTCCTCATTGGTAGAGGGGGGACGATAAACATATATATATCTCAACCCCATGGGGTTTTAGCATTAAATGGGAGGAGCCATTTAAGGTGTTTAGCACTTGGCAAGTATTAATTATTTCTCCTTCTTTACGATTTATGTCAGGTGGGAGTGGTGATTTACTCAAAAGAATAATATGCCAGAAATGAAGAGGTCTAAGGAAACACAGCATGAGGAAATACCAGAGACCTGCTGTCAGATCTCGGCATTCAGTGACTCACTTCAGTCTCTGAGTTCCCATCTGCAAAATGGGCGCAAGACTGGGACCTTTTTTTTGAGACCAAGTCTCACTCTGTCGCCTAGGCTGGAGTGCAGTGGCATGATCTGGACTCACTGCAACCTCTGCCTCCTGGGTTCAGGTGATTTTCCCCCCTCAGTCTCCCAAGTTGGGATTACAGGTGCCCGCCACCATGCCTGGCTTATTTATTTATTTATTTTATTTTTATTAGAGATGGGGTTTCACAATGTTGGCCAGGCTGGTCTCGAACTCCTGACCTCAGCCTCCCAAAGTGCTGGGATTATAGGCATGTGCCACGATGCCTGGCCTAGACTGGAACTTCTTCAGGATGAACGGAGGAAACACGTCTCTACATGGCATCCCAGTCCTTTCTCTACTTCCAGAGCCAATTAAATCTGCCAGCCACTCACCAATCCAAATACAGATGATACATCATGGAAACTGACTGAGGAACACAGAGGCAGAAAGGAGGGTTGGGAAGAAACCCTCTCCACCTTCTTATGGGACTCAAAACACTGTCTAATTCACGGAGTGACTAGATATTGGTCTTGTCTTTTGGGGTTAAACCCTGGACAGTGGGGTATGACTTCCTGAAATGTGTCCATACTGCAGCCAAGCTCTGCAATCTGTGCAGTAGGATTTTATCCATTGTCTGTATAAATAACATGATGGCTGGGGCTGGAAAGGGCCCAGTGCAGAGGCAGGCAGGTGGGGTGGCCCACACTTGCCTGTCGCTGTTGCTCAACTCCGGAGCAGCACTATCTTCCGAACCCAAAGAGGCTGGGAGGTTTTTACAAAGGCCCCGGGTCTATGTGTGTGGTTGAGCCCCCTCCCAGACAGGTTGATTTGTGAATGTGCTGAACTCCAGCGCACCAGTAGCCTAACCACAGAGCGGTGTTTTGTTTCTCTACCGGATACACCTGCCAAAAAGGCAGGGTTCACTTGTGCTGCCGGCTCCGGTTTGTTTTACTTTTAAAAAGATTGCACCCTCCAGATAAACCAGAGTGCACAGTTGTGTTATGGAGAAGCAGTTGAGGTTGGAGAGTGATGAAATTGATTTTATTTTCTTTTGGGACAATTCTGTACATTTTCTTCTTATTCAAATGAGCGTTCCCCATATTCATATCGGTCGTTATTTCCCAAAATGTACCCCGTCAAAAGGATTTTAGGGATACAAGGGATCAAGAGCATTGAGTCACACACTGAGAAAGTTAGTCCCTTTTCAAGTGTTTTCAATCTTTCTGGTTTTGTCAAGAAAAAAGTCTTCGTTTGAAGCTATCTTTAACACCTAGCATCTACTTATCTCCCTTTATACATAACAAAACCAAAGTGAGCGCAGACCTTGGAATTAGTCTTTAGTTAGATATAGTGTCTAGTTAAACGTTATAATATTGTCTAAATAAAATTTGCCAATATTGCTTTCTCTTTATGATAATTATCTTTAGGATTACCTTAAGTGTATGGCGAGGGATAGCAGTCTACCTACCTTAGGGCTACTGTGTTTCCCTTTAAAATAAACATGTTCAAGTTTTCAAAATCAATTAATTTAAAGAAAAATAGGAAGTAAATAATTGTATGAGTGCTACTCATAAGTAATAAAAGTCATAAGGATAGCATGTGGCGATAGTTGAAGGTAGTAAAAATTGGGAAGGGAGGATACAGATATTTGATGTATGAGCGGCTAGGCTTTAGAGCCAGACCAGCTTGGGTTTGAATCACTGCCTACCACCTGTGGGAAGATAAGCAAGTTATTTAGCCTAGTTCCACATCTGTAACATCAGGAAAGCAGCAATTCACCACCCACCTTAGGACTTTTGTGGCGACAACCCATGCAGGGCTGAAATACATGGTCCTAGAACACAGTGTGTGCTCAATAAAGTTAGCCATGATTATTATTCTTGCCAGAGACTCTAGTTCTACTCTCAGATCTGTGCACAGTTAGCCCCTAGACATGCTGATGATGTCATCAGCATCATGTGCTAGTTGGGGGTCTGCTGAGAAGCAGATGCCAAGATGGCATTAGATGTGCAAGAAATTTACGAGCGACACACCTGTGAAGGATAAAGGAGGGGGCCAGAGAAAGCCAGGAGAGGAGTTCTGACATCTGTGCCAGGAAGGAGAGAAGGAGGCCGGGCGCAGTGGCTCATGCCTGTAATCTCAGCACTTTAGGAGGCTGAGGCGGGTGGATCACCTGAGGTCAGGAGTTCGAGAACAGCCTGGCCAACATGGCAAAACCCTGTTTCTACTAAAAATACAAAAATTAGCCAGGTGTGGTGGTGGGTGCCTGTAATCCCAGCTCCTCAGGAGGCTGAGGCAGGAAGATCGCTTGAACCCGAAGGTGGAGATTGCAGTGAACCGAGACTGTGCCACTGCACTCTATTCTGGGCAACAGAGCAAGACTTCATCTCAAAAAATAAATAAATAAAATAAATAAATAAATAAATAAAAGGAAGGAGAGAAGGAAGGAGGACTGGTTTGGAGGAGCCTGAGACTGCAGTGAGGTTACAAGAAAGGTTTGGCCAGGCTGGTAAAGAGTCCTGGAGCCAAAGTGGACTACTGGAGTTGTCCCTCTTTTGTGCTCAGTCACTGGTTGGAGCAGCTGGCAGGAAGTGCAGCCTCCCTGTAGCCGTGGTGTTGGACCCAGAAAGGCAGCTTCGGGGTGACCGTCAATCACGCTCCCCACAGCAGGAGATCCAGCGGCGTTAGCATGGCTGCCGTGCATATCATTTCCATCTCACACGTGAAACATATTGAAAGTGGAACTTGAGAGTTTCCTCCAGTTCATTTTCCTTGTTAAGTAACTACTTGGACACTGTGACCCATTCAAAACCAGTTTGTGATCTTCTTGGGTTTCAGTGCGTGACTAACAAGCCAAACAAATTCAGTACTTTGAGGGCTTTGTCTTGATAACAGCTCTTGACTAAGCCTATTTGCCTTTTAACTCTAATTTTGGATTCCCCAAATTTTGCATTTCAGGCAGAGTTAAGCATAATGGACATTTTCATGCAAATCGAATCAATACAGAGCCCCAAATGGCAGCTACTAGGCCATATCCAGTCCACAGATATGTTGGGCCCACACAGAATCTAAAAAAAAAATGTGAGCCAGCATTCTAAAATGGAAAGATTTCATATTTTTTATTTATATATATATATATATTTTGTTGTTGTTGTTGTTGTTGTTTGTTTTTGAGAAGGAGTCTCGCTCTGTTGCCTAGGCTGGAGTGCAGTGGTGCCATCTTAGCTCATTGCAACATCTGCCTCCCAGGTTCAGGCGATTCTCCTGCCTCAGCCTCCTGAGTAGCGGGGACTACCGGCGTAAGTCAATGCACCTGGCTAATTTTATGTATTTTTTTTTTTTTTTTTTTTAGTAGAGATGGGTTTTTGCCATGTTGGCCAAACTGGTCTTGAACTCCTGACCTCAGGTGATCCACCTGCCTTGGCCTCCCAAAGTGCTGGGATTACAGCATGAGCCACCGTGCCTGGTAGAGATTTCATTATTTTTTAAAATGTTGATTCCTGGCTTCTTTTGAAAACAGCAGAATTGAACACAGAGCCTGAATTTCTGCATGACAGTATCATCTAAGGTGAAAGGGGCTGCTGCTTAAAATGGGGCTCTCACTGTTTGCTCTGTGCTCCACTGCCTGCAAAAGATACGCATATGTCCTTACATCTGGCAGGAATCACGGCTTTATATTCCTGTTTAGTCCTTTGTGCAAAATGCTAGCTGTTCCCCAATATTGCATTCTCTTCTTCCATATTAATGTTCCAGATGGACACACGATGGTCCACCTAGGATTACAATTCCAGCTTCCCTTGCAGCTAGGTGTGGGCCAGTGACTAAGTTCTGGCCAAGGAGGTGATTGTGGAATTGATGCTTGGAATTTCCAGACTGCATTTAATGGAAAGCAGGATGTCTTCTCTTGCTCCAGTTCTTCTTCCTGCCTGCTGGAGTGTAGATGGGATAGTGGGAGGTTGGGCAGCCATGTGCTATCACAAGATGTATGGAGCATAGCAGAGCAAAAAGACAGGAAGAAACTGCATCCCTATCATCACAGAATCACAAAGCAGGTCTGGAAAGCTTATGCTCACACTCTTACATAAGAAAAACAAACTTCCATTTTTATGTCTCATTTTTACAGCAGCCTCAGTTATATCTTAAAGAAAACATCTCAATTGTAAGGGGGCCTGTGGCCCCTGGCTTAGACTAAGAAACTCTGGAACTGTGCAGGCAGCATCAAATCAAATTTCACCGAGAACCAAGATGAGCCATAATCCTTTGGTAAAAACAATATTGGAAAAGGCTTTCTATGTCTCAGAGGCTCTGTTTGCAGGTGGCACATTGCATGTAGCTGTGAACCGGTTTATACAAATGGCTCCTTAGGGACTGCTGTTTCCCACCGCTGCAGGTCTCAGGTTCACAGACTACTGCACAATATTCTTACCTCTTTTTCTTCTCCACTTTGTCTTTAAAGGCCACATTTGAGCAGGCAGCCCTCCCGCCTTTTCTCGGCAGTGCCATCTGAGTAGAAGCAAAGTAGAAACTTCTTGGTTGGTACTGTTCCTGTTTCCAAGGGACCAACGGAGGCTTCCTGGTGCTAAGCGCGAAACCATTGAGGATCTTGACAGTTTCGATCTGAGCCCACCCTGCAGTATTACATGAGGGCAAGATGCTATTAATTCCCCAGAGGCAGGTGCCAAAAATGACATGTTATTGTGTTCCTTAGAATGATGAATGAAAGTACTGAATGAAATCTGGATAATAATAATACCCAACTATTTAGTGTAGCCTGTGACAACGAATCTTCCCAGCCAGGACTCTTTTGGGAAATAGAAGCAGGGAAAAAAAAGAGTTGCTATTTACTGAGCACTTAAGGTGCTGCAAGTCTTATGTACGTTTTCTCATTTAGTTATCTCAAAAATCCTGTGATTTAGTATTATAACACTTCTTTTTTTAAAAGCAGAAATGCTAAGAAAAGTTAAGGAACTCAACAAAGCTTGCATTTGCTAGGAAGTAAAAAGCCAGAATTTTGATTTACATCTAATGACCTATGTTTATTCCATATTATGTAGCATCTTGGATGCTCTACTGTTGGCCTGCTCAGGAGAAGGAGGCAAATGAGATCATGGTTAAAACTACTGGGGAAGCCAGGTGTGGTGGCTCACGCCTGTAATCCCACCACTTTGGGAGGCCGAGGAAGGAGAATCACTTGAGCCCAGGAGGTCGAGACTGCAGTGAACTATGACTGCACCACTGCACTCCAGGCTGGGTGACAGAGTGAGACCCTGTCTTGAACAAATAAGCAAAAACTACCAGGATTGAAAATATCTGAGTGGGGAGGACAGTTTGTAATGGAGGCAAGCTAGCAAGAAAAGAACGTTGGGGAGGGGTTCTATACCTACCTCAGATCATCTGAGGGCCCACAGTGCAGCTCTGTGGGCTCTGAGGGATTGTGCAAGAGGCAGCTGGCAGATATGCATGGGGTGAGCTGATCTGGCAAAAAGACGAGATAAATCTGAAAAATACATTTTACAGTGCTCTTTACACTGAAGAATCTTGCAGAGTAACTGGTAGATACGGTAAGGGATAAAGAAGGAATTACTGCTTAAAAGCTAGCCAGACACTGGCATTCAGGTTTCTGCACATTTAAATGGGTGTGCTTTTCCCATCCCTGGCAAATTATTTTGTTTTCCCCTACGTCCTCAGGTTCTTCTTTTACATAAATGGCCTCTATGTCCGTTCGCACGGTTCGGCAACATCAAAGGAGAAAATAATTCCTAAATCAACGTTTGGGGCTGCTGAATGTCATCAAACATCAAGTGAAACTAGATCAACTTGCATTTTTATTTACTATCTCTTACCTTTTGCATCTTCAGAAAGGCAGTTTATCTTTATTTTCATTTAGCGGTAAAATATTTTCTAATAGCATCAGTGAAATCCTGTTGAAAGTCAATGGTCAGCTTTTTAGACATAAGACAAACAGGAGTTCTGTTGGACACAAAGTGACTGCTAACAGATCTTTTAATATATTTCTTTCTCTCTCAGCCATTGATGGGTGTCTGACAGCTGCGAACGCTCTCTATGCTGGGTTGATTAGAAATGGAAGAGTTGTCTAAGATGCGGCTGTTTGAACTTCAGTGGTGGAAGGCTGGGCAGATGGCCCCCAGGTGTGTGCATTCAGACTGCAGCAGGAGTGACGCTGTCTCCCCGTGGTCCATCAAGCTCTATCTACAAGATGAGTCTCAGGCGACTGAGTACCATCCTCTAGACAGAAGCAGGGAGGGATGTAAAATAGAAATGTTGACAAGGCAAAGAGAATGATGTCCCCAGGCCATTGTGGTTCTACAGACTTACGTTTGTGTACGAGTTACAGCAGGATGAAGTTGGAGATGAGGCTTACCGAGTTACAGGGATGGCGGTGGTTCCAGAAAGGACAGGGACATCTGGTTTCTGGAAGGCATCTTGGAGATTTCATCATACATAAGCCATCCAGAGCTGGTATGTGGGCTGCATGATGTTAGGCACTTGTCTTCTTCCTGTCTTTTTGCTCTACTGTTCTCGAAAACAGAACTTCTCCCTGTGATGTCCGATGGTAGTTAGGGAACAATGGTGCTAATAGGAGGCTTTGTTAATGAGAACAGGGATGCCTGCTAGATTTGGGGTTAGAAAGGAAAACAAAGAAATGTGATGAGGTCCTAGTGTAGTTGGCAGCTGGCAAATTCATTACATCATCAAGTTCTCTGACTTAAGTATCTCGCCTACCTTGCGATGATTAAAACGAAAATGTAGCCCTCAGCACCACAGAAAACAATTCTCCATGGCTGTGACCATGGGGTGCCTGGGAGGAAGTGAAACTAATCTGGCAAAGACTCTTCCTGTCTGTCCATTCTTCTGTGTGGCCCTCGGGTAGAAGTAAGGATTTATACATGTTGGGCTAGATACAAGAGAAAAAGGGGAAACATGGTCTGAAGGAGGACTTTGGGGTCAGGAATAGTTCAAAGTTTAGCAATTTTCTTTTGCTTTAGGAATTGCTCTTTGACCTCTCTCTCTTTTTTTTAAGTCAAGTTTCCAAGCAGAAAAGGCAATATTTGCCAAGTGCTACAATTCACTTTAAGCTGATTGGGCTCTGAACATGAAGGCCCTTTTTAATCTCACAATTATTTAAAACCAGTCGTAATAAGTGGGGTGTTTTGGCACTAATTTACAGGTTCCTCCTTTGTTGCTATGATGACCCCCTGAGACCGGAATTGTTATCCTCTTACAGACGGGGGAATTGAAGCTCAGAGAGAAGTGGCTTGACCAAGAGCCCACAGTGGGTGAACGGCAGAGTCTAGGGTTTTCTCTTCCTATCACACCTGTCACTATGGTGCCCAGAGATGAGCAGTCACTTCAGATAAACGTCAAGGTTTCTGTTACCAGCTGTCCTCCGGGCCCAGTGTGATTAGCCTACTTTGCTCAGCTTCCTGTAGGTGTGTTGTGATACTCTACAGAAACTTTATTTCCTCTTCTCCCCTAGTTCGTCCAGAAATACAAACTGTTGAATTTCTTTATCATCATTTTAGAAGTGATAAACATTCCCAAAAGGAATGTTATTTCTGCCACGGAGTTGGCAGCCTTTATTCATGCAAAATGCATTCTGTAGTGTTTTGTTTTAGTGAAAAGAAGACATTCTTAGAAATTGAAGACAAAGAAGAGAGGAAGCGAGCCGCAGGGGGCATATTCGCGTGGAACTGTGAGTCAGGCATCTTTAGGTATCTCTGCTGCTTTCTCCTCGGAAGAAAGCAAGGACCACTGCCTTCTTTGGCGAAAATTCTTGAGGAAGATATTTAACCTCTCTGAGCCTCGGTTTCCTCATCTAGAAAATGGGGAGAATAAAATCACCTTCTTCATTGGGTCATTGGGGGGAATTTAATGAAATAATGCAATGTTTTTCCAAGTGTGATATACATACTATAGGTGATAGTGAGGTGATTTTCTGGTGACATAGATACTCTAATGTAATAGTTATAACACACACACACTAGCACACCAAAATCATCATTTCACAGGTCTGATTGCTTAGGGTATGACTAGGTAAAAAACTTATATAACCCACGTTAAAGACTATTTTAGTACAATGTTAAATGTGTGATAGAGATGGCATCAGTGGACTAGAGACAGGGAACGGCCGTCACCAGGGATCCCTGAACGAATGTGTATGAAAGTGGGCCCTGCCCACTTTGGTTGATGTCTTCCACCCTGGTTGACTTTGGATAAAGAAAACCAGGGAGACCCTGGTTGGATGGGAAAGCTGGCTCTCCCTGGGACCTGAAGCTAGCGGCCCTGTGAAGAGTCCCTGTAATTTCATCTTGTGCTGCTGCCCTCTCGTGGTCATGGGCTGTTCCCAGTGTCTTGAGACCAAGTCAAAGCAGAGCCAGTGTGATTTAGAGCATGTGCACCACCCTCTCTGGCCCTTCTCCCACTTCTTTGTTTCCCTGCTTTCAGGGACTTTCCGAGTCCCATCAATCCCACCAACCTTGGCCTATCCTCCCCCAAGTGTCACTTCCTCCTGCAGCCTAGTCGCAACTCCCCTTCCCCCAAACTCCTTACTAATCAGCAGAGGATGCTCTGGTTCTCAGGTGTGAGCAACAAATGAGCTTAGCTTACTCAGGGGACATTTGTTTTAAAAGAGAAACCAGTTTAACAAACCAAATAAACTCAAGTCAGCAGGAAGTGAAGTGGCTATATTTTTGAGATGAGGGTCTTTCCTTGTCTCCCAGCTTTCTCTACAGAACGGAACCTGCTCTTTAAGAAGGCAGCCACATCCCAGGAATGAAATCCTTCAAAGGGAATGAATTGCCTTTCTTCCCAGCCAATTCTACATGAAACTTTCAAATAGTTTCACTTTCTGTGTTTGAACGGCATTATTATATATTATACTTATAACCGAAAACCCCAAATATCAGTGGTTTTTGTTAAACCACTGGATATAATAAAGGCTGGGTGCGATGGCTCACGCCTGCAATCCCAGCACTTTGGGAGGCTGGGGTGGGCGGATCACTGGAGACCAGGAGTTCGAGACCAGCCTAGTCAACACGGTGAAAGCTCATCTCTACCAAAAATACAAAAATTAGCCAGGCCTGGTGGTGGGTACCCATAGTCCCAGTTACTCAGGAGGCTGAGGCAAGAGAATCGCTTAGGTGGAGGTTGCAGTGAGCTGAGATCGCACCACTGCACTCCAGCCTGGGTGACAGAGCAATACTGCATCTCAAAAAAATAAATAAATAAATAATAAAAATTTATTTACCTCTCATTCAAACAGAGACAACCCAAGACTGTTATGGAGGCTCCCTGATCACCAGGTTTCTTCCATCTTGTTGCATTCTCTTCAACACATGGCTTCTACCTTGTGGCCCAAAATGGCTGCTCCAGCTCCAAGGATGGCTCAGCATTTCAGTCACTGGTCAGGAGGAAAGGACCAGAGAAGGGTATGCTCTAGTTCTTTAAAGTGCTCACCGGCTAGGTGCGGTGGCTCATGCCTGTAATCTCAGCACTTTCGGAGGCCAAAGTGGGAGGATCACCAGAGATCAGGAGTTTGAGACCAGCCTGGACAACACAGTGAAACCGCATCTGTACTCAAAATACAAAAATCAGCCAGGCGTGGTAACACATACCTGCAGTCCCAGCTACTCGGGATGCTGAGGCAGGAGAATCACTTGCACCTGGAAGACAGAGGTTGCAGTGAGCCAAGATCATGCCACTGCACTCCAGTCCCCGGCAATAAAGCGAGATTCTGTCTCCAAAAAAAAAAAAAAGAAAAAAGAAAAAAAAAAAGGGGGAAGTGCTCATCATTCTCCCTTACCTACTGCTGACCAGGCCTCAGACATGAGCTCACTGTCAGGTATACTGGGGAGTGAGGCAGAGCAAGCATAGGCCCTGGTAACATTTGACATTTTATTATTGAAGAATTAGAGAATGGATTTTGGAGACAATCAGCAATCTCCTCTATGAGCCGATGGCTGGGGTTGTGAAAAATGTTCAGACCCAAGAAGGATCAGATCCCAGAACTAAAAAGAAGCTCTAGCATTTCTCCCCTGCCATCGAGGAAATGCTGCTGGAACAAGGGCTAATGCTCTAAGCCTCGGCCAGGACGCGGAGATTGTAGTCTGGCTCTGCCTTTCGCCACTGCCATGCCCTTGAGAGAGCTACCAAACATTCCAGAGCTCAGTTTCTCTCAAATGAGGTTACTTCCTGCTCTACAATGATGACTTTATATACTTCTGTCATGGCATCAGCAGTTAAATAGAAAACAAATGTATTTTTTTTTTCCTTTCAATCGTGAACATTAAATGTAGTGGATAATTAAGAACATAAATAACTGGCTGAGCGAGGTGGCTCACGCCTGTAATCCCAGAACTTTGGGAGGCCGGGTGGGGGCGGATCACGAGGTCAGGAGATAGAGACCATCCTGGCTAACATGGTGAAACCCCATCTCTACTAAAAATACAAAAAGAAAAAATTAGCCAGGCATGGTGGCATGCGCCTGTAGTCCCAGTTACTCGGGAGGCTGAGGCAGGAGAATCACTTAAATCCAGAAGTTGCAGTGAGCTGAGATGGCGCCACTGCACTCCAGTCTGTGCAACAAGAGTGAAACTTCATCTCAAAAAAAAACAAAACAAAAAACAAATTTCTGGCTCCCAGTTATCCTTTTAACCTTGCAAAACTCCTTCCTGTTGGCTAGAAAGGGAGCCTTTGGCTGGGAGATCCACTTTATGTTCCCATTGAGCTTTGGAAGCAGAAGGTCTGAAGGGACCGGCAAAGACCCTCGCAGTTGTGAAGTCTGTTTATACCCGATAGTAGCAGCTGCCTTCACCTATCTCAAACTGCGGGGACAGGAAGCATATGGAGCCAGCTGATAAAGAGGGTATCAGCTGTGAGCATACTAATCTCGAGGAAATGGGGATCCTAAGGCACCTGGATTAGCTGCAAACCAAAAGAGCCCTCTTACAGTTCCTTTCAGTTGCTAAGACACACGATGTTTGAAAAAACACCCCCAACCACACCCAAGAAAGAAGAATATAACCTGCAATTGCTCAATTCCTTACAGATAGTCAGCAAGCCCTAGCATCTGGGCCTTAATAAACAGCTAAACTGCAAACAGAAAAGCTGCCTTGTCTGCTGCTTGCGGCCAGAGAGCGAACCTGTGTGCTAGTTGGTCACCATGGCTACAAGATGTGACTTTTCTAGTTCTGTGTGATACAGTGGCTGAGCTGGGTGGTGGCAGGAAGAGGACAAATCAAACATCCAACTAGGAAATGGGGCACTGGGTGGCATGTCTCCATCCCAAGCTGAGCCTTGCTCCTGCTTTGACAGAGACCCCCCGGAAACTGGCCTTGTGACGAGGACAGGTACGCCTGGTTGTAGCATCTGGGGTACCATCTTCCCTCTTCCCAGGATGACTTTCAGCATCAGGCAGACCAAGCCTGAATCAAAGGAGAAGGGATCCAGAAAGCTTTGGAGCAAGGCAGAGTGTATCTGGAACTCTGGTTAAAACAAAACAAAACAGAACAAAACAAACTGTCTGGCTTCATTTAAGTGAGAGCAATTTCCTTCCTGGGGCTGCCCAACGTTTTGGCCTTCTTCTGCGTGACTAGTGGCCTAGATCCTCCATGTCAGCTTTGAGGACTGCCCACTTTGGCATGGGTGCCCTAGCACACTTGTTTATTGAATGCACTACAGCCAATATTGATAGTTAATGTTTGAGTGCTAGCATGTATCTTTTTTTTTTTTTTTTTTTTTTTTTTTTTTTTTTTGAGATGGAGTCTCATTCTGCTGCTCAGGCTAGAGTGTGGTGGTGCGATCTTGGCTCACTGCAACCTCCACCTCCTGGGTTCAAGTGATTCTCCTGCCTCAGCCTCCTGAGTAGCTGGGACTATAAGCATACACCACCACACCCAGCTAATTTTGTATTTTTAGTAGAGACGGGGTTTTGCCATGTTGGGCAAACTGGCCTCAAACTCCTGACCTCAAGTGATCTGCTCACCGTGGTCTCCCAAAATACTAAAATTATAGGTGCGAGACACTGTGCCCGGCTGGCATGTATCTTCTAACGTACTCTCATGTGTACTATTATTCCCACTTCATAAATAATGCAACTGAAGCACAGAGTTTAGTCAATTGTTCAAGGCCACGTGGCCAGTTCATAGCATAGCCAGGACTCCAACTGATGCATCCAGTTACAGAGCCCATGATTCTAACCATGCTGCCTCTTTGTTCAACATATACTTGCCGAGCACCTACTGTGTGCAGGAACTGTGTTTGGTGCTACTTATGACTCTGGTTTTGACACCTACTGTTCCTGTTCTGACTTTGACTAGGGCAGAGGTAGCAACTTGGGGACCAGCTGGGTAGCTCCAGAGTCTCAACTCTGGAAGTCTGACTTGGCCAGAGTATGGGGTTGACATTCAGCTGGTCCACACCACTGCTGGCTGTTTATGCGGCTCTCCATTCTGATGGGTCGGTGCCATGTCATACCAGTTGTTAATTACTTTTAATAGCCTCCTTGCCAGTGCAGTGTTTTCAAAAAATGAATTTGAATGCCTTGAGTTGGTCAGGAGTGCACCAGCTCCCATAGTCCCCATTGCTTGCTGTTGTTTTATTATTTGCCTTTTCACTCATTTCGGTACTTTCTTGCATTTGAGTTTATGACTCTTGCCTTATCTCTGCATCAGCCCAAGCCAGGCCCTGGACTGGCTCCCCAGTTTCCCAATGCTTAGGCCTGGAAAAAATCAAGGCAGGCCTGGTGAGGACATGTAGAGCCTGGGGAGGTGAGATCAGAAGGGCAGAGAGCTTATTCTGTCTGAGCTGAAATAAAAGATTAGAAGAGATATAACATTGTGATATGCTGTCACTGTGTTACAGGATATGGTGTACTTTGGTAAGTTCATTCCTTTTTTTTTTTTTTTTTTTTTTTGAGACAGAGTCTCACTCTGTCTCCCAGGCTGGAGTGCAGTGATCTCAGCTCACTGTAATCTCCACCTCTTGGGTTCAAGTGATTCTCCTGCCTCAGCCTCCCAAGTAGCTGGGACTACAGGCATGTGCCACTAAGACTGGCTGATTTTTGTATTTTTAGTAGAGACAGGGTTTTCACCATGTTGGCCAGGTTGGTCTCAAACTCCTGGCCTCAAGTGATCTACCCGCCTTGGCCTCCTAAAGTGCTGGGATTATAGGCGTGAGCCATCATACAAGGCCATAGGTTCATTCTTTTATATAATAAAGAAATGAGGAAAACAAGAAGTTGGAGGGGAGGGGAAACAGAGTCAAAACAAAAAGTGTGTGAATAAGAAATATTCATTAAATAAACGTAATGCTGCCTCCATGGCCAGAGGTTCCCCATCTGTCTGGAAATCCTTCTTCTTTTCCTCTTGCTAGTGTAGCTCACTTGTTACTTCCTTCAAAACTTCCAGGAGGACAACTCCTTCCTTTTGACAGCACAGCTACTTACCAGACTTTATTTTTACAACAGCCTACCCTTATTGAGATGTTACTGTGTGTCAGACACTGATTTAAATATGTTGGCTGGCCGGGCATGGTGGCTCATGCCTGTAATCCCAGCACTTTGGGAGGCTGAGATGGGTGAATCTCCTGAGGTCAGGAGTTCGACACCAGCCTGGCCAACATGGTGAAATCCCATCTCTACGAAAAATACAAAAATTAGCTGGGTGTCGTGGTGTGCGCCTGTAACCCTAGCTACTTGGGAGGCTGAGGCAGGGGAATCACTTGAACCCAGGAGGCAGAGGTTGGAGTGAGCCAAGATCGTGCCACTGCACTCCAGCGTGGACAACAAGAACGAGACTCTGTCTCAAAAAGAAAAGAAAAGATAAGAAAAAGAAAGAGATGTACCATAATTATCCCCAATTTGCAGCTGAAGAAAACTGAGGTACAGCCACGTTAGGTAATTTGTCAACGTCATACAGCTATGAGGCGAAAGAACTGGGTTCTAATCCAGCCAGACTGCCTTGGGAGTATGTGATCTTAACCACGTTGCCTCTCTTGGCTGTGTGCATTTAGACATCAGCTTTCCCAACTAGCCTGTGTGCTGGCAGCACTCTTTCTAACTTGGGCCTGACGCCCAATGCACAGTGCCTGGCCCTGGGAGGGTTTGGTAATTGGGCCAGTGTATACACAGGCCCTGTGTTATCTTTAACAGAGACCTTATATTTGAGAGCATTTCAGGGTGAATCCTTCCTTATATCCTAAGACTGTCTAGGGCAGCGTGGTATTTCTTTGAGACAGTGCTCTGAAACCAGAGCTAGAAATGTCAATTCATCTGGAGAGGCGGCCAGGCTAGAAGCTTCAGAGCAGAGGAGTTACATGATCTGATTTTAAAGCAGGGACACAGGAGCCAGTGTGAAGGGGCTACCCCTGGCCAAATCGGACACAATTTGAGCACCAAAGTAATTAAGGACAGCAGTGAGATGTGAATTGTGGAAAAACAGGAATCCCTAGCCTGGGCTATATCACTAGACCCCATCTCTACTGACAATTTAAAACATTAGCCAGGTGTTGTGGTACATGCTTGTAGTCCCAGCTACTTGGGGGGCTGAGGTGGGAGGGTCACTTGAGCCTGGGAGGTCGAGGCTGCCGTGAGCTGAAATTGTGCCACTGCACTCCAGCCTAGGTGACAGAGGGAGACTCTATCTCAAAAAAAAAGGGGCAAGGGAGGAAAAATTGAAATCCACATGTGCATACTGATAATAAATAGATAAGGAGGAGGTGGAGGGATCTTGCTTACAGTAGAATGCTGCAAAGTGCTAACTGGCAAATGTGCAGGGTGAGCTGGAGTTGGAAAATCACCATTTGTCACCATCCAAGTGAAAAATGGCTCAGGCAAGAATCATTAATAGTTGCTACATTGAATTGGAAATTCTGATGAGGAGCAGCGTATTTGCATGATTTTAAAGTACCTATTTACAGATTGCTTATTGGTTACAAGAGAAAAAATAGTAATTCTACAGTGGAGAAGTCAAACAATATGTTGATTGGGTGATCAAAATTTATGTCACCAATAAAGGGCAGATGGACCTTGTGTGCCTCCAGATGTGATGCTCCAAAAAGGACACAGTATCACTTATTTAATGTTCTGTCCAGGAACACATAACCTGAATTTAGTGATGGGAAACATCAAAAAACCCCAAATGAGAAAATTCTGTTTAAAAATAGAAAAGAGGGGACTAGTATTCTCCACAAATGATAGTATCGTAAAAGGCAAAGAAAGGCAGTGTAAAATCTTCCAAATTAAAGTAGACAGCAGTCGTGGCCGCTTAATACAATATGTAACCCTGACCTTAGACTGTATTCTATACTAAAAGGGAAAAAATGATATATAGGACATCATTGGGTCAACTAGAAAACGAGAAAACAGATGGTAGGCTAGATAAAATTACTGTATCAATTTTTTTTTTTTTTTAATGTAGAGTCTCTCTCTGTTGCCCAGGCTGGAGTGCAGGGGCACAATCTCGGCTCACTCCAACCTCTGTCTCCTGAGTTCAAGCGATTCTCCTGCCTCAGTCTCCTGAGTAGCTAGGATTATAGGCATGTGCCACCATGCTCAGCTAATTTTTGTATTTTTAGTAGAGATGGGAATTCACCCTGCTGGCCAGGCTGATCTTGAACTCCTGGCCTCAAGTGATCCACCCGCCTCGGCCTCCCAAAGTGCTGGGATTACAGGCCTAAGCCACTATGCCCGGCCTTATCAATGTTACATTTACTGAGGTTGGTAACTGTACTATGGTTATGGAAGATAATATTCTTAGGAAATACACACTGAAGTGTTTAGGAGTAAAGGGCCGTGAAATACTAGTATTTAGAGAGGAGAGAGAGAGAGCTGCGTAGGCAGATAAAAGATATGCAAAATGCTAACTATAGGTGGCTATGGTGTAAGGGAACAGGATTTTTTTGTAGTATTTTTATTCTTGTAACTTTCTGTGAGTTTAAATCTTTTCCTAATAAAAAATAATTAAAAAGAATACAACTCTTAAAGGGCCCACACACGCTGCTGTGGTGCAGAGACCATGGAGGGGAATGGTCAGGAACCGGCCACATGGTCAGGCTGTCACTGCGATAATTCAGGTGAGAGAAGATGGTGGCTTAGACCAGGACGGTGACAGGAAAAGGGACAGGGGGCATTCAGGTTCTGGATATGTCTTGAAGGTAGAGCTATTAGGATTTTCTGATTAATTTCATGTGTAGTTGAGACAAAGGGAAGAGGCAAGAGAGAGCCCCAAGTTTTCCGGCCCGAGCAACTGGAGCCTGGAGTTGTCAGTAACTGGGATGGAGAAGTGGAGGGAGATGCAGACTTGAAGTGGGAGATTGAGAGTCTGCTTTGGGACATGGGCCTGGGTAAGTGGATTCAGGGAACATATAATCTAATTTTAATTAAGCTAAAGTGCATAAAATGGATACTTAGCTTCAAAAGATATCTACAAAGTAACTACAGATCAAAGATAGACTGAATACGGCAAGTGATGGTGAATTTCCAAACTACTACATTTTTGGTTGGTGAGACTGTAAGAATGGTGAACAAAACTCTTCTTTGTTTAGATCTATGTATATTTGTGAGGGGTCTCTTCCTGCGATGGTAACCTTACATTGATGATTAAAATATGCTGAATTTAAAATCAGATCCCAGAATAACTGTAATACAAGATGTTAAACCAGCATTTTTAAATATAATGAAACATATTCAATCACATTGCACTTGACAAAAAGAGCAAAAATATTTTATTATGTTGTATGTAATTTATTATAGAAATAAATAATTTAATAGATTTATTTCATCTTTAATTCAAAATGGATATTTCCTAAGATATCCTTTTTTGTGTCTGTCCTGTGATATGAACAATAATTCCGTCATGTGTCACTTAACGATGTGGACATTTTGTGAGAAATGCATTGTTAGGTGATTTCATATCATGTGGACGTCATAAAGAGTACTTACGCAAACCTAAATGGTATAGCCTTTGTTCCCAGGCTATCAACTTGTACAGTATGTTATCGTACTGAATATTGTAGGCAATTGTAACATGATGGTTACACAGTACATGGGATCACAGTATATGTGGTCACTTGACATTGACTGAAATGTTTTGTAGCTCGTGACTCTATTTTCATAAAGTCCTATCTGTATGTAATCTATAAATTTTAAAAATACATAAATGGGGGGCATGCTCAAAATTTGAATCAGTAAATGGAGAGATCAGAAAAGTTTAGAGACCTCTGAGTTCGAATATAATACTAATTCCAGCCAGATAAGGCATGGTATGGATGGAACAGTATAGATTCAGACCCATTGCTAGGGACCCCAGCTCACTGCATATGTATCCAGTGCATTAAGAGGTTTTGTCTAGGGCAAATAAGTGATAACACATCCTCTCATGGAATATTCTGCAAATTCTAAAAAGAATGGATCAATTTGAATTGATATGAAAAGATGTCTGAGATACAATAAGTCAAAAAAGCAAGTGATAGAGCAATGTACAGTGTCAAATAGACAAATGATACACACGTGCTCTGTATTCACAGAAACAGGGGTTACCTGTAGAGAGTGGAGAAAGAAATTTCTTTTTAATGTACTGTTTAATTTAAAAAAACATAAACATGTATCAGTTCAATATTTAAAAAGTTTTAAAATGTTTATCCTCTTTGAAACTCCTTTTATGATTTTATCCTGAAGAAATAAAGATATAATAACTATTTTGTACTAAGTTGATCATTGCAACATTATAATGGTGAAAAATTAGAAATAACCTAAACATCTAGCATTTATGGTTAATATTGGGAAAATGAACTGTAATATAATGCAGTCTTTTAAAAATCAAGTTTCTGAAAATTTCACCAGATGGAGAAATGCTGAAATATGATAATTAAATTTAGTATTAATCTCAGTGTAAAATCTGTATTAATCTCCATGATGTTAAAAATGCATAGAAAAAAAAAGCCTAGAAGAAAATATTCCCAAATGACAACAGAAGTTGCCTCTGATAGTGAGATTACAGGAGATTCTTTACTTTCTGGACCTCTATATTTTCATATTCTTTTCATTTCTTTCTGCAATGAGCATGCATTATTTTGTAATGTGAGAGAAAAAGAAAGTAAAATACTGAGAAAATTATGACGTGCATTTCTGGCATGAGTCAGGAGCTGAATTTTCACGTTTAAATTAGTTTCAGAAACACAGGAGTGGTTTCTAGGCAACCTGCTTGGGAAATTATGTTCATTTCCATTGTTGCTGGAGTGTGCGTGAGTGTCTCAGAAAATGTAAGAGATGAACCTTTGCAAAAGCAGACTCCTGCTAAGGAAAAACAAGCTTTGCCACCCAGTTTTGATCATGGGGACTTGAGTTACTGTGACCTCACAGGCCCCTAGGGGCCTGAGAATTTTCTCTTTCTTCCTTCTTTCTTTCTTTCCTTCTTTCTTTCTTTCTTTCTTTCTTTCTTTCTTTCTTTCTTTCTTTCTTTCTTTCTTTCTTTCTTTCTTTCTTTCTTTCTTTCTTTCTTTCTTTCTTTTTTCTTTCTTTCTTTTTTTTCTTTTTCTTCCTTGCTTGTTTTTTTTTTTTTTGCAAATGAGTGATTGATTTTAATGAGGATTGCCATAGGTAGGTACAGTACATTAGACCTTCAAGCATCTGCGTGAGGTGTGGGAAACTGAGAGGAGAGAGGAGGATCAAGCAAAAATCCCCACTCTGTGCCTTTGCTGAGAATCCAGGGCTGTAATTCAGACCACTGCAAGGCTTTACAAGATGGGTTGTAACTCAGGATGTGAAAAGATTGCCTCATCATCATGTGAGTCATTCACTATTATTATAGACAATCCTGCTGTGCCGAAGGGCTTTTAATCAGAAGGAAACACTGAAAAATGGAATCAGGGCTAAGAAACCCTTGGCCCGGACTGATGGACTGTGGAGGATGGGCTGAGTTAAGAATATTTTTTAGCCTCAAGGGAGATGCGTTCTTCACTAAGGGTTTGCAGAAGGTGCAGAAGGTATTGTTCTCAGCCCAGGGTGTGTGTTTCGTTGACCTTGACTGCGTTTTTCAGCAAGAAGGAAAGGCATTTTGCCTGATAAATGGAATCGGAGCTCTGCGTCTCGCTCCTAGGCCCCCTAGTGGTTGTCTTTTGCAATTAAAAAAATGAAGTGACTTGAAGTCAACAGCAGGCTCTTTGGGTAACGATCGCAGGTGACCAGAGTGTGCTGCCTTTGACGCTGGCTCCCCCAGACTTCATCAAAGCTCAGGGGAGAAGTTTTGAAAATCAGGAGCTCCAGAGGGACAGACGAATTTCCTCACAGAAAGTGGGACAGGAAGGCAGGAACCTTCCGTTGTGGATGGTGAAGAGCTTGTTCTGTCTTCAAACTTCGGAACCATATGCTGCATTCCATGTATGTGGCTTATGGTTCTGACCACTGGTCCTTTAAAATGACAGACCCCTGGGCCGGGCGCGGTGGCTCACGCCTGCAATCCCAGCACTTTGGGAGGCCGAGGCGGGCGGATCACGAGGTCAGGAGATCGAGACCATCCTCGCTAACACGGTGAAACCCCTGTCTCTACTAAAAATACAAAAAAAAAAATAAAAAAATAAAAAATAAAATAAAATAAAATAAAATAAAAAATTAGCCGGATGTGGTGGCGGGCACCTGTAGTTCCAGCTACTCGGGAGGCTGAGGCAGTAGAATTGCTTGAACCCGGGAGATGGAGCTTGCAGTGAGCTGAGATTGCGCCACTGCACTCCAGCCTGGGTGACAGAGCGAAACTCCATCACACACACACACACACACACACACACACACACACACACACACGCACGACAGACCCCTGGAAGGTAAATGAAGAGGGGGACCAACATTGACTGCCCCTCCTTATCTGGTAGCTCTTGAGGGCAGGCCCTTCTATTTTCATCTTGTACTCCAGGACTTATCAAAAGGACTTAGTATAAGTAGACTCCACAGATGCTTGTGGTCTGAATGATATATGGAGCCCAGTGGGGTAGATAATATTATTCCTTTCACCCATGAGGAAACTGAGGTGCAGAGAATATTTTTTAAAAATGCCGGAGCTCTCTCACTAATAAATGACAGAACAGAAACTCCAGTCCCAAATTCCAAAGGCTTTCTTTTATCAAGATGCACCCCCACGCCTCCACCATGCACTCCATCTTGCTGGTTCAGTCTGTCAAGTGAGAGCCTCGTTTTTGGTCTCTGCCTCCTATGGATCAGTCCACCCTGGAGGCCCAACCCTCTTTCCCTTCTCTGAACTTCTGGTTCAAACCTCTCATTTGGCAGTGAGTCACGCCTTTAAGGAATAGTTGGCAGGTTGCAGTGGCTCACGACTATAATCCCAGCACTGTGGGAGGCTGATGTGGGCAGATTGCTTGAGCTCAGGAGTTCGAGACTAGTCCGGGCAACACGGTGAAATCTCTGTCTCCACTAAAAAAAAAAAAAAAAGTAGCTGGATGTGGTGGCAGTGCCTGTGGTCCCAGCTCTCTGGAGGCTGAGGTGGGAGGATCGCTTGAGTCCAGGAGGCAGAGGTTGCAATGAGCTGAGATTGCACCACTGCACTGTAGTGGGTGACAAAGCAAGAACCTGTTGGAAAAAAAAAAGTGGGGGGTTGGGTGTGGTGGCTCACGCCTATAATCCCAGCACTTTGGGAGGACGAGGCGGGCGGATCATCTGAGGTCAGGAGTTTGAGATCAGCCTGGCCAGCATGGTGAAACCCTGTCTCTTCTAAAAATACAAAAAAATTAGCCGGGCCTGGTGGTAGTCACCTGTAATCCCAACTACTTGGAAGGCTGAGGCAGGAGAATCGTTTGAACCCAGAAGGCGGAGGTTGCCATGAGCTGAGATGGCGCCATTGCACTCCAGGCTGGGGGACAAGAGCGAGATTTCTCTAAAAAAAGAAAAAAAAAAAAAGAAATAGTCTTCTTGCTTGCATTACTTATTTAACTTTTATTGTTATTGTTACTCACCTTTTGTTAGAAATTTGTCTTTTTCCTCTAAATATTCCATAATCACCTTGAAGGACAAGATGATGTGTAGTTACTTCTTGTGAACTCTGTCCAGCCTTCAGTAAATATTTGCAGGAGCACTGGATTTTGCAGCACTGTTCTGATCAGAACTCACCTCTCAGTGCCTCTTTCTGCTGGGAAACTAGGAAATATTCTTGTTTTTGTTTTTGTTTTTTGAGATGGAGTCTTGCTTTGTCACCCAGGCTGGAGTGCAGTGGCCAGATCTTGGCTCACTGCAGCCTCTGCCTCCCAGGTTCAAGCGATTCTCCTGCCTCAGCCTCCCGCGTAGCTGTGACTGCAGGCACCCACCACCACGCCCCAGCTAATGTTTGTAGTTTTAGTAGAGATGGGGTTTCACCATATTGGCCAGGCTGGTCTCGAACTCCTGACCTTGTGATCCGCCCGACTTGGCTTCCCAAAGTTCTGGGATTACAGGCGTGAGCCATCGTGCCCGGCCAGAAGTGGTTTTAATTATTATCTTAAAACTTGTATTCCCATCAAAAAGGTGACCCACTCCCCTCTCCTGAGGGGCTTACAACCTAAGGTAAGTTAAATACAGTTCTCTTTTCTCCAGACGCTTAACTCTTAAGCTTGTACTTACCTTGGCCATTACTACACTGGATTTAGGTCAAAGGTAGAATCTTTTTTTTCCTTTTTTTTATTTTTTTTATTTTTGAGACAGAGTCTCTCTCTGTCGCCCAGGCTGGAATGCAGTGGTGTGATCTCGGCTCACTGCAACCTCCACCTCCCAGGTTCGAGTGATTTTCCTGTCTCAGCCTCCCGAGTATCTGGGATCATAGGTGCCTGCCACTATGCCCGGCTAATTTTTATATTTTTAGTAGAGGTGGAGTTTCGCCATATTGGCCAGGCTGGTCTTGAACTCCTGATCTCAAGTGATCTGCCTGCCTCGGCCTCCCAAAGTGCTGGGATTATAGGCATGAGCCACTGTATCCAGGCTAGGTCAAAGGTGGAATCTGAATTCATTTAGGTCCTTCCATTTTGACTGGAATCTGTCAGCTCCCAAACACAGCACATCCCTTCTGCAACGGGGATCCACTCTGACAAGCTGGGTCACAATGGGGCTAGTTTCTCTGCCAGGTGCATTTACACCTAGGGTTGTTTCATCTTGCTCTTAAGGCTACCCTCTAGGGAGCCATGCTTGGCACAGGTGTGTGCACAGTAAGGTTAAGACCCAAGTTAAGACACTCAGCTGCCACCATTCTCTCACTGCGGACACCAGGAAGTGTCACTGCCCAGGGAAGGTCAGCCAAGACTGCCTGGGGAAGTGTGGCATGGGAGAAGGGCCACTGCCAATCAGGAGACCCCTGTCAGGCCTGGCTCTCACCACCACAATCATGTATTTCATGAGCATTTATTGGACACCTCTTGTATAGCAAATACTGGGGATACCAAGACAAATAGAGCATCTGAGAGATGCTCAGTCTGGCCGGGGAGACAATAGGTAAACAGTTGAGTAATGGAATGGGCACTATGATAGAAGTATGTACCAGAAACCACAAGAACATAGGAGAGGAAGCACAGAATTCTGCCTGGGAGGTTGGAAAGGGCTTTCTTGATTAGTCTTGAAAGAGAAGCTGTTCACTGGTTGGGCATGGAGGGTACAACTATTCCAGGCTGAGGGCAACATGGAAAGAGCATGGAGGCCCGAGAGAGTGCAGCAAATCACCTTGCTATTAGAGCTATGTGGGGCCGGGTGCAGTGGCTCATGCCTGTAATCCCAGCACTTTGGGAGGCCGAGGTGGGCAGATCACCTGAGGTCAGGAGTTTGAGACAAACTTGGCCAACATGGTGAAACCCCGTCTCTACTGAAAATACAAAAATTAGCCAGGCGTGGTGGCAGGTGCCTGTAATCCCAGCTACTCAGGAGGATGAGGCAGGAGAATCACTTGAACCCAGGAAGTGAAGGTTGCAGTGAGCCGAGATTGTGCCACTCTACTCCAGCTAGGGCGACAGAGCCAGACTCCATCATAAATAAATAAATAAATAAATAAATAAGAAAAGAAAAAAGAAGAAAAGCTATGTGGGATGACAGGCGATGCATCTGGTGAGGAAGGCAGGGCAGAGAGTGTGAAGGGTCTCCTATGCCATGACTTAGAGCAGGACCTTCATCCTGTGGGTGATGGGAGACACGGAAGGATTTCAGATGGGCAGGGGAGTGTAACATGGTCAGAATCCAAAACTTCGAAGTAACAGCAATGTGAGTGGGGACTAGAGGAAAAGGAGACTGAAGGAAGAAGGACCAGCCCCAGGATGGTTTTCAATAGTCCAGGAGATACTACCTTGTAGGGAGTTGGGGTGATGAGAGGGATGGCGTGGGTTTAGCAGACAGGACTGATGGAGCCTGGTGGTGGATGGGATGTAGTAGTATGTGAAGGGAATCTGGGACAACTCCCAGTATCTGGCATGGGGGACTGGGAAATGGTGGCTTCCTTCGGCAAAACCAGGAACCCACGGCAGGCCAGGGGAAGATGGTGAGTTCCACTTTGGCCACATCTGAAAAGCTATGGAATCTCCAAGCAGAGCTGTCTAGGAAGTGGTTGGTATGTGAGAGTCTGAGCTCTGGGTAGATACTGGTTTCGGATGTAAAAAGGCTGGATCAGGTTTCTCTCTCTATAGACATTCAATAAACATTGTTTTGAGTAGCTAATTAAGAATTACAGGGCACTGGGAAAACAGAAGGATGTTGCAATGTAAATGTGGATGTTCTTACAGTAATGGACTGATGGTTGCAGAAAAGCTCAAGCTAAATAACACTAATTTTTCAGCTATAAATAAACCTGCCTCTGCAGTTGGGGTTTTCAATTACGCAGGAAAAAGAAATGTAGCCATGGAAACGAGGAAGAGAGCTATGCAGAGGGCAGATTGTGCCTGCAGGGCAAAAATGTTAGCATGTTCTAGCCAAAATGGATGGTGAAGTATAGTCTGATCCGGTGGAAAAGAAATTCAAGTCTAAAGTCCTGGGTTCAAGTAAGAGTTGAGCGTCTGTCACAGATTATCAGACATGAAGCAAACGTTTGCTATTTCTTTTAGAGATGTCGTCAATGTTGTAAGCTTTTTATGTGTATCATCTCATTCAATCCTCAGAACAACCTCATGGTAGAGCCTTTGTTTTGACCCCTTTAGAGATGAGTAAACTGAACGCAGAGAATTTAAACAACTTTCCCCGGGCCACCAGTTAAAACGTAGCAGTTCGAAGATTTGAACCCAGCCAGCCTGAACCCAGAATCCTTTCAGGGACTCTTCACTACTCCTAACTACACTATGCTGCCTTTCCATGCAAAAAGCCGGGCAATATCACTTTGCACAGCCTTCATTTTCTTATCAGTCCATGGAGTTTTGTAAAGAGCAAGGGGCATAATTTAGATTAAGGCCTAGGCCGGGCGCGGTGGCTCAAGCCTGTAATCCCAGCACTTTGGGAGGCCAAGACGGGCGGATCACGAGGTCAGGAGATTGAGACTATCCTGGCTAACATGGTGAAACCCCGTCTCTACTAAAAAATACAAAAAAAACTAGCCGGGTGAGGTGGCGGGCGCCTGTAGTCCCAGCTACTCAGGAGGCTGAGGCAGGAGAATGGCGTGAACCCGGGAGGCGGAGCTTGCAATGAGCTGAGATCCGGCCACTGCACTCCAGCCCCGGCGACAGAGCGAGACTCCGTCTCAAAAAAAAAAAAAAAAAAAAAATAATAATAATAATAATAAATAAATAAAAAAATAAATAGATTAAGGCCTAAATGAGAGATGTGTATTGCATTGGGTTCTCTATGATTTTGGCTCTTCAAAGGATTAGTGTTTAAAGTTTTGTTCCAAATGTTCTTTTCAAGGAAAGCTCTGGGAGGTCCCATAATTCTGTGACTTTGTGTCTGCAGGACACAGCAGACAACCTGAGCAGCATTCAGTCAGTGATCACTGTTTATTAAATTCAGTGTCACAATAATGTTCATGGGCTCATAAGTAAGAGAGACCTCGGTTCTACCCCAGCACTGCAACTTGGACATGCTACTTAAAACTCTCCAAGCCTGCCTTCTGTAAATGGGATAATACCAGAAACCTTTGCAGGGGTATAAAGATGACCATGGTAAACTGTTTCCATGGTCACAGAATTCACAATCCAAGATAAAAGAGTCATTAAGCACACAGACACACAAATAGGCAAGCAAAGGTTGGAGAAGCACATTCTAGGAGAAAGGAACCGTAGAAATCTTGCGTTGGCAGCAACTTGACACGTTTGATATGCTACAAGGTCGGCAAGACCTTCTCATAAATTTGTGAAGCAATTAGCATTCTTTTAGTCAACAGTCAGCATTTCTCTGTGTATGCAGTACATTTATAACTAATAAAGTAAAACTTAAGCTTTTAAGAAAATATTTTTTCCCAAACATTTAAGTGTTAATTGCATGCCTAAATTAAGCTTTTTTCTTAATTAAAATCACAACACAAATCCACTGGATCTTAAATACATTAAATGCCTTTAAAAACTGGCGAAACATACTAGTTATCACAAAGATTACAGAAGTTATGATATAACATTGTAACTTTTTTTTTTTTCCAGACAGAGTCTTGCTCTGTTGCTCAGGCTGGAGTGCAGTGGGGAAATCTCAGCTCATTGCAGCCTCTGCCTCCCAGGTTCAAGCGATTCTCCTGCCTCAGGCTCCAAGTAGCTGGGAATACTGGTGTGCGCCACCATGCCCAGCTAATTTTTGTATTTTTTAGTAGAGATGGGGTTTCACCATGTTGGCCAGGTCGGTCTCGAACTCCTGGCCTCAAGCAATCTGCCTGCCTCAGCCTCCTAAGGTGCCGGAATTACAGGCATGAGTCACTGCACTTGGCCCATCATTGATTTTGTTACTTGTTTTTTGATTTGTTTGTTTTTATTGAGATGGAATCTTGCTCTATAGCCCAGGCTGGAGTGCAATGGTGTGATCTCAGCTCACTGCAACCTCCACCTCCTGGGTTCAATTGATTCTCCTGTCTCAGCCTCCTGAGTGACTGGGATTACAGGCGTGCTCCACCAAACCCGGCTAATTTTTTTGTATTTTTACTAAATATGGGGTTTCACCATGTTGGCCAGGCTGGTCTCAAACTCCTGATCTCAGATGATCTGCCCACCTCGGCCTCCTAAAGTGCTGGGATTATAGGCATGAGCCACCATACCTGGCCCATCATTGATTTTTAAAATTGCTAGTATCATGAATTTAAGACTGTTTGTCATCTACATTGATGATAAATATGCATACACTTAATTCTCATTTTATTTTATACCTTTCTGGGTTTCCTATTTCTACATCAGTTTAGGATTGCAAAAATAATATGATCATCCTTCTTCCTCTTCCCCTCCCCCCAAATTCAGACTGGCTCAAGTTGCAGATTCTGAGTTACAAAAGAATTGATTCTTGGTACTAGACCTATTCATTCAAATCTGCACAATCAATCTTTAGGTTGGGCCCTTTGGAAAAATAGAATCTCGTTTCGAATATCATGGAACTTTCAGGTCCCTTTTCTCTTCAAATAGATTTTGAGTTTTAGAAACCAGAGGCATGTAGTCTTTAAATTTTTCAAAATCAACTTCCCTATCCCAGTTCAGCCATTATTATGTATTGATTTGGTCTGTTGGTGTGATTGATAATTTAGGTATGTTTTATCAATATCTCATTATAATTATATGATCATCTAAACTTTGCTACTCAAAGTGTGGTCCATGGGCCAGCAGCATCTGTATCATGTGGGATGCAGAATCTCAGCCTGAGTCAGTCCTACTGACTCAGAATCTGCATTTGAACAAAACCGCCTGTGATTTGATGGCAGTTTAAAGCCCAGATGACTCGTAGAAAGAATGCAGCTACCTAGATATGAGGGATGGAGCCTGTGGCTGGCAATCCTCTTCAGGACATGCAACTAATTTGACATCATGGAACCCCCTATTACCCCCCTCTTTTCTTATAGTTTGAGGTTTCATTATAACTGCTAAGATTTTCTTCTACCTTGACCAAGAGAAGAAGGCTTGGGACTGAATCCTGAGAAATCCAACATTGAGGAAGAAGCAGATAAGGAGGAATTGCCCAGGAAATTAGAAGAAAAGCTACAGTTTTACTGCCGTGGAAACCCAGAGAAATGACTGTACTAAAATGAGTAGTGAGCACCTCATTGTGAACATCAGCCATGTTCCTATTGTCACTGTTATATTAGCAATTTTAAAATGAAGAACAACTCTGTCTTAGAGGAGGGAGCTGGAGAAGCTCATGGAGTCTTATCACAGAGGCCTCTCCCAAGAGTCATTTTCCCGGACCTCTGGAAGAAGGATCGATGGTCCCCCACGGTGTTGAACGAAGTGCTTATTTGCAGAACAACTCACAAAAAAGTTGAATTCAGAGGAAATGGTCTGTTCACTGAAGTGTTACATTTTCTTCTGAGAGGTGAGGTGAGGATGCGAAGGGAAAGGATGACAACAAGCCAAGGTAAACTTACTTTGAACAAATAGTACAACCTTCCCACTGCTTTGTTTTCTGGGCCCCCCATAGCACTTCATGCACTGATTTTTTAAAAAACATATACAAATGGTTTAAATATTGTTTTCAAAATTCCCTACCCTAGGCTGGGCGTGGTGGCTCACGCCTGTAATCCCAGCACTTTGGGAGGCCAAGGCGAATGGATCACTTGAGGTCAGGAGTTCACAACCAGCCTGGCCAACATGGTGAAAACTTGTCTCTACTAAAACTACAAAAAATAAAAAAAAATTAGCCAGGCATGGTGGTGAACACCTGCAGTCCCAGCTACTTGGGAGGCTGAGGCAGGAGAATTGCTTGAACCCAGGAAGCTGAGGTTGCAGTGAGCCGAGATGACGCCACTGCACTCCAGCCTGGGTGACAGAGTGAGACTCTGCCTCAACAACAACAACAACAACAACAAAAAAATTCCCTACCCTAAAGAATTGGGTAAAATCTAGTCCTCCAAACCAGGGAAAGAGTTTGTTCCTGGAATACTCTATTTTGATCTTGCAGAATTATACTCCATTAGAAATTAATCCAGATAAGGTACGAGAAAACAATAAAGCAGGAACATTCTAGAAAGTGTATTGATTAGTACAACCTTACTCTAATAATCTATTTCTTAGCTTAAATCTGTTAATAGATTTTATTATCATAAGCACTTGGCTGTTAGCCAGAAATCCCTGTACATTTGGTATTTGAAGCTGTTACATTTCAAACTGTTTTTTTTTTCTTTGTATGTGCTGTCTCTTTAGAGCTGGTTAAAAACAGCCGATTTCACATATGACGTTATCTGCAGTGCCCTGTGCAGAGGCCTGCGGGGAGTTTACAGAGACATCTGGTGGCTGAGAAGGTGAAGTACCTTGGCTTTGCCAAAAGACAAAGGATTTGAATTGTGTCTAAATTTGGTTTCTTTTTGTGACTGAGACTTTCACTCCTTTCTTAATTATTTTAGCAGAATTGTACATTAAAAAAAAAAAAAGACTTTGATTTTTAAAGATTATTTTTAGAACTTTCACTCTTTCTTTCTGAAAAAAAAAATCAACCAGGTGAACTGACCAGTTCCATCAGCTGGGCTAAATCTCATCAGGGCCAGGACCAGAGTGAGGCAGGAGAGGCACTTGCTTCCACTGCACATTTAAGGGGAAGCCAAAAATATTAGTCATGAATATAGAAAATTTTTTTTGAGACAGGGTCTCTGTCTGTCACCCAGAGCAGAATGCAGTGGTGTGATCCTAGCTTACTACAGCTTTAAACTCCTGGGCTCAAGTGATCCTCCTGCCTCAGCCTCCCCCGTGTGGGGAGGACTGAAGGTATGCGTCACCATGCCTGGTTCATTTAAAAGAACCTTTTTTTTTTGGTAGAGATGAGGTCTCATTTTGTTGCCCAAGCTGGCCTTGAAGTCCTGGCCTCAAGTGATCATCCCACCTCAACCTCTCGAAGTGTTGGGATTACAAGTGTAAGCCACCATGCTTGGCCTTAATACAATATTTCTAAACATCAAAATTAATGCAAAATATTTCATTATAAATAAAAATACCAAAGTTTAAAAACAGGATTAGTGGCTGGGCACAGTGGCTTACGCCTGTAATCCTAGCACTTTGGGAGGCTGAAGTGGGTGGATTGCCTGAGGTCAGGAGCTCAAGACCAGCCTGGCCAACGTGGTGAAACCCCGTCTCTACTAAAAATATAAAAATTAACTGGGCGTGGCGGCGCATGCCTGTAGTCCCAGCTACTTGGGAGGCTGAGGCAGGAGAATCTCTTGAACCTGGGAGGCGGAGGTTGCAGTGAGCTGAGATCACGCCATTGTACTCCAGCCTGGGCAACAGAGACAATTCTGTCTAAAAAAAAAAAACAAACCAACCAATACGAACAATAGCAACAACAACAACAAACAGGATTAATATTGCCAATGTTCTCTCTCTCTCTCTTTTTTTCTTTTTGTTTTTTCAGGCTCCAATATGGCTCTGAAAGGCACTGAGAAAACCTAACGTATCTGAGGGCCTAGCTTCTGGCCTGGCTTTTACGTGGTCAGTGGATGTGCGTCCATCCCCCCTGCACTGGTTTCCCTTGTCCTTTCTGTGGCTCTCCTGGATTCCTCTCGTTTAGCTCCTTGGTGTACAGAGCCTATGCCCATGGCGATGGTGAGGTAAATGAGAAGAAGAAATGGAGAAAGTTAAAAGGAAAAAACTTGGGAATAAAATCTTCCAGTTTTCCTGCTTTACCTTTCAATACCTCCCCTGCTTCCTTCCAAACACGCTTCCAGAAGCAGGAGCCTAGGTCACTCATACCCACGGAGCTGCTCTCAGCTAAGTAGGCCTAGCCAAAGAGACGCTGAGGGCAGGTGGGGTGGGAGATGGAGCAGTGCGTTGCTTCCTGGGAGAAAGCACCTCCTTGCCTCTTTTTGGTTTTAACACGTCCCTTTTAGGGACATGCCAGGACAGGGCAGAGGATGGGGGGAGCGGGAGATGAGTGAAGTCCTGGGGCCATGGGGCCATGCTGCTTCTCAGGGGGCAGAAGCTGTGGGAGAGGTTGGGGGCCGGTAGCTCTCAGAATAGCCTGGGAAGGGTATCCGCTGGGTTTGCAGTGTTGTCTCCGAATCTCCCAGCTCCTGTTCTCTATGATTAGCATCCTTGAAGTAGCGTGCTACTTGTTAACAGAAGAGCAGAGCGTGCCCCTTGTGCCTCTTCCCAGGCTTGTCATTTGCCTAACTCTTACAATGTTAGCAGAGAGACGGTGATTGCAATGAGCAGGGAAATACTGCACAATTGTGACTGCAGGGTCTGCTATGAGACGAGGAAGCAGAGCCAGTGGGGTGAGAACCTCCTGGGATGAGAAGGGGTCAGACACTCAAGAACAAAAGAAAATGTCTGAAAAGTCCCAAGGAGCAAGTGGGCTACTGTTGAGGACAGAAATTTCCCATGGATAAGGTCTCCTCTGCACAGTGAAGAAAGACCCCAGAAACAGGAGGAAGCCAGAAGATACCCTATGCCACACCGTACAGTTTTATAGCTTTCAAATATATTCCCTCAGGGGATTTCAGGGAGAATAGTATGTACCCTCTGACAAAGCACAGACATCAGAGCCCGCTATAGTCCCCAGATCGCTCACTTGGACATACTGGATACCCTGGATCATATATCAGCTGCTCTCCTGACCCAGAAAACTGCGTGTCTCTTGTCACCCACTCATGTCTCTTCATGAACTTGGCTCTTCTGTTGGCAACTTTATGAGTTTCTTTTTACCGGTGGGTGCTTTCTGACTACTGTAGCCGGTGTGGTTCGGCGAGGGGAACCTTCGTGGCATTCACTGAGGGTCTTGCTGTGTTCCAGGTGTGTGCTTGGTACTTTATCTGCTTTCTCTTGAATCCTCAGAACAACCCTTTTGGGTAAAATATTATAATCTTCATTTGTACAAATGAGAAAATGGACTGTGAGAAATAATTACTACTCACATGACTAGCAAGTGGTGGTCCTAGGACTTGAACCAGGGCCATAGGACTCCTCCTGTGTCCTTAGGTTCTTTCTGTTGCATTAGGTCAGCAGAGACATGGGGAGATGCCTCCACACCCTCCCCCTGCATCCGTGGCAGATGCTGCTAACTGGACTTGGTGGTTGTTTCCCTTGAGCTAGGACTATGTATAAGGGAAAAATTATGGTCCATGTTCTCAAGGAATTTTGCTTTGATGTAGGTTAAAATATAACACAGCAGTAGACTGACAATGTAAGGCTGTGAATAACACCCTGGCCATGAGTGCTAAAAAATCAGGTAAGCTTATGAATCATAGGAAATATACCCACCATTCTTTGTCTGAAAGCTGGCCTTTCCCTTTTTAATTTCTTAGATTTCTCATTCTAGATATTACTCATTGATGCAATCAACAAATATCCTCTAATATCCTCTCTGTATGTGGGAGAACAACACAGAACAAGACAAAGCCCCCACTTTTGTGGAACTTAATTTCTAGTAGGGAGACAGATGATAACTACCAAATGCAATGTATACACACACGTCAGCTGGTCCTAAGTGCGAGGAAGAGTGGATCCCGGAGATGGAGAGAGGGCTGGGATGTTACTCTATGCAGCATCATCAGGGAAGGGCTTCTGATAAGGAGGCACTGGGCAGAACCCAGGAAGAAGGCAGAACCCAGGAAGAAGAAAGGGAGTCAGGAGGAGATGCCAACGGTGCCCCAGGCAGAGGGAGCAGAAGGAGGGGCACAGTGTGTGTGTGGAATGCAAGGAGGTCAGCAAGGCCGGAGCTACGTGAGTGAGGGGGAGAGTGTTGGAGAAGGAAAGTCAGGGGAGACATCACGTAAAACCTTGTAGTCGCCAGTACGGATTTTGGTTTTTATTCCAAATAAGGTGAGAATCCACTGGAGAGAATCCACTGGGCAGAGGGGTGACATGATCAGACTTGTGTTTTAAGATGACCACCTGGCTGGGCTTGGTGGTGTGCACTTGTAGTCCCAGCTATCTGGGAGGCTGAGACAGGAGGATCTCTTGAGTCCAGGAATTGGAGGGCACAGTGCACAATGATCATGAGGGAGCACAGTGAATAGCCTCTGCACCCCAACCTGGGCAACATAGTGAGATCCCCATCTTATAAATTATTTAAAAATAGGCCAGGCACGGTGGCTCATGCCTGTAATCCCAGCACTTTGGGACGCTGAGGCGGGCGGATTGCCTGAGGTCAGGAGTTTGTGACCAGCTTGGCCAACATGGTGAAACTCTGTCTCTACTAAAAATACAAAAATTAGCCAGGCATGGTGCCAGGTGCCTGTAATCCCAGCTACCTGGGAGGATGAGGCAGGAGAATTGCTTGAACCCGGGAAGCAGAGGTTCAGTGAGCTGAGATTGCACCACTGCACTCCAGCCTGGGTGACAGAGTGAGACTCCGTCTCAAAAAAAAAAATAATAATAATTAAAATTTAAAAAATAAAAATAAAAAATAGACGAAATGAAATGGAATAAAATGACCGTCTGGCCCTTACCTGGACAAGGGAATTCAGAGGCATCTTTGGCTACTAGGAGGCAAGTACAGTTGGTGAAGATGGCAGTCAGCAATGGCTTATACCAGGAAGACAGTAGGGAAGGTGGGGAGAGGTGACTGGATTCCTGATATATTGTGAAGGTGGAGCTGCCGGGATTCGTTCACAGATTGGACGTGGGGTGTTCCGGGTTGAATTGCATCCTACAGAATTCACACGCTGAAGTCCTAACCCCCAGTACTGAAGAATGTGACCCTTGGAGATATGGTCTTTAAGGAGGTAATTAAGGTTAAGTGTGGTCATTGGGGTGGGACTAATTTCATCGGAGGAGACAATGGGTCTGGGTACAATCGGGGAATGGGGTCACAACCTAGAAACCAAACAGTGCTCTGGGACTCTGAATCTCTTAGGGCAATGCCAGAGCCCTGCCCTCCAGGCCAGTCCTTATTCATGGGGACATGAGAAGAAGAGATTAGGACCCAGACATGCACAGAGGAGACCCTGTAAGGACACAAGGAGAAGATGGCCATCTACAAGCCAAGGAGAAAGGCCTCGGGAGAAACCAGCCCTGCCCACACCTTGGTCTGGACTTCCAGCTGATTCTTGGATGAGCTGGTCCTCAGGTCTGGAGGCAGGACTATGAGAAAGTGAATTTCTGTTTTTAATTCACCTGATCTGTGGTATTTTGCTGTGGGAGTCCCAGTAGACTAATACATGGGGTTTGAGAGAAGAAGCGAGGATGATGCGCAGGAACTGGATCTGTTTGAAGTCATGGTTGGGAAAGTTCAAGAGCTTGACATTTCCTTCACGACACCCAGAAGCACCAAGACAGATTGTCCCGCTGGGTTTTACTCAGAAGAGTCTTCCAGTCCACTACACACCGCTGGCAGAGCCAGAACACAGAGGGACAAGAGTGAGACACAGACGTGCAGTCACAAAAGGAAAATCAGCTCCACGCCCAGCGTGATCGCCTTTTGGTGCCCATACCATAATGAGCTCCTGGCCCGCTGTTCCTTCCTCCCCTTCCTGAATCCCTTTTGTTCTGATCTAACCTGCACTCCCCCAGGCCAATGGATTTCAGTACATCTGGGGAAGGGAGTTGCTAGGATTTCTAGCAATCTAGAAACAAAACAGTGCTCTGGGACTCTGTACCTCTCAGTGAAACTGCCAGAGCTCTGCCCTCCAGGCCTGTCCTTATTCATGGGGACCCCAGAGGGACTCACTTGAACTTCTGGCCCATTCACCTGCTACTCACCCTGCCAGCCCCTGGCCTGGCTGTAGCCACAGTTCCCACCATCACCTATATCTGGAAACTCTAATTCCTTGCCCACGACACTATCACAGTCATCCTGTGGAAGTGAGAAGGCTTCCCCCCCTCCAGACATCCAACTGGGTTGCTTCCTACTCTTTCCAGTTCTCTTATATTTCTGACTCCTTATTAGAAAGGCTTCTTCCATGCCCAGAGCCTCTGCTGGAAGGCAGATTGAGTCTCACTGGCTGAGCTGCAGTCAGAGTCAGCCCTGGCCCTGCCATGCATCTGCGCACGTCAAGCCCTTTTCCCTGCAGGCTTTGCCCCTTCTTCATCTGGAACACTGTTCCCTATTGCAATTTTCATGAGCAAAGTGGATTTATGAATCTGTTTATCTATATCAGGGGTCAACAAACTATGCCCTGCCACCTATTTTCATAAATAAAGTTTTATTGGAACACAGTCACACATTCATTTTGCCATAGGCTGCTTTCATAGTACAATGGCAGAGAAGAGTAGTCGGTACAGAGACCATATGGCCTGCCAAGATGAAAATATTTACTATCTAGCTCTTTGCAAAGAGTTTGCCAATCTCTGTGATAGAGTTAGATTGGGTAACTCTCACAAAGTGGATAAGAGGATTAAAAAGACTACTGCGGAAATCAGGAAGCAAATAAATAAATCCACGGTGTACTGACAATAATATTAACATCACAATAAAAAAGGGCAACACGAAAATAGTAGGACTGATATTCTCCCACCCACAGTACAAGCTGCTTGTCACATAAAACAATTATCCTCTAACCAGGTCTATCAAGAAGTTGGCAGAGAGATTGGGTGAGTGAGAGAGAGAGAGAGAGACGGAAGGGAGAGAGGAAGAGGGGAGGAAAAATAAATAAATACATAAATAGTGGCATTGAGCTACAGATGACATGCTTAGCATGTCATTTTCCCCTTTAATGATCATTTATCTAGCCATTTTATGCTCAAGCACTATTCTTAGGGTTCCACATGCATTAACTGATTCAGTCCTCAAAAAAACCCCAAGAGGTAGGAACTATTTACAATTGTCCCCATTTTATAGATGAAGAAGCTGAGGTCGAATAATCTGGCTGAGCTTACACAGCTAGTAAGTGGTGGGGCCAGACTTGAATCCAAGCAGTTCGACTCCAGGGTCTGTGCTCTTAAACTCTACATTATACTGCTTTTGACCAAGAAAACAAAGTGGCTGGGCACGGTGACTCACGCCTGTAATCCCAGCACTTTGGGAGACTGAGGCACGTGAACCACAAGGTCAGGAGTTCAAGATCAGCCTGGTCAAGATGGTGAAAATCCGTCTCTACTAAAAATACAAAAAAAAAAAAAAAAAAGATAGCCAGGCATGATGGCAGGTGCCTGTAATCCCAGCTACTTGGGAGGCTGAGGCAGAGAATTGCTTGAACCCAGGATGTGGAGGTTGCAGTGAGCCGAGATCACACCGCTGCACTCCAGCCTGGGCAACAGAGCAAGACTCCATCTCAAAAAGAAAGAAAGAAAGAAAGAAAGAAAGAAAGAAAGAAGAAAGAAAGAAAGAAAGAAAGAAAGAAAGAGAGAGAGAGAGAGAGAGAGAGGAAGGAAGGAAGGAAGGAAGAGAAAGAAAGAGAGAGAGAGAGAGAAAGGAAGGAAGGAAGGAAGAGAAAGAAAGAAAGAGAGAGAGAGAGAAGGAAGGAAGGAAGGAAGGAAGGAAGGAAGAGAAAGAAAGAAAGAAAGAAAGAAAGAAAGAAAGAAAGAAAGAAAGAAAGAAAGAAAGAAAGAAAGAAAGAAAAAAAGAGAAAGAAAGAAAGAAAACAAAGACAGAAGTAGATCCCAAAATGTTTGGAGAGTGGTACCATGGGCAGCCCTTTTAGCATGACTTCATGTCCTAACTACCAACGCTTATCCTAAACTCTGGTGCAAGGTGAAGGAATTCACATAGCTCTCTTTTAAAGCAACTTTGAGGGTTTTTTTTTTTTTTTTCAAGACACATATCCAGGATAAATCCAGCAAACTTAGAAAGCAGTGAAATAGGCCCTTGGGGATGGCGTCCCATTGAGGTGTCTCCTGCTGTTTCAGTGAGTTGTGGAGCACTGGTTAGCAGGCGTCATGGCTCTGAGTACCTAGGACAGCACTCCTCTGCAAAGAGCCCACGCTCCTGGAGAGGTTGAGAGTCTCTGGCATGGTTCTCAGTGGAGAGTCAGCATCCTTTACCCACCCTCCTGTGGGGCAGATCGAGGTCCCACCTGCCCTTGGCTGAAAGGAAGCGCATTCCCAAACCTCCTAAAGGCACACTTGACCTTGATTTCCTCTGAACTTCCTCACCAGCTGCACTGGTGTTGTGTAAGGAGCACTGTATTGAGAGTCAGGGCAATGGGTTATGTCCTTGTGAAGGCTTCTGACTTTTCTAGTCCTCAGTTTCTTTATCTGTAACATGAGTGGCCTCAGCTAGATGGTCCTTGAAGAGCTCTTTACAAGTTAGAAATGCTCTGATCCTGTATTTAATGAAATGGAGAAAGTATTCATGCCACATTCATTTGTGGGGAAAACATCCTTTGCAAAACATGACGTTTGACTCTTGTAATTTTTGTTTTAAAAAACACATGTAGCAGAATGAAGGTATTTGTTCTTCCCATCCCCATGCTGCTGCTGGGCAGTGGATCTTTTAACCATAGAATTCACTAGGATTCTTTGTCAGACAGGACTCTATTCTAAAGAATGGGAGCACTGCCGTCATCCTCCTGGAATGGAGTCAGGGATGCCCCCCAGGACACTGGACCCCAATGGGCAAAGGTTCTCAGCAACTTCAACCTGAAAGAGGTCCCTGAGGGGAGAAGAGACCCTGAAAGGAGGGGAGTGGGATAGGAAGGGAAGGGACATCATTCAAGGTAGGCCCTGTGTCAACTACAATCCAACCCTATGAGTACTGTAAGGAATCAAAGACATATAAGGTAAAGATCCTCTACACACAAGGAAGTCACCACTCAGCTGGCATCAAAAGCCATATTGATGAAAGACAATGAGAAGGAAGAGATGCATTGTTAATGGTGCGGGGAGCACAGTGGATTGGGGCAGGTGGCCTGGATCCTGTCTCTGGCCGATCACTGCTGGAGGGAAGCCACTCTGCATCCCTGGGCCTCAGTTTCCTCATATGGAAGTGAGGCATTAAACTCAATTTCAAAAGTACCTTCCACCTCTGAGATTCCAAAGTGGATGGTTTGTTGAAGGACGACTGAGTGTGGGCACCCGGAACTGTGTCATTTGATGAATGAGTCAGACTAGGGACGTCAGAAAAATAATGTCTTCACAATCAACACAAGGGGACAGGCAATTAAGAAACACTTTGCCGTTGGCTTGAGTGTCTGTTCCACTCAAAGGATACATTCCCGAAGAGGGATGGGGTGACTCATCAGGCGGCTGTAACCCGATGAAACAGAGCTATCCAATTTCCTTGCTCCGATTCCAGGCAACCAAATTATCTTAATATGGTTTTCCAAAGCAGATTCTCCAGGCAATAGGATGGGCAGACATGAGTTTACAGACTAAGGAGCAATTGAAAATTGACATTTTTCTAAAGGAGTAAAATTATATCACATATGAGAAACGACTGAAATTTTATATGAAGTAGCATTCAAATGCAAAGGGTATCATCATTAGTAGTATCACCATTGGTTATTATTCTCATGCTGATTTGGTCAGCCTTTGAGCCAGTTTTTCATTTTTTTTTTTGAGCTGGTAAATCCTGTGTGAATTGGTAAACATAGAAATTCTGGATCTGCAAAGCTGATCAAAGATGAAAATTACTGATATTTAGAAAGTGCTTTCAATACAGATATCTCAGTAGCTCTAGAGAGAGGAAATATTATTTTCCCCAGTCTGTAGTTCTGGAAGGCTCAGAGAGGTTTGGTGACTTATCCAGAATAACAGAGCTCGTCAGGGTTTGGGCTGGCAGTCGAACCCGGGGGGTCAAGTCCAAACCCAACTCACAGTGTTGCTGCTTCTTAAGCAGGTGAATATCCACCCATCCAGCACACCCCCTCAAACATATACTCACAAACATTTACTATGCTAGATCCGTGCCCAGAGGGACAGCTGCAGGAGGGATCAGAAGCTGAGGTAGAGAAAAAACCAAAATGCCAATATATTCTGAAGATCATAGAACCGTGTCTCTTTCCCTCTTCAAATGCTGCTAAAAGCGCATAGAGTCTTTCTGGACAGCCGTCCCATGGCTCAATCCCTTAGGCTTCCCTTAGTCCCCAGACTCAGGCTGAATCTGCTCATGGTGGGTGTAGAAAGCCCCCATTCTGCTTAGATGGAGTCTCTGGGGTGTCAGGCATACCCCTGCTGCCTGCATCGACCTCCTCTTCTGTCTGGTTGTTTCTGCTGAGGGTGGCTAGGGACCCTCAACAGAGATGGCCCGGCAGACAGCACTGTTGGACCTAACGCACCCTGGGTTCCTGGCATCTCAGCCACTGGAGTTGCCAGTCTCAAATTACTGGAGGGGAGGGAGGGCAGGCCTGGATCTCAGGATCTAGGTCCTGCGTGCAATGCAAGCCTGAGCTCTCCAGCTGCTGCCATAAGGCTGCAGCAGTGTGGGCTCCTTGTGCCCAGATCCTTCATATTCACAGGGAGAAGCGGAAGACCACGCTGCCTGACCAAGACTTTATTATAGAGGCTCAGGAAAAAGATGAACTGGTCCCATTCCTGCATCTCCTTTTGCTGGATTTACTTTGCTGCTTCCAGACTGAGAGGTGAGCGGCTGGTGACATGTAACCATCTTGTCTCATCTGGGGCTATTGCTTTGGTGGGAGGTGGGGCAGGGTGGGGAAGACAAAACAGATGATTCCACCGCATGGAAGGGCTCCATGCTTCCTACTGCCTCTGACCTTGGTAGGGCATGCCAGAAAAACAACTCATCCATCCACCCAAAGCTTATCCCTTGCCAGTGCTGGGCCATCTCCCATTTTAGACCTCAGTCTTGTGTTCTTTGTCTTGAAATACATACAACACTCTGAAGGTTGATCCAGATCCCTCTTGTTAGTAGCTGTGGAGACAGCAGATGGAAAATATGCTCAGAAGTTGTTTAATGACCTTTTTGAAGATTATTCCAATGCTCTTCGTCCAGTGGAAGATACAGATAAAGTCCTGAATGTCACACTGCAGATTACGCTCTCTCAGATTAAGGATATGGTGAGTAATACATGGTGCTGACTCTGTGGAATGATTCTTAGAGGATAAACAACCATGCTTTCTGAAGAGAATGTCTTAACTGGGAATTTGAGGGAATGATAACTCCGTATGCAAGCTGGTGGGAGAAGAGAACGCCGGGAAAAGGAAGCTTTCTACAAAACTAATTAATTTCACGAAACGTTACCTAATCCTGGTCATTAACCGTAACAATCTTAGAAAATCTAAGAAATGGTGGGGTTATATACTGTATGCTGCCATTTATATAAAATGTCCAAACTAGGTAAATCCGTAGATACAGAAAACAGCATAGAGGTTGCCAGGGTCTGCGGGGAGGAAGAGGAAAATGGCCAGTGAGTTCTTAATGATTATGGGGTTTCTTTGTGGGGGAAAGAAACGCTCTTGAATTAGGCAGTGGTGATGGTTGCACAACATTGTGAATATACTGGAAGCCAGTGCATTGTTCCCTTCTAAAATGATTAAAATGGTGAGTTTTAATGTGAATTTAATCTCAATCTTTTTTTGCGGGGGGGGGGAGGGGGGGACAGAGTCTCACTCTGTTGCCCAGGCTGGAGTGCAGTGGTGCAGTCTTGGCTTACTGCAGGCTCTGCCTCCCGGGTTCACGCCATTCTCCTGCCTCAGCCTCCTGAGTAGCTGGGACTACAGGCGCCCGCCACCACGCCCAGCTATTTTTTTTTTTTTGTATTTTTAGTAGAGACGAGGTTTCACTGTGTTAGCCAGGATAGTCTCGATCTCCTGACCTCGTGATCCGCCCGCCTCGGCCTCCCAAAGTGCTGGGATTACAGGCATGAGCCACCATGCCCGGCCAATCTCAATTTTTTTTAAAAAAGGTAGTGTTTTAAGATGGCATAGCTTATTAGTGCTTATCCATATTTAATCACACAATGTTATGAAACTTGAAAGATTTTCCTTCTGCACATTGTTATTTCCTGACTTTTGCTTTCAAGTACGTCATTCATTGATCAATTTTCAGGAAATATGGGCAGTTGATCCATGCAAAGATATCAAGACTTAAATATTTGTCCACTTTACATTCTGAACACTAAATCTAGGAGGAAAAGAATGATCTTGGTAGTCAATCAAGGGGATAGAATAAATAAAGAATAAAGCTCTCACTTACTTATTGAAAATAGATGAGTGTTTGTGAAATTCCTATTGTGAAGAACAAGTGTCCTATCAATGGAAGACATTTCAAGTGTCTGCTAGGTAAAGTTACATCTGCATTCATTGTGCAGGATGAAAGAAACCAAATTCTGACCGCCTATTTGTGGATCCGCCAAATCTGGCACGATGCCTATCTCACGTGGGACCGAGATCAGTACGATGGCCTAGACTCCATCAGGATCCCCAGTGACCTCGTGTGGAGGCCAGACATCATCTTATATAACAAGTAAGTGCAGCTCAGAACTAAGGCTTTTCAGGCACGAACGTGTTGATTTCATAGAATTTAAACATAATGAAAAAGGAATGTTTAAAACATGCATGAAATTAAATATTAATCCATGTTCCTAGGACTCCTGAAATAACGGTCATAGAATCTTAGATCAGGAAATAATATGTCATAAAAGCTTAGAGGAAGGAAACCATCAATCTACATGCCCCTTTTTCAGGTGGGAAAGTAGAGGCTGCGTTAGTTTGCGAGGACTAACTTTGCCGTAACAGAGTAGCACAAATTAGGTGACTTAACACAAACGTGTTGTCTCACAGTTCTGGAGTTGAGACACCTGAGATGCAGGTGTTGACAGCGTGGTTTCCACTGAGGGCTGTGAGGGAGGATCTGTTCCAGGCATCTCTTCTAGCTAATGGTGGTTTGCTGGCAGTCTTTGGTGTTCCTAGCATTGTAGAGCGTCACTCTGAGCTCTGCCTTCATCTTCATATGGCGTTCTCCTGTGTATTCCGTGTCCAAATTTCCCTTTTATATAAGGACACCAGTCATATTGGGTTAGATGCCCACCCTACTCCAGCGTGACTTCATCTTAACCTAACTGATTACATCTTCCATCATGCTATTCTCAAATCAAGTCACATTCTGAGTGTTGGGGGCTAAGACTTGAATATGTGAATTTTTCAGGGACACAATTCAACCCTTAACAGTGACATTCACCATCCAAGATCATGTATCAGTAATTAATTAAACTGGAATGGGCCATCTAGAAACTGACCTGTGGATTTGGGGTTTTGTGTGGAGTGGAGGATGAATCAGTTTACAGGATACAAAGTGACCTTTTCCTGGTCTCAGAGCAAGGGGCCTTGTACAATGGGTAGGTAAGATTTATGTTTCGCAAGCTGGAAGGTGCATATGAATCGCCCGGGGAGTTTGTTAAAATACGGATTGTGATTCCACGGGTATGGGGCAGGCCTGTAATTCTGCATTTCCACAAGCTCCGGAAGACGTAGGTACTGTGGGTCCATGGGCAGCATTTTGAGAAAAATACCAGATCTCTGGTCACAGTTCAAGCTCAGTGGCCCCACCTGTTGTCGAAGGAGCTTCTCTCTTTTTGTTCTGGACCCAAGTTTCTGTGGAGTGGGAAAGTTCCTCTGTGGCTCAGAAGTATGTGAATGAGGGGCAGCTCGGGGGGCTCCCCTGGGTGGAGGCTTCCAGTGGGCATGGATTTCCTTTAAGGAAGCAATACAGGTGGGTTGCAGCCTGGATTTTAGTCTCACTCCTTACTCAGAGAGCTCATCTAAGGGTCATGACCTCTGGAATCATAGCCCTGTTCTTTCTGTCCGTTCCCCACTCTGAGTGGTCTGTATCCCTTCCCAAGGAAGATAACAGGAAGATAACATTCAAGTACTGAGCTTTATTCCTCCAGTTTACACTCCCTGCCCGTGCTCACTCTCTCTGTCTGTCTGTCTCTCTCTCTCTCTCTCTCTGTCACACACACACACACACACACACACACACACACACAGAGCAAGAAAACAAGCCACATTGTCCATTACCACTCTCTAGTCCGCAGAGTGCAGGAGAGTAATATCTGATAATTTCATTGATACAGGCAGGGTGTGGGGGCTCACCCCTGTAATCCCAGAACTTTGGGAGGCCAAGGCAGGTGGATCACCTGAGGTCAGTAGTTCAAGACCAGTCTGGCTAACATGGTGAAATCCCGTCTCTACTAAAAATAAAAAAATCAGCTGGGTGTGGTGGCAGGTGCCTGTAATCCCAGCTACTTGGGAGGCTGAGGAAGGAAAATCACTTAAACCTGGGAGGCAGGGGTTGCAGTGAGCCAAGATTGCACCACTGCACTCCAACCTGGGTGACAAGAAAAAAAAAAAAAAGAAGAAAAAGAAAGATAATTTCATTGACACAGATGATCTCTTATAGCATTCTGTAAGTTCCTTTTTTTTTTTTTTTAAGATGAGCTCTCACTCCTATCACCCACACTGGAGTGCAGTGGTGTAATCATGGCTCACTATAGCCTCAACATCCCGGGATCAGGTTATTTTCCCACCTCACCCTCCTGAATAGCTGGGACTACAGGTGCATGCCACCATGCCCAGCTATTTTTTATTTTTTATTAGTAGAGACAGAGTCTCACCATGTTGCCCAGGCTGGTTCTGAACTCCTGGGCTCAAGCGATCCACCCAGCTTGGCCTCCCAAAGTGCTGGGTTTACAGGCACGAGCTGCTGTGCCGGCAAGCATTCTGTAAGTTCTAAAAATTCTCTCCAGAAATCAAACAGAATGGTGGTTCTCCTCTCCCTCCTGTTTTGATTGGCTGAGGCGATGACCATGTCTTACTGAAATGCTTCTTTGCAAGCTTACAAGGCACCCTAAGTTAAGCTGACTCCACTGCTCCCTTATTAGAGAAGCCAGTTATGTACTCATGAGCTCAAACAAGCCTATTGTGGCTTTGGTCAGTTCTGTCCTCATTCTCCCTTCCCCACTCCCCACTCCTTTACACAGAGCCTTTCACCACACTGGTTCATCATCTCTTTTTTGTTCCTCTGGTTGACTCTTTAGTCATCTCTGTGCTCTTGTCATGGACAATTCTGTTTCTGCTCCTCTCTTCTCCTTTGCCTTCTCCTTCTCAGTAAAACTTCTCAGAGTTTTGCTGTGTAGAGGAACCTCTAAATGGAGCTATGGTTGGATGACATGTTCATGCCTTTAACAAATTGAAATGAAAACAGAAGAGTGTTACAGGATCTGGCAAAGAAGGGCCCTTAATCATGACTATTTCCCTGAGCTCAGTCCTTCTAGCTGAATCTCTGACTCTGTAGAGTCTACTGATGCCAGATACAATATCACTGCTTCTCAGAAGCAGGTAGAGAATGTCATAGGCAACACAACGGGCTTCCTGAGTTGTGGCAAGAAGGAGAAATAGGGGTGGGGGTAAGTGAATCAGTCCAGTGTAGTAAAGACACCCAGGAAGGAAGATGCTTTGCATCTAGAGTCACTGTTCGTGCCCAAATCCATGGGGCTAGACTGGTAGGGAGTGATCAGGAAGGAGATGGGCCTGGATGCCACTTCACAGAAGAACAGTTGAATTTGCTGATGCTTAGTTTGGAAGAGAGAAACCTTGAAGACTTGATGATGGTTACCTTAGGCAATCAGAGAGAAAGCAGGGTGGAAAAAAGAGAACAATGTTCCAGAAGACAAAACCCAAGACAATCGGTAGAAGCCAAAGGGAAGATAAGCTCCCCCCGCCAAAAAAAAAAAAAAATCCCTAATAACTTCGGCAACGAACTGTTCCAAGAAATAGTGAGTTTTTAGCAATGTAACAGTTCACGTAGATACTGGCTCTTTCAGTAAATGAATAGAGAAATTAATGAATTGGGGCTCAAAGTTCTGGTGGGAATGTTTAGTATTAGTATATGGTTAGTGTAGTGGCTAGTATAAGGCCACTGACATTTTTAGATTAGGTAAAATCAGATTACAGAAATTTTAAATTTGAATTCATTATGGCAGGGTTTTCATGGTCAAGTTTTTTTTGGTGGGGGCCGGTGGTTTGCTCTGTCACCTAGGCTACAGTGCAGTGGTGTGATCGTAGCTTACTGCAGCCTTGACCTCCTGGGCTCAAGTTGAGACAGTATTCTCCTCAATAGGGTCTGGAGACAGGGAGCCTTCACTTCAGCTTCCAACTGGTCACAGACCAAGTCTTCGTTGCATGAGTTATAACTTCACTTCAGCCTCTGATTGGTTGTAGATCACATCTTCATCTGCATAGGGTGTAACTTCACTTCAGCCTCCAATTGGTTGTGGGCCAAGTTTTTATTTACATAGGGTGCAACCAATGGGAAACCTCTAGAGGGTACTTAAAACCCAGAAGATTTTGTAACCTGTAGTCTTGAGCTGCTTACTTGAGCCCACACCCACTCTGTGGAGTGTAGTTTCATTTCAATAAATCTGAGCATTTATTGTTTCTTTCATTGTTCTGTATTTTCATTGATTTGTGCATTTTGTCCAATTCTTTGTTCAAAATGTCAAGAACATGGATCACCTGTAGTTGAGACCTTCCATGGGTAACAAAGTGATCCTCTTACTTCAGTCTCCTGAGTAGCTGGGACTACAGGTATGCACTACAACACCCAGCTAATTTTTACAAAAATTTTTATAGAGATGAGGTCTCACTATATTGCCTGTTGTCCAGGCTGGTCTTAAATTCCTGTGCTCAAGCAATCCTCCTACCTTGGCCTTCTAAAGTGCTGGGATTACAGGCATGAGCCACCATGCCTGGCCCCAGTGGTTGGATTTTAATGAGCAGTTTTAATGGTTGGATTTTAGACCTGGTGAGGAACTGGGTGCCCTATTGTATTCAAAAGAATTTGTCTAGAATTTAGCTTTAAGGCCAGCTTATGTAGCTATCCTTAGCCATATAAGATGATTTAGAGAATGTCAAGACTTCCAAATGAGACTGGAAATAAAGGAGGGGGAGGAGAAACAGGTTTGGGAAAAAAAAGGATGAATTTGATATTCTGTTTGGGGAACCAAAGAAAAATCCCTAAGGAAGTGTCCAATAATGAGATTGCAGAGGCAAATCTGAAACCTGGAGAAATGGTCAGGGCTAATGGAGATGCCAAAAGCCCTTAAAGTCCTATAGAACTACTCCTGGAAGGAAAGAAAATGGCTGACGATAAAGTTGAAAAAACCTCTACATTTAAGGAATTTACAGAGGAAACGTAGAATTAGTGGTTAAAGAGGTAGAAGGAGAACTGAGAGAGTCATGTCATGAAAACCAAGGGAAGAGAGGATGTCTAGGAACAACGCATAATCCCAATGTTTGGGAAGAGTTAAAGAAGATGAAGACTTAGGAGAAGTCTTGAGATTTGCCTAGTTGTACTTGTCGGAAAGACATCAAAATGCAGGAGTCAAGAAATAAAAGCAAGAGGAAACGGGACAACAGCAGGTATCAGTTACTTTTGAAAGCAGTGTGTGGAAGGAGATGAGAGAGGTAGAAGGGCCAGGGAGAAAAGGAATTTGGCAGGAGAGACTTGCGAACAGAGTTGGAAAGTGGCTAGAGGGGCCAGAGAGAAGAAGAGGGACCAAGGGAGGCAAAATCCTGAAGGAGGCATGGAAGGAGAGGACTCACAGGACCGGAAGGGAAGTTAGCCAGCAAGAGAGAGGCGGGAACTTCTTTTTGATATGGAAAGGAAGGAAAAGTGAATATGTGAAAGACAGAGACATTGGAGATGGAATGAGGAAGGGATCCTGGGACTGAGTAAACAGACAAGTCTACGCTGAGGTTCCAGGCACTCTGGGGACTGAAAACACTGGGCGACTCTCCCTGCTCCCTCATTCACCAACCTACTCCTCTCCAGTTCCCAGGAATGGGCTTCTTACAGTCAAGGCTGGGAAAGTCGTTTTTGCTCAATTGCAAAACAACCAAAGTTAGCTCAGTCTTTGATCAGATACAGAAGAGAAGAAGGGGCTGCCTGTATTGGTCTGTTTTCATGTTGCTAATAAAGACATGCCCAAGACTGGATAATTTATAAAGGAAAGAGGTTTAATGGACTCTCAGTTCACATGGCTGGGGAGCCGTCACAATCATGGCTGAAGGTGAATGGGGAGCAAAGTCACATCTTACATGGTGGCAGGCAAGAGAGCTTGTGCAGGGGAACTCCCCTTTATAAACCATCAGATCTCATGAGACTTATTCACTGTCACAAGATCAGCACAGGAAAAACCCGCCCCCATGATTCAATTACCTCCCACCATGTCCCTCCCGCAACATGTGGGAATTCTGGGAGCTACACTTCAAGATGAGATTTGGGTGGGGACACAGCCAAACCATATCACTGCCTGAAGGCCACTGAGGGGCTGAGGAAAGGGAAGGTAAGAGGAACGCAATTTAAATATTCTGTGAGGGTTGTATTATTAAACATGCCTTCCCAACCTCCAGCTTACTTTTTGTCCCTGTAATTTTTTCATGTTTTAGTTGAGAACACGAAACACAGTTAGAAACAGAGGGAAGGGGAAGAAATTAATACATATTGGCCACTTACTATGTGTCTGCATGGAGTTGGGACTTTACGAAGTATGATAGATAAAATAATGCCCCCGCAAAGATGTCCACATCCTAATCCCCAAAACCTATGAAGATTTATCTTACATGGCAAAAGAGACTTTGCAGGTATCATTGAATTAAAGATTTGAGATGGGGGAGATTATCCTGGTGGGCCTAATGTAAACACGAGGGTCCTTTTAAGAGGGAGATGAGATGGTCAGAATAGGCAATGCCACAAAGGAAGCAGAGGTTAGTGATGCAAGGGGGGGGGACCTGAGTCAAGGGATGTAGGTGGCTTCTAGAAGGTAGAAAAGGAAAGGCAACAGATCTTCCCCTAGAGCCTCCAGAAGGAATGCAGCCCTGGTCACATTGGTTTTAGGATTTCTCACCTCTAGAATTGTTAAGATGCTAAATTTGTGTTGTTTTAAGACATTAGGGACTGCACACAGTGGCTCATGCCTGTAATCCCAGCACTTTGGGAGGCTGAGGTGGGTGGATCACTTGAGGTCAGGAGTTTGAGACCAGCCTGGCCAACATGGCGAGATCCCGTCTCTACTAAAAATACAAAAAAATAGCCAGGCATGGTGGTGGGAGCCTGTAATCCCAGCTACTCTGGAGGCTGAAGCAGGAGAATTGCTTGAATCCAGGAGACGGAGGTTTCAGTGGGCCAAGATGGCACCACTGCACTCCAGCCTGGGCGATAGAGTGAGATGCCATCTCAAGAAAAAAAGAAAAAGAACAAAAGACATTAGGTTTAGGTTTGTTGTAGTTTGCTACAGCAGCAATAGAAGTTAATGTACATAGTTTGTTTAATATAAAAACTAAAAAGAAGCCTTAAGGTGTTATAATGCCCACTTTTACAGGTGAGTGACAGAGATATAACCCACCTAAGGTTATGAAACCTGAATCAGGTTCTGAACTCAAATCTCCATGATATTTTTATGAGAAATAAATGAGCATTTTAAGACCCAATCTCTGACCTCAAGGAACAATCTAATAAGCTATGTATGTAAAAACTATAATGCAAGGTAAAAATGCAAGTCTCTTATAACACAGAAGTAAAGTGCTGTGGCCCTTCAAGGATGGAAAGAGATCTGATTGGAGAGGCAGGGAAGGCTTCACAGAGGTGGCCTCTGAGCAGAGTCTTGAAGGATGTGTTAGACTGCTACATGCAGAAAAGGGGGACCATTATGAGTTGAAGAAAGAGTTTAAGTAAGAGAAACTCACAGGGTTTGTTGGGATTTCAGTCTTAATTGGTGGAGTGGGAGTGACGGAGACCAGCAGAAGGCACACAGCTAGAAAGTGAGGTGGGAATAGACCATGGAATATCTAGAACACTAAACTGAGGAGGTGTAGAAGTATTGTGTGGGCTATAGGAAGCCACTGCAAGTTTTGAGCTGTGATATGATTAAAAAACCAGGGAGATAAACAATAAGATATTGGTCATGAAGTGATTAAATAATAATGTCTTGGCTGGGCGCGGTGGCTCCTACCCATAATCGAGCACTTTGGGAAGCCAATGCAGGAGGATTGTATGAGGCCAGGAGCTCAAGATCAGCCTGGGCAACATAGTGAGACATCGTCTCTACAAAAAATATATATATTTTAATATAATGTATTTAAACTACTCAAAGCCGGGCACTGTGGCTCACACCTGCGAAACCAGCACTTTGGGAGGCCACAGCAGGCAGATTATCTGAGGTCGGGGTTTGAGATCACCCTGGTAAAAATGGTGAAACACTGTTTCTACTAAAAATACAAAAATTAGTTGGACATGGTGGTGCACACCTATAATCCTAGCTACTCGGGAGGCTGGGGCAGGAGAATCACTTGAACCTGGGAGGTGGAGGTTGCAGTGAACCAAGATTGTACCACTGCACTAAAGCCTGGGAAACAGGGTGAGACCCCGTCTCAAAAAACAAACAAACAACAACAACAAAAAACGGCCAGGTGCGGTGGCTCACCCTGTAATCCCAGCACCCTGGGAGGCTGAGGCGGGTGGGTCACCTGAGGTCAGGAGTTCAAGACCAGCCTGGCCAACATGGCGAAACTCCGTCTCTACTAAAAGTACAAAAATTAGCCAGGTGTGGTGGCTGGCACCTGTAATCCCAGCTACTCAGGAGGCTAAGGCAGGAGAATTGCTTGAACCTGGGAGGCGGAGGTGGCAATTAGCTGAGATGGCACCACTGTACTCCAGCCTGGGTGACAAGAGTGAGACTCCGTCTCAAACAAACAAACAACAGCAACAACAACAACAACAACAACAAAAGCAAACAAAAAAACCCCACAACCTACTCCAAAGTAGCTGGGGTGATGTTTTTGGTCAGCAGGTTCCCTTGCCCTTTGGCTTGGGGTTGGGTTTGGCCAATGTGGAGCACCAGTGGGCAACTGCAGGGAGAAGAGAGAGTGAGGTTAGCGTGTATATTCCCTCACTCTCTTCCTGGGAGGTTATCTTTGCCTGGATGTGTTCCCTGAAGGAAAGTCATCACTCCTATCGTGGTGACCCTCTTCATGCAAATCTTTCCTTCCAGGTTCTGGTAACTGCACTTTCTCCTCACCTTTTCATGTCCAGGAATGGTTTCTCTGCATCGTATCCATACCTTTGTGAACAGTCCCTTTCTTAAACTCTCCTCAGTTTATCTAATTGGAGTAGGCCATCTATTTCCTACAGGGACCCTGCCCAGCGCAATTGTCCTAGCCCCACACAGATTCTCTCTGATCCCCAGATCTCTCCTCTTGCACCAAGGAAGTAGGATGGGTGAGCAGTATTCTCAGTTCAGGTCTAGTTCTCACTTCTCAGATAGCTAACTGTACACATTTCTCACTGTTACAGGAGGAAGCTTCAGGCATTTTCAAAAAATTTATTTTGTTATCTTCACAAACACTCACAATTAAAGATCCCCTTGGGATGGAGTTAACTCAGTCCATACCTCCTCCTCCTCCTCAGTAGATTAGAGTTAATATTGTGGCACCCAATTTCTAATGAGTGGAAAAAATAAAAACCTTAAAAACATGTCTGTTCTTTAAAAAATATATATAGACATGCATTATTTTATTTTATTTTATTTTATTTTTTGTTGTTATTGAGACAAAGTCTCATTCTGTCACCCAGGCTGGAGTGCAGTGGTGCAATCTTGACTCACTACAACCTCCGCCTCCCGGGTTCAAGCAATTCTTTTGCCTCAGCCTCCCGAGTAGCTGGGACTACAGGCGTGCACCACCATGCCTGGCTAATTTTTGTACTTTTTTAGTAGAGACGGGGTTTTGCCATGCTGGCCAGGCAGGTCTCAAACTTCTGGCCTCAAGTGATTGGCCTCCCAAAGTGCTGGTATGAGCACCATGCCCAGCCAATATATGTTTTATTTTAATAGCTTTTGAGATACGAGTGTTTTTTACTTACATGGATGAATTGAATAGTGTGAAATCTGAGATTTTAGTGTGCTTGTCAACGAGTAGTGTACACTGTGCCAATATGTAGTCTTTTATCCCTTACCCCCTTCAAAAACATGCCTGTTCTGACCCAGCACATCCTTTTCCAGCAATTTAACCTAAGGAAAGGGTCAGTGGATAAATGTAAAGACTCAGCTACAAAGATGTCCACTGCAGCATTGCTTATAAATACAAAAACTGGAACGAACCATAATATCAAGCCTCAGTAGATTGGTTAAATAACTATGGTGTATCTAATATAGTGGAATATAATAGAATGCTATTTAGACATGAAAAGAATGTTGTAGAAGAGTATGAACAGATGACCATGTATTTTTAAAAATTTTGTTTCATCTTTTTTTCTTTTTATTTTTTGCAAGTTAACTTTAAATTGGGGGATAATTTTTAGATTTATAGAAAAGTTGCAAAGATAGTGCAGAATTCCCTTATACCCTTCACGCAGTTTCCCCTAATGTTACCTCTTACATAACCATAATATACTTATCAAAATAAATACAATGTTACTGACTAAACTACTTTATTCAGATTTTACCAGTTTTTCCGTGAATGTACTTCTTCTGTTCCAGGATCCAAACCAGAATACCACATTATATTTAGCCAAAATATACTTTGCAGGGAAAAAATTGTAAGGAAGACTGCAAAAATATGCATCCAAATGTTAACAGAAATGTACCAATTAAGACTCTTTGGTTGTAAGCATCAGAAACTGACTTTGGCAACCTTGTGAAATAGGAATTTGTTAGAAGGATGTGGCACATCTCATTTAAATAAAGGAAAAAGTAAACAACCAACTCTTGGAAAGGACAGAACCAAGGCTGCTCTAGCGTTCAAGACGAGAGGGACTGTCTATTTTTTTCTAAATAGGGAGCCATCACTAGGGTGATGTTTTTGGTCTCTGGATCACTCTGCTTAAGACTTAAACTCTGGAAAGGGTGAATCTGTTGGACCAAGCCTGGGCCACCCAGCCGTCCTTTGGCCAGGGACACTGGGGCACCTTGACCAACATTTCCTCTGCCTTGCAATGGCAATGGAGAAAGAGTAATTCCCTAGAGAAAAGTAGAAATTCTGTACCCCAAAATACAAGGCATAAATATTGATAAAGCAAAAGAAGATATATCTGGAATAAGTGACTATCTCTAAAGTTATGGGTGAACGGCTTTTTTTCTTCTGAGTTTTCCAAATGTTACAAATAAACATGTATAGCTTTTATAATAGCCATAAAAAGCTTATTTTAATATTCTTGTGCCTAAAGTTAACAAATCAAGTAAGCAGATTTTAGTATCGACAGGCCTACTTTTTGTCTGTGTGTTCAAATCATTACACCTGGACCAAGAAAGTGGCACTGGGAATGGACAGGAAGGGATAGAGAGCAGAGATGCTTTAAAGGAAGACTCCAAGAGAACTTGGCCCTGACTAGTTACAGGAGACGGAAGAGAAGGACAAATTGAGTTGATTCCAGACTCCCGAGCCACAGTCACAGGGAAAATGGTGTTCCATGGCCCAAACACTGAAGTGATGGGCACAGTGAGCTGTCTGGGGTAAGGAAAGTGGCAAGTTCTCCTAGCATGTGGCTTTCATTTTCCTCATCTGACCTCCAGGGCTGACGATGAATCTTCAGAGCCTGTGAACACCAATGTGGTCCTGCGGTATGATGGGCTGATCACCTGGGATGCACCGGCCATCACCAAAAGCTCCTGTGTGGTGGATGTCACTTACTTCCCTTTTGACAACCAGCAGTGCAACCTGACTTTTGGTTCCTGGACCTACAATGGCAATCAGGTAGACATATTCAATGCCCTGGACAGCGGAGATCTCTCTGACTTCATTGAAGATGTGGAATGGGAGGTCCATGGCATGCCTGCTGTGAAGAATGTGATCTCCTATGGCTGCTGCTCTGAGCCTTACCCGGATGTCACATTCACCCTCCTTCTGAAGAGGAGGTCCTCATTCTATATCGTCAACCTCCTCATCCCATGTGTCCTCATATCTTTTCTGGCTCCTCTGAGTTTTTATCTCCCAGCAGCCTCTGGAGAAAAGGTCTCCCTGGGAGTGACCATCCTGTTGGCCATGACTGTATTTCAACTAATGGTGGCAGAAATCATGCCGGCCTCAGAAAATGTCCCCCTGATAGGTGAGTTTAAGTGTCTTCCACTTCAAGCCCAGCTTTGTAGTGCCTGGGGTCATGCCTTTAAGGTTGTGTGTGTGCCTTTAAACTTGAAACAATGGAGCCAATTTCAGACTCAATACAGACTGTCTCGAATTTTTCTGGTGGTTGCAGTTAGCATCTTTCAATATAGATAAGGCTTTTGGAATCAAAACTGGTCTTATGGTCTCTGGGTTTACACAAAAGAGCAATGAAAAGCATTACACTTTAGAGCAGTGGTTCTCAAAGTGGTGGTCCCCAGATGTACAGCATCGGCATCACCTGGGAACTTATAGAAACGCAAAACCTCAGGGCCCACCCTAAGCCTACTGAATCAGACATTCTGGAGATAAGGCCCTGGCGTCCTGTTTTAACAAGCCTTCTGAATGATTCTGATGCATTCTCTGTTTAAGTCTGAAATCCACTGACTCAGAGGTTAAAACCTGATTTTGAAGTCAAAGAAACCTGCATTTGAATACTGACTTCACTGTTCACTCCTTGATCAAACTTAGGCAAGTTACTTTTTCTCTTAGTCTCTGCTTCATCATCTGCAAAATTTGTGTGATCACTTCCTTCTGTGTCACTGCTTAGTTCATGCCCTGGCATATGGTAAGTACTGAGTAAACAGTGACTATTGTTATCATTTCATGTGACAAGGGCTTTCTTCTTGGGAAGAGGGGCAAACATGGCAGAAAGATGTGCTTTTTAAGCCTGACGTCTACCCTTAACAGAAAAATTTCATCTTCATTGGGTATAATAGCAGTGGAAGAGCTTATTAAAATGCAAGTTCCTACACCTGGAGAGTTTGATTTAGCAACTTGGCCAAGATTTGGGAATCTGAGGTGATTCCAAAGCAGACTAAATTTTCAAAAATCTACAATAATGAAATGTCCCTCCAAGGACTGCAGCGCAGACTGAGGGTACCACCCCTGCCTCCCCTATCCTTGCCTAGCTTGTTCTGAGGGCTTTCCTATCCCCTTTAACGTCTACTTTCTGCCTCCAATACCCTTGAGATCCAACATCTCCATCTCAAGGACTTGCTGTTGTAACAGATGCTACCAGAATCAAGCTAGATCTAAGTTTGAGTTCCTTAAAGTAAGCAATAAGGAGAAATTTTAGAACACCAAGGAACTTAGAGTCCAATATCAAGAGACGTTGCCTTGCCGTTTTACTCTTTACTGAGTCCAATTACCCAATATTGAGATGATACTACAGTGACTTCTCCATTTGGAGATATCTTCCTTTTTATGTCTCTCCTTGCAAAATATACATACACACACACACACACACAGCCCTCTTTTACAGAATTAAACACAAGGCTTTTTGTTCTCTAATAAAAAGGAGATGTATTGGCATTTTATTACCTCTCCTGAGGCAGAAATGATTGGCAGTGATGATCATAGCCTTGTTCGAGGAAAGATCATGGGACGGTCCCACTCTCTTCTTGGGCAGTGACATTATCTAGCAAGCTGGCACAATTTCTAAAGACAGATGTCTCACAGGAATTGCTTGTTATGTTTTTATGAAAATATGAAATTTATATTTTTAAAATTAAATTTATATTTTTAAATTTTATTTTAATTTATTTTTATTATTTAAAAATGAAGTCTGGGCATGGTAGCTCATGCCTGTAATCCTAGCACTTTGGGAGGCCGAGGCAGGCAGATCACCTGAGGTCAGGAGTTCAAGACCAGCCTGGCCAACATGGTGAGACCCCGTCTCTATAAAAAGAATTAGCTGGGCATGGTGGTGCGTGCCTGTAATCCCAGTTACTTGGGAGGCTGAGACAGGAGAATCACTTGAATCCGGGAGGTGAAAGTTGCAGTGAGTCAAGATTGCACCACTGCACTCCAACCTGGGCAATAGAGTGAGACTTTGTCTCAAAATAATATATATATGTAGAAAAAAAGTAAAAAGATAGGGTCTCACTATGTTGGCTAGGCTGGTCTTGAGCTCCTGGGCTCAATGATCCTCCCACCTTGACCTCCCAAAGTGCTGGAATTACAGGTGTGAGTCACCACAACTGGCTGAAATTTATCTTTTTAGGAAAAGTGCACACATCTTGAGAACATCTATTTAACAATTATAATTTGTTATTCATAGCACCCATGGAATGTGTTCACAATATTACAGAAATATGCTTATGTTTTCTGCATCAGAGCCGACTTGCCCTTTCCCAAGATGGCGTCGAAGATAGGTTCGAGACAGTGGATGTTGCAGCTGATCATGCAGTTGGGTTCGGTGCTGCTCACACGCTGCCCCTTTTGGGGCTGCTTCAGCCAGCTCATGCTCTACGCTGAGAGGGCTGAGGCACGCCGGAAGCCCGACATCCCAGTGCCTTACCTGTATTTCGACATGGGGGCGGCTGTGCTGCGCGCTAGTTTCATGTCTTTTGGCGTGAAGCGGCACTGGTTCGCGCTGGGGGCCGCACTCCAATTGGCCATTAGCACCTACGCCGCCTGCATCGGGGGCTAAGTCCACTACGGGGAATGGCTGAAGGTCCGTATGTACTCGCGCACAGTTGCCATCATCGGCGGCTTTCTTGTGTTGGCCAGCGGTGCTGGGGAGCTGTACCGTCGGAAACCTCGCAGCCGCTCCCTGCAGTCCACCGGCCAGGTGTTCCTGGGTATCTACCTCATCTGTATGGTTGTCTTTTTCTCCCCATTTGGAGCTGGTTCTTATGAAGACATCTTTGGTGAGAGCAGCTAGAGGGAGAGAACTGTGAAGTGTCCACTGTGAAGTAGAATATTTTACATTTTACATATGAAGGAAACGGAGGCTCAGAGAGGGATGGAGTCTTTCTCTGGCACCAGGCTGGAGTGCAGTGGCGCGATCTCAGCTCACTGCAATCTCTGCCTCCTGGGTTCAAGCAATTCTTCTGCCTCAGCCTCCCGAGTATCTGGGACTACAGGAGTCCTCTGATTTCCCCAGCCCTCAAGATCTTACTCCCAGCCTGTAATCCTAGCACTTTGGGAGACCAAGGAGGGAGGACTGCTTGAGCCCAGGAGTTTGAGACCAGCCTTGGCAACACAGTGAGCCCTCATCTCCAACAACAACAAAAAAGCCAGGTGTGACAGTGCGTGCCTGTGTTACCAGCTTACTTAGGAGGCTGACGGAGGACTGCTTGAGCCTGGGAGGTCGAGGCTGCAGTGAGCTGTGATTGCACCACTGTACTCCAGTCTTAGTAAAAGAGAAAGACCCTGTCTTAAAAAAAAAAAAAAATCTTGCTCCCACGGGGTCACTTCTAATTTTCTTTCAAGTGTGAGCTGACTCTCAGACAAGTATTTGCATTTTAATCAAGGCCTCCTGAAAAACTGCAAGACCCAAAAGAATTAAAATGAATGGTACAATATAAAAAAAAAAAAAAGTTTTCTGCATCAAATGTAGCCCTTGATATAGGTTTCTGGCCCATGGACTTTACCGTTTTAAGAAATGTCTCATATATTAACTCAGAGTTTTTGACAAATAATAAGTAGATGATAAACATTATCAAATACTTTGTCTTCATCTATTAAGATAATAATGTGAGTTTTCTCTTTTTCTCATCAGTGTCATAAATTACATCAATAAGTCTTCTGACGTTGAACTCTTTTGTATAACTGGACCAAACTCCTTTCTTATGATACATTATCCTTTTAAGACACTGTTGGATTCAGTTAGCTAATATTTTGTAGAAGTTTCTCAAATATGTCGATTAGTGAAATGGCTTTAATATTCCTTTTCTTGTCCCTTTTGGAATCAGGTCAAATGGACTTCACAAAATGAACTGGGCAGTTTTCCCTCTTTTTCTATTTCTGGAACAAGTTGCATAAGATGGGAATTATTTGTTCCTTGAGAGTTTGGTAAAACTCACCTATAAATTCTTTTCGGTCCTAGAGCCTTTGGTGGGGGGATGGTGCTTGATTGATTCCCATTTCTATTAAAGTGTTCTTTATTCTTGCACTAATTTTGACATCTGACATTTTTCCAGCAGTTTCATCTAGATTATCAAATATGTTATTATACAGCTATTTTTATTTTTGTTTTTTGAGACATAGTCTAGCTCTGTTGCCCAGACTGGAGTGCAGTGGCATAATCTCGGCTCACTGCAAGCTTCGCCTCCTGAATTCAAGTGATTCTCCTGCCTCAACCTCCTAAGTAGCTGGGATTACAGGCACCTGCCACCACACCCAGCTAATGTTTTTTATATTTTTAGTAGAGACGGGGTTTCACCATGTTGGCCAGGCTGGTCTCCAACTCCTGACTTCAAGTGATCCACCCACCTCGGCCTCCCAAAGTGCTGGGATTCCCAAAGTGGTGGGATTACAGGTGTGAGCCACCGCGCCCGACTACACAGTTATTTATAATATTGTACTATTTTATAAGTCTTTTCCATCTTCTCTCTCTCTTTCCCTTTCTCTATTTCTCTCTCTATCCTGTAAGTGGTCTTATCAAAGGTTCATCAATTTTATTACTTTTTCAAAACTTTGCTTTTGGTTTTGTTCATCTTCTTGGCTTTTTGTTCTATATTTCATAAATTTGTAGCCTTATCTTAATTGTTTCCTTCCTTAATTTCACTTTTTCATCAACATGGGCTTTATATAATCACATTTTGAAGGCTAATAGTGATACAGTCTCCTTTTTTACCCAATAACAATTGGCTTTCATATTAATGAGCTCTGAAGACAATTCTGAGAACTGGTCAAGTTCATTAATTGTTTGTTCATTGAGTGTGGAAAAATTTTTCACCTCATGATCTCAGGAAACATTTCCAAACTTTTTAATTTTGAGCCAGGAACAGTGCTGAGAACTTCACATGTATCGTCTCAATTAAGCCTTCTCATATTCTTGCAAGTTAGATATTATTACTATACCCACTTTACAGAGCAGGAAACTGAGGCTTAGCAGGATTATATGCCTTGCTGAAGGCCAAAAGTCCAGGGAATGATAAAGCTGGGATTTGAATCCAGGAAGTCAGATTCAAAAGTCTGTACTACAGCTGGGTGCGGTGGCTCACACCTGTAATCCTAGCATTTTGGGAGGCCGGGGTAGGCAGATCACTCGAGGTCAGGAGTTCAAGACCAGCCTGGTCAAGATGGCGAAACTCCCCCCTCTACTAAAAATACAAAAATTAGCTGGGTGTGGTGGCAGGCGCCTGTAATCCCAGCTACTTGGGAGGCTGAGGCAGGGAATTGCTTGAACCTGGGAGGCAGAGGTTGTAGTGAGCCGAGATTACACCACGGCACTCCAGTGTGGGTGACAGAGCGAGACTTTGTCTCAAAAAAAAAAAAAAAAAAGTCTGTACTAGTAACCCCTAGGGTATAACACCTCCTTAGAAAGGGTGTTTGTTTCTTTTTAGGCCAAATACACTCATGTGCCTCATAACAATGTTTTGGTAAATGACAGACTGTGTATACAACAACGGTCCCATAAGATTATAATGTCAATTTTCACTTTATCTTTTCTATGTTTAGACATGTTTAGACACACAAATACTTACCGTTTGATAATCATGTGTACAATTGCCTGTGGTATTCAATACAGTAACATGCTGCATAGATTTGTAGCCTCAGCAACAGGCTATACCGTGCAACCTAGGTGTGTAGAAGGCCATACCATCTACGTCTGTGTACATACACTCTATGATGTTCACACAGCAGCAAAATCACCTAATGACCAATACCTTTCTCAGAATGTATCCCTGTTGTTAAGTGACTCATGGCTGTATGACGACCATTTTAAAGCAAATTCAATTACAGTTATTATTTTAATTCCAGGTAAATACTACATAGCCACGATGGCCCTGATCACGGCCTCCACTGCCTTGACCATCATGGTGATGAATATCCACTTCTGTGGGGCCGAGGCCCGGCCGGTGCCACACTGGGCCAGGGTGGTCATCCTGAAATACATGTCCAGGGTCTTGTTTGTCTATGATGTGGGTGAAAGCTGCCTCAGCCCGCACCACAGTAGAGAGCGGGACCACCTCACGAAAGTTTATAGCCAACTCCCAGAGTCTAACCTGAAAACAGCCAGGAACAAAGACCTTTCCAGAAAGAAGGACATGAACAAACGCTTAAAGAACGACCTGGGCTGCCAGGGTGAGAACCCTCAGGAGGCCGAGAGTTACTGTGCACAGTACAAAGTGCTGACGAGGAATATTGAGTACATCGCCAAGTGCCTCAAAGACCACAAGGCCACCAATTCCAAAGGGAGTGAATGGAAGAAGGTGGCGAAAGTCATAGACCGATTCTTCATGTGGATTTTTTTCATTATGGTGCTTGTGATGACTATTTTGATCATAGCAAGAGCGGATTAGTCACAGATATTGGCTTTGCTATCTCGGTAGAAATTAATACAATTCCCTGTGATCTATTCCAGTGTTCTTCCAAGATTTTTGTTCATCTATGATTTAGGGGTTATGTCGTCTGTGCGTTTTATTTTTAACCTCAAATCAATGTCGAAGCTATCTGCCCTGTCAAATTAAGCAGGAGATCAACAATTTCAAGGGTAGGAAGATGGAAGAAATAGGGAAAGAGACCTTTTATAGCCCACCATAGCGGTGGGTGACTGGCCTCTAGTTTATACAATTATTCACCTCTTTGGCAATACAGATAACAAAATACACTTTACCGGTAAAATTTAAAACAAAAAGGCAAAACAAACCAAACTCATTTTCCCCTTAGTTCCCCTTAAACCATACTTTAAAAAATGAAATAGTCATATATATGTTAGTGTGATTTAAGTCCCAATGGTACCTTATTCAGGCATAGTGCATTTGAAGTCATATCTCAAATAGTGGAATAAAAGGTTTTGTCCCATGTGAAGAAAGTCTAAGCATCAGCTGTTTAACGGGGAAAGAGCTTGCTTCATAATGGTGATGTTGTATATGTTGGTTATGTTTTATATAAACCCAAAAGATAAAGTCATTCCTGCATTTACCCTTTGATTAAAATATGATAGATGAGGTTGTTCCTGTCTTGTATCAAAATAAGGTGATTAGCAAGCTGGGCTCATCCATTCATTCATTGAACTTTTCACCAAACATGGATCACGTTTTTTCTACATGTAATAAAAGCGACATGATTCACATTTTATTGGATGTCACAGCAATTCTTATGCACAAGTCTGATCACTTTGATCCTCATAACAGTTCTGTGAGTTGGGGAGGTGAGTATTACTATTCTTTCTCAGAGAAAGAAACTGTGGCTTAAAAGGTGGGTGTAAGTGACCTGTCTCCTCAACATCCAACAAGGTATCAGTGGAACTGGGACTCAGCCCTCAGCACTGGGACTCAGAGTTGGGCTACGTCTGCTAAAGTCACCCTGCTTTAGGCCATGACAAATTATGATTTAGCATAGGAGAGACTGAGAGATTCTTGTTCTTAATTCTGAACTTTCTGCCCTAATTTACTTCCTATATGTCTCAACTTCTTTCCTACTTTCAATAAAACGTGACTTCAAATCCACCCCCATTCCCACCTAGATTAAAATGATCCAAGGCTGGGTAGAGTGGCTCACATCTATAATCCCCGCCCCCCCTTTTTTTTTTGAGAGGGAGTCTCACTATCACCCAGGCTGGAATGCAGTGGCATGATCTTGGCTCACTGCAATCTCTGCCTCCTAGGTTTAAGCAATTCTCTTGCTTCAGCCTCCCTAGTAGCTGGGACTACAGACGTGTGCCACCACACCTGGCTAATTTTTTTGGTATTTTTTGTAGAGATGGGGTTTTGCCATGTTGGCCAGGCTGGTATGGAACTTCTGGCCTCAAGAGATCTGCCCACCTTGGCCTCCCAAAGTGCTGGGATTATAGGCATGACACCATGCCCGGCCCTATAGTCTCAATATTTTGGGAGACTGAGGTGGAAGACTGCCTGAGCCCAGGAGTTCCAGAGCAGCCTGGGTAACATGCGGAGAACTTGTCTCTACAAAAAAGTTAAAAATTAGCTGGGCATGGTGACAGACAACTGTGGTACCAGCTACTTGGGAGGCTGAGGTGGGAGGATCACTTGAACCCAGGAGAGTGAGGCTGCAGTGAGCTGCGATTGCACCACTACACTCCAGCCTAGGTGACACTGTGAGACATTCCCTAACTTCCAACTTGTCAACTATTCTTTTTCCAGTTAAAAACAGACAAACAAACAGAGGTGAAGAGAAAACAGGAGTCAACCTAGGAAGGGGAGGACAATGTTTGGTTTAAACATACAGACATCTTTTTTTTTTTTTTTTTGAGACAGAGTCTCACTTTGTTGCCCAGGCTGGAGTGTAGTGGCATGATCTCGGCTCACTGCAACCTCTGCCTCCCAGATTCAAGCGATTCTCCTGCTTCAGCCTCCTGAGTAGCTGCGACTATAGATGCGCATCACCACACCCGGCTAATGTTTTGTATTTTTAGTAGACATGGGGTTTCACCATATTGGCCAGGCTGGTCTCGAACTCCTGACCTCGTGATCCACCCGCCTCAGCCTCCCAAAGTGCTGGGATTACAGGTGTGAGTCAACGCTTCCGGCAGGCATTGTTTTTTAATTCTTGTGTTTACTCATTCCAGAAAACATTTATTGTGCACCTACTATATACTTAGTGGTATGCCAGCTGCCTTGAAGGGAGCAAGTATGAAACGTGGCTTCTACCCTCCAGTTGCTCACATGTTGTTCACAGTTCAGTGGAGGAGATACCAAGGAAATAGGCAAACATAGTCAAGTGTAAAACGTGCTATCACAGAATCACAGACAAAACACCATGGGCACAATGATGATGAATCTGTTTGAGGGAAAGTTTCAGAAAGACTTTGTAGAGTGTAACATCAATATTTGAGTTGAAGTTTTTTGTTGTTGTTGTTGTTGTTTGCTTTTAAGAGGGAGTCTCGCTCTGTCACCCAGGCTAGAGTACAATGGTGCAATCTTGGCTCACTGCAACCTCCACCTCTCAGGTTCAAGCGATTCTCCTGCCTCAGCCTCCTGAGTAGCTGGGACTACAGGCACATGCCACCTCTCCTGGCTGATTTTTGTATTTTTGTAGAGATGAGGTTTCACCCTGTTGCCCAGGCTGGTCTCGAACTCCTGACCTCAGATGATCTGTCCACCTTGGCCTGCCAAAGTGCTGGGATACAGGCGTGAGCCTCTGTTTCCGGTCTTAAGCGGACTTTTGAAGGTTGAGTAGTAGTTTGCTAGACAAAGAAAGAAAGGAGGGTAAGGATTAGAAAGGATTGGTGAAAGGAGAGTGTGAGCAGAGCTTAGAAGAACAGAAACCAGGCTGGGCGCAGTGGCTCAGGCCTGTAATCCCAGCACTTCGGGAGGCTAAGGTGGGTGGATCACCTGAGTTCAGGAGTTTGAGACCAGTCTGACCAACATGGAGAAACCCCATATGTACTAAAAATACAAAATTAGCTGGGAGAAGTGCTTGAATCTGGGAGGCGGAGGTTGCAGTGAGCCGAGATCGCGTCATAGCACTCCAGCCTGGGCAACGAGAGCAAAAAAAAAAAAACAAAAAAAAAACAACAACAACGAAGAAACCTTGTTTAGTCACAGAATGGAATCAGACAAGTTTTCTTCTTTAATTTTATTTTGATTATAGAAGTAACGTTATCAGTTAGAGTTGTATTTGGCTGTGAATAACAGAAAACCCAATGAGCCATAACTTAAGCAAACAGAGGTTACTCATCTCACACAAAAATAAATCCGGAGCTGCAAAGCCTGGGGATCTTTCCATCTTTCCTCTCCTTCATTTGGAAGTGAAGTCCAACAGCCTGAGGCTTGGTGCTTTGTGGTCACAGAAAGGCGGTTGCATCTGTAGGCTTTGCAGCCACATTCCAAATGAAGAAAAAAGTATGGAAGTCCAAAGGGACATATCAGCTGAACTTCCCTCTTAAAAAAAAATACAATAATAAAAATTTTAAAAAATTCTAGGCTGGGCGCAGTGGCTCATGCCTATAATCCCAGCAGCACTTCAGGAGGCCGAGGTGGGCAGATCAACTTTAGGTTGGGAGTTCGACACCAGCCTGGCCAACATGGCAAAACTCCGGCTCTACGAAAAATACAAAAATTAGCCAGGTGTGGTGGTGGGCGCCTGTAATTCCAGCTACTCGGGAGGCTGAGACATGAGAACTGCTTGAACCCAGGAGACAGAGGTTGCTGTGAGCTGAGATAACGCCACTGCATTCCACTCCAGCTTCTGTGACAGAGCAAGATTCTCTATCAAAATAAATAAATATATATATAAAATAAATAAATAAAAATTCTAGAAGCAGAAGCATATCCATGACTTTCTTTTGTAGCTCATTACCTAGAAATGAATCACATACAAGAAAATCTTGGAATGGTTTTACCTTCCCAAAGACAATCAATGCTACCTTTATAGGAAGGAAGGAGAGAGTACATGTTGGGTAGATAGCGAGCAGTTCCTGCCTCAGTTATACAGCCACACTATAGTAAGCGCAGGATATAAAAGAATAACAGACCGGGCACGGTGGCTCACGCTTGTAATCCCAGCACTTTGGGGAGTCGTGGTGGGTGGGTCACCTGAGGTCAGGAGTTCGAGGCCAGCCTGACCAACATGGAGAAATCCCATCTCTACTAAAAATACAAAATTAACCAGGTGTGGTGGCACATGCCTGTAATCCCAGCTACGTGGGAGGTTGAGGCAGGAAAATCACTTGAACTCAGGAGGCAGAGGTTGTGATGAGCCGAGATTGCTCCCTTGCACTCCAGCCTGGGCAATAAGAGCGAAACTCTGTCTCAAAACAAAAACAAAAAACAAAACAAAACAAAAGAATAACAATTACTCAAATTCCACAATCATAGCAATAACAACTATTCATTTACTATTATTTTCCTTAAATCATATTTATGTGTCTAGTTTATTTGCTATAATTATAATCATTATGTATTTACTATTTTGTCCTGCTATTTATATTTGTTTATTCATTTATTTATTTATTGACACAGAGTCCTGCTCTGTCGCGCAGGCTGGAGTGCAGTGGTTCTCTCTAGGCTTACTGCAAACTCCATCTCCCAGGTTCAAGCAATTCTCCTACCTCAGCCTCCCAAGTAGCTGGGATTACAGGCATGCACCACCACGCCCTGCTATTTTGTATTTTTGGTAGAGATGGGGTTTCTCCATGTTGGTCAGACTGGTCTTGAACTCCTGACCTCAGGTGATCTGCCTGCCTTGGCCTCCCAAAGTGCTGGGATTACAGACGTGAGCCACCGTGCCCAGCCTTATTTTTATTTTTGAGTTGGGGTCTTGCTCTGTCATCCAGGCTGGAGTGCAGTAACGCAATCATGGCTCACAGAAGCCTGGACTTCCTGGACTCACGTCATCTTTCCATCTCAGCCTCCTGAGTAGCTGGGACTACATGCATGCACCACCATGCCTGGCTACTTTTTTAAAAAATTTTTTATAGAGATGGGGTTTTACTATGTTGCTTAGGTTGGTCTCAAACTCCTAGGCTCAAGCAGTCCTCCCACCCAGTCTCCCAAAGTGCTGGGATTACAGGTGTAAGCCACCTGCCCAGCCAGTATTCAATTTTTAAATAATTTTTTGTAGAGATGGGGGGGGGTCTCACTTTGTTGCCCTGGCTGGTCTTGAACTCCTGACCTCAAGTGATCCTTCCACCTTAGCCTCCCAAAGACTCTGGAATTACAAGTATGAGTTCTTCAATTTGTACTGAACCTGTGGTAGGCAGAATAGTGGTCCCCCAAAGATGTCCAAGTGCTAATGTGAAGGACTGGTGAGTGTGCTAAGTTACCAGGCAATGAGGAGTCAAGGTTGCTAATCAACTGACCTTAAGGTGGGGAAATAATTTTAAATTATCCAGGTGGATAAAGATCCTTTTAAGTAGGAAAGGGAGGCAGAAGAGAGAGAACCAAAGAGATGGTATTGTGAGAAGGACTCAACCAATGTTGCTGACTCCGAAAAATGGAGGAAAAAAGCTATGAATCAATAGTGTGGGAAGCAGCCTCTAGAAATTGGAAAAGTCAAAGAAACAGATTGTCCTCTAGAGCCTCCAAAAGGAAAGCAGCCCTGCTGAAATCTTAATTTGAGCCCAGTGAGATCCATTCCAGACTTCTGACCCTCCTGAACTCTAAGATAACAAATGTGGGTTAAGACACTAAGTGTATGGTAATTTGTTACAGTAGCAATAGCAAACCAATTCAGTATCCAATGTTTAAGAAATAAGACTGTGGTGGCAATTAAAAGACTGTAGAGAAAAGTGGTAAGGGGCAGGGAGATCTGTTGGGCCTTTTTTTTTTTTTCCACCCATTTAGGGAAGTGATAATGAAGGCTTGACCCAAGACGGTGGGAATAAGAAAATGGAAAAAATTACAGATCACAAAATATTTAGGACCTAGAATAGACAGGCTAGTTGGATATGCACTTAGGGAGAGGACAGCATTGAGAATAATGCAGACAATTGAGGTGAAGAGTAAAAGAGAACCAGGTATTGGAGGAAAGAATTCTTTGTAGGGCAACTTGAGCTGGAAATTCTCACAGGAAATCTTGGCAGAGATAGCTAGTAAGTAGTCGACCATGCATTAGTCAACCATGCATTTGAAACTGGAGAAAAGTGAAAGCTAAAATAATTTTAAAATGAAAAGTATTAAAGAGATGTTATACTCATGTTAATTGTTAAAGTATTTTTAAGTGATTTCAGTGGGTAAGACATGGTGCTACAAACTGTGAGAAAGTCAATTGAATAAAAACACATTCCTTGCCAGAATTCTAGAAACTCACAATCAGCCTGTATCATTAACGCTTTATCTTGTTATGCGGTCATTTCTTTATTTTCATGTCTGCTTCCCCAAGTATATTCAGACCCTCTCCAGGCCTGGGACCCAGAAGCTCTGTCATTATTCTCGCAGTCATTGTGCACAATAACAGGCCTAGTACATGATCATTATCCAGTAAACAATTGTTAAGTGAATGACCAGGTGAAAGGAAGAGCTGTTAGAGAGTCCAACAAATCACTACAGAAATGCTGACCATGAAAAGGCTCCTATTTCACGCAACAGACTGCCTTCAAAATAACAGCAATTGAGTTGGCAACAGATTTCTCATCTGCAACTACAGAAGCCAAGAAACATGGAGTAACATCTTCAAAATGCCAAAGAAAAGTGACTGTTAACATAAAATTCAAACACCCAGCTGAACTATTCACAGTTGCAGAAAAAACGTAGACATACAAAAAAATAACAATACTTACCTTGCCCTCACCCTTGACGCTTAATTTAAATAACTTCAACAAGACAAAAGTGAACTTAACGGAAAGAAGAAAAATACAGAAAGCAACAATGAGAAAAACATCAATAAAGTATAATTTGTGGCAGGGCGCAGTGGCTCATGCCTGTAATCCCAGAACTTTGGGAGGCCAAGGCGGGTGGATCACCTGAGGTCAGGAGTTTGAGACCAGCCTGGCCATTATGATGAAACCTTGTCTCTACTAAAAATGCAAAAAATATCCAGGAGTGGTGGCACGCCCCTGTAATCCCAGCTACCCGAGAGGTTGAGGTGGGAGAACTGCTTGAACCCAGGAGGTGGAGGCTGCAATGAGCTGAGATTGTGCCACTGCACTCCAGCCTGGGTGACAGAGCAAGAACCCATCTCAAATATATATATATACACATATACCTACTATTGCAATAATTATACTACATATATACACACATATACATATATAGTGTAATTATTGCAATAGTATTATTAATAATAAAAAGACATGTTTCATATAAGGTAGAACAAAAACTACGTAATGATGTGGAAATTAAGAAGAGGAAGGTAAGATGGAACCTAAACCACACTAAGGTCTTTGTCTAGATAACAAATTACTTTTTTTTTTTCTTTTTTGAGATAGGGTCTTACTCTGTCACCCAGGCTGGAGTACAGTAGCGCAATCTTGGCTCACTGCAACCTCCACCGCTTGGGTTCAAGAAATTCTCTTGCCTCAGCCTCCTGAGTAGCTGGGATTACAGGCGCCTGCCACTATGCCTGGCTAATTTTTGTATTTTTCCTAGAGATGGGGTTTCGGCATGTTGGCCAGGCTGGTCTTGAACTCCTGACCTCAAGTGACCTGCCTGCCTCAGCCTCCCAATGTGCTGGGATTACAGACATGAGCCATCGTGTCCAGCCACAAATTACTTTGAGTATCAGTAAAATATATCATATTTGAATAGATGCCAAAAATTTAAGGAATGTTCTTAAAAGTATAGAAATATTAGTTGTGTCTTCTAAATGGAAAAAGGAAATAAGAGGAAAAGTAAACTATTTCCAACACAAAAGAAGACAGAAAAGGGGGAAAATAAAAGAGATGCTTCATTCGACTGCTCTTAGCCATACTTTGGTACGGAGTTCCCTGGAGAAGCAATGCAAGTAAAAGTACAAATACAAAATACAAAATGCTACAGCAAAGCGGGAAGGTGAATGTTGTATAGCTATTGAGACAATCAGACTACTGTATACAAAAACAAGTGTCAGACAGATAAAAGACATAGATGTCAAAACAAAAGAAACAACCATAAAAGGCTTGTAAGAAAATTAGACTCTTTTTTTTGAGATGGAGTTTCACTCTTGTCGCCCAGGCTGGAGTGTAACGGCACGATCTTGGTTCACTGCCACCTCTGCCTCCCGCTGGGTTCAAGCAATTCTCCTGCCTCAGTCTCCCAAGTAGCTGGGATTACAGGCATGTGCCACCAGGCCTGGCTAATTTTGTATTTTTAGTAGAGAGGGGATTGTTCCATGTTGGTCAGGCTGGTCTTGAACTCCCAACCTCAGGTGATCCACCCACCTCGGCCTCCCAAAGTGCTGGGATTACAGGTGTGAGCCACCACGTCTGGCCGAAAATTAGACTTTCTAAATAAAATTCTTCACCTCCATGCATTTTAAGAAGTGGTAGCCACTATGGATGATGAATCAGGGCGCTCTGGATATAAAGCAAGGAACTGCTTTGGGTTGGGTGGGCAGCCTGCCAAGAAAGTGGTGTTTCAGATGAGACCTGAGGATGAGAAGGAGCTGGCCGGGGTTAGAAGTGCGTAAAGTGCCAGGTTGCAGGTAGGAGCTCAGGCTCAAGGGCAGAACAGGGCTCCTGACATTGGAGAAAGGGAAAGGAGGCCCCTGAGGCAGAGCAGTGAAATCAAATTGGTGACACAGGGGACGTAGGAGTCGAGACTGGCAAGGTGAGTAGGGCTGGGTGATCCAGAGCCTTGCGAAGTTTAAGGAAACACCAGCTACTTTGTTTATTGTCTGACTGCCGCAGTGTGCTGAGGTGTGTCCGGGTTTGTTGAAGTCCTGACCTTTGTTCTTTCTCCTTCTTTACCCTCTGTGTCTCCTTTTCTGTCAGCTTAGGGCTCAGACCAACGCTTTACCAATGCAGCCAGGGGCAAACCTGGCAAATGGACTGTCTTGGACAAACTGGAAACACAAGTTCTAGAACATCTGAAGCAATTGTGGTGAGGCCACTTGTCAAGTCACCAACTCCAGAGAGCAAAGAGCTCTCTACCTATTTCTTCCTTCCTCTCAGATTACGCCTTTGAAATAGGACCTGACCTGTTAAAACTTCATGAGCTTATCAATATATCCAAGCCACTCCAAGCCTTAAAAAATAAAACCCCATGACAAAACCTCTTTTGCCTTGGTGTGTTTCTGTCTCTCTACTCTTCTCAGTCAAGGTTCCCTCCTGGATCATTCAGGGTTCCAGCAGGAAACAGATGGTGTGTTCATATGAAGATAATTTGAGAAAGGTGTAATAAAGGACGGTCTGCAAAGGTGTGGGCAGGTTGCGGAGAAACACCACGGGTGGTAGAAAATCCCAGGCCTAGCAAAGCAGAGCTGTTACCACTCTAGGCCTGAGAGGAGATGGGAGGGAGTGGTTACCTGGACCCAGGAGGAGAGTCATGACCTCTGGCTGAGCAAATGTGGCAGACACCTTAGGGAAGGAGTTGAGGGATATATGCATATCCCCATCTCACCCTCCTTCCCTCCAGTCTCCTCCTAGGGCTCGCCGTTGGCCAAACTCAACAGCCATGGGAATCTGTTGGTGCTGCCTGTGTGCCCAGGACAGAGAGCAGAGCGGCAAAGCATTTAGTGTGAATCTGGAGGGACAAAAGGGAGACATCTGGCACATTCCCTCATTCTTTGTCCTCACTCTGTGTTTAAAACCTGATTTATTTTCTCCACAGTCAACTGGAACTGCTCTGACCAAGTTCACCATGGACTTGGTAACTGCATATCCACTGGGTACCTCTGAGGCCTCTCTGCTGCCTTCAGCACAGCCAACTGCTTTCTCTTTCCTGAAACACTTCTGTCTTATCTTCTGTGTTACCCTTTGCCCCGCTTTTATTTTGTTTGAGACAGAGTCTCACTCTGTCGCCCAGGCTAGAGTGCAGTGATGCGATCTTGGCTCACTGCAACCTCCGCCTCTTGGGTTCAAGCAATTATCCTGCCTCAGCCTCCCGAGTAGCTGGGATTACAGGTGCCCGCCACCAAGTCTGGCTAATTTTTGTATTTTTAGTAGAGATGGGGTTTCACCATGTTGGCCAGGATGGTCTCGAATTCTTGACCTCAAGTGTTCTACCCGCCTCCGCCACCGAGGAGGAACAGGCAGGAACCACTGCGCCTGGCCTCTGTTACCCCTTTCTGCTTCTTCAGTGGCACGTTCTCAGAACCCCTGGCTGGCTTCGACTCCTTCTCTTCTGGTCAAGATTGGTGTCCCTCTGTGTTGCATTCTCAGCTCTCCTGATGATTACGTATGTCCTGAAGGTTCTGAAAACCATTTGTCCAATCTTGAACTCCCCTTAGTACCAAACCCAATAGAATCTTCATGATCTCTGAGTATCTCCACTTGAATGTCTCACAGGCCTTCAAACCCAACACATTCCAAACTAAGTTTATTATCTATATTGCCACCCAGGTCTCCTCCTCCCCCTGTGTTTTCCGTGTCATTTAGCTGTATTACTGTCACCTCCATCAACCACGTTAGAAATTGGGTAGTCTTCCTAGATTATTATCTAATCTAAAATCAAACCTCTCACCAATCCTGACAATTCTACTTGCTAAGAAGTTTTCAAATCTGTCCGCTTTTCTCTCTGACAATTGCCTTATTCTAGATCTTTACCCTCTTTGCCTGGCCTGTTGTAGCCCCCAGCCTAACTGGGCCTCCAGCTGCCTCCCCCTTGACTCCATCCTAGTCACCGTTGCCAAACTGATTTTGTGACTCTTTTGCCTAAAACTTTTAAATGGCTAAATACCTACAGGATAAAATCCAACTTCCTTAATATTATATAGCAGAGATTAAAAATGTGTGTGTGTGTTTTCTTTTCTGCTATTCTAGGATGCCTGTCCGTATTTCACTCCCTGTTCACCCCAGGAGTATAAATCATGTTCTTGGCTTAGAGAGTAATCAACTTCAACCTCTTTCAGGTGAAGTAATCAGACCTGTTCTGTTGCAAGGGTCTGAGACGCCCCGAAAGCAGTCAGGGTCTTCAGCATGGAAGGGGGTATGGAAATAAGAACTTCGGTGTTTAATGGTTTAAAAAGGAGAAGCAAAGCTGACTTGCCTCTCTGGGCATGTGACTCAACTCCTGCTGAGCTGGACATGGACCTTCACCTGAGGCCCTAAGCCTTGAGGTTTATAGGGAAAGATGAATACCAAATGCCAATAGCCAAGAAAAATATGCCAAAGAAGGCTGCGAGGGGTTCTTGCTTGAGAGGAAACTGGAAGTCATGGTAAGCGAATCAAGTTGGGACTGGGCTAGGAATAGACTCACCATCACCATCAAAATAAAAAAAAGAAAGAAAGAAAAGAAAAAAAGCGAAAAAAACAGTGGAAATGAATAGAGAAAATAGAGAATCCAGAAATGGCTCACAGCACATGTGAGAATTTAATGTATGGCCATGGGAGTAGCTGAAATCAGTGAGGAAAGGCTATCTATTACAAAATAAAATAATTTTAGAATTGGCCGGGCGCGGTGGCGCACGCCTGTAATCCCAGCGCTTTGGGAGGCCGAGGCGGGCGGATCACGAGGTCAGGGGCCGGGCGCGGTGGCGCACGCCTGTAATCCCAGCGCTTTGGGAGGCCGAGACGGGCGGATCACGAGGTCAGGGGCCGGGCGCGGTGGCTCACGCCTGTAATCCCAGCACTTTGGGAGGCCGAGGCGGGCGGATCACGAGGTCAGGAGATCGAGACCATCCTGGCTAACACCGTGAAACCCCGTCTCTACTAAAAAATACAAAAAACTAGCCGGGCGAGGTGGCGGGCGCCTGTAGTCCCAGCTACTCGGGAGGCTGAGGCAGGAGAATGGCGTGAACCCGGGAGGCGGAGCTTGCAGTGAGCTGAGATCCGGCCACTGCACTCCAGCCTGGGCGACAGAGCGAGACTCCGTCTCAAAACAAAACAAAAAAAATTTAGGCCCCTGTTATTTATATAAGATATAAAAATTAATTCAAGATAGATCAAAACTTAAATGTAAAGTGAAACCCCGTCTCTACTAAAAAAAATACAAAAAACTAGCCGGGCGACGAGGCGGGCGCCTGTAGTCCCAGCTACTGGGGAGGCTGAGACAGGAGAATGGCGTGAACCCGGGAGGCGGAGCTTGCAGTGAGCTGAGAGCTGGCCACTGCACTCCAGCCTGGGCGGCAGAGCAAGACTCCGTCTCAAAAAAAAAAAAAAAAAAAAAAAAGCAAAATAATAATACATAAATTCTATGAGAAAATCTAGGAGACTACATGTAAGAGGCAGAGGAGTTTCCCTTATCAAATACCAGAAACCAGACACTATTAAAAAAAGAGATATATTTGACTACATGAAACCCCAAAATGTCATGTGACAAAATATATAATTGAAAATGATCAGTTGGGTCTGGTGGCTCACACCTGTAATCCCAGCAATTTGGGAGGCTGAGGTGGGAGGATCATTTGAGGTCAGGAGTTTGAGACCAGCCTGGCCAACATGGTGAGACTCTGTCTCTTTAAAAAAAAAAAAAAGTCAATGAAAAAGTCAAATGAAAATTGATTGACTGAAATATACCATAAATACTGGTAATGTTCAAAACACTCCTACAAACTGACCCAAAAGAGTAAACAACCTCATCAAGAATAATTAGCAAACATTATAAAAAGGTAGTTCACAATGAGGCGAAGGTTCATGCCTGTAATCACGGCACTTTGGGAGGCTGAGGTGGAAGAATCACTTGAGGCCAGTAGTTCAAGACCAGTCTGGGCAACATAGTGAGACTTCGTCTCTACAAAAAAATTTTAAAAAGTTAGCTGGGCATGGTGGCACATGCCTGTAGTTCCAATCACTTGAGCCCAGGAGTTCAAGATTACAGTGAGCTATGACGGCACTACTGCTGCACTCCAGCCTGGGTGACAGAGTGAGACCGTGTTTCTAAAAAATAATAATAATAAAAGAAAAAAAAGTAAAGAATTGGAAAAATTCATCTTTTGACTAGGCATGTTGGCTCATGCCTATAATTCCAGCACTTTGGGAGGCCGAGGCGCGTGGATCACCTGATGTCAGGAGTTCGAGACCAGCCTGGCCAACATGGCGAAACCCCGGGCTAGTAAAAATACAAAAATTAGTTGGGCGTGGTGGCGTACTCCTGTAGTCCCAGCTACTCAGGAGGCTGAGGCAGGAGAACCTCTTGAACCTGGGAGGTAGAGGTTGCAGTGAGCCAAGATTGGGTTATTGCAGTCCAGCCTGGGTGACAGTGAGACTCTGTCTTAAAAAAAAAAAAGAATTATCTTTTTCCACAAAGCTTCTCCTGTATACTTCCAGTGCGTTAGTTACCCCCTCCTTTGCATTGTCTCTCAAGTGTGGACAGAGTTGTATATTCACACTTATGACACACTAAAAATCTGTAATTTAAAAATGTCCACAGCTGTGCCTTGTAGATTGTGGCCACTGTGATGACAGGAATTGTGTCTTATTTATCTTCACATTCCATCATCATGGTGGACATTGTCCAAGGGCTGCAGCAACCAAGTACCACAAACAAAGTGGCTTGAAACAACTGAAACATATTGCCTCACCGTTCTAGAGGCTAGAAATCCAAAATGAAGTTGTTAGGAGGGACGTGTTCTCTCTAAAGGTTCTAGGGGAGAATCCCTCCTTGCCTTTTCCAGCTTCCAGGGGACACCTGAAATCCTTGGTGTTCCTCCACATTCTAATCTCTGCCTCTGTCTCCACATGGGGTTTCCCTGTGTGTATCTCTCTATGTGTTCAAATTTCTCTCTTCTCATAAGTCTGTATATTTCTACCAGTCAAGATTGACTAAGCTTCATTTCCTGCAGTTTGGTTAATGAAAACAATCGCCATGTGGAATATTACTTTTTGAGCCGAAGGTGCTTCTCTGGTCTGCTGGGTCCCCTAGACGTAGTGCCTCTTCCCTGATTTGAGAATGTGTGTTCTAGTCCTGAATAATCCTAATTAGGATTGAATAAGGCCCACCCTAATACAGCATGACCTCATTTTCACTTGAATACACCTGCAAATGTAAGGTCAGGCACGGTGGCTCATACGTGTAATTGCAGCAGTCTGAGAGGCCGAGGTGGGTGGATTGCTTGAGCCCAGGGGTGTGAGACCAGTCTGGGCAACATGGCAAAACCCTGTCTCTACAAAAAATACAAAGGCCGGGCGTGGTGGCTCACACCTGTAATCCCAACACTTTGGGAGACTGAGGCGGGCGGATCATGAGGTCAGGAGTTGGAGACCATCCTGGCTAACATGGTGAAACCCCATCTCTACTAAAAGTACAAAAAAAAAAAAAAAAAAAAATTAGCCGGGCATGGAGAATGCCGTGAACCCGGGAGGAGGAGCTTGCAGTGAGCCGAGATCTCGCCACTGCACTCCAGCCTGGGCGACAGAGCCAGACTCCGTCTCAAAAAAAAAACAAAAAACAAAAATCAGCGGGACGTGATGGCACGTGCCTGTAGTCAGTCCCAGCCACTTGGGGCGCTGAGGTGGGAGGATCCCCTGAGTCTGGGGAGGATGATGCTGCAATGAGCCATGATTGTGCCACTGCACTCCAGCATGAGTGACAGAGGGAGACCCTGTCTCAAAAAAAAAAAAGAAAGAAAAAAGAAAAATTTATAGAACTTGTAACAAGCTATAAAATTTTAGTGATCTAAGAGAAAGTATACTAAAAGCAAAATGTACACCGATTATGTAGCCAACAATTCATGTCAATTACAGGGAGTGAAGTAATAATAATAAAATAAGTAGGCTGGGCCCAGTGGCTCACACCTGTAATCCTAGCACTTTGGGAGGCCGAGGCAGGTGAATCACCTGAGGTCAGGAGTTTGCGACCAGCCTGGACAACATGGTGAAACCCCGTCTCTCCTAAAAATACAAAAAATTAGCTGGGCATGGTGGTAGGCACCTGTAATCCCAGCTACTTGGGAGGCTGAGGCAGGAGAATTGCTTGAACCCAGGAGGTGGAGGTTGAGGTGAGCTGAGATCGCGCCACTGCACTCCAGGCTGGGTGACAGACTGAGACTCTGTCTCGAAAAATATATATATAAAATAAAATAAGTAAATATGGGGGTTATGAGAGATGAAATAGATCTCATTTCTTTTTACATTTCCTTATCCAGGTTACGGAAACTCAAATAAAATAAAATTCCTGCTTTACACAGTTTGTACCTTAATTGCAGTTAGAAATAAATGACGCACCACAGGTTGAAAGTGCAAAGATTAGGATTATTCAGGACTAGAACACACATTCTCAAATCACGGAAGGGTCACTATGTCTAGGGGACCCAGCAGACCAGAGAAGTGCCTTTGATTCAAAAAATAAATTCTACATTCACCAAACTGCAGGAAATGAAGCTGCATGAATCTTGACTGGTAGGAATATATAGGCTTCAGTGTGAGAAAGCTTTGAAGGGGACTTGAGTTTTTAAAAATTGAGAAACACTAGTCAAGAAGAAGAGACAATGGTGTAATTCAGAAAGGTGAACTGCAAAACAATTCAATATTTTCATAGAAAGAATGAAAGCCTGATACTTCTTTGGGTCTGAAAAAAAGCATTTTGACAAATACTGGCTGTGGGGTGGGAGGGTCCCCTTTCTGGCTACAAACCAAAGAAGGGTTGTCTTCACTCCATCTCTGGCCTAAAGACTATGGTTAGAGGCTTCTGGATTTGGTCATTTACAGAATAGTGACTATTCTTGCAGGCCCCAAGGTTCAAAGGTTGATACATAAACCCAAAGTGAGTAAATGGCCTTGGTTTCTGATCTTGGAGATTTGAAGCAGGGCTCTCTGTCTCTACCCCTGAGAGTCTTGGGCCAGGTTGAAATGAATTCCAGACCAAAGTTGATGCTATCATCTATGTTTTTGTTAATTAATTCAATTAATAAGTGGTACATGACTGGTAATAATTGGACAGTTGCAAAGGCTCAGATACAGCCCACAGGTGTCCCTGTAACCCAGAAAATCCCTACTTACAGAAAGGGATTTGTCTTGTTCTGCACCAGATATATTGAATTCTGAATGGGTGGTTTTGCAGGAAGTAATTTAAGCTGTAAGACTATCTGAGACTTCGTAGGTAATATAGCTGTAGAACATATAGCAATTGAGATTCTCACATTAGATAACTGGGCCAAGGTCCAGAGATCAGCTCGTAGGAGAGAGATGGCTGATATCCAGGTGTTCTTGTCCCCAAGAATGGACTCTGAGCATTCCAATTCTGGCCCCATCTTGGGCAACTGCTATAGGGTTAAAGTTACAGGAGTTTTTTCTTTTCATGGAGACAGTTCTAACGTTTATTTCAATCATTTCTAGAAGAATTAGGTAGTAACTTATAGTATCCTGAACAATGTTCTGCAAAAGAAACCAGTGCTGGCCGGGCGCGGTGGCTCAAGCCTTTAATCCCAGCACTTTGGGAGGCCGAGACGGGCGGATCACAAGGTCAGGAGATCGAGACCATCCTGGCTAACACGGTGAAACCTCGTCTCTACTAAAAAATACAAAAAACTAGCTGGGCGAGGTGGCGGGCGCCTGTAGTCCCAGCTACTCGGGAGGCTGAGGCAGGAGAATGGCATAAATCCGGGAGGCGGAGCTTGCAGTGAGCTGAGATCTGGCCACTGCACTCCAGCCTGGGCGACAGAGCTAGACTCCGTCTCAAAAAAAAAAAAAAAAAGAAAAACCAGTGCTATAAAAAAAGATCAGCAATAAGGAAGAATTAAGAAGTAGATTAAACTTCTGTTACTTTTATCAGGGCGCAAAATCTTCCCCAGAGGCCCCAGTAGTATTCCTTCTGTATCTCATCGGCCAGAGTTTGGTCACATGTGCACTCGTAGATCAATCACTGACAAAGGTGTAGACTACCATGACTCACTTGAGAACAATCAAATTGATTCCCTGGAGTTGGGGAAGGGTTCTGCTTTCCCTTATCACATTGCTGCACTCCCAATACCTGAATAACAGCAGGGCTCTGTAGGCAAGGAAGAGTTTGGATGGGTAGCAACAGAATGGACCGCAACAACACTGAAAAAAAAAAAAAGCAGAAAATAGGGGACAATTTAATTCAGGTGTCTGTACCTGACTCTTTGTGTAACAGGACAAATACAAATTTGTCCCCATCTTGCCAAAGTAGACATCAACCTTGATTGGGGAGTAAAAACTCTTCTCTAGGTCCATGTATGCTGCAAGTAGCAGGCCCCATCATCAACTCTGAGGTCAAGTGGCCAACAGTAACATAAGGTCGGTTCCTAGAGCTGGCTGAAAGTCTCAAACTTAAATCCTTTACTGGTTTTTCTCAGAATTTGTCTGGTTTGACAAATTGTAAAACAACACAGAAGGCAGAAAAAGAACTTTAGAAATCAAGGAGATGTTGGCCAGTGCAGTGGCTCACGCCTGTAATCCTAGCACTTTGGGAAGCTGAGGTGGGCAGATTGCTTGAGGCCAGGAGTTTGAGACCTGCCTGGCCAACATGGTGAACCTCCGCCTTTACAAAAAATACAAAAATCAGCTGGGCGTGGTGGTGGTGGGCGCCTATAATTCCAGCTTCTTGGGAGGCTGAGGCATGAGAATTTCTTGAACCCAGGAGGCAGACGTTGCAATGAGCCGAGATCGCGCCACTACACTCGAGCCTGGGAGGCAGGGAGAGAATCTGTCTAAAAGAAAGAAGAAGAAAAAAAAAAGTCAAGGTGCTATTACACCAACATCAGAATCAGAACGGAAAAAGCAAACTTAGTAAATGTTGAACAAAACTTTGAAACTTAATGACCGTGAATGGCCAAATGCTACTCAACTATGAGTGACAGAAATAAAAGAAAGCAAAAGACACTGCTACAGAGGCTAAAAAGTTAGGCTATGTTGAGTGCTGGTGATTAGTTCTATTTTCTCTTTATAACAGACAGGGTCTCACTATGTTGCCCAGGCTGGCCTCAAACTCCTGGGCTCAAGCATTCCTGCCCCCCGCTCATTCTATTTTTGAACATAAAGATATACGTGTGAGATATATAATTTTGTTAACAGAAATTCAATTTCTCTTGCCTCCACTAAAATAACAACAAATATTTACTGAACATTGCTTTAAAGAAGTGCCCTATTACTACCCTGCCTAGAGCACCTGGTCTCGTTCTACCAGTGTGGCAGTGGGGTGCAAGAGACGGGCTTTGGCACTCAGGAAGCTGGCCTGGAATACAGGCTGTGAACTTGAACGAGTCCTCAGTCTTGTTAATTCTCAAATCTTCAGTTGCAAAATGGAAGCAGCCTCTCTCAGAGTCCTTCTGTTCTTGATTTGCAGTAGGTCCTCAAGACATGGTAGTCATCTTTAAGTTTGTCGGGAGCAGTGGTTTTGAATGTGTGGTCCCCAGACCAGCAGCATCGGCATAGCTAGGATGCTCTGCTGCACATTCTGGGGCTCCACCCCAGACCACTGAATCAGAGACCCCAGAAGGGAGGGTTTTCACAGGCCCTCCTGGGATTCTGACATGTACTCAGGTTTGAGAACTACTGGTGAGGAACATGGGCAATAAACCAGACCACCAAGGGTTCAAATCATCTTGCCTTCCCACTCTCTGGGTGAACTTGAGCAAGTTAACCAACTTCCCCATGCCTCAATTTCCCCATCTGCCCAATGAGGGTAATAGTTACATTTAACTCATAGCGCTGCTATGAGGATTGAATAAGATAATACACATAATGGACTTTAAATGGGACCTAGCACACAGAAGGTGTTTAATAGATGACAGCTGGTATAATTAATCACTAGTAGTTTCATTGTCGTTCTTGTTCTGCTATAAACATTTCCAGGGCAAAGGCTAGTGGGTTGAGGTGGCGGGCACACCTGGAACAATGTTTTGACATCCCTAAACCTTCCTCCTCTTCTCTAGCTTCTGCTCTACTCCCACCCAAACTGGTTTGAGGAAACTTGGGAATGCTAAGATGTACAAAAGTCAGTCTTTGCCAAGACATTGCTAAGTCTTGTCATGTTGAGACATCCAGTGTGCTGCTTAAATCACATCTGAACAGTTTATTGTTGTGCATCATAGGATTTAACAAGGCTGAACTGGTTCTCATTAGTTTAATCTTATTTTTTAAATACTAATGGTTTTTTTTTTTTTTTTAATTTAAGAGATCATTCATTGAAAGGATAAATACTGCATGATTCCACTTACGTGTGGTACCTAGAGTAAACTTCACAGAGACAGAAAGTAAAATGGTTGTTGCTGGGGTTTGGGGGAATAGAGGATGGGGAGTTATTGCTTAATGGGTGCAGAGTTTCAGCTTGAGAAGATGAAAACAGTTCTGGAGATGGATGGTGGTGACAGTTGCACAACCATGTGAATGTACCTAATGCCACTGAATTGTACCCTTAAAAATGGTTAAAATGGGCCAGGTGTGGTGGCTTACGCCAGTAATATCAGCATTTTGGGAGGCTGAGGTGGGTGGACCACCTGAGGTCAGGGGTTCGAGACCAGCCTGGCCAACATGGAGAAACCCTGTCTCTACTAAAAATACAAAAAAAAAAAAAAAAAAAAAAAATTTAGCTGGGAGTGGTGGTGCAGGCCTGTAATCCCAGCTACTTGGGAGGCTGACGCAGGAAAATCGCTTGAACACAGGAGGCAGAGGTTGCAGTGAGCCAAGATCGTGCCACTGCACTTCAGCCTGGGCCACAGAGGGTAACTCCGTCTCAAAAAAAAAAAAAAAAAAAGGGGTTAAAATGGGCTGGGCATGGTGGCGCATGTCTATAATCCCAGTACTTTGGGAAGCCGAGGCAGGCAGATCACCTGAGGTCAGGAGTTCGAGACCAGCCTGGTTAACATGGTGAAATCCTGTCTCTACTAAAAATACAAAAATTAACTAGGTGTGGTGGCACACACCTGCAATCCCAGCTACTTGGGAGGCTGAGGCAGGAGAATTACTTGAACCCGGGAGGTGGAGCTTGTAGTGAGCCAAGATTACACCACTGCACTCCAGCTTGGGCAACAGAGCAAGACAGCATCTTAAAAAAAAAAAAAAAAGGTTAAAATGGTAAATTTTATGCAATATATATTTTAGCACAATAAAAAAATGAAAAAAAAAAGTAATTAATAGAAAGATAAAACCTGGGTTTGGAAGCATAGAATATGAAGAAAGTGTTTTTATAAAGAGTCTCATAATTCTGGGGTGCAGGCAATATTCTACTCCTTGACCCGGATGGTGGTTATGTAGGTGTTGACTTTGTAATATTCCATTAGGTTCTTCATTTATGCAATTTTATGTCTCTCTTATATTTCACAATATGAAACTGGAACCATGTTTGGGAATGATAAACACTTAAAAATAATCGGTCATGTGCCTATGAATCTATCCAGAGAGAATCACTATCAATGATTTTGGGTATCTTCTTTCTTTTTTCCTCTGTATATCTCTATGCATTTGTTATTCACTCATTTATTCAACCAATATTCACAGAGCACTATTTTGGGTTCTGGGTGATGTTAGTTCTCTATTGCTGAGTAACAAATTACCCTAAAACTTAGCAGCTTAAATCAACAAACATTTATCATCTTACAATTTCTGTGGGTCAGGCACAGCTTGCGTGGATGCCTCTGACTTTTGAGCTCTCAGGAGGCTGTAGTTACCATGGGTCGTGGTCTAATTTGAAGACTCAGTTAGAAGAGGAGCTACTCCAAGCTCACCTGCCTTTTGGTTGTTGGACTGACGACCTCAGTTCCTTGCTATCTGTTGGCTGGAGGCTTCCTTCAGCTGCTTGTTACCTGGAAGTCTTTACAGGGTTACTAGTCTCCTGGCTTCTGCTGTTGCAATCCTAGAATCTATTCTCAACCCAGAGATGCTGTTAAATGTAAACCAGGTGTTAGAGACCACATTGTGACCCCCTCCCCCAAATTCATATGTTGAAGCCCTAACTCCCAGTACCTCAGAATGTGACTATAGTTGGAGATAAGAACTTTAAAGAGGGCCGGGCGCAGTGGCTCAAGCCTGTAATCCCAGCACTTTGGGAGGCCGAGACGGGCGGATCACGAGGTCAGGAGTTCGAGACCATCCTGGCTAACACGGTGAAACCCCGTCTCTACTAAAAAATACAAAAAGCTAGCCGGGCGTGGTGGCGGGCGCCTGTAGTCCCAGCTACTCGGGAGGCTGAGGCAGGAGAATGGCGTGAACCCAGGAGGCAGAGCTTGCAGTGAGCTGAGATCTGGCCACTGCACTCCAGCCCGGGTGACAGAGTGAGACTCCGTCTCAAAAAAAAAAAAAAAAAAAAAAGAACTTTAAAGAGGTAATTAAGACTAAATGAAGGCCTGGCATGGGCTCATGCCTGTAATACCAGCACTTTCGGGGCAGAGGCAGGCGGATCACTTGAGGTGAGGAGTTTGAGACCAGCCTGGCCAACATGGCAAAACCCTGCCTCTACTAAAAATTAAAAAAAAAAAAAAAAAAAAAAAATAGCCGGATGTGGTGGCAGACACCTGTAGTCCCAGCTACTCAGCAGGCTGAGGCAGGAGAATCGCTTGAACCCTGGAGGCGGAAGTAGCAATGAGCCAAGATTGTGCCATTGCACTCCAGTCTGGGTGACAGAGTAAGATTCTGTCTCAAAAAAAAAAAAAAAAAGAAAAGAAAAGAAAAAAAATTAAATGAGGTCCAAGCAGTTGGGCCCTAATCCAATAGGACTTATGTCCTTATAAGAAGAGGGAGGGACACCAGGGACTCTTGTGCACTCAGAAAGGCCACTCAAGGGCAGAGCAAGGAGGCAAATGGAGTCTGCAGGTCAAAGAGAGAGGCCTCAGAAGAAATGGACCCTTCTGACACCTTCATCTTAGACTTCAGAACTGCGAGAAAATACATTTCTGTTGTTTAAGCCACCCAGCGTGTGGTATTTTGTTACGGCAGCCAGAGCAAACTAATACATTAGATTACACCATCCTCTCTCAAAAACCCTCAGTGGCTTCCCATTTTATTCCTTGCTAAACTTGAAGTTCTTTAATAAGTTCTTCGAAGTTAAAGTTGAATGACCTTCAGGGTGCTAGGCCATCTAGCCCCACTCCCTTCCCCTAACCTTATCTCCTGCTGTTCTGGATCATTCGGTTCTAGCCATGCAACTGTGAAAGGAAAATAAAACTTAAGACGCCAACTCATTCTACCAAAAGAAAAAAATTAAGCTGAAAGTTGAATCATGCAAGAAGCTGGCTTTCCTGTTGTTCCTAAGCAGATAGCGACAGATAAAAGGCCAGGTATCTCCACAGGTCTGCTCACTTTACCTTGAAGTGCCAACTTACTGAGGGTGAGATGAATACACAATTGGCCATTCCCCTGCCTGCTCCTTTTCTCTTGCGACAGGTGGATTCAGTAACGTGACCATACCCATCCTCTTTCCCCTCCAGCCTACTTTTCCCCTTTAAATATGAAGCCCTCAAAATCATCTCTGGCAAAAGGCATGGAGCATAGACTGTGCCTGTGATTTTATATTCCTTTTTTTCAGGCATGTCCTTAATCCTGGCAAAATAAATCTCTAAATGGACTGAGACCTGTCTGACACTTTTTGGTTTACACAACTTCCACGTTTGCCTCAGGGCCTTTGTGCTGGCATCTCTGCTGAGAAGCCCTTTTCCCAAATACCCACCTGGCTCACTCTCTCACCTCTTTCAGGCACTCACTCATTCCTGGACACCCTATCTAAAAGAGCACTCCCACTCTCCAACCCTAATGCCTTCCTCTCTCTGGCTTTTTTTTTTTTTTTTTTTTGGCAAGGTCTCACTTTGTTGCCCAGGCTTGACTGTGCCCAGTGGCACAATCATGGTTCACTGCAGCCTTGACCTTTTGGGCTCAAGTGATCTTCCCACCTCAGCCCCCAAGTAGCTGAGACTACAGGCCTGTGCCACCATGCCTGGCTAATTCTTTTTTGTAGAGATGGGGTTTCACTATGTTGCCCAGGCTGGTTATTATTATTTTTTTTTTTTAGCACTTATCATCCATCTAACATACAATGTATTTTACTATTTATTTTTCACTGTCTGCCTCTTGCACTAGAATGACTTTTCCAAGAGGGTGGGATTTGTGTCTGCTTTTTCACTGTAGATGCCCCAGGGTCTGAATAGTGTCTTGCACAAAGTACATAAAGTCTGCAAGTCAAAGAGAGAGGCCTCAGAAGAAATGGACCCTTCTAAAACCTTGATTTCAGAACCGTGAAAAAATAAATATCTGTTGTTTAAGCCACCTAGCATGTGGTATTTTGTTATGGAAGCCAGAGCAAACCAATGCATGAGATTACACCATCGTCTCTCAAAAACCCTCAGTGGCTTCCCACTTCACTCCTTGTTAATGCTGAAGTTCTTTAATCAATTCTTTGAACTTTCTTTTTGCATAAATGAATACATGACTTGACCGGTAAATTTGTTTTAAAATTTAAATGTATTTAGTCATCAATGATGCAGACCATTTTTTCCAAAAATGTTTTAGTAATTTTACTCTGGGTTTTGTCTATTCATGTTCTTCAGTTATTTTAAAAGTTAGGGTCCAGGCCAGGCATGGTGGTTCACACCTGTAATCCTAGCATTTTGGGAGGCTGAGATGGGAGGATCACTTGAGGCCAACAGTCAGAGATTAGCCTGGGCAACATAGTGAGGCCCCCCATCTCTACAAAAAATGTAGAAAATTGGCCAAGTGTGGTGGCACATGCCGTTAATCCTATTTGGGAGGCTGAGATGGGAGCATTGCTTGAGTCCAGGAGTTCAATTGCACCACTGCACTCCAGCCTGGGTAGCAGAGCAAGGCCTTGTCTCTTAAAAAAAAAAAAAAAAGTTAGGGTCCAAAGATAATGCTTTCTCTATATTGCTACTGCCTCTCCTTCAAACATTACTAACTAGCATTAGTTATATATTAAAAAGATTAAACCCTCTCTCTGCTATATTTTATAACATAGTATTTTTAGTTTGTGGTTAGCCTTTGTATGATTTTTTTACAACAAAATAATTTATATTTTTTATGTATTTAAATTTACTGTGAGTACTTTTTCTGAGGTGAGGTTGGTCTTAAAGCAGCAGCTTTTAATTATTCTGTCAATTTCCCAGGAAATCTCCCGGTATTTTATTTCCAGAGACCCCTCTGATACTCCTTCATCTGAAACTCACTCACTTGGGACAGGGGACAGTAAGCTGTTTCTCTATAAGGAGTGCAATTTATTTATTTATTTGTTTTTAAAGAATTTTGGGGGGGCTTTCTGGTAAAAACAGGAAAGACTGCCAGACAAATTCTAGAAGAGCTGTAACACAAGGAGTGTGAGTTTTTATAGCGGTAACTACACGTGGATTCTACCCTCATGAAATTGTAGTTGTCAGCAAACAGTCATGTGCGTTTAGGATTTTTTTATTGGTGTCATCCAGGGCCCAGTCCCACTGGATTGGCCTTGGGTTATATGGCTGATGGTCTATTGCAGCAGCAATGTACTCATTTCCTATGCTGCCTCCCATCCATCCTGCTATGCCAGTAACCAAATTAGTAGCCTCTTCTGCTCCAATCCCATAGGGCCTCCTGCCCTCTGGCAGCAAGATAAGGAAACTCAAGCACAAAAATGTTTAAGCAATGTTCTAAAATTTACATGCTGAGTAAGACAGCAATATTCAAAACATTTAAAACTAGCAAGATGTTGCTAGGAAACAGAATAGATACACACAGATACACACACATACACACAGAGAAAAGAAAAAAAGCCTGACCAATCAGAACAGACACCAGTATGAGCTCTAACCAGTCAGAAGAGAGGCCAACTGTGAATGACCAGTATGGTCTCATTACCAAGAACAGGCTTTATTCCAGAAGCCTGGCAGCCTCTATTCTTGAATGCATCCCACTATACTGTCTCATCACTAGGCTTCACAGCAGAGAAGCCTAGTAGCCAATTTCAAGTCCTCCTGTGCCATTCAGGAATCTCTTCCTGTTCCACCTAAGCCTTCAGCAAAGCTGAAATAAATGACTCACCACAGGTTGAAAGGTTGATACTCACCTCTGTGTATAGCAGAGTCATGAAGGTGAGAGGGAAGAGTGAGGCTGGGCACCCATTGAAAAGATGCAGTGTTAGGGGCATTTAGGGTAATCCACCACCTGGAGAAAAGTTATGAGAAGGCACGACCAATCCACGAAGCAACTGGGAACAGCCATTTATACAAGGAGTCACAGTAATTCAGCATTCCCCAAGAGCTTGATAAATCTTTGTTAGGGAAATAGATTTCCGGCAAATATATAGAATGTGGTTTCGAGATATTATCATTATTATTATGTTATTAAAGGAATGGGTGAGCCTGGAAGAGTAAAATGTTAGGAATGCTTAGCACAAACACATTGAAAAGCCAGGGGAAGGTTTAAGAACATCATCTTCGGCAGGGCACAGTGGCTCAAGCCTGTAATCCCAGCACTTTGGGAGGCCGAGGTGGGCGGATCATGAGGTCAGGAGATCGAGACCATCCTGGCTAACACGGTGAAACCCCGTCTCTACTGAAAATACAAAAAATTAACCGGACGTGGTGGCAGGTGCCTGTAGTCCCAGCTACTCGGGAGGCTGAGGCAGGAGAATGGCATGAGCCTGGGAGGCGGAGCTTACAGTGAGCCGAGATTGCACCACCGCACTCCAGCCTGGGTGGCAGAGCGAGACTCCGTCTCAAAAAAAAAAAAAAAAAAAAAAAAAAACAAAAATCATCTTCAGAGTCAGACAGACCTCTAGGTGTGGCTCTGACATTTACAAATTAAGTGACCCAAATCAAGCCTCCTCCCCTAAATCTCCTTAATCTGTACAATGGGTATAATAGTGGTGTCTGCTGCCATTTAGGCTAGCTGTGAGGGCTAACAAGAATAACACGTATGTCCAGTGGCTGGGCACAGTGAATGGAATGTTCAGTCAATGTTGGGCACTGCTGCACAGAGCAATGACATCACTACCGTCATCATCATCATGATCTCTGAAGCATTCTTAAGTGCCTAAAAATGTACTTACAAAATGAACCTTGCAGCAAGGTGGCCAAAAAGAAGCTTCCAGTGATCATCCTGTTGGCAGGAACACCAAAGTGAACAACTATCCATACAAAAAAGTACCTTCCTAAGAACCAAAAATCAGATGAGCAATCATATGTTAAGGAAATCACATCATGTTAAGGAAAGAGGCACTGAAAAGGCTAATAAAGACAATCTTGAACCATTTACACCACCCACCCCCATCCGCTGGCAGCAGCTGCTTGGTACAGGGAATCTGTGCTTGGGGGAGGACAGAGCAGTAATTATGGGACTTTGCATTGGCACTCACTGCTGCCCTGTCACAGCAAAAATAAACAAGGGTTGACAGACTGGATTAAGAAAATGTGGCACATATACACCATGGAATATTATGCAGCCATAAAAAAAAGGATGAGTTTGCGTCCTTTGTAGGGACATGGATGCAGCTGGAAACCATCATTCTTAGCAAACTATCACAAGAACAGAAAACCAAACACCGCATGTTCTCACTCATAGGTGGGAACTGAACAATGACATCACTTGGACTCGGGAAGGGGAACATCACACATCGGGGCCTATCATGGGGAGGGGGGAGGGGGGAGGGATTGCATTGGGAGTTATACCTGATATAAATGACGAATTGATGGGTGCTGATGAGTTGATGGGTGCAGCACACCAACATGGCACAAGTATACACATGTAACAAACCTGCATGTTATGCACATGTACCCTAGAACTTAAAGTATAAAAAAAAAAAAAAGAAACAAGGGGCAGAACTCTGCTGGTGCCCACAGGGGAGCATTTAGACCAGCCCTAGGCAGAGGCAAATCATCTATCCCAGTGGTAGGAACCTGAGCTCCAGCAAACCCTGCCACCCCAGGCTAAAGTGCCCTGGGGTCCTAAATAAACTTGCAGTGCAGGCCACAGGGCCTGGGCAAGTCCTCCTGCTGTGCAGGGCTCGGAGTCAGTGAACTTGGGATGCACATGACCTAGTGAGACACCAGCTGGGGCAGCCAAGGCAGCGCTTCCATTACCCCTCCCACAACCCCAGCAGCACAGCTCACAGATTCAAGACGGATCCTTCCCCCTGCTTGAGGAGAGGGGAGAGTAAAGAGGACTTAGTCTTGCAACATGGATACCAGCTCAGCTGCAGTCCAGAGGACACCAGACAGAGTACTGAGGACCCCATTCCAGGCCCTAGCCCCCAGACAACATTTCTAGACACACCCTGGACCAGAAGGGAACCCACAACCTTGAATGGAAGGACTCAGTTCTGGCAGAATTCATCACCTGCTGGCTATAGAGCCCTTGGACCCTGAGTAATCAGCAGTGGTAGCCAGACAGGTCTCATCACAGGCCTGCAGGGAGACTCAGAGCCATTCTGGCTTCAGGTGAGACCCAGCTCATTCCCAATTGTGGTAGCCACAAGAAGAGACCCCTTCTGCTTCAGGAAAGGAGAGGGAAACGTAAAAGTGACTTTGTCTTGAAACTTAAGTACCAGCTCAGTCACAGTAGGATAGAGCACCAAGTAGGTGCTTCCAGGCACCCAATTCCAGGCCTTGGCTCCTGGGTGGCACTTACGGACCTGCCTTGGGCCAGAGGGGAACCCACTGAACTGAAAGGAGAGACTCAGGACTGGCAGCGTTCACCACAAGCTGCCTAAAGAACCCTTGGGGCGGCTGGGCACGGTGGCTCACGCCTGTAATCCCAGCACTTTGGGAGGCCGAGGCAGGCAGATCGCCTGAGGTCAGGAGTTCAAGACTAGCCTGGCCAACATGGTGAAACCCCGTCTCTACTAAAAATACAAAAATTAGCTGGGTGTGGTGATGCAAGCTTGTAGTCCCAGCTACTCGGGAGGCTGAGGCAGGAGAATTGCTTGAACCTGGGAGGCAGAGGCTGCAGTGAGCTGAGATCACGTCACTACACTCCAGCCTGGGTGACAGAGCAAGACTCCATCTCACAAAAAAAAAAAAAAAAAAAAAAGAACCCTTGGGCTTTGAGTGAACATTGGTGGTAGCCAGGCAGTACTTGCCATGGGTCTGGGGAGGTGGCAGCCATGGGGAGACACTCCTCTGCTTGAGGAAAGGGAAGGGAAGAGTGAGAAGGACTTTGTTCTGTGGCTTGGTTACTACCTCAGCTGCAGTAGAATAGAGTACCAGGTAGATTCCTCAGGTTCCCAACTTCAAGCCCTGGCTCTTGGATAGCATCTCTGGATCCACCTGGGGCCGAGGGGAACTCGCCACCTTGAAGGGAAGAACACAAGCCTTGCTGGATTTGCCATATTCTGATTGTAGAGCTCTTGGGCTTTGAGGAACAGAGGCAGTAGCCAGGCAGTGGTCACTGTGGGCCTTGGGCAAGACCCAGTGCTGTGCTGGCTTTGAGTCTGACCCAGCACAGCCCCAGTGGTGGTGGCCAGAGGGGTGCTTGTATCACACCTCCCCCATCTCCAGGAAACTCAACACAGAGAAAAAGACTCCATTTTTTTTGGAGGAAGGTAAGAGAAAAGAACAAGAATATCTGCCTAGTAATCCAGGAAATTCTCCCAGATCTTACCCAAGACCACCAAGGTGGTACCTCAACCAGTCTGCAAGAGCCATAGCATTACTGAGTGTGGACTGCCCACTAAAGCAGATATGACTGCAGTGGCCAAAGACTTGGACCACAGCACCTAAGACCCTTCAAATACCTGGAAAGCCTTCTGAAGAAGGATGGGTACAAATAAGCCCAGACTGTGAAGACTACAATACATACCTTACTCTTCAATGCCCCGACATCAATGAACATTCACAAGCATCAAGATCATCCAGGAAAACATGACTTTACCAAATGAACTAAATAAGACACCAGAGATTAATCCCGGAGACAGAGATGTGTGACCTTTTAGACAGAGAATTCAGAAGAGCCGTGTTGAGGAAGCTCAACTAAATCCAAGATAGTACAGAGAACAAATTCACAGTCCTATCAGATAAGTTTAACAAAGAAGTTAACATAATTGGAAAGAGTCAAGCAGAAATTCTGGAGCTGAAAAATGCAATTGACATGTGGAAGAATGCATCAGAGACTCTTAACAGCAGAATTTATCAAGCAGAAGAAAGAATTAGTCAGCCTGAAGACAGGCTATTTGAAAATACAGTCAGAGGAAACAAAAGAAAAAAGAATAAAAAACAATGAAGCATGCTCACAAGAACTAGAAAATAGGCCCAAAGGGGCAAAACTAAGTTATTGGCCTTAAAGAGGAAGTAGAGAGAGAGAGATTAGGGTAGAAAATTTATTCAAATAATTAACAAAACAGAATGTCCCAAACCTAGAGGAAAATATCAATATTCAAGTACAAGAAGGTCACAGAATACCAAGCAGATTTAACAACAAGAAGCCTACCTCAAGGCATCTAATAATCAAATTCCTGAAGGTTAAGGATAAAGAAAGGATCCAAAATGCAGCAAGAGAAAATAAATAATAATATACAAAGGAACTCCAATACATCTGGCTATAGACTCTCAGTAGAAGCTTCATAAGCCAGGAGTGGCATGACACATTTAAAGTGCTGAAGGAGGGCCAGGCGCAGTGGCTCACACCTGTAATCCCAGCATTTTGGGAGGCTAAGGCCGGTGGAACACTCAAGGTCAGGAGTTCGAGGCTAGCCTGGCCAACATGGTGAAACCCTGGTTCTATTAAAAATACAAAAATTAACCAGGTGTGGTGTGCATATTTGTAATACCAGATACTTGGGAGGCTGAGGCAGGAGAATCACTTGAACCCAGGAGGCAGAGATTACAGTGAATGAGATGGTGCCACTGCACTCCAGCCTGGGTGACAGAGTGAGACTCTGTCTCAAAAAATAAAAATAAAAATAAAAAAGTAAATAAAGTGCTGAAGGAAAACAAAATCAAAAACTTTTATCCTAGAATAATATATCCAGAAAAAAATATCCTTTAAACATGAAGAATAAAGATTTTCTAAGACAACAAAAGCTGAGGAATTTCATCAATACCAAACCTGTCCTACAAGACATGCTACAAGAAATTCTTCAATATGAAAGGAAAGGATGATGTTAATGAGTAATAAGAAATCATCTAAAATTAGAAAACTCACTGGTAATAGTAAGTTCACAGAAAAACACAGTATAACACTGTAATTGTGGTGTGTAAAAACTACTCCTATCTTGAGTAGAAAGACTGAAAGGTGAACCCATCAAAACTAATAACTACAACTTTTCAAGAATTAGAAAGTATAACAAGATATAAATAAAAGCAACAAAAAGTTAAAAAGTGGGGGATAAAGTTAAAGTATAGCATCTTTATTAGTATTATCTTTGTTTATGCAATCAGTGTTAAGTTGTCATCAGTTTAAAATAATGGGTTATAAGATATAATTTATTTGCAAGTCTCATGGTAACCTCAAATCAAAAAGCATACAATAAAAAAAAAAATAGGCCTGGAGCATTGGCTCATGCCTGTAATCCCAGCACTTTGGGAGGCTGAGACAGGTGGATCACTTGAGGTCAGAAGTTCAAGACCAGCCTGGCCAACATGGTGAAATCCCATCTCTACTGAAAATACAAAAATTAGCCAGGCATGGTGGTAGGTGCCTATAATCCCAGCTACTTGGGAGGCTGAGGCACAAGAATTGCTTGAACCTGGGAGGTGGAGGTTGCAGTGAGCTGAGACTGTGCCACTGCACTCCAGCCCGAGCAACAGAGTGAGACTCAGTCTCAAAAACAAAAACAAAACAAAACAAAAAAACAAAAACCCAATAAATTAAAACATACCATTTGAGAAAATCACCTTCACTAAAAAGTAGACAGGAAGAATGGAAATAAGGAAGAAAAAAAAAAAAAAAAAACACAAAACAACCAGAAAACAAGTAACAAAATGACAAGAGTAAGTCCTTACTTATCAATAATAACATCGACAGTAAACGGACTAAACTCTAATCAAAAGACAAAGAATGGCTGCAGAGATTAAAACAAAAACAAGACCCAAAGATGTGTTGCCTACAAGAAACACACTTCACCTATAATGACACATGTAGACTGAAAATAGAGGAATGTAAAAAGATAGTCTATGCAAATGAAAATCAAAAAGAGCAGGAGTAGCTACGCTTACATCAGACAAAATAGATTTCAAGACAAAACTATTCAAAGAGACAAGTTTGTTATATAATGATAAAAGGGTCAATTCAGCAAGAGGATATAATAATTATAAATATATATGCACTCAAAACTGGAGCACTCAGATATAAAGCAAATTATTATCAGACCTAAAGAGAGAAATAGGTCCCAATACGATAATAGCTGGAGACTTCAGCACTCTAGTTAAAGCATTGGACAGATCATCCAGACAGAAAAAGCCACAAAAAAAAATCAGGGCTGGGCATGGTGGCTCACACCTGTAATCCCAGCACTTTGGGAGGCCAAGGTGGGCAGATCACAAGGTCAGGAGATCGAGACCATCCTGGCTAACACGGTGAAACCCCGTCTCTATTAAAAATACAAAAATTTAGTTGGGCATGGTGGCGGGCACCTATAATCCCAGCTACTCAGGAGGCTGAGGCAGGAGAATAGTTTGAACCTGGGAGGCAGAGTTGCAGTGAGCCAAGATCACGCCACTGCACTCTAGCCTGGGTAACAGAACAAGACTCTGCCTCAAAAAAAAAAAAAAAAAAAAAAAAACTAAACTAAAACAATTGAACTCAGGGAGAGAAAGAATAGAGTGATGATTTCCAGAGGCTAGGAAGGGTAGTGAGGATAGAGGGGAGAGGGAATGGGGTGGTTAATGGGTATACAAATATAGTTACATAGAATGAATAAGATCTAATGTTTGATAATACATCAAGTTATTGTACATTCAAAAACAGCCAAAAGAGTATAATTGGATTGCTTGTAACACAAAGAAAGGATAAATGCTTGAGGTGATGGATATTCTATTTACCCTGATGTGATTGTTACAAATTGTATGTCTGTATCAAAATATTTCAGGTACCCTCATAAATATATATGCCTACTATGTACCCACAAAAATAAAAAAATTAAAATTAAAAATAATTTTAAAATATTCACATATACAGAATAAAAACCTAAGTAAGACAGGGTGCAGTGGCTCAGACCCGTAATTCCAGTATTTTGGGAGGCCAAGGTGGGAGAATCACTTGAGGCCACGAGTTCAAAAGCAACCTGAGGAACATAACAAAATCCCCATCTCTAAAAAAATTTAAAAGAAAATTAGCCAGGAGTAGTGGCATGAGACTCTAATCCCAGCTACTCAGAACACTGAGGGAGTAAGATCACTTGAGCCCAGGAGGTTGAGGCTGCAGTGAGCTATGATTACACTACTGCACTCCAGCCTGGGCAACAGAGCAAGACCCTCTCTCAAACAAAACAAAACAAAACACACAAGTAGGGATGCTTGCATATTTCCTCTTAACTTCCAAATGACAGAGGAATAGAAAGCAATGCTAAAGTAGCCAGGCATGGTGGTGTGTGCCTGTGGTTCTAGCTACTCAGGAGGATGAGGCAGGAGGATGACTTGAGCCCAGGAGGAGGAGGTTGCATGAGCCGAGATCATGCCACCGCACACCAGCCGGGGCAACAGAGTGAGGCTCTGTCTGAAATAAAGAAGGAAAGAAAAAGAAAGGAAGGAAGGAAAAACGGGAGGAAGGAAGGAAGGGAGGGAGGGAGGGAGGGAGGGAAGAAAGAAATGCTGCCAATCAGGAGTGGGAGAGGCCAAATCAGTGAGTGATGAGAGAGTTGCTGTGGGCAGGGAAATGGGCTGTGAGCTCAGGAGATTCCCAAGTAGCTAACTAGGGAAATTCCAAAAAAGGGGGAGATTGTTAATGTGGTTTGAGGGAAGAAGAGAAGAGAAGCCTTTGGGGCAGGGGTTTGATTGTCCACAGATCTGATAAGAGAATTGGGGAGCAGGTAAGTAGTGGTCATAAAACAAGGCAGGTAATGAGAAATGCACTGTATAGACTAAGAAGGCACCTCCATCGGTCAGATTTTATCCTTTGCTTTTTCATTGTCTCTCTGGGAAGCGTAAGGTGGTCACTGAATAGGACCAGTTGATTTCATCCTTTTACATAGTAACTTGATTAACATGTTTCTGTGTAAATTTTGTCAGCATTGGTGAGGGGAGGGGAGGGCAGGAGAGTTGGGGGAGAGAAGGGAAGGGAGGCTCAGTGGGGCTCAGTAAGGTACATATTCTAATGCCTTGTTGCAGGAAATGTAAATTAGTACAACCTCTTTGGCAAGCAACTTGGCAATATGTCTCAAAACAGCTTAAAAATGGCCATCCAGTTGGGTGCAAACTTTGAAGCAGTATCTTACAGAAATAAATGATCAGAAATGTGACTAATGAAAGAGAGGCCATCAGTTTTGTATATATGAGTAACAAAAAGCATAACATATTAAAAAGAAGCCTGTAAAGAAACTCATAAAATTTTGAGCAGTTGTTATATCTAAGGAGGGGGATTATGAGAAATTATTATTATTATTATTATTATTATTATTATTGAGACGGAGTTTCACTCTTGTTGTCCAGGCTGGAGTGCAGTGGTGCGATCTCGGCTCACTGCAACCTCCACCTCCCAGGTTCAAATGATTCTCCTGCCTCAGCCTTGTGAGTATCTGGGATTACAGGCATGTGCCACCATGCCTGGCTAATTTTGTATTTTTAGTACAGATAGGGTTTCTCCATGTTGGTCAGGCTGATCTTGAACTCCCGACCTCAGGTAATCCACCCGCCTAGGCCTCCCAAAGTGCTAGGATTATAGGCGTGAGCCACTGTGCCCGGCCTAAGAAATTATTGACTTCATTTTATTATTATTATTATTTTTTGAGATGAAGTCTTGCTCTGTCGCCCAGGCTGGAGTGCAATGGCGCGATCTTGGCTCACTGCAACCTCCGTCTCCCAGGTTCAAGCCATTCTCCTGCCTCAGGCTCCCAACTAGCTGGGACTACAGGCATGCACCACCATGCCCAGCTAATTTTTGGTATTTTTAGTAGAGACACGGTTTCATCATGCTGGCCAGGCTGGTGTCGAACTCCTGACCTCAAGTGATCCGCCCACCTTGGCCTCCCAAAGTGCTGGGATTACAGGTGTGAGCCACCATGCCCACCCTTCATTTTACTTTTAAGATGTTCCTGTTCTGTGAGTTATCAGAAGTAATAAAAATTTTTTAAATGTTTTTCTAAATTTCTCCAATATGTTACTTATAAGAAAAATGTATTTATTTATTTATTTGTTGGTTTGTTTAGAGACAGGGTCTTGCTCTGTCCCCAGCTAGAATGCAGTGGCACAATCACGGCTCACTGCAGCCTCAGCCTCCAAGGCTTAAGAGATCCTCCTGCCTCAGCCTCTCAAGTAGATGGGACCACAGGTGTGTGCCACTACCTCTGGCTAATTAATTTTTTTTTTTTTTTTTGGTAGAAATAGGGTCTCCCTATGTTGCCACAGGCTAATCTCGAACTCCTGGGCTTGAGCGATCCCCCTGTCTCGGCCTCCCAAAGTGCTGGGATTATAGGCATTAGCAACTGCCTGACCGAGAAAAATAAATTTAAAAATAAATGGATTTTTAGGGCAGTGAAATATTCTGTATGATACTGTAATGGTGGATACATGCTATTATACATTTGCCCAAACCCACAGAATGTACACCACCAAGAGTGAACTCTGATGTAAACTGCAGGCTTTGGTTGACGATGATCTATCAATGTAGGTTTATGCATTGTAACAGACGGACCCCTCTGGAAGGAGATGTTGATATAGTGGGGACTATGCATGTGTGTGGGGAGGGGCTATGTGGGAACTCTCTGTAGCTTCCTTTCAATTTTGCTGTGAGTGTAAAACTGCTCTTAAAAAATCAGACCTCGCTGGGAGCGGTGGCTCATGCCTGTAATCCCAGCATTTTGAGAGGCTGAGGCAGGCACATTGTTTGAGGCCAGGAGTTTGAGATCAGCCTGGCCAATATGGTGAAACTCTGTCTCTACTAAAATTACAAAAAGTAGCTGGGCATGGTGGCACACAACTGTAGTCCCAGCTATCTCAAGAAGCTGAGGAAGAAGAATCACTTGAACCCGGGACATGGAGGTTGGCATTGCATCACTGCACTCCAACCTGGGTGACAGAGCAAGCTCTGTCTCAAAAAAACAAAATAAAATAAAATAAATTTTATTAAAAATGCATTAAATAGGCCAGGTGTGGTGACTCATGCCCGTAATGCCAGCACTTTGGGAGCTGAGGTAGGCAGATCACCTGAGGTCAGGGGTTTCAGAACAGCCTGGCCAAAATGGCAAAACCCCATCTCCACTAAAAATACAAAAAATAGCCAGGTGTGGTGGTGGCACCTATAGTCCCAGCTTCTTGGGAGGCTGAGGCAGGAGGATCCCTTGAACCTGGGAGGCGGAGGTTGCAGTGAGCCAAGATCACACCACTGCACTCCAGCCTGGGTGACAAAGTGAGACTCTGTCTCAAAAAAAAAAAAAAAAAAAAAGAAAAAAAGAAAAGAAAAAGTGTCCTAGTGCCCTCAGTTGCATTTATTTTGATTGATGAAAACCTGTTTAGTCTTCCAGACCCAGAAGAGAAGGTGTTTGAACCAACATTTTCTCAGGAAGGTTTCATTCATTGCCAGCTCCTCCTCTGTGTGAAGCACTGTTTTAGGCACTGGGGATGCACCTATGAACAAATCAGGAAACCTCTCTGCCAGGATGGAGCTTATGTTCTGCGGGGGATGAGACTCAATAGTCAATAGAGCAATGAAGAACAATGAAGCAGGGCCGTGGAGAAAGAGAGTGATGGGGAGAGGTGTGTGTGCTTCTTTAGACAGAGTGCTTGGGAAAGGACTCTTAATGAAGAGCTATGTGAACAGAGACCCGAAGGGGGTGGGGGAGTGAGCCATGTGGCTGTCTTGAGGAAAGGCTTTCTAAGCAGAGGGAACAGCAGACGTGAAGACCCCAATGACAAGCTTGCTGCATGTGATTGAGGCATAGAGAGGAGGCCAGTGTGACTGGAGATGAGGTTGGAGAGCTAGGGGAGGGCTGGACCATGTGCAGTTCTACAGGTCTTTTTTTTTCTTTTCTTTTTTTTTTAACTGAAAAACAAAACAACAGCAAAAGTGAAAAGAGTATTGAACTTGGAGTCAGAAATCCTAGCTTTGAGTCCCTGTTCCATCACTGACTAGCTAGCTGTGTAATAATCTCAAAAAAGGCATTCTGCTATTCTGAGCCTCCATTTTCCCAACTGCAAAATGCCAGTGGGCAAGGGAAGACTGTAAATGCTGTAATAGCTGTGAAAGTTTTCACAGCTGGAAAACGCTCTCTTTCTGTAAGGGATTGCAACCACTGTGAAAGGATGCAAAATAACCTTTCGTAGTCAGTGAACCAAAGCGCGAGTCAGTAGAACTCCAAACTTCAATCTCTAGGACCTTTCATCAACGGAGAGACTACCAAAGGAAAACAATAAAGCAGCCAAATGCATGATGACTCTTCGAGGCTGCCCGGTTGCCAGTCTCTCCGGTTCCTTTTCTGTGATGAACTGTTCTGAAAGTAGTGTTCAGTGGCGTTGTTCCCTTTTGCAGATCAGAGGAGCAGCTTTGGTATCAAAGAGCAGGCACAAGAACTGGGAGGAGAAAGACGGTTAAGTGCATTCAATCATACAGTAAGAGTGATTACTAGATTTAAATTGTGTTGGAACCTGTTTTGTTCAATTGTTTCAAAAGAATTTGATTACCCTCAAATACGACCATTCGGAAAACAGGGTGGAAAAAAACACAAACACTGGAAAAAAACACTTAGCATACCTGCTAAAGAAGCCCATGTGATATTGGGATACAGAATCATAAATATTTTAATTTTGTGAACACCATGTTTTTCCATATTTACTTCATTTGACTTTGTTTCTGATAACTCTAACTTTGCCAGTGTCCTCACAATCCGACTCCCCATCTTGCATTTCATTCTTCTTCTTCTTTTTTTTTTTTTTTTTGAGACGGAGTCTCGCTCTGCCGCCCAGGCTGGAGTGCAGTGGCCGGATCTCAGCTCACTGCAAGCTCCGCCTCCTGGGTTTACGCCATTCTCCTGCCTCAGCCTCCCAAGTAGCTGGGACTACAGGCGCCCGCCACGTCGCCTGGCTAGTTTTTTGTATTTTTTAGTAGAGACGGGGTTTCACCGTGTTAGCCAGGATGGTCTCGATCTCCTGACCTCGTGATCCGCCCGTCTCGGCCTCCCAAAGTGCTGGGATTACAGGCTTGAGCCAACATTTCACTCTTCTAAGAAGAGGTCTCAGTCAGCCTGGCCAACATGGTGAAACCCCATCTCTACTAAAAATACAAAAATTAGCTGGACGTGGTGGCAGGCGCATGTAATCTCAGCTACTCGGGAGGCTGAGGCAGCAGAATCGCTTGGACCTGGGAGATGGAGGTTGCAGTGAGCAGAGATCGTGCCACTGCTCTCCAGCCCAAGCAAAAGAGTGAGACTCCGTCTCAAAAAAAAAAGTCTCAAGGTCTCAGGCTCTATTCAGGCTCTGTCTTGTTTTCCTGTCTAGCATGTCTCGTTTTTCTGAGCATTGAGGTCCTACCTTAGTCCTCTCCTTACAGGTTTGCAGGGTGTGGCACCAGACGCTGACTGCTGATCTCACATCTGAGTGCCCTCTTCCTGTCTGGCTCTCCTCAGCTGCTTGCCTGAGTGGAAAGATAGTGTGTACTGTAATTCTAAAGTGCACAGACTTAGGCTGGGCACGGTGGCTCAGGCCTGTAATCCCAGCACTTTGGGAGGCCAAGGTGGGTGGATTATGAGGTCAGGAGTTCCAGACCAGCTTGACCAACATGGAGAAACCCCGCCTCTGCTAAAAGTACAAAAATTAGCTGGGCTTGGTGGCACACGCCTGTAATCACAGCTACTCAGGAGGCTGAGACTGGAGAATCGCTTGAACTCAGGAGGCGGAGGTTGCGGTGAGCCAAGATCACACCACTGCACTCCAGCCTGGGCGACAGAGCGAGACTGTCTCAAAAAATAAAATAAAATTAAAAAGTGTGCAGACTTTAGAATTAAAGAGCAAAAGACAGAACTTCTCAGATTTACAAAACAACAAAAATGACAACGATAGCAATAAAACCATCTTTCCCAATTCCATCCAGTAATGTGTAATCTACAAGAGATGTATTTAAAACAAAAGGGTATGGAAAATTTGAAAATAAGGAATGAAATATCACAAGTGAGGTAAACCAGAAGAAAGCTAGGGTAGCAATTTCAATAACAGATAAAATAGAATTTAAGATGAAAAATGATCGTAAGGGACACAGGGCACTTTAAATGTTGGTGAAAAGAACTGTAGATCAAGAATCATGAACAAATATGCACCTAAGATAGCCTTGGAACACATAAAGCAATAATTCACAGAATGGTAGGCATTTAAACGTCTCCCAAAGAGACAGATAAATCAAGCAGGCTTTGGTGATCATCAAGCTGACCTGAGCTCATATCCCTTTTCCAGCACTTACTGGCTATGTGACTTCATTGTGTTATTTAGGTTCTGCAAAGCTCAATATTTTCATGTGAATAACAGGAATGATAACATCAGCCTCCCATGACTGCTTTAAGTGAGATAATATATATACGTTATCTAGTACAATTTCTGGACAATAGTTGATATTTAATAAATGACTTCAGTAAAAATTATCCTTCAAATCCCTCACCCAACCCCACTCAATCACCAGCTATGTCCCTATTAGGCCTCTTTGATTTTGTATATAGGCTATATCCTGTATCCCTGGCTTTTCCACCATCAAAATTCTAGGGATACAGCAGAAAGCTGAGACAGAGTCTGGAGAAACACAACATCTTTGTACAACTCAGGAGTGATACTCAACTAAAACGCACCCAGTAAGGGTGGGTGTCCCAGTTGTTTCTACCTACGTCCGTACTGACCGATCAGCGCCTGTGCCACTTGTCACTATGTTGCCTCTCAGTTCCAATTTACATGGCCTTGTATTAGCAGAGCCAGAGCCTGTAAACATTTCTCATCAGCTGTCATCCCAGCTACTCAGGAGGCAGAATGTTAGGTTTCATCAACGAGGCACTGGAGTGACACTGAGAGGACATAGCTGCAGAAAGATCATTGCCTTCTAGGTTCTGGCCCTTTATTACTACTATTTAGCCTGAGAGTCCAACAACCGAAGTGGACAAAGTTTCTGCTGCACTCTCACACCTTGCTCTTCCTACTGTGACTTTTTTTTTTTAATGAAATCTCACTCTGTCGCCCAGGCTGGAGTGCAGTGGTGCGATCTTGACTCACTGCAACCTCCACCTCCTGAGTTCAAGTGATTCTCCAACCTCAGCCTCCCAAGTAGCTGAGATTACAGGTTTGTGCCATCACGCCCGGCTAGTTTTTGTATTTTTAGTAGAGACAGGGTTTCACCATGTTATCCAGGCTGGTCTTGAACTCCTGATCTCAAGTGATCCACCTGCCTCAGCCTCCCAAAGTGCTGGGATTACAGGTGTGAGCCACTGTACTTGGCCACTACTGTGACTTTGAAGCAGCTCTGGTCTGCTCACCCCCTCTGACAACAGAGGGCTGCTTCTAGAGACCAGCTCTAGTCTGTGCTGTCTTGTCAGTTTCTACCAGTGACAGGTGTGTGTGTTCTTATAGTAGTCAAACCCTCTTAAAGAGATCTCCTAAGTCCTGAATTCCTTCTCTGTCTCCTCTTGTCAGCCTACGGGTAGAAGCTTCTTTTTATTGCACTGGCTACTTTTGAACCCCTTAGAGGCCTCTCTTACTCCTTTTGGTAGTTAATCACCTTCTACTAGTGAACAATTTTTTATATTAAAGTTTCTCTATTCAAATAACTGGTGTGGCTTCCTTCTCCTTGCTGGAGATGGATCTGATACATTTCTCCACTAAACTGCAACTGTTATCAATAAGTTACTGTATCCCTTCCCCTGCTTTCCCCTGACTTCCCCTCCCTTCCCCTGCCTTCCCCTCCCTTTGTCTCCCTTCGTCTCCCTTCCTTTCCCTTCCCTTCTTTGTCTCTTGCTCATGCTGGACTATAGTGGCACAATCAGAACTCACTGCAACCTCCAACTCCTGGGCTCAGGTGATCCTCTCTACTCAGCCTCCTCACATCTATTTTGAATTCAGGGTTGGCTTTCTCATACCAGAAGCAGGGCTCGGTCAGCCTTTACAGTTTCCAATTCTATACCACACTCAAATGGCTCAAGCTGGTGACTGAGACTGGAACTTAGAGGCATTTCCTCCACCCAGGAGATTGGACTCTGCACTCTACTGCTGTCTCCTTTAAAAGGACCACGAAGGAATTAGTCTGCAGCCTTAAGGTGACCCACATCCTGTTCCCTCTATGTCCTGCTAACTGCTAAATACTCTTCCCTCTCTCTGCCTGATTCTTCATTCCTGCCTTCTGTGACTCAGGGCAGGAGAACTGCCCTCCCAACTCATGACATCCTCCTTGCCTAGCATCTATAAATAAAAGTCTCTGAATTTGTAAAAAAAAAAAAAAAAATAAGTTACTGTATTGATTAAAATTCCTTAATGTAACTACCTCCCTTTCCCACTGAAGAAGAACCATTGACAGCTCAGTTTGGTAGATCTTTTGTGACCAGAGAGAATAAGGAGAATAGGTAGAAATAGACAAGATCTGAGAAGTGAGAAGAAAGGGAAGGAGACTTAACAAAAGAAGCTAAGTTGATCCATATGATAAAGAGCTAGGGGAGAGGGAGAAAGATGGAAGGACGAAGAAAAGCGTCATGGCAGTGTGTGGGAGGAAATTTAGATTTTAGAAATTCGGTGGGGCTTATGAGTTGCATTTATATTTCTATTTATGTTCTTAACGAGATATGAGTAAAGATTGAAATTTGGGTTTCATTACTTTTGGTTGCAGGAATATGCCTCCTTATCTGTGCCTCCGTGCAAAGGCTTGGCCACATAAGCACTTGGCTCTTACTAGATTTTGACTGGTTTCTCTTTCATGTTAGGGAAACGCCTAATTTGTCCATGCTTTTGTTTGCTGATTTCCAAGCTCTAATACTATGACTGCAGTCACCTGAAAAGATATCTAGCAGGTTCTAGGCAATGTTAAAAAGTCCTCATGTGGGCCGGGCGCCGTGGCTTACACCTGTAATCCTTGCACTTTGGGAGGCGGAGGTGGGTGGATCACCTGAGGTCAGGAGTTCGAGACCAGCCTGGCCAATATGGCGAAACCCCGTCTCCACTAACAATACAGAAAAATTAGCCAGGCATGGTGGCGCGTGCCTATAGTCCCAGCCACTCAGGAGGCTAAGGCAGGACAATCACTTGAACCCGGGAAGCAGAGGTTGCAGTGAGCTAAGATCATGCCACTTCACTCCAGCCTAGACGAAAGAGCCAAACTCCGTCTCAAACAAGCAACAACAACAAAAAAGTCCTCATGCCGGGCGCGGAGGCTCACGCCTGTAATCCCAGCACTTTGGGAGGCCGAGACGGGCGGATCACGAGGTCAGGAGATCGAGGCCATCCTGGCTAACACGGTGAAACCCCGTCTCTACTAAAAAATACAAAAAAAAAAAAAAAAAAAAAAAAAACGAGCCGGGCAAGGTGGCGGGCGCCTGTAGTCCCAGCTACTTCGGAGGCTGAGGCAGGAGAATGGCGTAAAACCCGGGGGGCGGAGCTTGCAGTGAGCTGAGATCCGGCCACTGCACTCCAGCCTGGGCGACAGAGCGAGACTCCGTCTCAAAAAAAAAAAAAAAAGTCCTCATGTGTCTGTTTCCAACTATCTAAAGAGGCACTCAGGTCCTACAAGTACTTTCTCATTTGGCTCTGGAAAACCCTTCGACTAAATTGATTTCAAAAAATAAAAAGACAGAGTAGGTGTTGAACTGGACATGGCACAGTATAGAGCGCCAGCTTTAATCATTGTGTGTGTGTGTATGTGTGTTCGCAAAAAGAGACACAAGACAGATAAACCAGAAATTAATAGAAATTATTACCTATAGGGGTAGAAGGGATGAGAAGAGAGAACAAGGATGGAAGTGAGCATTATACAAATTTAAATTAAATGAAAAAGAGCAGCAGATATTGAGTCAGATAGACATGGGTTCGAATTTCAGTTCTGCAGCTAACCACCATCTGACCTTGGAAAATTACTCTTTTGGCCTCAGTTCCGTTAATAAACTGCACAGGGTTGTTGGGAATATAAAATGAGATGACGCCTCCCGAAACACTTAGTCCAGTGCCTGGTAAAGAGTAAGTGCCTGGTAAATGATAGCTATACTTAGTATTGTCTTGGCTCAGCATGCAAGAACCGTGTAAGATTTTTAAGCCTTGGCCAGGCATGGTGGCTTATTCCTGTAACCTCAGCAGTTTGGGAGGCCGAGGCGGGCGGATCACTTGAGCTCAGGAGTTTGAGACCAACCTGGACAACATGGTGAGACCCTGTCTCTAACAAAAACACAAAAAATTAGCCGGGTGTGGTGGTACGTAACTGTAATCCTAGCTACTTGCGGGGCTGAGGTGGGAGGATTGCTTGAGCCCAGGAGGTCGAGGGTGCAGTGAGCCAAGATTGGGCCACTGCACTCCAGCCTGGGTTACAAAGTGAGACCCTATTTCAAAAAAAAAAAGATTCTTAAGCACGTTGCAACTACATCCTTTATGTACTTTTTGTCCCTGTTTGTTTTTCTGGAGTTTTAAATAAGAGAATCCTTAAATATTAAAGATGTATATTTGTCTTTGAGAGTAGCTAGAATGAGATCTTACTCTGTCGCCATTTTGGAGTAGGAATAAGAACTCAAGGGGGCTGGGTGCGGTGGCTCATACCTGTAATCCCAGCACTTTGGGAGGCCAAGGCGGGTGGATCACTCGAGGTCAGGAGTTTGACACCAGCCTGGCCAACATGGTGAAACCCCGTCTCTACTAGAAATACAAAAATTAGCTGGGCGTGGTGGCGGGTGCCTGTAGACCCAGCTACTCGGGAGGCTGAGACAGGAGAACCATTTGAACCTGGGAGGTGAAGTGTGCAATGAGTCGAGATCACGCTGCTGCACTCCAGCTTGGGCAACAGGGCAAGACTCTGTCTCAAAAAACAAATAAAAACAAACAAACAAACAAACAGAAAAGAACTCCAGGGAACTGAGTGAGTGGGAGCAGCTTTAGAGAGGACATAGAAATAGGATGAGTCCCTAGGGCTTGTTGCAAAGAAGGAAAGGGGAGCCCAGGGCCTAGCCATAGAAAATGGGAACCTAGGGCCGGGCACAGTGGCTCATGCCTGTAATACTAGCACTTTGGGAGGCTGAGGAGGGTGGATCACCTGGGGTCAGGAGTTCGAGGCCAGCCTGGCCAACATGGTGAAACCCCGTGTCTACTAAAAATACCACAATTAGGCGGACATGGTGGTGGGCGTCTGTCATCCTAGCTACTAGGGAGGCTGAGGCAGAAAAATTGCTCGAACCAGGAGGCAGAGGTTTCAGTGACCCGAGATCACGCCATTGCAGTCCAGTCTGGATGACAAGAGTGAGAAAATAGGAACCTAGAAGAAGATCAAAGGGTATTTCCCCGCATTCACCATGTGTACTTCCCTTCGTCCTCTGTGTACATCAGCAGAGGAAAGCAGGGAGAGAGAAGGGCTGTCAGACTTTCTCAGTGTGGCTCACCAATTCCAGGGTTGCCTTCCTTTTTCCAATCAGGAAGCAGCTCTCAAACTCCTTCTCTCTTTCAGTCAGTGCTTCATTGTTTTTGGAGCTGTGGACACCCTCACGGCCAATTTTATAATCCACGCCAGACTTTTAGCCTCTGTCTCTTTTTAAAGGGAACCAAAGCCCCATTTCTCCTTGATATTTCAAAGCCCAAGTGAATCCAGCTGCTTCCAAGCATTCTGCCACTTGGCTACCTGTGTGACCCTGGGCAAGTTCCTAAACCCCTGCCCTGAAACATGGGTCTGTCCCTAATGGAGAGCAGCAGCAGCAAGACTATGGCCTGTCGTGCCAAATCTCTCTCCCAGTATCGTAGGAGGCAAGTAAGACAAGTGGTTTTTCTCTTCTTCTTCTTTTTTTTTTTAATCTGAGTTTCACTCATATTGCCCAGGCTGGAGTACAATGGCATGATCCCGGCTCACTGCAACCTCTGCCTCCCAGGTTCAAGTGATTCTCCTGCCTTAGCCTCCGAGTAGCTGGGATTACAGGCATGTGCCACCACGCCCGGCTAATTTTTGTATTTTTAGTAGAGACGGGGTTTCACCATGTTGGCCAGGCTGGTCTCGAAACTCTGACCTCAGGTGATCCACCCACCTCGGCCTCCCAAGGTGCTGGGATTACAGGCATGAGCCACTGCGCCCAGTCGACAGGTGGTTTTTCAAATGTGTTTCCCAGCATATGCTCTGTTGTGAACTTTAAAGAAAAATCTTCCATGGTGTGGGTTCTTACATCTTCTACCTTAGTAAGATTCACAATCAAGCTGAGTGCTGGCCTCTAAAACTCCTCAGCTTTTCCTGTTACAGGTGAGGAATGGTGCCGGTATCAGCCAGAAATCTGTTGGATGCTAGCCAGCAATGGTACAGGGGGAATTTACTGAAAGTTTGATCACAGAGTAAGTAAGAAGGCATGAGAGACAGGCTCAGAAGCTAGTGGACACAATGCAGCCGGGATGCTGCCACCATGACCAACTGTGGCCACCATCCTTGGACACCGATCTTAATGCTTGACCACTTCAGCTGCCACCATGGATTCAATATCACTATGTCTATGACTTTGCAAGGTGCGAAGTCCTGGGTGGTGGTCTCCTGGGACCTATGTGATCCCTTTGGCAGTCATGGACAAGAAGGGAAAGAATTTCTGCCTTTTTAGCTTCTGTGCTGTGCATGTGTTCGCTAACAAGCAGAAGATGAGGCATCATTACACTGGGTTCCCGAACTTCTGGTTAACTCTTGAGATCTTGGTGCCAGAAGAATGCTCTCACTCACAGTGGGAGATTCCTCAAAATTAAGAAGGGGGATTTAGATCCTAGGTAGCAAGGAAAAAAAAAAAAAAAAAAATCCCTTGACATGCCAGAAACGGACTGTGCTTACAATCCCAGTGAGTTTTTCCAGTCAAGCCCTCTTGCTTTGCCCTCTCCAGTGTCTCTCCTGTGGGGGTAGGGCCTGGCCAAGTCCCGTCATGCTTCAGTACCTAAGCAGGTGCATTCGCTCCCTTCCTGTGCCTGGAGTCCTGCCATCCATTGCTCAACTCGAATCTCTTGTTGTTTTAACATTTGGCCTTCATCCCCAGGGCTTCTCCTGGCTGCAGTTCTTGGAGTCAAGTTTCCTTTCATGAAGCTACAGTTTGCCAGCTAAGCCAATCACAGATCTTGGGACTTGGATAGAAATGACCTTCTCCCCACCCCCATTTTCTTGACTCTTCCCTCTAAGGGTCTTCTCTCAAATCCCTAGATATGAAAAGAGTGATACATTGAAGCTAACAGGCCCAGATTTGTTAACTGTGGATGTGCGCAAGTAATCTGACCTTAGGAGCCTCAGATTCCTCACCTGGGAAGAGAAAGGAAATCTTTTGACTACAAAGATTTCTTGAGCTGCTGAAGCACAGTGATCATGATTCTAACCAGAGTGTCTTTTTTCTAAAACTCTACTTCTCAGGTTCTGGACTTCCCTGGCTCTCCTGCTCCTGATTCTGGTCTGCAGTATTTCTATTCCGTTTGTCCATTTTGACATGTTTGTTAGAAAGCCACAATAAAAATGGAAATTTTCTATTTTTTGCTCTACCTGGAGTCCTCCCACTCGTTATCACGCATGCATTGCCTTAAATCACTCAGCATCAGGAGTCTGACTTTTCTGGGGTCACAGGAGCACAGTAGAGGGGCCGGGCTTTCAGCATTTGACCCTTACCTTACTGTATGGAAGTCAAATGTCCTTGTCATTTGCTCAGTAAAACTCAGATGATCCTGGTTACATTATGTTCCTTTTCAACAATATGGACTGCAACTTTAGAATCATATCTTTGCTCCTTGGTTTTACCTTGAAGGAGGAAAAAAGCCATACAAAGCAATCTTTATTTTATTTTATTTATTTATTTATTTTTTGAGATGGAGTCTTGCTCCATTGCCAAGGCTGGAGTGCAGTGGCATGATCTCGGCTCACTGCAACCTCCGCCTCCCGGGTTCAAGCGATTCTCCTACCTCAGCTTCCTGAGTAGCTGGGACTACAGGCGCCCACCACCACGCCCAGCTAATTTTTTGTATTTTTAGTAGAGACAGGGTTTCACCGTGTTAGCCAGGAGGGTCTCGATCTCCTGACCCCGTGATCCGCCTGCCTCAGGCTCCCAAAGTGCCTAGCTATTTTTTGTGTTTTTAGTAGAGACAGGGTTTTACCGTGTTGGCAAAGCTGGTCTCGAACTCCTGACCTCAAGTGATCCACCCTTCTTGGCCTCCCAAAGTGCTGGGATTATAGGCGTGAGACACCACGCCCGGCCTGATCTTTTGTTTATTTTATATACCAGAGGATCTTCTTGCAGGTTTTCCCACTCTGCCTTCCCTGTACTTTCTTTTCTCTTCTTCTTTTTTTTTGAGATGGGTCTTACTCTGCCACCCAGGTTGGAGTGCAGTGGCACCATCTTGGCTTACTGCAACCTCTGGCCCCCAGGCTCAAGTTATCTCCTGCCTCAGTCTCCTGAGTAGTTGGGACTACAGGCGCAGGCCACTAGGCCTGGGTTTTTTTTTTTTTTTTTTTTTTTGTATTTTTGGTAGAGATGAGGTTTCACTGTGTTGCCCAGGCTGATCTCGAACTCCTAGGCTCAGGGGCTGATCTCGAACTCCTAAGCTCAGGTGATTCACGTTCCTCGGCCTCCCATAATGCTGGGATTATGGGTGTGAGCCACTGCCTGGCAACCCTGTACTATTTCTTTTGGGTTTTATTTTTTAAGTATGAATTTAGAGCTATCCGATTTTTTTTTTTTTTTTTTTTAGAGACAGGGTCCCACTTTGTTGCCCAGGTCGGAGTACAGTGGCACAATCATGGCTCACTGCAGCCTCGACTTCCTGGGCTCAAGCAATCCTCCCACCTCAGCCTCCCGAGTGCCTGGGACTACAGGCACACACATCCACATCTGGCTAATTTTTGTATTTTTGGTAGAGAGGGCGTCTCGCCATGTTGTTCAGGCTGGTCTCGAACTCCTGGGCTCAAGCGATCCTCCGCCTTCTAAAGTGCTGGGATTACAGGTGTGAGCCATGGTGCCAGGCCTTTTTTGGGTTTTCCTTAAAAATGATGGCAGTCGTAAAAACAGCTGCCATTTACTCACAACTTGCTATATATCGGGCCATATGTTAGGTGCTGGATCTATGTTATTTCATGTAACCCTCACAATAAACGTAAGAGGTAGGTAAAAAAAAACTGAGGCCTGTAGAAACCAAGTGATCTTTTCCTCAGGAACCCTGTCTGTCATCTCCTCCGATGGGCTTGGTTCACTCTTCCTAAAGGCCCCTCAGCTTCTGCGGCTTCCTCGTCTCCAGGGATAGAGAAATCTCTGCTGCCTTCCGAATTTCCTTCTTCCTAGAAAGCTCCACGTTTCCCAAAGCTAACCAAGCTTCAGTAGCCTTGCTGAAAAGGATTGCACAGACATCCGGTAGAGCCAAAGATTCTTGCCCCCATAATGTTCTGGTTCTCACAGAAACCACAATGCTGGGAACGGCCCTGAAGGAACACAGGTTCATGAGCCCCTTTGACCATATGCATACACTGGACTCCACAAAGATGGCTCTAATAGCATCTCTGGGCCTTCTTGCAGTTAGGAGATCAGGAGGGTGACCTAGAAGAGATTTGTAAGTCTCTGACTTCATCGCTTTACCTTTGGCACAATTAAGCTTTCTTTCTTTTTTTTGTGAGAAGGAGTCCCACACTGTCACCCAGGCTGGAGTGCAGGGATGCCATCTGGGCTCACTGCAAGCCCCGCCTCCCGGGTTCACGCCATTCTCCTGCCTCAGCCTCCTGAGTAGCTGGGACTACAGGCGCCCGCCACCACACCCAGCTAATTTTTTTGTATTTTTAGTAAAGATGGGGTTTCACCGTGTTAGCCAGGATGGTCTCGATCTGACCTCGTGAACTGCCCGCCTCGGGCTCCCAAAGTACTGGGATTACCGGCGTGAGCCACTGTACCCAGCCTTTTTATGTATTTTTTTTTTTTTTTTTTTTTTGAGGAGTAGGCATGAAATTAGCAGCACAAAATGAAAGACGGAATAAAAACTGAAACGTGATCCCTGAAAATTTATCACAGTACAAGATGAGAAGAGAAAACTACAGGACGTTTGTCATTTAGCAGAGTCCTTCCAGCTGGGAGAGTGACAGAAACTCTGTGACTTGTCAGCCAAAGTCCTGGGGTCTTGGGAAAGTTCCTAATGAGCGGTGCTTTCTACCAGCTGCAAGCCAGCTGCTTAACTGACATCTGGAAATGACTAATGGAAATTAGGGGAGGCCACAAAAGAAATCAGGCTCGGGGAAAACACGGATTATAGAAACCCTACACATTTCTAGGATCATTATATTCTAGAAATACATATAATATACATATACATATAATACATTATATGTATTTCATATGTGTATGTATATGTATTTCATGTATATGTATTACATTACATATAATCCTGGATTTTACTATTTTTTTTTTTTTTTAGTTTTAGTTTTTTGAGACAACATCTCGCCCTGTTACCCAGGCTAAAGTACAGTGGTGCAATCTTGGCTCACTGCAGCCTTCACCTTAGGGTTCAAGTGATTCTTGTGCCTCAGTCTTCTAAGTAGCTAGGAATACAGGCACGCACCACCACACCTGGGTAATTTTTGTAATTTTAGTAGAGATGGGGTTTTGCCATGTTGGCCAGGCTGGTCTCGAACTCCTGGCCTCAAGAGATCTGCCCACCTCAGCCTCTCAAAGATCTGGGAATACAGGCATGAGGACCACACCTGATGAGTTTTACTATTTTTTAAAACAAGGGTTTCTTAAAATAATAAATCAGTTGACCCAAGATATTCTGGGAATGAGCCAGATTGCTTATCCCTTGGATTGCTCAGCATCCTGCCCCAGGGATCCAGGTATGGGAAAGCTTTTCCCTCTGCTTATGTTCAAGGTACTCAATCCTTATCCCATGATGTGCCTGAGTTCAGGATTAGGACAGCCCAAAATATTAGGCAAAGCTAAGAACATCAATAGGGTTCCACTTGCCTTCAACGTACCCCTCCATGCCCTCCAACCAGGAAACACAAGCATTGACTTCATCCACCCATCTCTCTCCCTTACTTTATGATAATCATGCACAGGGCCTAATTTGGAGGGAAAAGTTTTTGCCTCATTCAACCAGAGTCCAGAGAGGAATTTTCTTCTCAAAGTGGAGATCCGTCTTATCTCCCCCACCTCTTGCCTTGGAGTTAGAGTCCCAGGAGATGGTCCGGGGACCCTGAGCAAGTGGTGGCATGCCTGTTGTGACCTTAGCCCACATCATATCTATTCCCTGCTCTAGGCAGTTTGCAACACACCCAGGTCCTGCTGCCCAGGACACTCACCTCCTTTCTAATCCTGTGTTTAGAGAAACACTCCAGTTTGCTCCTTGTCCCACAGCCTCAGAACTTGATTCAAGGGGAGGGAGTGAACAAACCTTCTCAGTTGTCAAAGGTCTTTGCTATCTGAGCATTGCAACAGCAAAAGCAAATGGCCTAATCTCTTACTTAGATAGGCAGGGCCAGAGCTAAGGCAAAGAATCTTGTTTGTTGTAGAATAATAGAATGCAGAACGGGTAGTTGCCTCTGAGATCATCTGGCCCACAGTGCACAAATGAGGAAACTAAGACCCAGAAAGATGAAATAACTTGCCCAAGGTCACTCAGGCAGTATGAATAACACCAGTCGCCCCAACTTATTAAGCTCCTACTATGTTACCTACTATAGGGCAAAGCTTTTACCTGTCTTATGTCTCCTCACCACAACCTTGCAGGATAGGTACTATAATCTCTGATTCACAGGAAGGAAATGGAAGCCCAGAGAAGGCAGGTGACTTGCCCAGGGGAGTCCCCCCTGCTTAACACAAAGTCAGGTTTGCTTTTCTTTTATTTGTTTGTTTGTTTTTGAGACAGAGTTTTACTCTTGTCACCCAAGCTGGAGTGCAGTGGTGTGATCTTGGCTTACTGCAACCTCCACCTCCTGGGTTCAAGTGATTCTCCTGCCTCAGCCTCCCAAGTAGCTGGGATTGCAGGCTCCTGCCACCACACCCGGCTAATTTTCATTTATTTATTTATTTATTTATTTATTTATTTATTTATTTGTATTTTTACTAGAGACAGGGTTTCAGCATGTTGGCCAGGCTGGTCTCGAACTCCTGACCTCAGGTGATCAGCCTGGCTGGGTCTCCCAAAGTGCTGGGATTACAGGCGCGAGCCACCGCGCCCAGCCAAAGCCAGGTTTTCACTCTCTCGGCCACCACTCTCTAAATTGAGACCCTGTTTTGTCAGTGGGGTTGTCAGAATGCTGGATTTTCCACATCTAAGACATGATATGACATGATTGGCAGGTTGCAAGTGCCATTTCGTAAGAGACCAGTACAACAGGGAGAAGAAACTACCTGGCCTCTGCAGAACGGAAGAATTAAGCTCTCAGCTTGGCTTTCCATAGACCTCTCCAAAAAGGCTATGAAATGTTGACAAACGAGTTAAATTGGATCAAATGCCAGCCACTGTGCACTTACTTCCTGATTAGTGGTATCCATGGCCCTTGTCGTTGAGGACACAGAAAGCAAAGAGGACGTTAGCTTTCTCACGGGGTGGTGTGAAATCAGAGGTTCCTCGCAGCCCTGGGAGGGGGGGCCGAGCTGGGTTTGTGTCTCTTCTTGCCCCATCCCTCTCCTGCTGCTTGGTGTCTTTTCCTTCCTTCATGTCCCAACCTCCCCTGCAAGGCCCTATTCCACACCAGACCTCTGCCCCAGTCCTCCTTCCCTCCATCCCATAAACACTACCTGTCCCATGTGCCTTTCCTCTGGGGCCTGCTCTCTGTCCTCTGGGCTGACTGATAAGCTGATCCATGTGATGTGCTCAAGAGAAACTTGCTCCATTTAGGTAACACATTTGAGATTTAAAAGGTGGAGTTGTCAAGTCTCTGAGCCATCTGTCAGGGGTACATCTGGGGAGCCAGGAAGGCGTTGGAGGGGCCATACAATCACAGGCTGAGTCACTCATTTCTAGGGTTGTCACAAGCCTGATGCTCTCTCTGTGCCCTCTTCTCAAACTTCGGGGGACAAGGTTTCCAGAGATCTGTCCATGCAAAGTATATAGTAAGCGAAACTTCTATGCATCTGTTTCCTCACACAAATGCCACACTTAATGAGAGACGTGGTAATTCCCAACTGTACCGTTGGTCACTCCCAATTATCTTTCTGTGTATCAAGAAAAATTAAAGCTGTGCTTAAATAATCTTAATAGCAAAATAAGATTATTCTGGTAATTTTGAACCCTTATTATGGATCAGTCTCTGCATATCGATCTCTAATCTTTATCACAACCTCAAGAGGTTAATATTATCACCCATTTTATTGATAAAGAAACTGAGATTCAGTGACTGGCCCAGGTTCTCTTAAGAAGAAAGTCTGAGAAAGGTCTGTCTGACCCCATGGTCCTTACTCTTCCTTTTGTGCAAGGATGTGTCCCTTAGCTCAAAGTGTGCCGGTAGCTCAGGCTGGAGTTGGCTTGTGCTGGTTCCTGAGAGTTGATTGTTAAATTTTCAGAAATTAGGCAAACCAGTGGTTAAACACAGCCATTACCAAAAGTAAAATATATAAACCTTATGATGTTAGTTGTGGGTTAGTAAATACAAAAAAAAAAAAAAAAAGAAAGAAAAAATATATAAACTTTGATATGTCTTTATGAGCAGTGTGAAAACAGACTAATACAGTAAATTGGTACCAGTAGAGTGGGGCACTGCTGAAAAGATACCTGAAAATGTGGAAGCGACTTTGGAACTCACAGGCAGAGGTTGGACAGTTTGGAGGGCTCAGAAGAAGACGGGACAATGTGGGAAAGACTGGAACTCCTTAGAGACTTGTTGAACGGCTTTGACCAAAATGCTGATAATGATATGGACAATAAAGTCCAGGCTGAGGTGGTCTCAGATGGAGATGAGGAACTTGTTGGGAACTGGAGCAAAGGTGACTCTTGTTGTGTTTTGGCAAAGAGACTGGCAGCATTTTGCCCCTGCCCTAGAGATTTGTGGAACTTTGAACTTGAGAGAGATGATTTAGGGTATCTGGCAGAAGAAATTTCTAAGCAGCAAAGCATTCAATAGGTGACTTGGGTGCTGTTAAAGGCATTCAGTTTTTTTTGTTTTTGGTTTTTGAGATGGAGTTTCACTCTTGTTGCCCAGGCTGTAATGCAATGGTGCAATCTCAGCTCACCGCAACCTCTGCCTCCCAGGTTCAAGCAATTCTCTTGCCTCAGCCTCCCAAGTAGCTGGGATTGCAGGCATGCACCACCACACCTGGCTAATTTTTTGTATTTTTAGTAGAGACAGGGTTTCACCATATTGGGTAGACTGGTTTTGAACTCCTGACCTCAGGTCATCCACCCGCCTGGCCTCCCAAAGTGCTAGGATTACAGGCATGAGCCACCATGCCTGGCTCAGGCATTCAGTTTTATAAGGGAAGCAGAGCATAAAAGTTTGGAAAATTTGCAATCTGACAATGTGATAGAAAAGAAAGTCCCATTTTCTGGGGAAAAATTCAAGCTGGCCACAGAAATTTGCCTAAGTGATGAGGAGCCAAATGTTAATCACCAAGACAATGGGGAAAATGTCTCCAGGGCATATCAGAGACCTTTGGGGCAGCCCCTCCCATCACAGGCCCAGAGGCCTAGGAGAAAAAAATGGTTTTGTGGGCCAGGCCCAGGGTCCCCGTGCTGTGTGCAGTCTAGTGACTTGTTGCCCTGCGTCTCAGCCACTCCTCCACTATGGCTGAAAGGGACCAGCGTAGAACTTGAGCCCTGGCTTCAGAGGGTGCAAGCCCTAAGCCTTGGCCACTTCCGTACGGTGTTGAGCCTGCGGGTGCACAGAAGTCAAGAACTGGGGTTTTGGGAACCTCCACCTAGATTTCAGAGAATGTATGGAAACACCTGGATGCCCAGGCATAAGTTTGCTGCAGGGCGGGGGGCCCTCATGGAGAATCTCTGCTAAGGTAGTGTGGAAAGGAAATGTGGGGTCAGAGCCCCTACACAGGGTCCCTACTGGGGCACTGCCTAGTGGTGCCATGAGAAGAGGACCGCCATCCTCCAGACTCCAGAATGGTAGATCCACTGACAGCTTGCACGGTTGCCTGAAAGTGATGGGCACTCAACACCAGCTTGTGAAAGCAGCTGGGAGGGAGGCTGTACCTTGCAAAGCCATAGGGGTGGAGCTGCCCAAGACCATAGGAACCCCCCTTTTGCATCGGTGTGGCCTGGATGTGAGACATGGAAGAAAGGAGGCCATTTTGGAGCTTTAAGATTGACTGCTCTGCTGGATTTCAGACTTGCCTGGGGCCTGTAGCCCCTTGTTTTGTCCCATTTCTCCCATTTGTAATGGCTGTATTTGCCTAATGCCTGTACCCCCATTGTAACTAAGAAGTAACTAATTTGCTTTCAGTTTTACAGGCTTACAGGCAGAAGGGGCTTGCCTTGTCTTGAATGAGACTTTGAACTGTGCACTTTTGAGTTAAAGTTGAAATGAGTTAAGACTTTGAGGGACTGCTGGGAAGGCGTGATTGGTTTCGAAATGTGAGGACATGAGACTTGGGAGGGGCCGGGGCAGAATGATATGGTCTGGCTGGGTCCCTACCCAAATCTCATCTTGAATTCCCATGCGTTGTGGGAGGGACCTGGTGGGAGGTAATTGAATCATGGGGGCAGGTCTTTCCCGTTCTGTTCTCGTAGTAGTGAATAAGTCTCATGAGATCTGATGATTTTATAAGGGGGAGTTTTCCAGCGTCAGCCCGCTCTTTAACTCCCACCATCCATGTAAGACGTATCTTGTTCCTCCTTGCCTTCCACCATGATTGTGAGGCCTCCCCAGCCATGTGGAACTGTCAGTCCATTAAACCTCTTTGTTTTGTAAATTGCCCAGTCTCGGATATGTCTTTATCAGCAGCTTGAAAAAAGACTAATCCAACCTCTTGCTTCTCTGACTGTGGCTTCTCAGAAACATGCATGGGCTCCTTTTTTTCTAACTGCCCTGTAACTGTTGATGTTCCTCAAAATTCTATTTGCATCCTGCCTCCTTTGTCATTGTGCATGTTATTCCCGTCTGATCTTCATCCCATGACCTTGGCTGCCAAATGGATGTATATCAAGTATTGGTTTCTGAAAGAATCGTAGAAAACAGCACTTCTTTTCCCCTTCCGTACTCTGAATAAACTGAGAAATGAAACAATAACTAAAATGGGTGCTAAAACCACACAAAAATCCGATGTAATTCTATATACTAGAAATAATCCAAAAATGAAATTAACAATTCCATTTACAACAGCATCAAAAAGAATAAAATACTTTGGAATAAATTTAACTAAGATATAGGAGACTCGTACACTGACGCTGGGCACAGTGGCTCACACCTGTAATCTCAGCACTTTGGGAGGCCGAGGCAGGAGGATTACTTGAGCCTAGGAGTTTGCAACCACCCTGGGTAACACAGTGAGACCCTATCTCTAAAAAAAAGGATAAAAGAGAAACAAGCAAAAGACTTTACACTAAAAACTATAAAACATTGCTAAAATAAATTAAAGAACACCTAAATAGGAAAAACATCTTGTATTCATGAATTGGATCATTTAATTTTGTTAAGAGAGCAGTACTTCCCTAAGTGATCTACAGATTCAATGCAATACTTACTTATCAAAATCCCAACAGTCTTTTTTGAAGAAATGGAAAAACTGGTCCTAAAATTTATATAAAATTACAAGGGACCCTGATAGCCAAAATAATCTTGAAAAAGAAGAATAAATTTAGAGGACTCACTCTTTCCAATTTGATTTTATTTTACTTATTTATTTATTTATTTTATTTTTATTTATTTATTTATTTTGAGATGGAGTTTTGCTCTTGTTGCCCAGGCTGTAGTGCAATGAGGCAATCTTGGCTTACTGCAACCTCTGTCTCCCAGGTTCAAGTGATTCTCCTGCTTCAGCCTCCCTAGTAGCTGGGATTACAGGCGCACATCACCACACCTGGCTAATTTTTTGTATTTTTAGTAGAGACAGGGTTTAACCATGTTGGTCAGGCTGGTCTCAAACTCCCGACCTCAGGTGATCCACCCACCTAAGCCTCCCAAAGTGCTGGGATTACAGGCGTGAGCTACCGTGCCCGGCCTTATTTTTATTTTTGAAGGTACATTAGCATCTTCCCAATTTTAAAACTTACTACAAAGCTATGGTAATCAAGATGGTGTGGTATCAGCATAAGGGTAGACATACAGACCAATGAAATACAATTGAGAATCTAGAAACACACCCATACATCTCTGGTCGATTGATTTATGATAAGGGTGCCAAGACTGCTCAATAGGGAAATAATAGTCTTCAACAAATTGTGGTGGGACAATGAAATATCCAAAAGAATGAAGTTGGACCCCTATATCACACCATAAGCAAAGATTAACTCAAAATGAATCAAAGATCTAACTATAAACTATAAAATTCTTCAAATAAAACAAGGGAGCCGGGAGCAGTGGCTCATGCCTGTAATCCCAGCATTTTGGAAGGCCGAGGCGGGTGGATCACCTGAGGCCAGGAGTTCGAGAACAGCCTGGCCAACATAGGGAAACTCCATCTCTACTAGAAATACAAAAATTAGCCGGGCATGGTGGTGAGCGCCTGTAATCCCAGCTACTCAGGAGGCTGAGGCGAGACAATTTCTTGAACCCGGGAGGCAGAGGTTGCAGTGAGCCGAGATCATACCACTGCACTCAAACCTGGGTGACAGAGTGAGACCCTGTCTCAAAAAAAAAAAAAAAAAAAAAAAAAACCACAGGGGAAAATCTGCATGACCTTGGATTTGACAATGGAATCTTAGACGTGACAACAAAAGTACAAGAAGCAAAAAAAGACTGGGTGTGGTGGCTTATGCCTGTAATCCCAGCACTTCGGGAAGCTGAGGTAGGTAGATTGCTTAAGTCCAGGAGTTTGACACCAGCTGGGGCAACATGGCATAACCCTGTCTCTACAAAAAAAAAAAAAAAAAGCCAGGTGTGGTGGTATGTTCCTGTAGTCCCAGCTACTCAGGAGGCTGATGTGGGAGGATCGCCTGAGCCTGGGAGGTGGAGGTTGCAGTGAGCTGAGATCGTGCCACTGTACTCCAGCCTGGGTGACAGAGTGAGACACTGTCTCAAAAAAAAAAAAAAAAAAAAAAAACCAAAAAAACCAACCAAACAAGCAAACAAACAAAAGGAACAACAACAACAACAAAATGATAAATTGGACTGCATAAAAATTAAAAACTTTTGTGTATCAAAGGACATAATCAAGAAAATGAAGAGACAACACATAGATGGGAGAAAATATTTGCAAATCATGTATCTGACATGGGTTTGGTATCCGGACAACCCAAACCAAGTAACCAAATAACAAGCAGACATTTCTCCAAAGAATATGTACGATGGCCAGTAGGCACATAAGAACATTCTCAATAGCATTAGTCATTAGGGGAATGCAAATCAAAACACAATGAGATACTATTTCATACTCACTAGGTTGGCTAAACTTCGTTTTAATGGAAAATTACAAGTGTAGGAAAAAAAAGTGTACTTTTTTTCCAATTTCTCCAATGGAGAAATTGGAACCCTTTTATACCACTGATAGGAAGGTAAAATGGTGCAGAAGCTGTGAAAAACACTTTGATAGTTCCTTGAAAGTTAAACAGAATTACCATAGGGCCTAGCAATTGTATACTTCCATATATGTCTAAGAGAAACGAAAGCAGGTGTTCATTATTCATAATAGCTATGAATAATGTGGAAAAGAAGTCACTTCTTTTTTGAGACAGTCTGGCTCTGTCACCCAGGCTGGAGTGCAGTGGCATGATCTCAGCTCACTGCAGCCTCCCGAGCTCAAGGGATCCTCCCACGTCAGCCCCCCAAGTAGCTGGGACAACAGTGTATGACACCCCTTCTGGCTAATTTTGGCATTGTTTGAGGAGATGGGATCTCACTATGCCCAGCTGGTCTCAAACTCCTTGGCTCAAGTGATTCACCCACCTTAGCTTCCCAAAGTGCTGGGATTACAGGCATGAGCCATTGTGCCTGGCCAAATTACATATTTTTTGTAAAAAAATTATTTTTTACAAAAAGTGGAAACAATACAAATATTTATCAACTGTGGAACTGAGAAACAAAATGTGGCATGTCCATGCAGTGGATATTATTCACACATAACAAGAAATGAAGTACTGATACCTGCAACAATATTGATGAAACTTGAAAACATGACACTAAATGAAAGAAGCTAGTCGTGAATGGCCACATATTGTATGATTCTATTTACTTGAAACATCCAGAATAGGCAACTCCATTGAGACAGAAGGCAGATTCATGATTTCCAGGAGCTGGGAATAGAAGATATGGGAAGTGACTGCTTAATGAGTTTGGTTTTTGGTGTTTTTGTTTGTTTTTGCAGGCAGGTGATAAAAACGGTCTTGAATTATGTAGTGATGATAGTTACACAACAGTGTAAATATAATAAAAACCACTGAATTGTATACTGTAAAATGATTAAAATGGCAAATTTTATGTCATGTTAATTTTACCTCAATTAAAAAAATAAATGGGCCAGGCGCAGTGGCTCACCCCTGTAATCCCAGCACTTTGGGAGGCCGAGGTGGGTGAATTGCTCGAGCCCAGGAGTTCTAGACCAGCCTGGGCAACATGGCGAAACCCCATCTCTACATACAAAATAAATAATTAAAAATGGGTAATGTATCATGTTTCTTACTGATGGAGGAGATTGGAGGGGGTTGGAGGACTTAGCTTATATTGGAGCAAAACGGACCTGCTAGAAGAGACCCCAAATTAAGCAGATTTGCCCCATTCAGTCAGAACCCTGGGCTTGAGAGGATTAGGAGAGGGAAAAACAGAGGGGAACCCATCTATTGTTAGACTTTCCCCCAAGAAGAAGAGGGACTTGCATAACCAAGAACGTCCAGACATTCTCAGATTTTTCAATCGGATATGAAAGTCTATCGGTCCAGGAGTGAAAAGAAAAAGGGGGCAGAAGAAGGGTCAGAGTTGTATTAATTAAACTCCTTACTCTACCTATGAAAGGAAATGTCAGAAGGGATGGCGTTTTCCTTACTATAATAGAATCAGAAATATGCACTCAATATTGAAAATGAATATAGTTTCCTTTGTTTAATATAACAGTTTACATCTTTGTTTTCCTGGATAGCCAGAATAATAGCAACACCTGGTCTTGCCATTGAAGGTACCTAGGGCTCTTTTAGTCTATAATAATCTCTTTCAGATTAAAAAGTTTCCTTCCAGTAAATGTTCAATCAATTTAGTTCACCTCCCTGCCAGAGCTCTTCCTCCCCTCTTGCTCCTCCTCCTCAAGATGGTGCTGTGTTTGCAGGGAGCTTAGATAGCATGGTGGCAGGAGGTGAGGAGCTCTGCATCTTCAGGCTGGTCCATGACTCTGCTGGTTTCTGATGTAGTGAGATGATTTAATCCAGCTCCTGGGTGCTTTGGTCCTAGTGCCTTTCAATGAAGTCTATGGCCAGTGAAGCTGCACTAAGTTTTCTTAGCCCGGCATGGGGAGTTTGGCCCCATCTTTCTATCAGATTGGTGCAAAAATAATTGCGGCTTTTGCCTCTAAAAGTATGAGCTTAAAATCCTGATTCTGCCACTTACTAGCTGTGTAACTTGGGCAACCTGCTTAAACTCTCTGTGCCTCAAGTTCCTAGTCTGTAAAATGGAGTTAAGATTATTGTCGACTCATGGAATTGTTAAGAGGATTAAATGGGTCAATTCATGTAAACTACCTAGCACAGAGTTATGCACTGTCAGCTGCATAAAACTGCACCATATCCGCCTAATTACCCAGGTGAGAAACTCAGGAGTCATTCTTCATCTACCCATTTGCCTTTAAGTAATGGCAAAAACCACAACTACTTTTGCACCAACATAAGAGATTACCAGGGCATTTGGTGGTGTTGGAACTAAAGACCTTTGGTGTCTGTCACATCCTCCACCAGGCCCCTGCCTTGGATGTCCATGACAACCTATGCTGTGGGTCACCCTGGTTACCCTTCCTTCCCCTCTGGTTTGGGTGTTGTGGGGAGAGGGGCAGAGAACACTTGGGAACACATCATGATAAGGCCTTGGAGATCCAGGAACCAGCAGCACTATCTCAGGAGCACATCTATCCAGCCACCTGCCTTCAACACATCATTTTGCCTCTCTGGGTCATATTACATGTGAGAGGAATGTCGCACTGGCTGTAATGTTCTTTGACTCTTCTTGAACGAAGGATATTAGATGATCTCATCCTGCTGCTCTGCACCGAAACATTAAAAAAATCCACGCTCATTCACTAGTCAAGCTTTTTTGACTCTGGACCAGAACTTTTGTCACTGACTACCTGTCCTTTCTCCTATATTTTGCCTTCTCTTCCTTTCTTCCTGTTAGATGGGCAGGTTTCTTTAGTCATATCCTGGGTTCTCTCTCTCTCTCTCTCTGTGTGTGTGCGCACAAACATGTGTGTGATATTAAAAATATTTAACTACCAGTATGACACAGAATCCACCAATCAGAATAGATGCTGATCAATCAGCCTAGCTGTTGGCTGATGCCCATATGCTGTCTACTGACCAATGGTGAGAATGTTCAATGGTCTGAGTTGACAGGACTGGCCCTTGAAAAGGGAACTGTCATAATGCAGAAACTCCTCTTCTCCTTAGATAAGACCTGACTCTCAGGACTATTGTCTCACTACGAAATGAACAGAAACTGACTTGATGGTCAATGCTGAGGGCTGACAGACATCTGGCTGGCAGCCACCCTTCCCTGAATCCCACTGATGTCATGTGTGGGGAGTCTCAGAGCACCATGATTTAAGGCAAATGAAAAATATATCCTTTTATATTTTCCAAAAATAATATACTGTCTTATGTTAAAATGGGTCCTACTTTAAAATTCATAGTTTTACTCCACCTCCTTATATCCAACTACCTTCTAGACTTTGCCTGGATCTTCCACAGGCATCTCAAGCTCAACATGTCTCAATATGTCCCAGTATGACTGGACTTGTCATATGCTCAACCAAATTTGCCACTCTTTCTGTACTCCCCATTTAAGTAAATTGTAATCCAGTGGTGGGGTTTAAGAAATGAATTCTGGGTCGGGCGCAGTGGCTCACGTGTGTAATCCTAGCACTCTGGGAGGCCAAGGTTGGTGGATCACTTGAGGTCAGGAATTCAAGACCAGCTTGGCCAATATGGTGAAACTCCATCTCTACTAAAACTACAAAAATTAGCCAGGTATGGTGGCATGTGCTTGTAATCCCAGCTACTTGGGAGGCTGAGTCAGGAGAATCGCTTGAACCCAGAAGGTGGAGGTTGCAGTGAGCTAAGATCATGCCACTGTACTCCAGCGCAGGCGACAGAGCAAGACTCTGTCTCAAAAAGAATAGAAAAGACGAGAAAAGAAAAGGATGAATTCTGTAGTCAGATTATATGAGTCTAAATCCTGATTCTGCCACTTACTAGCTGTGCAACCTTGGGTAACCTACTTAAACTCTCTGTGCCTCAGGTTCCTAGTCTGTAAAATGGAGTTAAGAAAATTGTCAATTCATGGAGTTGTTAAGAGGATTAAATGGATCAATTCACGTAAACTGCCTAGTGCAGTGTTATGTACTGTCAGCTCCATAAAACTGCACCATATCCGCCCAGTTACCCAGGTGAGAAACTCAGGAGTCATTCTTCATCCACCTCCCTTTGCCCTATCACTTATTAGTCATCGACTTTAACTTAGCACCTCCTGAGTCCATTTCCTGTCCCTTTGCTATCACCTTAGTCCAGCCCACCATCATTTCTCACCTGCTTTCTGCAACAGCCGCCTAACTGGTCCCCTCCCTTCAACACTTTCTCCCTCCAGTCTAGTCTCATGCTCTGGCCAGAACATTCTCTCTCAAATGCAATTCTGATCAAGCCACTCTTCTGCTGAAAATCAATTATTTGCTGGGCACAGTGGTTCATGCCTGTAATCCCAGCACTTTGGGAGGCAGAGGCAGGCGGATCACCTGAGGTCAGGAGTTTGAGACCAGCCTGGCCAACGTGGCGAAACCTACTCTCTACTAAAAATACAAAAATTAGCCAGGCATGGTGGCACACACCTCTAATACCAGCTACTTGGGAGGCTGAGGCAGGAGAATCGTTTGAACCCAAGAGGTGGAGTTTGCAGTGAGGGAAAATCATGCCACTGCACTCCAGCCTGGGTGACAGGAGAGAAATGTTGTCTCAAAAAAAAAAAAAAAATCAATCATTGACTCCTCACTGTGGTCAAGATAGAATGTTACACCTGAGTGGCCAACTGGGCGCAGCGTGCACCAGCTCCCTCCCACACACCATCCAACAACTCTCTTCAGCCTCATATCACTAGCCTCACCTCCCATTCTAGGCTTCGCTTATTTTGTGTTCTTTACGGATCTGTTGCTCCCTTTATCAAGATTCCTTCTGCCCAGTCTGAGCCTTCAGAATTCAACTTAGATGTCCCTGATCCAGGAGCAGCTCCCTGAACCCCAAGTCTGGGGTTAAGTATTTCTTCTCTGTGTTCCCCAAGCACCAGGAGTTATCTCTGCCCTAACACTTCTCCCACTAGTTTATAATGATCTTTTAACTTGTCTGTGTTCTTACTAGACCCGTACCTTCTTGAGGACAGAACTTTTAGCTCTCTTTCTTCAATGCCTAGCCCAGGTATATATCTAGTAGGTGCTCAATAAATACTTGATGAATAAGTGGGAGTTGTTGGGTGGACACTGCTAGAGGCAAGGAAGCTTTTTAAAAAGGAACTGCAAATATTAATAGTTCAGAATAATGGGAGAGAATGGTAAGCAGGTGAAAGGAACAAAATCAAAGTTTTCAGTAACCAGGACCGGCACTGGTCAGTCAGAGGAACACGGGCAGTAAGTGACCAAAATGGCCATACCAGTGCCTAGTGGGTGAGTATCAGTTCTGCCCATATGCAACTGGCAGGATATAATTCTGAAGACATGCACAGAGGCCAGTTTATAAAGGGTCTTGTGTGTTTTAAGCTAAAGTGTCTGGACTTGGTACAGTCAGCAGTGGGATACCGCTAAAGATATGTGATATGATTGACACTCAGATTTGATTTTAGAAAGATCACTGTGGCCTCAGTGTGGAAGGCAAATTAAAGAGAAGCAAGAGGCTAGGCGCAGCGGCTCTCGCCTGTAATCCCAGCATTTTGGGAGGCTGAGGAGGGTGGATCATGAGGTCAGGAGTCCCAGACCAGCCTGGCCAACATAGTGAAACTCTGTCTCTACTAAAAATGCAGAAAATTAGCTGGGTGTAGTGGCACAGGCCTGTATTTCCAGCTACTTGTGAGGCTGAGGCAGGAGAATTGCTGGAACCCTGGTGGCAGAGGTTGGAGTGAGCACTGCACTCCAGCCTGGGAGACAAAGTGTGACTGTCTCAAAAAAAAAAAAAAAAAAAGAAAAAATTGAATTGAATTTTGAGTATCATTGTAATCTTGAGCAAGTAATTTATCCTTTTTAGGCCTCAATTTCTCCCTTGATAAAATGGAGATCATGTTCACCATTTTGTCTTTAGGCTCCATCACAAAGCCTGGCACATAAATGCTTGAAAAACAAAATACTTGTTGAATGAATGGGAAGGGGAGAAGAATGTCTTCTGTAACTATCTTATAGGATTGTCATGCAGATCAAGGAAGATAGAGCTTTAGAAAGCTTTACTCTACATAAGATTGAGAAAGGGTCAAATGGCCATATTTGAGTTGGGTTAGAGGAGTGAGGCTGTTGAGGTCGATGGAAATAAAACTATCATCTCATAGTGCTACCAGTCTGGAATAAAGGTCCTGAAAAAGGAGAGGAAAAATCCCAGCAAAACCAGACTGGCATGGCCCAGTGTTATCACAATACCATGAAGCACAAATGTTTTGACCCAGCACACCCCCAACAAGGTCATCTCAGAAACAACTGGGCTTCAGTGACATCTCTTAGCTGCCTCAGAATGACTAAGTAGTTATTTAAATCTCATGGTTGGTTAATCATTAATGAAGATTTTTGACAAACAAAGTAGAACAAGCCAAGAAAGAAGGGTGGCTAAAAATTAGCCTAGCAAAGGTCATATTTCTTGCATATGCAGGGTTTAGTGTTGCTTTTGTTTCTGGTAACTGGACAGAGTGGAGTTTCATGGAAATATGATCTTGTTGGGGAAGTCAATGTGTCTCTGAAGATTTTACTTGGGACTCTCCTCCACTGTATTAGTCCATTCTCATGCTACTAATAGAGACATACCTGTGGCTGGGTAATTTATAAAGGAAAGAGATTCAATGGACTCACAGCTCCACATGGCCAGGGAGGCCTCACAATCATGGCGGAAGGTGAAGGAGGAGCAAAGGCACGTCTTACATGGCAGCAGGCAGGGCAGCGTGTGCAGGGGAACTGTCCTTTATAAAACCATCAGATCTCGTGAGACTTACTATCATGAGAACAGCATGGGAAAAACCTGCCCCTGAGATTCAATTACCTCCCACTGGGTCCCTCCCACAACACATGGGGATTATGAGAGCTACAATTCAAGATAAGACTTGGGTAGGGACACAGCCAAATCATATCATCCACCCTCAGTCATCTGGAGGACTATAGGCCTCCATCACCTTTGCTGAGAAGCCTGCATTCCTGTCCTGTGGGGGGTTTACGTAGGGACAGTGGGGAAACCCACAAACAGCTGCTGCATGACTGGAGAGGAAAGGGTGAAGGCCCCAGAGGCTGCAACCTGGACCTGCACAAGAAACAGGTGGGCAGCCCTAAAAGCTTTGATTGCTGCTACAAACTGCTGGACAAGCTCAGAGATGGCAGACATCCCCCCTGGGGCCAGGAAGGCAGCAGTAAGGGAGTTTTTCACTAGGGGCAGCTCTAGCTTTAGCAGTGTAGATAAATGCAGGGCTCCATCATTTCCTGAAAGCCCTAAGGAGGAATGATGATTGACGGGTTCTTTCTACGTGATTACTGGCTCCCCCAGCTTCCTTGTCATAGGGACCAAATCTCTTCCTTTCACAGCTAAGGCAGGGCCATGAACAATATTTAATGTTAAACAGTGCAAAGGTTGGATTTCTTCACACTTTCTCCTTCTCCTTTAAGGCAGCCACCCTGAACTGCTTTCGTGGACTTGATGATACCGTGTTCTTTCCTCCTGGCCCAGGCATTTCCCACTCCCTTTTCCCCCTACTCATCTGCCTAACTCCTATTCATCTTGTAGGTCTCTGGCTCGAGCCTGGATGTGTCCCCTTCCCATAAAACAGTCTTATCATGCCTGGGAGTTTGCAGGAGGCAGAAGGTCAATTTTGACTTATTTCTCTGGTGAATCCTGCATAGTTGGCACTCCAGCAATGAATGTTTATGGAATAAACAGGTGAATAAAAGAATAAAAAATTTCAGTGAATGAAAGAGTTAAAAAAGTAATAAAAGGATTTAAAATGGAAAGGCTTGATAGAATTAACAAAGAGGAATGCAGTCGCACTAGAGTTTAAAAAGGAGATGGGAAAGGAAATAACTGTCTATAAGAGCGCCAACAATGTACCAGGCTTTTTTAGATGAACTCTTCTCTTGTTTTTTTTTTGTTTTTTTGTTTTTTTTTGAGATGGAATCTTGCTCTGTCACCCAGGCTGGAGTACAGTGGCACCATCTTGGCTCACGGCAACCTCTGCCTCCAGGTTCAAGTGATTCTCCTGCCTCAGCCTCCCGAGTAGCAGGGATTACAGGCACACACCACCACGCCCAGCTGATTTTTTGTATTTTTAGTAAAGATGGGGTTTCATCATGATGGCCAAGCTGGTTTTGAACTCCTGACCTCAAGTGATCCATCAGCCTCAGCCTCCCAAAGTTCTAAGACTACAGGCATGAGCTACCGCACCCAGCCAACTAATCTCATTTTTATAATAACCTTATGAGGTCAGGATTATTATCCCTATTTTACCAGTTAAGAAACTGGTGCTCAGAGAGGTAAGGCATCTTTTTCAAAGTCTCATGACTTGCAAGTAGCAAAGCTTGGTTTCACCCCTAGGTGTTCTGACCACAAACCCAGCCTATTTTAGTAGGCCATGGCACTTGCTCATACAGGTAAGCATTTGGGTAATCACATTTGTCCCCCAAGTTTATTGGCATGAAGAGTTAGAAACAGGAATGCTGGGTACTAATAAGTGAAAAGAGGAAACAGGAGAAAAGGCTGTATCCAGTCCAGTAGCTTAGACCTTGGAACTGAAGTAAAACATTTTCGTAGAAGTCTCCTGAGTCTCTTTCTATATTTAAACCTAATCCTCCCTTTGACCTTGGGGGTTCAGAAATGGTGAATGTGTCAAGGAAAAGGTAGGATAAAGTGAGAACATCTGTGTCATCCTACTTAGTAGTTTTGTAAAAAGCTGAAGATGGATTTTGTTTTTAGGGTCATGGTGTCAAAACGTTATTTCATCAAAACAGCCATGCCAAAATGTCACTTCCTATGACTTAAAAAGGCCCGGCATGGTGGCTCATGCCTGTAATCCCAGCACTTTGGGAGGCTGAGGTGGGCAGATCATGAGGTCAGGAGATTGAGACCATCCTGGCTAACATGGTAAAACCCCGTCTCTACTAAAAATACAAAAAGTTAGCCAGGCATGGTGGTGGGCACCTGTAGTCCCAGCTACTCGGGAGGCTGAGGTAGAAGAATGGTGTGAACCTGGGAGGTGGAGCTTGCAGTGAGCCGAGATCGCACCACTGCACTCCAATCTGGGTGACAGAGCCAGACTCCCTCTCAAAAAAAAAAAAAACAAACAAACAAACAAAAAAAATCAAATCCAAACAAAGCAAAACAAAAAACTCAAATATAAAGCCTTAGTGCCCAGAAGGCTTTATAATAAAGAAATCATATAAAAATTGAATACACAAGAAAAATCAGAAGACGTTTTCTGACTCTTCAATGAAGTGCTTTGTATGTTGTCATGACAGACATTTTTGGAATTGAAAAAATGGGGCATTTAGAACCTGGGACAGAGTCTTGAGCACGTAGACTTTTTTTTTTTTTTTTTTTAATGACAAGGTCTCACTCTGTCAACCAGGCTGTAGTGCAGTGGCATGATCTCGGCTCATTGCAACTCCTGCCCTTCTGGGTTCAACTGATTCTCCTGCCTCAGCCTCCTGAGTAGCTGGGACTACAGGTGCCACCACCATGCCCAGCTAATTTTTATATTTTTAGTAGAGATGGGGTTTCACCATGTTGAACTCCTGACCTCAAGTGATCCACCTGCCTTGGCCTGCTAAAATGCTGGGATTACAGGCGGCAGCCACTGCGCTAGGCCTTGAGTGTAGATTTGAGTTCTGTTACCAGCTGTGTGATCACATAGCTGTATCTGTCCTGCCTATTTCACTGAGTTCTTGTGAGCTCCACCTGAGGTTATGGAAGCCTAAGAGCCCAGTGAATCACATGATCATAGTCATTATCCTCATTTGACACGCTATTGGCCTCATTTTGATTGTTAATTCTTTTTCTAAAGAGATCAATCTAGCCTGAATGTGATCCTGCAACTTGAAGAGCTTTTGTACTTATTTCCTAGAACAAGAAGATCAGTAGATCTTGTTGCCCCTAAAAATACTGCCTAATAAGCTGTCATCTTGGGATGTTTTGCCCAACATGCTGGTCTGTTCTGCCTCTAAAAAGGCCTTTATCCATTTAAGAGGAAGCAGAAGTTTAGAATTCCAAGAAATGCAGGTTGGGAGGTCATAGTCCAGGTTCAAAGCTAAGAAGGTAAAATTCTTAATCACTGGCAAATCCAAGTGGAACTTTATTCTATTGACAATCCACCACCTTCCCTCCTGTCATCTGATTGACTTTGATGATAGATACTGTCTGAAGTTAGTGATGATCTCTAGAGAAAAGCAAAGTGTCCTGTTAACCTCACTATGCACTATGAAAAGGAGAAACAAGAAGGTTTTGGTTTCAAATGCAATGACCAACATCAAGGTCATCCCAGCACTTTCATGAGACCATCAAAAAACTCAATGTCCATCAACTCTCTCCATTTAAAATTCTGTGTGTAAAGCCGTTGGGATTATAAATGAACTTTGGCACTGAGGGTGGTGACAGGCTTTGTCACATCCTATTCCAATGCAGATTTGAATATTATTTGAGTGTTCAATCTCCTACCTCCTGAGCCAAAATTTGAGGATACTCATAATTCACGATTCAGCTATGTAACACATTTTTTTTTTTTTTTTAGATGGAGTTTTGCTCTTGTCCAGGTTGGAGTGCAAAGGCACGATCTCGACTCACTGCAACCTCCACCTCCTGGGTTCAAGTGATTCTCCTACCTCAGCCTCCTGCATAGCTGGGACTACAGGCACCCACCACTATACCTGGCTATTTTTTATTTTTATTTTTAGTAGAGACGGGATTTCACCTGTTGGCCAGACAGGTCTCAAACTCCTGACCTCAGGTGATCTGTCCGCCTTGGCCTCCCAAAGCGCTAGGATTACAGGAGTGAGCCACCGCACTTGGCTGATGTAACCCATCTCCAGTGGTAGTCCCAAGACAAACACATGACCATAACTTGCTGATTTCTCCAGTGGAAAATATCGACTTAGCCAATCCTTTCTATGCTGTAAGGGTTTTCCTAATTATTTTAGAAAAAATAAATCAGTATAAAGAAAACACAATTTAAAATAAGGTCTTGCAATTGCTTTAAAGAAAGCTTTATTTACTACATACATCCTAAAAATGTACTGTAAATGGAGCAAGATCTAAATAAAAGCTTGTCAAATATAAAGCAGCTAAAGTTAACTAAACCACTAGCAATGTTTGAAAACAGAACTCTAAAACTTTTTTTTTACATTTATATAGTTTGTTCTTAACACTAAAAAAAAAAAAGTTCACATTTCAAGTTATAAACTTATCTCAGTAGTGTACGTGAAATGGTTTTGAAACAATAGGAACAGATAAGTCCCAGATTGGAGGCTCACTGATACTTAACTAGCTATGTCCCCAACGTTTGTTTTTAAGGGAGTTTGGTGGTTGCCATGTTAAAGTATCATTGTTTTTTTCTTTTCTTTCTTTCTTTCTTTCTTTCTTTCTTTCTTTCTTTCTTTCTTTCTTTCTTTCTTTCTTTCTTTCTTTCTTTCTTTCTTTCTTTCTTTCTTCCTTCCTTCCTTCCTTCCTTTCTCTTCCCCTTCCTCCTCTTCCTCTTCCTCCTCCTCCTCCTCCTCTTCTTCTTCTTCGAAAATAATTTACAGGCATACGTAAAATACAGTAAGAATACTGGGTCACGGTTTCATCCAGTGAAACTCTGTGACAATTCTTCACTAGAAGGAGAGTACTTTTTTCACATAGTCAAGGGATGAGGATCTGATCCAAATTACATTTTGTTGAGTCACTCATTCCAACAGATTTGAGTTTCAATGCAGCTTGCGGGGTACATCATCAGGAACATTGCACAATTACTTTATGTCATTTAAAAGAATGATGGAAAGAAATGTTAGGGGTGCTTAAAGGCCTCAGGAGGCACTCAATAATTTTATAGAATAGTTAAATAAATATTGCTTACACATAGAAATTCATCTCATCTCAAGATGAGGGGGGAAAAGGTATTTGGGAATCTCTTAATTTAAAACAAAACAAAAGTACTTGCTAAGGGCATGATCCTCTTATGAATCCACAAGAATTCAGCCATCAACAAAAATCCCATGAGTGGAAAGATTGTATGGATCTCTAATATGACATAAAAACGCAACTGTGTACTTGCTACCTTATTGCACACCTCACTTCCTTGATTGAGCCTTTAAAAAACAATTCCAAGTTGATATATATATTTTTTAAAAGTAGATGACAATCTTAACATTTTACTGTATTTTACATTCACTCTGCTAAACAAAAGCCTTTAAACAGGCACAAAACACTGCAACAATACATTAACTTCCTTATAATAAAACAAACCTTTTTAATAACATTGAAATAAAATGGTTTCATTTTGCATTAAACTACATACCATGAACTTCTGCAACATAAAAGGACTAAAAACAAGCATTAGAAGATATTTACAAACTATCTTTAAACTTCTACAGGTCTCTCCTCCTCCTCCTGGATGTGCACACCCCAATTCAGTTCACCCATCAAGTGCACAGCAAGGGAAGAGAGATTTAATAAACAAAATGTTTCCAACACCCTTGAGGACCACGGACAGTTTTGCATGAAACATGGTAAGGCAACTAGAAGCATAACTTTCTGCTGACAAGAGTCTCTGGGGGTCTTGTCTATAACATACATTCTTTGTCCCTACAAACTCATACTTCAAAAATGAATAAAAGCATTAGAAATGGCATTAAAGTTTTATATTGGGCAATTAAATAGCTATGCAAAGGTGTCTTATGCAGCTCGATTAAAACCTTGAACTTACGCTACTGAAAATAGCACACATAGAAGGTAATACTTCCCCAACCAAAACAAAACAAAACAAAAAACATACAACGAAACAACAGACCCCAACAAAAACCCAGGAAGAAGTATAAAAGCCACCAGCTCCTCTCTCTTTCAGAGCTATTCATCAGTCCTAGGCTTGCCAGACATTGCGGAGGGACTGGGAATTTGGGGAGGAGGGGACAGGGTGAGAGATGGGGTAGTAGGGGCATGTTTAAGGTTAAGGCACATGGAGAATGAGCCCTGCTAATGATGGCAAAGGAGAGCTTTCCAGTGTTTGGACTCAGAAGTGTGGCAGGTCTTTTCAATGTTGGCTTAAGGAGAGATTCAGTGTTTCTTTTAAAAAATAGTACCGCCATGATGATACATGGTAACACCATCAACCCTTAATGCCAGCAGAAATACAAAGATTTTACTCATTTTAAAATTGCACTTTCCAGTATAACCTTTAAAATAATGTTTTATGTAGTATTTTTAAGCACTACTGTTTGTATCTTTAAATATTGTATATAGTTTTCAAAACAGTTCCCTAGCTGCTCAAGTGTGCTTTTTTAATATATAGTTGATATATTATTGAAGGTACTACAAAATAGAAATCTCTGGAGTGCAGAAGTTAAGAAAATAACCTTCATACTGAAAATATATCCTTAAAAAAAAAACAACAACAAAAACCTCTATACAAATGTAGTACAGCATACAAATTTTTAAAAGATGGTATGAAGGCACGAACCATTACAAGTCTTTTGGAAATGTATAAACGCAGGCCTGCTAAGTTGAAAATAGTCTTAAAAAACTAGTGAAAACTTCATGTATATAAAATATTTCAGAAATAAATCTGCGAACATTCTTCACTTTCATATTGCATGTGCGAATTCAACAGGTTCCTTCTTCATAAATAGTCAAGCGTTCCTTCAGTGGTGTTCGTGTGGTTTGTCTTCGCGCTGGTCACCAGCCTCAGTATGTCTGGTAGACGTCGGGGATGGGGACCTGAATGGCAGCAGCAGGGAAGGCCTGAGGTATGTAGCCTGCGTATCCTCCATACACGGCGGCCGCGGCTGCCGCGTTCTTCTGTAGTGTGGCGATTGTGGCTGTGGCCGGAGCAGCAAATGGCACGTAACTGGCCCCGTAGATCCCGGCAGTGGGAATTCTCTGAACATTTGGAGCCACCGTGTATACTGGAGTTATTGGGCGACCCTGAGGAGAAGAGACAAAAAGGAGCCTTCCTGAACACGTGTATGTGCCTATCATCCATTCATTCAATAAGCGTCTCCCAGAAGTTGGGAATATAAAGACATAAAAGCAAGGGAGAGGAAGGCAGAGGGGCGGGCAAATAGCAATTATTGTAAGGAAGTGGGATAAGAGCCACTGAAGAGGTAAAGTGGAGCTGCATCCTCAAACTCCACTTGTGAGTGATGCAACCTTGTGAAAGTGAGAGGCCTGGAAGGCTGAGGGAAAGGTGAAATACTGTTGCCCCTCAGTATCCTCACAGGGGACTGGCTCCAGGGCTTCGATGGATACCAAAATCCTCAGATGCCCAAGTCCCTGAGAGAAAATGGCATATTTGCATTTAACCTATGCATATTCTCCTGTATACTATAAAAAAATTTTTTTTTCATAGAGATAAGGTCTCACTATGTTGCCCAGGGCTGGTCTTGAACTCCTGGCCTGAAGTAATCCTCCTGTCTCAGCATCCCAAAGTGGTGGGATTACGAGCATGAGCCACAACGCCTGGCCTCTCTCATATACTTTAAAAATAATCTCGAGATCACTTATAATACCTAATATGATGCAAATGTTATGTAAATATTTGTTATATTGTATTTTGACATTTGTATTATTTTTTATTGTTGTATTGTTATTTTTTATTGTCTTTATTTTTTCAAGCCATGGTTGGTTGAATCCAGATGCAGAACCTGTGGATAAGGAGGACCTTCTCTGTACGTATTCTAGAATCTTCTACTTACTATTCCACTCAATAAGTCTATGCCCCAGAGTGAGCTACAGAAGGCAGTGGAGAATCTACCCTCCACACAGTTGATTTCACAGTAATTAAAAATCAGTATTTTTCCTTAAACATGGTCTCTAGATACATGCCAGCAGCCTCAACTCATACTTAACTGATGGAATATGATCTGTCTCAAAGACAGAGAGAGGAGCAGACTGTGTCAACTTGGAGAAACAAAATATACTGATCTACAAAGGGGCAGCTTCTTAAGCTGTGACCTTAAAAAATTGTGACCATACATAATTTTCAGCCAATGTGATGGTTTCCATCATCTCCCACCTAAGAGATGACACCATTAATGTATACAAATTGTTGTAGAAGCTTACAGAAAGAACCAGCTAACGGGGAAGTTGGAGAAAATGTCTGCAGCAGGGATATTTAAGCTGGGTTTTGAAGGATAAGGAGTCGTTTCCAAATGAGGAAGTGGGGAAGGACAAGCTAAGTAAAGTTGCCTGAACTGTCGACAGCCACCACTGGCTCTAGAAAAGCCCCTGCTACTTCCTTCTGTCTACTTGAAAGTGCAACATAAGATGTTTTCAGAACAAACAGGAGTACGAATGGGAAGACTGCGGTTCAGTATTTCCCAAAGTGTTTGCCATCGAACTAGTTCTGTGAGATGCTTCATTGAAAAGAGATTTTGGATAAAATAAAACATTCATTTAACAAAATATTTGGTGCACCTCATGAGCCATAGAATGCCTTGTAGTAAATGCTGGTATGATCTCCCTATATCTTAATACATCTTCAAAATAAACAATTCAGCATCTATGAAATGGTGAATTAAAGTAATTATTTCTTCCCAGATTTTTATAAAGGAATTAGTTCTAATTTCTGTTACAAAATTTGCAAATCAGAGTTCCAAAATTGTGCTCAAAGGAACTTCTAGCCTAAGAGTACTTTTAAAAACTATAATCAGATAGTAATTATAATTTATAATAATTTTAATTTATAATGATAATGATAATGATAACAATTAACTCAGAGGCTGGGTGAGATGGCTCATGCCTGTAATCCCAGCACTTTGGGATGCTGAGGCCAGGAGTTTCTGCAAAAGATACAAAACTTAGGCAGGCATGGCGGTGCGTACTCCTGTAGTTCTAGCTACTCAAGAGGCTGAGGCATGAGGATCACCACGTGAGCCTGGGAATTCAAGGTTGCAGTGAGCCAAGATTGCACCACTGCACTCCAGCCTGGGCAATGGAAGTGAGACCTTGTCTCAAACAAAACAAAACAAAACAAAACAAAACAAAACAAAACAAAACAAAACCAAAACCAAACCCCAAACTCAGAGACTACCATCTGCCAGGCACTGTTCTAAGTGCCTTATTTGTATGACAGTATTGAATCATCACAGCCACCGGTACAGTTGGTACTATGATTATATGGAGTTGTGTGGAAGTGTTAAATGACCTGCACAAAGTGACACAGCTCTTTTTTTTTTTTTTTTTTGAGACGGAGTCTCGCTTTGTCGCCCAGGCCGGAGTGCAGTGGCCGGATCTCAGCTCACTGCAAGCTCCGCCTCCCAGGTTTATGCCATTCTCCCGCCTCAGCCTCCCGAGTAGCTGGGACTACAGGCGCCCGCCACCTCGCCCGGCTAGTTTTTTGTATTTTTTTTTTAGTAGAGACGGGGTTTCACCGTGTTAGCCAGGATGGTCTTGATCTCCTGACCTCGTGATCCGCCTGTCTCGGCCTCCCAAAGTGCTGGGATTACAGGCTTGAGCCACCGCACCCAGCCGTGACACAGCTTTTAAGCAATGCAATGTATGACTCTGCAGTCTGCACTTTTAGCCCTATGTTAACTTGCTTCCTAAACACTAAACAATGAGTGTCTCATCAGCGACATTTTACAACCAGGGAGAGGAGCTCCGGAACTGGAAAGACTGTGTTCACAGCAAGACACAAGCCATCTTTTCCACATGTGTGGATGTAGGTTTAATAACCAGTGCAAAAAGGGAGAGGAAATGGCAGGGAAGGCAACATGTGAGAGAGACCTTGCCATGTACTACAGGCTGGCCCAATACCTGGGTTCAGGCTGTCCACTCAAACACTAAGTTTTGCACATAGATGTGCGCTGGCTTATGGCCTGGAATCAAGAGTAGGTCCCCAAACCCATGGCTTCTCTTTTCATTCGTGTGATGTTCCTTTTATATGGCATTCACCATACTGTAAGGACAGAGCATACACAGATCAGGGACCTGATCTCCTAATCGCAATTCTACTCTTGGCTAGCAGTTCTGTCACCTTGCTGGGCCTTAATTTTCTTATCTGTAAAATGAGAATACATGGGGAAGCACTTGGTTTTGCTTTCCATGGTTTCAGCTACCTGTGATCAACTGACGTCTGAAAATATTAAACTGAAATTTCAGAAATAAACAATTCATAAGTTTTAAATTGTGCACCCTTCTGAGTAGCTCTATGAAATCTCATGCCTTCCCTCTCTGTCCTACCCAGGACACCAATCATCCCTTTGTCCAGGAAAGCCACACTGTCTGTGCTCCACGCCCATGTCACTTAGTAGCCATCTGGGTTATCAGACTGACCGCCAAGGGGCCCTTATTTTACTTAATATCAGCCCCAAAGTGCAAGAGTACAGATGCTGGCATTTCGGATAAGCCAACGAGGAGCACTAAAGGCCTTCCTCTAAGTGAAAAGGGGAAAGTTCTCTACTTAATAAGGAAAGAAAAAAATCCTATGCTGAGGTTGCTAAGATCTACAGTAAGAAAGAAATTTTCTATCTGTGAAACTGTGAAGAAGGAAAAAAAATTTGTGCATAGTATATTATGGGTTTGGTAATATCTGTGTTTCAGGCATCCACTGGGGATTTTGGAATGTATCCCCCAGGGATAAGGGGGGACCACTATACAATTGCAATAATACAGCATATCAAAGAGCAGGAATAAAGAAAAATGCAATGGTGGTAGTGGGAGAAACATTTACCCATCTTTAAAAAGTGCCTCTAGCAGGAGAATCGCTTGAACCCTGGAGGCAGAAGTTGCAGTAAGCTGAGATCCCACCACTGCACTCCAGCCTGGGTGACAAAGTAAGAGTCCATCTCAAAAAAACAAAAAACAAAACAAAAACCCCCAAAAAATGTGCCTCTAATTCAGGTGAAGAGTCCCTGCAGTCTTCCCTCTTGTCAAGGAGGAGCGGTTATCCTTGCTTTAACTAAATGGCTAAACAAGAACACCCCTGAGTGCCTACAACGTAAGGCAGGATGATTAAAGCTAGGGGAGGGTAAGCGAAGACTGCAAATAAGAACCTTGATGGTGGCTGGGCGTGGTGGCTCATGGCCTTGTAATCCCAGCACTTTGGGAGGCTGAGGAGGGCGTATCATGAAGTCAGGAGATCAAGACCATCCTAGCTAACAGGTGAAACCTGTTAAAGGGCTGATGCACAAAGTCCAGGGAACGATTTCACATTTTCACATTTCAAACTGTGGCTCAATGAAGTGGAAACCCCGTCTCCACTAAAAAAATACAAAAAATTAGCCAGGCATGGTGGCCACGTGCCTGTAGTCCTAGCTACTCGGGAGGCTAAGGCTGGAGAATCACCTGAACCTGGGAGGCGGAGGTTACAGTGAGCCGAGATCGCGCCACTACACTCCAGCCTGGGCGACAGAGTTAAATGTCGTCTCAAAAAAAACAAAAAGAACCCCGATGGCAACAGCCAGTGCAGACTGATAGGAGACAGAAATAGTCAGAGCATGATTATGGTGCCTGGAATTTGGACCTGACCAGAACTCACAGTGCACATCAAAGACAAATGTTCATGAGTTTCTTAGTAAAGAAGAATTAGAAATTATTATCAAAATTCCACTAAGTACTGCTGCTAAGTTATTGTAAATATTTACCGTCAGTCCACAAGTACCATAACTACACTTAGTTGTTACTCTACAGTGTCATTTACAACAGTTCCTCTTTTTGTCTTTCAGAAATCCCAAGTTAAAGAATACTTAATGACAGACTGAAAGACAAATAAGCTTCAGTGAGTCTGCCCTTTCTGAATAACACAGTCAAGACTAGCGTTCAGAGTGAGCAAAAGCAAGTAAACAGCATCCTACTGTGGAGGGTCAGAGGCCTGGCTGTTTCAGAATCACTGAGGAGCTGTGCAAAATATCAGTTCTAGGACCCCAGCCCAGTTTGGCTGAATTGGAATCTTCAGGGATTAGAGTCTAACAATCTCTGTCTTTTAAAAAATATAGGCCTGTAATCCCACACTTTGGGAGGTTGAGGTGGGAGGATCGCTTGAGCCCAGGAGTTCAATACCAGTTTGGGCAACATAGCAAGACTTTGTCCCTACATATAAAAAAGTTAGCCGGGCATGGTGGTGTGTGTCTGTGGTCCCAACTTCTTGGGAGGCTGAGGTGGGAGGATCGCTTGAACCAGGGAGGTTGAGGTTGCAGTGAGCCATGCACTCTAGCCTGGGTGACAGAGTGAGACTCTGTCTCAAAAAAATCAAAAATCAAAAATGAAAAAAAGTGGCCTGGATAATTCTTTTTCAGTTGGATAAGGGATCTTGGGCCTGAGTACTTGTGATTAGTATTCGCGATTCACTGCCTCACAGAGAACAGCTTTAACAAGATTTTCTTCTGTTAAATGGATGTCCTCCCTATGTCCTATGAGGTGAAGATGCAAAGAAACAAGACACAGTCTTTGGTTTGGAGGAGCTTCATTTTCCTTGGAAGATAGAACACATTGGCAGCCATAGGCCAAGTAATGATGTAGTAATGAGGAGTACAGGAGAGAACATTTCTCTAGGAGGTGGATGGGGAAGATTCTATGGAAGAGATGAGAATAAAGAAACCAGGATACAGTATGAACAAAGGTGGGGAAGGAGGCCAACATGGTAAGATGAGTTTAGATATGGTTGGAGGAGAGGATTATGGGCATATTTTGTAAAAATTTTTTTGAGACAGGGTCTCACTCTGTTGCCCAGGTTGGAGTGCAGTGGTGCAATCACAGCTCACTACAGCCTTGACCTCAAGGCTGGTCAAACGGTCCTCCTGCCTCAGCCTCTCCAGTAGCTGGGACTACAGGCATACGCCACCATGCCAGGCTAATTAAAAAATATATATATTTGGAGAGACACTGTCTCACCATGTTGCCTAGGCTGGTCCTGAACTCCTGGCCTCAAGTGATCCTCCTATCTTGACCTCCCTATGTGCTGGGATTACAGGCATGAGCCACTCTACCCAGCATAAAATTTTACATATCTATACAGATGTTCTTTCTCTCTCTCTCTTTACACACACACACACACACACACACACACCCACACACACACCCACTAGGGGTTAACATTTTTTAAAGAAATCTTCATTGAGCCTCAGTGCGAAATGTGAAAATGCAAAATCGTTCCCTGGACTTTGTGCATCAGCTCTTTAGTATCATGAGCTAAAAATTATCCAGTGCTATTTAAAAAACAGATATGCACAATATTATGACACTATGAAAAATTACACATCATTTTTACATATTGATTCCCACCCTTAACAATGATATTATTAGGGTAGTACAATTAATTACAATTATTTTTTTCTGTCATGATTCAAATTCAAAATGCTTTGTGTCACCCAACTGCATAGCTGTAACAGAGAGCCAGCCACATGGTAAATTCTCAGTGCTGAATACTAAATAAATCCAGGATAAAGAGAGGCTTCACACGCAAATAACAACGACTGCAATAAGAACTCTACCTGGAAAGGCGGTGGCGTCGACACGGTGGGAATGACGGCGGCTGCGGCTGCGGCTGCAGCAGCTGCGGCGGCAGCAGCACTGGCTGGGTCTGGTTGCACAGCAATGGGGCTGATCATGTGCTCCACTGTGTGGATTTTGCCATCTTCAATCATTTTAGGGGCTGGAGCTGCTGGGAACATGGAATACTGGGCCCCAATGGCAGGGATGGCTACTGCAAGAGAAGCAAGAAGGAAAAATGGGTCAATCACTTTCAGTCGCTGAGGGGGGTCCAGCACTTGCTCTAAGATATTTTTTATTTTTATTTTTTAAAAAACTTTTCTTTCTTTTGAGACAGGGTCTCACTCTGTGGCCCAGGCTGAAATGCAGTGGTGCGATCAAGGTTCACTGCAGCCTCAATCTCTTGACCTCAAGCGATCCTCCCACCTCAGCCTCCTGAGTAGCTGGAACTACGGGCACAGGCCACCTTGCCCAGCTATTTTCTGTTGTTGTTGTAGAGACAGGGTTTCGCCACATTGCCCAGGCTGTTCTTGAACTCCTGAGCTCAAGCAATCCAACTGCCTTGGCCTCCCAAAGTGCTGAGATTACAGGTGTGAGCCACCGCACCCAGCCTAAGATATTTTTTTAGAACCACATTTAGAGGTCAGGGGCCTCTCCAGGCTCACTATTGTTCTCTCAGTACAAGCCATGTACCCAGATGCCTGCTCCCCAAGAGGAAGGGATAGGCGGTGGCAGGTAACTACCCCTGCCTGTCGTGGAAGAGACCCCTAGAGTTAGGCTTCTGCACCAATATTTTCTATTTCTACAGAAAAATCACAGTTTGAATCTTATTCTTGATGTCCTACTGAGCAAGAAAGGGCCTCTGACTATGGGAAAACAGGCTTAGACAAAGAAGTGAGATCAGAGGCTTGAGGCCTACCGCCTGTGAGAGTTGGGCCCGCCTGTTCCTTCCTACTCACCTCACTCATTACCAGTCCCACTGCCTTTTTTTCACTTTCACCACTATTTAAGAAACAGGTGCTGTTGAGGGTTTCATTTTGAGAACTCAGACCTGCATACATCCTCCCCACCCTGTATTTCAGATTTTAGCATTACCGATTCAAGGAAAAACACATGGTTAAAAAAAAAATAGCACATTCCCCAATTTCTTCATGTCCACTCAAAGTAGCGAAGCTGTGGAGTGATTGGCTTTTAGTGGGACCTCCCGATTCAAAGAATTTCTGCAAGTCCAAAATTATGATTTCAAGGAGAGATTCAAACAGATAGCAGCTATTGAATGTCAAGGTACAGTAAGAAGAGATCAAAAGGAAAGATACTAGCCCTGATGTGTGTGTGTCAGGGGGCGGTGGGGGGTGTATGTGTGTGTTTGTGTGTGTTGAAAGGATAAGCAAAAATATGAAATGTGTACACAAAGAATCTTTCTATTTCTGGTTTTCTCCAACTCTAGGTACATTTATTCTAATAAGGATAGACTCAATCAAAGGTAAAGAGACAAATGATTATAAGCTAAACAATGGTATGGCCATTCGATAAAATATACCTAAAACCTGAATCAAATATTTTACCTGCCTTTCCAACCATATCTTCCACTGGTCTTGCGCCTGGATACTTCACCACCACCCTGGTGCCTCTCCTAAAATACAATGTTCTCATTTTCCGGATGATCGGAAATAGACACCAACGCCAACGGATGGGGCCCAGAGAGGGTTGTGAGTTTAAGCTACAAGAGGTTGTATGAAGTAAATGAATTGTTCTGGCTATCAGCCCACGGGAATTTCTACCTCAGCCTCCAGGACACAACTTTACATGACTAAAGATTATTTAACAGTTCTTTTCTCTTGTTAAACCTTAAGCTACTGTAATTTGCCAACAGGAGTCCCCTTCCCAACAAGTAGAAGTGACAACTCCCATATCCACGCTCTATTTTATTAAGTTACAGAGCTGTAGGATCAGTTTTACTTTGCCTACAGTGCCAATGACATTTAAAAGGCAATCTAGTCTAAGGAGTCACTTAATTGCAGAAATTGCAGAATTTTTACACAGGCCAAAAAAAAAAAAAAAACAAAAATCATCAAAAGAAAGTTCAACTAGCAAAATACTTTTTAACCCTATGAGGCCAATGCATACCTATGTCCCAAATGCACAGATTCCTTGACTCTATTTTAGCGAGGGAAAGAGGTGTACAATCTGAACCAGAAGAAAATCAGAGTAGCTGGGCTCTGAACAGTTCTTCAACCTCCTCCTGCTGAAGCCAGGGAGGGCGTCTGGAGAAGGGTCACGCCAGTCACCCACGGACTGAGTTTTCCATGTGTTTGGATGCTTCTGCGGGGTGCTGCGTGAGTTCGTGCTAGACTCACACAATGGAGTTAATGTTCTTTGCAGGTTTGGATCAGAAGACTGGCCTCACGTTAGATGGCCATGGGCACTAACAACATTGATAAACAGGTTTGTGGGGCCTGGAGGTGAAAGCAAAGTTCAAGGTCCCTGGCTTGAAATTATTGAGCATCCCTACTCCCAATCTACTGATCCAGCTAGAGGAGGAAATGAGTGCTGGAAATTAGAAACCAGGGAATTAGCTGCAAAAACTTTCACCAAAGGCCAGGTGCGGTGGCTCATGCCTATAATCTCAGCACTTTGGGAGGCTGAGGGGGGCGGCTCACTTGAGATCAGGAGTTCGAGAGCAGCCTGGGCAACATGGCGAAACCCCCACCTCTACTAAATATACAAAAAGTAACCGGCATGGTGGTGCGCGCCTGTAGTTCCAGCTACTGGGGAGGCTGAGGCAGGAGAATCGCTTAACCTGGGAGGTGGAGGTTGTAGTGAGCCAAGATCACTGCACTCTAGCCTGGGTGACAGAGCAAGACTCCATCTCAAACAACAACAACAACAAAACTTTGACCACTGCCTTGTCCCCAAGCATTTTATTTGCTCAGACCATGACAAGGGACAAAAGGTGCTGCTGACTTCTGAAGAGGAATTTTCTGCCCTTCCCAACAACTCTCAGAATGGGCCAATAAACTCTACCCTCCGACATCAGATGGTTGGGGCAGAAATAGGCCTGAGTAAGGAAAAGATAGGTTTTACCTGACAGAAGATACAGAGAGCCTCATGTTCTTCCTTTCTTCACCCCACAACTCTCCCTACTTAGCCACAGACTGAGAAAAAGCATAACAATGGGTGATAACCCTTTGAAAACCTTACTGCACGGCCGGGCGCAGTGGCTCACGCCTGTAATCCCAGCACTTTGGGAGGCCGAGACAGGCGGATCATGAGGTCAGGAGATCGAGACCATCCTGGCTAACACAGTGAAACCCCATCTCTACTTAAAAAATACATATATATATATAAAACAAATTAGCCGGGCGTGGTGGTGGGCGCCTGTAGTCCCAGCTACTCTGGAAGCTGAGGCAGGAGAATGGTGTGCACCCAGGAGGCGGAGCTTGCAGTGAGCCGAGATCATGCCACTGCACTCCAGCCTGGGTGACAGAGCGAGACTCTGTCTCAAAAAAAAAAAAAAAAAAAAAAAAAAAGGAAAAAAGAAAACCTTACTTCAGGCAAGTTTGATTTGACCATGGTCAAAGCTACACCATCCCCTGAAGTTCTAGATAAGGAGGTCCAGGGGGCCACTTTCTTTTTGCCTTGTCTCTAGCTGCCTGGGAGAGGAGGAACCCCTGTGCAGATGTGAGAGCCCGAGAAAGGCTTGGATTCACTTCTAACAGAAGGGCTGGGATTTATGCTGAATGGGTGCATTCTCAATCTGGTTTATACTGACCTGTACCAGGTTTAATGGCAACTGGGTTGACGGTAGGGATTTCCAAATTCGGCACAAGTTCATATCCTTTTTCTTGCTGCTTTCCTTTCCCTTCATGATATCGGCTATATATACCACGGCCAGCAGAATATCCCCCGAGGTAGGAACCCCGGGGCCCCGGGGCTCTGTTGCCAGCTGCACCTCGCCCTCGGCCTCTTATGCTGCCTGCTTGTAATAACAACACAAAAGATGATGAGCAACCAACAGTGATGGTGCTGGAGGCAGACCTCAGCCCTCAGTTCTCAGCATTTAACTGCTCCAGTCTAAGTTGCAGGTGGCTACACCTTCGCTCTTTAATAGGCTGGTAAAGATGCTTCCAACATTCTATTTCAGCCTAGATTTGCATCCTAAGCATGTCTGCTTAGTACAAGAGGCAAACTTGCAGGGTGAGTTTCTAGGATTGTATCTGCAATTTCAGTAAAGAAAAACATTCATAGAATACCCACTCCCCCCCAAAAAAATTGGGGCCAGGTGCGGTGTCTTATGCCTCTAATCCCAGCACTTTGGGAGGCTAAGGCTAGAGGATGGCTTGAGCCCAGGGTTCAAGACCAGCCTGGGCAACATAGTGAGACCCTGTCTCCAAATACATATATATACACAATTAAATAATTTGTTTTAAAAAAGTTAGATTTGGAAGAGGATTTGCTAGTCCACCTTCCTCATTTCATGCTTGAGAAAACAGGCCAGGGGAGACTAAAGTGACTAAAGTCACAGACCTAGTTAATCAGAGAACAGGACCCAGAACCTATGTATCTTATTTTCCAGGTAATGCTGTGTTTCATTATATCCTAACCAATGATAACAAAAAACAAAATTAAAAATCATTGACTCCACCAACATCTTAAGATTTAATATCACAAGCAGGTTTTTTTTTTTTTTTTTTGAGACGGAGTCTCGCTCTGTCGCCCGGGCTGGAGTGCAGTGGCCGGATCTCAGCTCACTGCAAGCTCCATCTCCCGGGTTTACGCCATTCTCCTGCCTCAGCCTCCCGAGTAGCTGGGACTATAGGCGCCCGCACAAGCAGGTCTTAACCCAAGCACCAAGAGATTGGTGGACGAGCCCCTAACGCGGTGGACCCCGGCAAGGCAGAATGCCAGTGTTTGCACACCCATGTGATTTTACCGCTCACCCCAGAACGACCTGTATTTCTATCAATGCTGCAGAAGTGACGGCCTTCGGTGCCAGCAAAGAACTAGACCCAGAATGCAAACCCAAAAGGAGGGTGGGAGGGCCTTCAGCACCTACCAGCTCAGCAAATGCCAGCCATGATATCCCTGGTGCCCCCTGCCTAGGAGGCAAAGTTCTTGAGGGCCCCACCCAGGAGAAGAGCCCCCACTAACCTTTCACGAAGTAGTCCCTGTTGGGCCCGATGAGCGCGTTGTAGGGGTATCCGTAGTAGGCCAGCGTGTAGGGGTCGCAGGAGTACACGTAGCTGGGCTGCTGCGCCGCCTCGGCCACGCCGCCACCCCTGGCTGCCTTCTGGTAGCGCGAGTACTGCTCCTTGTCCACGGGCTTGGCCAGCGTGACCTCCAGGCACGAGCCCTCCAGCTCAGTGCCGTTGAGGTTGTTCATGGCGTGCACGGCATCCTCGCGGCTGGTGAAGTGCACGAAGGCGTAGTCGCGGATCTTCTTGACGCGCTCCACGCAGCCAGGGTTGAACTGGCCGAAGCTCTTCTTGATGGTGTCCTCTGTGGTCTCGATCATGAGGTTGCGCACGTAGAGGATCTTCACCGTCTCCATCACATCCTCGTCCACGTCGATCTCGGGCTCGGCCCAGTCCACGGCGATCTGGTGGCCCCACAGCTGGATGCGGCCGGGCATGAGCTTGCGGCGAGCCATGGCAGCCGCGCGGTGGCTCTCGTACTCCACGAAGGCAAAGCCACGGTTCTTCATCTTGTCGGCCGCGCTGGCGTAGACGATCACGTCCAGCACGCCCTCGGTGACCTTGGCGATCTCCTCCAGGATCTCCTCGCGCTTCTTCATCTTGGGGATCCCGCCGATGAAGAGGCGGCAGTTGTCTACGCTGCAGCACACACCTAGCAGGCGGCCCGGGCGGATCTCGTAGTTGTTGAGCTCGCGCACTGCGCGCTTGGCCTCGTGCTTGTGGCAGTACATGACGAAGGCGTAGCCGCGGTTCTTGCCGTCGAAGTCCATCATGAGGCGCAGCTCGTAGATGCGGCCCACGGCCTCGAACACGGGCACCAGTTCGTCCTCGTACACGTCGCGCGGGATCTTGCCCACGAAGACCTCGCAGCCGCGCTGCGGGTGCGGGCCCTCCCAGCCGGGCGGTGGGCCGCCGTACTTGCGCTGCCCGTTCTCCTGCACCATGCTGTAGCCCGTGCGCTCCATCAGCGCCAGCAGTGCCGCCTCGTTGGGCGCGCCCGCCACGCCCTCGGGCACCTTGGCCGAGGACCCGGCGGCCGAGTCACTGCTCATGGCTGCGGTGGAATCCTCTGCGGTCATAATGTCAAAGGCATCCACAGCTGGCGGAAACCTGGGGAAGCAGAAAGGAGCGTGAGTGGGGAACCGCTGGATCTTGCCTCCTTTGGGTTGTTCCGCAGCCTTGCAAGTATGCATTCATAGGCCACAGGGAAGGTGAGGTGGTTTAAATGAGAAATAGGATGGAGGCGTTCTGGAAATGCAGCAGCCCTACACTTGTCTAAAATAGTCAAGTTGTCTTGTAGCAAGAACCAGAAGTGAGTTAGGAAAAAAAAATCAGAATGAGCAAGTACTTCCATTTCATCAGTACCCCGACAGCTTTGAAGTTTTGCGAAACTGCTATCATTGTTGGTAAAAACCTCACGTTTTTTTCTTCATTCCTGCACCGTTAACTCCGCCTGATTTCCTTGTTATATGGAATTTGACAAACTCCACGTTACTTCTTTGGTGAACAAACCTTTTTTCTTTTCTTTTTTAAGGGAGTCTTTTTCTTTGTAGGAATGGAAATACAGTGAAGATTTTAAATTATTAAAGAAAACTTTTAGGAGGTGTCACTGTATGGACAGAGCTGTGTATTAAAGCTTTTTACAAGGAAGAAATGAAATGCCCACATTGCCACAGACTTGGTCTAGGAACTGTAATAAGAGCTAATCTGATTTTGATGGTGGCATTCAGGTAAAATTCTTGGTGTGAAGCATTCAAAGATTTGGAATCAGTCCTCGAAAAGCTAGACTGACTTCAAGCTGGAGGCCTGGGAAGCAGCATCTACCTGGTAAACCACACTATTGTTTTCGGAGAACTGTCACCTGCATTCTCTTAATCTTCTTAACCTCTGTATATGTATGTGGTATTATCTTCAGTCCCAATTTGGTCATGGGGAAATAGGCTGAGAGAGGTTGAGTAAATTGCCCCATTTCACACAGCAAGTGTCAGCTCGTAGGGTAGACTTGATTCCAAGTTTTCTGGCTCCAGATTCCCTGTTTTTTCTTCCAAACCCATACTGGGCAATAGAATTTTCTATGATGTTAGAAAAGCTGTCACTTGCCACTTGTGGCTACTGAGCACTTGGAATGGAGCTAGTGTGACTGAGGAGCTGGATTTAAAATTTAATTAAACACCCACATATCACAGTGCAGGTCTGAACTGTGCCACCTCCGCTTATGTGGCCGAGGGCTCTGTGGAAATGATTCTAAATTATGCAATAAGATTGCATACTATAGGAGAGCTGCAGACTATACTTTTGTAATGAAAGTCTCCAATTTGCCTTTAAAAACATGAAATCTATTTCATTTTTTGGACTATAAAAGCATTCAGTTGAATTTTATAGAAAGTTAAGAAAAGTACATAAGAAATTATTCCTAATTTTCCAACCCAATAATAGCACAATGAAACTTTCCCATCTGTTTTCCAGATGTTTTCTTGAGGAGGCGGGAAGGCGAAGCCTGGCTTCTTCCTAATTTACATGGTGCTACTTTATGTTATAAGCATTCCTCCATATTCTTAAAAATCTTTGTAAAAACATCATCTTTAATGGCTGTATAAGGTTTCATCAATTAATTAGAACCCGGAGTATCATTCATTTTTTTAAAATTTAGGACTAGGAGATGTATACAAGAATATTAAGGGAAATTTCAAGGATAATAAAAATGAATTTGATCATTGAAGGAAAAAACAAAACTATAATGAAACAAAATAAATCTAAGCTATTTATTTGCCAGATGGCCAAAATAGTCCTTCTGTGGTTAATTTGCTCTAGTATCAAGTGGCAATATGGTTTAGCAGGTAAGTATGTGGCTTCTGGAGCCAGACTGCGTATGTTTGTGTGTGAATCTCAGCTCTAATACTTGCTAGTGTTAGCTGCTCCATGCCTCACCTCAGTTTCCCTACCTATAAAATAGGAATGATAATAATAGTGTTAACCTCATTAAGTTTAGAGGAGTGAGTTAATACATACACAGCATTTTGAATGGTGCCTAGAACATTATAAATGCTCAAGAAATGTCAGTTATTATTTTTCATCCAAACTTTTGAGTAAAATCTTAGACCAATTCTTTCAATTTCAGAGTAATTCTTAAGATAAACATTTTCAGTTCTTTAAAAATATCTGTTACATGTGGCTTCTATTATTATTATTTTTTCTTCTTCAAGTGCTTGGAAGCTGCTTTGACATCTCCAGTTATCATGAAATTTTTTTGTAGTATACTTGGAAAATGATACATTAGTTTCTACAGTTTCAAGTTGAAAAAGATTTTTTTTTTCTTTTTTTAAAAATAGAGATGGAGGGCCAGGCGCAGTGGCTTGTGACTGTAATCCCAGCATTTAGGGAGGCAGAGGTGGGAGGATTACTTGAGCCCAGGAGTTTGAAACCTGCCTGGGAAATATAGAAAGACCTTGTTCTCCACAAAAAAAGGAACGAAAAAAAAAAAAAAGAAAAAAGATCCCAATCAAAATAGAGATGGAGTCTCACTATGTTACCCCAGCTAGTCTTGAACTCCTGGGTTCAAGCAATCCTCCTGCCTCGGCCTCCCAAAGTGCTAGGATTACAGGCATGAGCCACTGCACCCAACCAAGAAATTTCAACATTAAATTCGAACATGAAGACCTTTCCCTTCTTTGAAATGGAAGATAAAGATATACTTTTAAGAAGACTATTTGTATAAACACCCATGTAGTTACAATCTGTGACCTGGGCAGGAAATGCCAGCTATGTATATAAATACATAGGACACAGTTCAAGCTCTTACCTGTTGTACTGTATACAACATTAACTGACTAAAGTCCAAGAGAATAGAACTTATCTCTCTGCTGAGATAGGTGGAGTTGCCTTCCTGTCACCCCAACTGCACTTTGAAACTACTGTTCTACCCACAAAAACAGTCTTACAGTAGTCAGGCTATGGAGTCATTGCCAATCCCAACCCCAATAATATAAGAAAAAATCCTGTTTGCTTTCCGTCTGAAATCTGCTGGTGTCAGTAACACAATTATCTGTACATATTTTAAAATAGCGATAGCTTATTTCTTACATCAATGAGCCAAGAAAAGCCTTTTTTTCCTGTGCTTTCATCTTCCGTAGTAAACAAACCATGTTAGCGACCCTGTTTTTATTTTTACTTTGGCCACCAGGAAGTTCACGACTGATTTTTTTCACTCCAATTTTAGTAACTGTAGGGGACATTACAACACAATTTCTTGTTCATCTAATTTGGGTTATAGTTTCTTTTTTAGTTGTCTTCTATTTTTTCAGTTTTCCCAGTGACATGAATTGAGCTGTTTGTATTATTTATCTTATTGTTCACATGTTCTTATAAACCATATTGTAATTTTGGAGGAAAAGAATCAATGCATACATACATGCATATATATCTAATTAGAGCCAGACATTGATTAATGTAATATCCACATTTGCTATGTCTATTACACCAACTACAAATATTGCATACAAACAAGTAAGAACCACAGTGACATACTACTTCACACTCATTAGGATAGTTATTATAAAAACAACAAAAACTAGGAAATAAGCATTGGCAAGGACGTGGAGAAACTGAAACCCTCATGCAATGCTGGTAGGAATATAAAATGGTACAGCTGCTGTAAAAAAACAGTATGATGGTCCCTCAAAAAATTAAACATAGAATTACCATTTGATCCAGCAATTCCACTTATAGGTGTATACCCAACACACCCAAATAGATACTCGTATAATAGCAACCGTATTTATAGTTGCCAAAAGATGGAAGCAACCCAAATGTTGATCAATGGATTCTGATAAACAGAACGTGGTATACATGTACAATGCAGTATTATTAAGCCTTTTTTCTTTTTCTTTTTTTTTTAGACAGAGTCTCACTCTGTCACCCAGGCTGGCATGCAGTGGTGCAATCTCCACTCACTGCAACCTCCACCTCTCAGGTTCAAACAATTCTTCCACCTCAGCCTCCCAAGTAACTGGGACTACAGGTGCACACCACCATGCCCGGCTAATTTTTGTATTTTTAGTACAGATGGGGTTTCACCATGTTGGCCAGGCTGGTCTTGAACTCCTGACCTCAGGTGCTCCACCCACCTCGGCCTCCCAAAGTGCTGGGATTACAGGTGTGAGCCACTGTGCCTGGCTTATTCAGCCTTGAATAAAATTCTGATATGTGCTACAATATGGAAGAACCCTGAAGACATTATGCTAACAGTGAAATAAGCCAGATACAAAAGGATAAATATTATATGACTCCACTTATATAAGGTACCTAGAGTAGTCAAATTCATAGACAGAAAGTAGACTAGTGGTTACCATGGGCTGGAGAAAGGGAGGAGTGGGGAATTAGTGCTTCGTGGGTGTGGGTGTTTTAATTAGGGATAATAAAGGTCTGGAGATGGACGGTGGTGATGGCAGCACAACATGTGAATATACTTCATGCCACTGAACCATACACTGAAAAATGGTAAAATGTTATGTATAATATACCACAGTAAAAACAAAATCCTTAAAAAAAAGCGAGAAGGTTCAGAGATGCAAAAAAGACAAAAATTAGAGTCGATAAAATCAGGATTTCATTAGAGGCCATTAAAAAATGGTACACGGGGCTGGGCGCGGTGCCTTATGCCTATAATCCCAGCACTTTGGGAGGCTGAGGCAGGCAGATCACCTGAGGTCAGGAGTTCGAGACCAGGCTTACCAACATGGAGAAACTCCATCTCTAATAAAAATACAAAATTAGCTGGGCGTGGTGGCACATGCCTGTAATCTCAGCTACTTGGGAGGCTGAGGCAAGAGAATCCCTTGAACCTGGGAGGCAGTGGTTGTGGTGAGCAGAGATGGCACTATTGCACTCCAGCCTGGGCAACAAGAGTGAAACTCCGTCTCAAAAAATAAAAAAAAGGTACCCTGACTCAGGCTAACACATTCAAGAAAATCTTATGGCCTACAAGTTTTATTCTCCTTATTATCATGTTTAATATACCATATTAAATACATTATATGGTGTGCTGCTCTACTCAATTAATTCAGATGCAAAACGCTTAGATATATTAAAGGATAAATGAGGCTGGGCGCAGTGGCTCACGCCTGTAATTCCAGCACTTTGGGTGGCTGAGGTAGGCAGATTGCTTAAGCTTAGGAGCATGAGACCAGCCTGGGCAACATGGCAGAACCCCATCTCTACAAAAAGTACAAAAATTAGCCGGGCATGGTGGTGTGTGCCTGTAGTCCCAGCTATTTGGGAGGCTAAGATGGGAGGATCACCTGAGCTCGGGAAGTTGAGGCTGCAGTAAGCCGTGACTGCGCCATTGCACTCTAGCCTAGGCAACAGAGTGAGATCCTGTCTCAAAAACAACAACAATAACAACAATAACAAAACAAATAACAATTACAAACAATAACAAAAAGGAAAAGATTTTCAAGCTACTTTGAAAAAGACAACTATACAGTTAATATGACCCTTCTCTCAAAAATGCTTAACTTACTATATTTATATGTGCTTTAGATCAGCATTGGCAAGCTATGGTTGTGGGCCAAATATGGTCTGCTGTTTGTTTTTATAAATAAAATTGTATTGGAACACAGCCCTATCCTTTGAAAAAAAAAAGAAAAGATAATGTATGGCTGCTTTTATATTATAATGGCAAAGTGAAATAGTTGAGACCCAGACAGTGTGGCCCATACAGCCTAAGGTATTTACTCTCCACCTTCGTTGACACCTGGGCTAGGAGATGTGGAAGAGCACATCCTTGAGGCTAAGTCACATAGATTCTGCTTGCTACGTGTAATAGTTCTCCTATGCTGAATGATAACTTAATTTCAGGACCAATTTTTAAATTCTAACTTTTTTCTTTTTTTTAGATGGAGTCTCGCTCTGTCGCCCAGGCTGGAGTGCCGTGGCGCGATCTCAGCTCACTGCAATCTCCACCTCCAGGATTCAAGTGATTCATCTGCCTCAGCCTCCTGAGTAGCTGGTATTACAGGTGCGCACCACCATGCCCGGCTACTTTTTGTATTTTTAGTAGAGACGGGGTTTCCCCATGTTTGCCAGGTTGGTCTCAAACTCTTGACCTCAAGCGATTTTCCTGCCTCCTAAAGTGCTGGGATTACAGGCGTGAGCCACTGTGCCCAGCCTTAAATTCTAACATATTTTAAAGACAGTGTTGTTTAGCTGACTTTTTCCCTCTTCCAAGCTGTTTTCCATTTAACTCTAATGGCCAAATTTATGAGACATGGAAGAAAATGTTTGATGAAGGTTGTTGGCTCAGCTCCTGACACTTACATATTAATGATAATTTCTTAAAATTCCAAAAGAGATACAAGAGAGTTTGTTTTCATTCATTCATTCATTCATTCATTCATTCATTCATTCACTCACTCAGCAAATAGTTATTGACCACCTGCTATGTGCCAGATACTGTGCTAGCTATGGTGGACCTCGTCCTTGTGGAGCTGACTTCCGAGTTAACTGAACTCAGTTAACTGAATTACGCTTCAAATGCCAAATAGTTGAGAATTAAGGTATTTGTACTCATGGTTACTGACCACAGCCTGCTTCAAAAGGGTCGTACACCTCAACATTGTTAACATTCGTTTCTGATAAGGGCATAGTTTCCCAATTTAAAGCCCACATACCATCAGAACTTTGCTTTTAAATGTATCAGGGGTGTCTGGGGACTAGTGTGAAATACCGTATCCTGAATGTTGAGATTCTTGCTTGGGGCAGAAGTGTGGACAGAATGAATAATAATTATACATCAGAAGTAGAAACTTATCTGTGAGCAAATCAAAATATCTAGATAAGTAACACGGAGTCCCCCAATTTCATCCATTCGCCACGTGACAGTTTTAAAAGGACTGGGCATTCTGGTTTAGGCTTCATAGCATGTTGAATAAATGCAAGTCTCTAGAGTCAGAGAGTCTGAAGTCCAGATCTTAGTTCCTCTACTTCTAGCTGTGAATCTTGAGAAAAGTAATTTAACAGCATTAAATCTATATTCTCATCTCTAAAATGATGACTGTATTAACTAGTGTTTACTGAATGCCTATTATGTGACAGGCAAAGTGCTATGCTTGTTGTGCATATTAACTCATTCCAATCCTCACAACATCTATATGGGATATTACTAGGGTCTCCACCCTACAGATAGGGAAGCTGAAGCACGGAGAGGCTAAGTAGATTCTCAGTTAATGAGCATCAGAGCTGGTATGTGAACCTTGGGAGTCTGATTTTCATCATAGGGCTGTGATGCGGATTAAATAAAATGATTGGTGTAAAGTTCTTAGTGCAGAACCTAGCACAAAATGATCAAGGAATGTTAGCACAAGAAAATTGAACTAAGGCTGGGCGTGGTGACTCATACCTTTAATCCTAACACTTTGGGAGGCTGAGGCAGGAGAATTGCTTGAGCTCAGGAGCTTGAGACTAGCCTGTGCAACATAGTGAGACCCCCATCTCTACAAAAATTTAAAAAATTAGCTGGGTGTGGTGGCGTAACACCTGTGGTCCCAGCTATTCGGGAGGCTGAGGTGGGAGGATCACTTGAGCCTGGGAGTTCAAGGCTGCAGTGAGCTATGATTATGCCACTGTACTCCAGCCTAGGTGACAAGCAAGACCCTGCCTCAAAAAGAAAAAAAAAAAAGGAAAAAAGACAATCAAACTTAAAAAAAAAACCAAAAAACAACTGGAGGGAAGAATCTTGCCCCTATGTAGGATTCTGTGTTTACAGGAAAACAGGCAAGAGGTTATCCCAGCCAACTTTAAACCAGTCAGTAGAGAAGCCTAGCCTGTGAGTTCTGGTGGAGACTGGTGTATCAGAGTCTCCCAGATTCCTTTCATAGCAGGTAAGCTGTCTGGAGTGTGATTCTTCACTGGTGATGTGGCTTATGCATCCATGTGTAAGCCTGTTTCTCACCTAATCCTTGGCTAAAGCACTTTACAGAAGCTCTCCCAGAAAGAACATGAAGAGACTTGCCACATTAGATGCAAAAGGTCCAACCATCTATGTAAATGCCAAATCCCCTGAGGTAGGACCCTCCCAGCACACAGCTATTCTTCCCAATACTAAAAAAGCATGAGTCGGCCGGGCGCGGTGGCTCAAGCCTGTAATCCCAGCACTTTGGGAGTCCGAGGCGGGCGAATCACGAGGTCAGGAGATCGAGACCATCCTGGCTAACACGGTGAAACCCCGTCTCTACTAAAAATACAAAAAAACTAGCCGGGCGAGGTGGCGGGCGCCTGTAGTCCCAGCTACTCGGGAGGCTGAGGCAGGAGAATGGCGTGAACCCGGGAGGCAGAGCTTGCAGTGAGCTGAGATCTGGCCACTGCACTCCAGCTTGGGCGACAGAGCGAGACTCCGTCTCAAAAAAAAAAAAAAAAAAAAAAAAAAAAAAAAAAAAAGCATGAGTCTTCACTGAAGGCTGCTAGCATTAAATAAACATGGCAATATATTTGAAATAAATCATTTACTCACAGTTTCATATATAAAACAAGCAGAAAAAAATATACTTTCAAATCATGCTATTATTATTCTGAACTAGGGATTTTCGTTATGTTTTAGGGAGAGTTTGAACTTGTTGGGCTGAAATAAAATTTCAAGGCAAACAGGTAAAGCAGACATCATCAAGGATTTGAATTCTCTTTTTAGCATTGGTTCAGAGTACCTTTCATTAGGATTTTAACTTTGAACTGGGACATTTTAGAGGGCAAAGATACCAGTGTACTACTGGGAAATATTTTCAATGTTTACATACCAGTCTTTACCTAGGATCAAAAACATGCATGAGTTTACTCTAGAATTAATAAGACTACCGGTCGGGAGCAGTGGCTCAGGCCTGTAATCCCAGCACTTTGGAAGGCTGAGGCGGGTGGATCACAAGGTCAGGAGTTCAAGACCAACCTGGCCAAGATGGTAAAACCCCATCTCTACTAAAAATACAAAACAGTTAGCCGGGCATGGTGGTGGGTGCCTGTAATCTCAGCTACTCAGGAAGCTGAGGTAGAGAATTGCTTGAACCCGGGAGGCAGAGGTTGCAGTGAGTTGAGATTGTGCCACTATACTTCAGCCTGGGTGACAGAGTGAGACTCCATCTCAAAATAAATAAATAAGACTACCAGTTAACTTTGGTTCACAGCTCTTGGAGTGTGAGTGTGTGTGTGTGTGTGTGTGCGTGTGTGTGTGTGTTTGAGATGAGTATGCAATTTGAAATTCTTGGGAGAGCTTTATTTGCTTACCAGCTGCCAAACTGCAATTTGAAGCTGTATACAGTGGGGTACAGTGTCTTCCAATCACTACCTGGAATTTAATTCAGTGGAGGGTTTTAAAATGTGTTGATCCAAGAGGTAATTCTCTCTTTGTGGTTAGATTTCTATTTTGATGTTCCTTATTCATACCATAAAATTTTGTCCTAATAATCACTTCTTAAGCATGACCTAACACACACAATGCACATAAGAGCAAAGGCTTTGGAGTAAGAGATCTAAGTTCAAGTCATGACTGCACCACTTACTAGCTGTGTCTCCTCAGGCAAATCACCTTAGTTCTATTTCCACATCTCTAAGATGGTTCTAGTAATAGCACCAGGACTAAGTGACAATTGACAATGTGTGCACACAATTTGTTTAAAAAGGTTGGCAATTATTATTACTTTAAAGAATGTTACTTGAAAGCCATAGCTTGTGTTTTAGAGGTGTCTGTCACAAAAGTTCAGAATAACCTCCTGGTTTACAGAAGAATTATTTGATTATTTGGTAAAGGAAGATGTTGCCCCAAAGTCAGGGTGAGGGAGGGGATGGGGTAGGAAATCAGAGAGAAAAACAGTTTCTGCAAAAAGTTTCCAAGATTTGACCTTACCCTGAGCATTTATCTTACTGCCTTGGTCCAAGTTACCACCACCCAGTAGAATAAACATTGGAGAGGACACACCCACTCTTGGGCAGGTCCCTGGCACCAGGATGTTTCTATTACCTCAGAGTTTGAAAGTGGAAAAGGAGTTCCACTCAAAATGGAGGCAGAACATGGAATTTACCTGGGAGGCCAAACAATAAGCTGAAGACTTTGAAACACAGGCTCTTTTTTTTCTATCAACAGGCAGGGACCTCTTGCTATTAAAAAGCATGGCCCTTGGGGCACATAAACATCTCTCCTTGACTCTCCTTTCTTTAGGTAAAATCCTGAGAGGTTGAAGATACAACGGAATAATGACATTCTGGGCCATGCCTTCTGCCTACCCCTCGCTCATCTGAGAAAGAGTTCATTCATAATGGGTCTTAATTGTGTTGATGATTGTACAGATTTTGTTATTCCAAAGCACATCATTCAATGAATGCTTGTGTATGATAAACAGATGCAAAGCCAAGAGGCTCAATTTTCCCAGGCGTTTCTATCAACACACACCTGAGAAGGCAGCCTTTTGCTGTGGGTTCTCAGGGAGGCCTGCTGTGTACTACAAGAGGGCTGAAGCCACCCTCCTGAAAGGGGTGGAGTGGGGAGATTTTCTGCAGGGGTTTGGCAACACACAAATACCAGTTAGGAATCTATTATCTTGTTCCATTTATTTATTTATTTATTTATTTATTTATTTATTTATTTGATGGAATCTCTTTCTGTCACCCAGGCTGCAGTGCAGTGGCGCGATCTCAGCTCACTGCAGCCTCCACCTCCCGGGTTTGAGTGATTCTCCTGCCTCAGCCTCCAGAGTAGTTAGGACTACAGGCATGCACCACCACGCCTAGCTAAGTTTAGTGCCTTTTTTTAGTAGAGACAAAGTTTCACCATGTTGGCCAGCCTGGTCTTGAACTCCTGGCCTCAAATGATCCACCTGCCTTGGCCTCCTAAAGTGCTGGGATTACAGGTGTGAGCCACTGCACCTGGCCTTATTCCCTTTAAATAAGCATTACTTATACTTTGCCTCAAAAGGTTGATGGGGTAATGCTGAAACAAACAAAAATGAAACCCACACATTCAGCACACATATGCCTCTTGGGCCAACATTTTTCCAATGCATGAATAAACAGTAGGAGGGACTTCTAGTTTCACTCCTTACCTTGGCTCCTTTGACCTAAGCCTCTGAGGGATCTGGCAAGGAGCAGAAAGGTCGACTGACAGATACCAGAAAGGAAAAGGAAGGAGAAGCCACAGTGGCTTCTATCATTTAACACTAGCTTGAATTCATATAGTGTTTTGCAATTTGTAAAATTCTTTCAGGCTGGGCAAGCTGGCTCACGCCTGTAATTCCAGCACTTTGGGAGGCTGAGGCGGGCAGATCACCTGAGTTCAGGAGTTCGAGACCAGCCTGGCCAACATGGTGAAACTCTGTCTCTACTGAAACAAAAAAAGTACAAAACTTAGCCAGGCGTGGTGGTATGCACCTGTAGTCCCAGTTACTTGGGAGGCTGAGGCAGAATTGCTTGAAGCCGGGAGGCAGAGGTTGCAGTGAGCCGAGATCGCACCACTGCACTCCAGCCTGGGTGACACATGAGACTCTGTTCTCCGCCCCCCAAAAAAATTTATTTCACATATATTATTTAGTTTCATAAAATCCCAGAATTTGAGCTGCACAGGGAACACAGGTGTTCTCTAACCCAGGGTTTCTGAACCTCAGCCCTATTGACATTTGTGATAATTCCATGTTATGGGGGGCTGTCTTGAGCGTTTTAAGATGTTTCATAACATCCCTGTCCTCTACCCACTGGACGCAAAAGCGCCCCCACCTCCACAATGTTGTGACAACAAGAAATGTCTCCAGACATTGCAAATTTGGGGGCAGGGGGTACAAACAAAATTGCTTTCTGTTGAGAATTACTGGTGGAGTCTATCTTGGAGTTGTGTAATATGATTATATACTGGCACACATGGTAGGTACTTTTTAAACAGAGAATAAGTTGTTGTTTTCTATAGCCCTCCCTCAACATGGGCCTGGTGTCTTGATCTGGCTCTTATGAGTAGTCAAGGCTGGCCAGGCACAGTGGCTCACACCTATAATCTCAGCATTTTGTGAGGTTGAAGCAGGAGGATCGCTTGAGCCCAGGAGTTCGAGAGCAGCCTGGGCAACATGGCAAGACCCAGTTGCTACTAAAAAAAAAAAAAAAAAAAAAGTCAAGGCTATCAAGACTGAGAAATGTGCAACATTTTTCAAGGGTTTGAGGTAAGTGTCTCTATGATACTGTAATACTTATTTAATTTGGTTGAAACACTATCGATTTAATTTTCAAACAAAACAACAACTACCATAAAGGCTTGTAAGACTGGTTCTGTTGTCTAATTGACTTGTCATCACAGCAAACTGACAGGCCTGGGTCATACAAACATCACTGCCGAAATCAGTCTAAAGTATCCAACTGTCTCATTTAAATTCAGGCCCCGCTGCTACATGGACACGTAAGAACTGCTGACAATCTGGTTTTTAAGACTTGAGCTATTTTCAAATGTCGTTACTGGTTTCTTCAACAATGCAATAACCCTCACTTAAAATTTACACTTTTTTTTTTAAAGACACACTATGAACAATCACTGAAAATGGACTTCCGGGATACAGTCAATTCACTGGTACTAAAGTCAACATCTGTACAGGTCTATAGGCAAAAGGCAATGATGTGGTAGAATAAATGATTAAACAATATTTGCATGTGAATTGATTCATTCACTTGCTCATTCAAACACTGCATGCAAGGCTGTGCTAGATGCTTGGAGATACAGTGGTGGCCACTGCGTGTTCTTGGAGTTCACAGTTTAGAAGGGTAGATGAAGAAGGAAGGGGAGGTCAGGAACAGTAGCTCATACCTGTAATCCCAGCACTTTGGGAGGCCAAGGTAGGCAGACTGCCTGAGGTCAGGAGTTCGAGACCAGCCTGGGCAACATGGCAAAACCTGTCTCTACTAAAAATACAAAAATTAACCAGGTGTGGTGGCATGTGCCTGTAATCCCAGCTACTTGGGAAGCTGAGGCAGGAGAATTGCTTGAACCCAGGAGGTAGAGCCTGCAGTGAGCTGAGATCATGCCACTGCACTCCAGTCTGGGCAACAGAGCGAGACTCCATCAAAAAAAAGAAGAAGAAAGGGGAGGAGACAGAGCAGAGGGAACATTATGAGCCAAGGTGGGCATGTGCAAAAATGCTGGAATAGTCTCGAATAGCTGAAATGTAGGAGGTGGATATGAGGCATAAGATGAGGCTCAAAAAGAAAATAAAACCAGATTGTGAAGGGTCTAAGTCTCTCGCTTTCTGTGGTAGACAGCGGTCAGCCACAAAGCTTTAGCCATGACTAGGAAATTCAGGCTGAGTCCTCAGTGAAAGAATGAGTAGCTCCTGCACCAGGCGTTTCATTCAGAGGAATAGAAACGATTTTATAAATTTGTTTATGAACTATTCTGCTAAGCAAGCAGGAGGCCTGAGTAGTGTTTATACGGGGACAAGAGACCAAAAACTCAGAAATTAAAAGCACGAGATAAACCTGAAGTTCTGTATCTTGTCAGCCTTAGTCTAGTGTCCGCCAGGTCAAATCCACAGTCTATTATAAACATCTGCCTTTTCATAATACATACCACTACTGCAGTTTTTTTGTTTTTATTTTTTTAGCCTTTTTTCTATAACTAGAATGTAAACTCTGAGAGAGCAGAATTTATGTCTCTTCTTGGTTATCATAAACTCCTCAAAGCTTGGCACTTAAAATACAATAAATATTTGTCAAATAATTAAATGAACTGTGATTTCCCTCTTTCTTTCTTTCTTTCTTTCTTTCTTTCTTTCTTTCTTTCTTTCTTTCTTTCTTTCTTTCTTTCTTTCTTTCTTTCTTTCTTTCTCTTTCTTTCTTTCTTTCTTTCTTTCTTTTCTTTCTTTCTCTCTCTCTCTCTCTCTCTCTCTCTCTCTCTCTTTTCTTTCTCTCTCTCTCTCTCTCTCTTTCTTTCTTTTCTTTTATTTTTTTGAGACGGTGTCTCACTCTGTCACCCAGACTGGAGTGCAGTGGCTCAATCTCGGCTCACTGCAAACTCTGCTTCGCAGGTTCAAGGGATTCTCCTGCCTCAGCTTCCCGAGTAGCTGGGACTACAGGAGCACACCACTGCGCCCAGCGAATTTTTGTATTTTTAGAGACGGGGTTTCACCATGTTGGCCAGACTGGTCTTGAGCTCCTGACCTCGTGATCTGCCCACCTCGGCCTCCCAAAGTGCTGGGATTACAGGCTTGAGCCATCGCACCCAGCCGATTTCCTTCTTAATAGCATTATCAATAGCGATAAATATTTAAAGATTACTTATTTTTGTACAAGGCATCATGCTAGAAACAATGGCAGTGCGGTGGGAGGGAACATAAAAAACCATGTAAGATTGTTCAGCCCTAGGTGGTCACAAACCTTCCTTCAACAAACATTGATTGAGTGTCAAAATGAAGACAGTGGCTTAGTAAAGTGCACAAGCAAGGATGGACGGTGGGCCAAAACAGACTTCAGGGAATGAGCCAGCTATCACAGGTAGCCGAGGATTGAAAATCTGCACATTTCTTGTTTAATTATATTTAGAGACAGATGGAAATTATGCAGCAGTAGAAGTTCTATTTATCCTCTCACACTTAGAACTAATTATGTTATCATATGCCATATTACTGCCAATGTAATACATAATGATGTTAAATAATTAAGATGATGAAGATGAACTCCATTTTATTGAACATCTTTATGAGTGAGACCTTCTGCTGACTGCCAGCAGTTAGCACCAAGAGAGAATTTCAGAGGAGGATACTGTCCCACCCCATGTCTAGTATTTCTGGAAAAGTGGCTGGAGAGTGTATTTCACTTATGTGCTAAGAACAGAGCAGCGCTAAAAGAGAATAGCCAGCTTAAATGCAATCCTCCCCACAGGGAAGGAGATGAATTAGAAATAATCTCTTTTGTTCTGTGCTCTCAGAGGTCAAATTTTTTTTTTTTTAAAAAAAGAATCTCCTTTTTTTAAAACTCTCTTTTAAAAAAAGAGTTTCCTTAATGTATGGTTTTAAAACTCCCAAGTTAATGATAATGAACTATTTTTTTTTGAACACGTATGTGTAACTTGATTTCTCATGACATTTCTATGAGTGGAAATTTTAAATGTGGGCTCTAGAGTACGGGGTAGATGCCTGCTGGAGACCTGCACATTTGACCCCCTGGCTGTTTTCATAAAGTTTTATTGGCACATAACCACGGCCATTTGTTTACATATAGTCTATGGCTGCATTTATGGGGACAATGGCAGAGTTGAGTTAAGTAGCAGCAGAGGCGATAGGGCCTATGAAACCTAAACTGTTTACTGTCTGGACCTTTACTGCAAACATTTGCCGACCACTGCTGTAAAGTCAGATTTCCTGGGTTTGAGCCCCAGTTCTTCAGCTGTGTAGCTGGGTGACACATTGGTAAACTAACTATTTAAAATCCTGATTCCTCATTATCCTCACCTGCAAAATGAGAATAGTGATAATTATCACTATCTCAAAGCATCACTGTGAGGAATAAATCAGGTAGCCAAGGGCTTGGAATGAAGCTAAGTAAGGGTGTGATCAGTGTTAGCCATTACTGCCCCCTTTTTATTTTTTTATTATTTACTTATTTTTATTCATTTATTTATTTTTTGAGACAGAGTCTCACTCTGTCGCCCAGATTGGAGTGCACACTGGACGACAAAGTCAGCTCACTGCAATCTCTGCCTCCTGGGTTCAAGTGAATCCTGCCTCAGCCTCTCAAGTAGCTGGGACTATAGATGAGTGCCACCATGCCCAGGTAATTTTTTTGTGTCTTTAGTACAGACAGGCTTTTGCCATGTTGGCCAGGCTGGTCTTGACCTCCTGACCTCAGGTGATCTGCCCACCTCAGCCTCCCAAAGTGTTCCTGGCCATACTGCCCCATTTTAAAGATCAGGAGATTTAGGGTGTCAACTTGACCCAGCTTACAGAATTGAAATGTAGGTCAATCAGACGACAAAGTCAAAGCTCTTTCTACCATGATACTCATTCTTTGCTACTTACTCACTCATAGCAGGTTTAGCAATAGCCAGTGTTAACAGGATAAGACCACGATAGGTGAGAAGTGGACACTGGCTGATAGAGTGGAAGGAATTTCCAATACAGACACATGGTAAAGTTGTTGGGAAATCCTTACTTTCTACCATCCCCATTGCTTCCCCTCTTCATCCTCCCCACCAAAGCTTCTAAGCTTTCAAAGAGTTCTGCAAACTGTCCCATAGCCTATTTCTGGCTCTTTGAAAAGGAGTTAACATGCTCAAACAATGTTTTTAGACTTAAAAACCTATGGAATTAAATTCTTAAATGGAAATGTTGAAGGACTAGAATTCACATAATCGCAACGTGTAAGTGAGAACATGGGACTGTGATGAGGCAGTTCCACACCCAGGCTCTGGAGCCAGACTGCCTTGCTTCCTATCTTGACTGTACCACTTGAAAAACAAAGGCCATCACACAAGTCACTTTCTCTCCTTCAGCCTCAGCTTCACCATCTATAAAATGGTGATAATATTATCATTAACAATGTTGGGAGGATTAAAAGCACCTGGCTGGTTGGGTGTGGTGGCTCAAGCCTATAATCCCACACTTTGGGAGGCTGAGGTGGGAAGCTCGCTTGAGCTCAGGAGTTCCAGACCAGTCTGGGCAACATAGTGAGACCCTGTCTCTACAAAAAATACAAAAATCAGCCAGGTGTGGTGGTTCCAGCTACTCAGGAGGCTGAGGTGGGAGGATCACTTGAGCCTAGGAGGTTGAGGCTGCAATGAGCCGTGATCACGTCACTGCACTCCAGTCTGAGCAACAGAGGGTAACCCTGTCTCATAACAAACAAACAAACAAAAAAGAAAAAAGTACCTGGCTACAGTAAATGCTCAAGGCCCTTTGTTATTATTTCAGCTGGTCAAGAGTCAGTGTTTTTCAAGGATCTTCTTTTTGTAGACAACTGTATAGTCACAGTTTAGAGTCGCAAATTATCTGCCTGGCAAGATACTTTTAAAAATTAAAATGTAGGGGCCGGGCGCGGTGGCTCAAGCCTGTAATCCCAGCACTTTGGGAGGCCGAGACGGGCGGATCACGAGGTCAGGAGATCGAGACCATCCTGGCTAACACGGTGAAACCCCGTCTCTACTAAAAAATACAAAAAACTAGCCGGGCGACGAGCGGGCGCCTGTAGTCCCAACTACTCGGGAGGCTGAGACAGGAGAATGGCGTGAACCCGGCAGGCGGAGCTTGCAGTGAGCTGAGAGCTGGCCACTGCACTCCAGCCTTGGTGGCAGAGCAAGACTCCGTCTCAAAAAAAAAAAAAAAAAAAAAAAAAAAAAAAAAAAAAAAAAAAAAAAAATTAAAATGTAAAGAACCTGAGGGGATTCACTCCCAAATGTTTATGGACAAACTGAAAGGGCATTTACACAGATAGTACCTTCTACATTTACTTGAGAAAGTTCTTTAAGACACTGTACATGTGAAATGTGTAGTTATAATGGCTACTACTATGTTCTCTTTTATATTTGTTCAATTATGTAAGTATTATGTTCTTTTTATCACTACTTAGTATTCCTGCATGGGAGCTTTGTGCCTACCCAGTGAATGTAGTAGGCCCTAAATATTGTCTGTTAACTAATTATGGTGTCATATGCCATGTTAAAATTAAAATATTACAATTACTGAAGCAGGTTTAAGAAAGAAACCTGGGCATAATATTCTTAGAAAAACTTTATGTGCCAGAAGTTGAATATATGAACTGGTAGTTTGATACATGATTACTTTTTAATTATAAAAGTCATCTTTAATTGCAAAAAAATCATAATAGTGTTCTTTTAGATAAGAAATTTCCTGTGTTAAGAATATGATTCAAGTTACTGAGAATTTATAGATATGTATTTCCTGTACATACTATTCCTATATATCTATATATACCAACAATACTATACAAAAGTATTAGTCCCATTTTCTTTTTTTTCTTTTCTTTTGTTTTTTTTTTTTTTTGTTTTGAGACAAGGGCTCTGTCACCCAGGCTGGGGTGCAGTGGCATGATCACAGCTCACTGCAGCCTCAACTTCTCAGGCTCAAGCAGTCCTCCTACCTTGACCTCTCAGGTTCAAGAGATCCTCCCACCTCAGCCTCTCTAGTTGCTGGGACTACAGGTCCTCACCACCACGCCTGGCTAATTTTTTATTTTTTTGTAGAGATGAGGTCTCACCACATTGCCCAAGCTGTTCTCAAACTTCTGGGCTCAAGCAATCCTCCTGCCTCGGCCTCCCAAAGTGCTGGGATTAAAGGCGTGAGCCAGCACGCCTGGCCAGCCTCATTTTCTTGATGGAGAAACTGAGAAGGAGGGTGATCCTGTGCTTCCTTCAAAATCACAATTAGAGAAGGCAAATTTGTGATTGTAATTTTATAAAGATGCCTTATCTTTGAGGTGATACTTTATAGTTTGACTTATTTTTGGCAGTAGAGTTGTTTTATATCCAAAACCAAACCAAACCCAGAGAGTCCAAATATAAAAGACAGAATTTTTTGAAAATTTTAAAATTTGTGGGGGCCGGGCATGGTAGCTCACACCTGTAATCTCAGCACTTTTGGAGGCCGAGTGGGGCGGATCACCTGAGATCAGGAGTTCAAGACCAGCCTGGCCAACATGGTGAAATCCCGTCTCTACTAAAAAATACAAAAATTAGCCAGGCGTGGTGGCCCAGCACCTATAATCCCAGCTGCTCATGAGGCTGAGGCAGGGAGAATCGCTTGAACCCAGGAGGCAGAGGTTGCGGTGAGCCGAGATAGTCCCATTGCACTCCAGCCTGAGTGACAGAGTGAGACTCTGTCTCAAAAAAAAAAAGACGTTTTAAGGCTGTTACTCAGGGTGGAATGTAGTGACATGATCTTGGCTCACTGCAACCTCCGCCTCCCAGGTTCAAGTGATTTTTGTGCCACAGCCTGGGATTGCAGGTGCACACCACCACACCCAGCTAATTTTTTTTTTTGTAATTTTAGTAGAGACAGGGTTTCACCATGCTGGCCAGGCTGGTCTTGAACTCCTAACCTCAAGTGATCCGCTGGCCTTGGCCTCCCAAAGTGCTGGGATTACAGGCATGAGTCACTGGGCCCAGCCAAGGGTATTTAGTTTTCATTCGTTAAATTTCTTAAATTTTACTATTACATTGGGGATTAAGTTAAAATTTTTTTTCTTAAATTTATGCCCAAACAGATTTAGAAAGTGAACTTTTTGCTGGGTGTGGTGTCCTAGCACTTTGGGAGGCCGAGGAGTTTGAGACCAACCTGGGCAACATAGTGAGACCCCACCTCTATTAAAGCAAATAAAATTAAATAAACAAACTAAAATAAAACGAAAGTGAACATTCCCAAACATAAACTTACAGTCTTTATAATGGTGTGTGAATGCTAGTCTTTTCCTCCTAATTTCAAACGATATTAGTAGTTTGCCAGTAGTAGTTATATAGTAACAGTATGGTCTGTTATTGCTGTCTTATATTGTACATGAATATATGTACAATATGCACCTTCTGGTGGTATGTCAAATAGTAGTACACAAAAATAACACAGGTTTTTTTGTAAAACAAATGACAGATTGCCTGTCCTGAAACAAAGGCTCTGAAACAGACTGACATAGTCAAACATTAGCTTTAGTTTTAGGTGTGACCTTCTGCTTTTATTTGGTTAACATTAGTCATTTCAGTTGCAACTAGGAAACAATATCTGCTATCACAGAAAAAAACAGATCCTGGTTATGTCGATGTCATGTTCATTGACCAGCTATCTCGAGGCAATAATTATAGTAGAATAGTATTCGCCCAGAAATACCCTCAACAGTGAAAAAGTCATGGGTTAAAACATTTTCTTCTATAAATGTTTAAGTTGAATGTGGGGTATTTTGGAAGCTAAAAATATTTTCAAACTCAACTATATTTATGGCAATATGACCACAGTAGGCTGTTTATGAGAAAATATAAAAAAGGAAGTGAGCTTTCTGGTGAGGGATAACTTAAAGACAAAATGCATTAAATACAACTTTAATCCAGAAAATACATGTTCTTTTTATTCATTGCATTGTTTCAATGCTGTTCCACCTTTCTAACTCTGGTGATATTTGGGATTTTTTTTCTCCTTTTCTTTTCTTTCTTTTTTGGGTACATAGTGAAAAACAAAAAAAGATAGCTTAAAAAACAGGTCCTTCTGCAAACATATGGCTAAGGTTCAACTCTAATACCCAATGGCTTATTTACTTTAAAAATTTGGAAAAGTAAGCACCATGAGTTCATTGATATGAGTAGGAACCTGCGTCATCCTGTGGTATTTGTGAATATTGTGGGCTCTTTTATCAATTTTGTTTGTTTCTAAGTCTTTTCAAAGAACTCTATTAGAAATGAGACCATCTGAGACAGGTCCTTTAACACAGAAAAGTGTTACTATGAAGTGATTTTAGATATTAAAGGCTCTTTCCACTTCTTTATGCATTGTTTGAAATGTCTTAGAAAAGTTAAAACAATAGTGTTTATACCTTATTTTATTAGCTATAATGGAAGCATTTCAAAGGCAGCGGTGCTTATTTTATCCCCAGTGCCTGGCACTGAATGAATGTTTGAATAAAAGAATGAACGGATAGAAGAATGAATGAATGTGCACTGTCTTTTGTAAGAAACATGGTAGGACAAAGCTACAAAAAGTTTTCCTTTTATATGTAACATCCACCAAATCACTTTGGACATTTTTTTCATGTATCTATTTACATAAGTTTTGTGGTACAGCTGTGCATTGAGGTGCATGCCTGAAATCCCAACTACTGGGGAAGTGGGAGGATTGCTTGAGCCTAGGAGTTCAAGGCTGCATTGAGCTATGACTGTGCCCCTGCACTACAGCCTGGGCAACAGAGCAAGACCCTGTCCCTAAAAAAAAAAAAAAAAAACGAATAATAAAAATAATTTAAATTTTTTTTTGTGGTTTACCTGTATATAGAATTGGGTACAAATAGTCATACCCAGGTACTATGTGGTGGTATTTCTGCATGGCCAAAAGGAGGCCATCAAGAATAAATAGGCCAGCTTTGGTACAGGAGCTGGCCGGCCTTCCTTCCTTCCTTCCTTCCTTCCTTCCTTCCTTCCTTCCTTCCTCCCTCCTTCCCTTCCTCCCTCCTTCATTCGAGACAGTTTCACTCTTGTTGCTAAGGCTGGTGTGCAATAGTGTAATGGCATGATCTTGGCTCACTGAAGCCCCCGCCTCCTGGGTTCAAGCAATTCTCCTGCCTCAGCCTCTTGAGTAGCGGGGATTACAGGCATGGGCCACCATGCCCAGTTAATTTTGTATTTTTGGTAGAGATGGGGTTTCTCCATGTTGGTCAGGCTGGTCTCAAACTCCCAACCTCAGGTGATCTGCCCACCTCAGCCTCCCAAAGTGCTGGGATTAGAGGCCTGAGCCACCAAGCCCAGCCAGGAGCTGGCATTTCTAACACATGCCCAGGCATCAGGAGTGTCACATGGAAAAGCCACACCAACCCCTAATGAGCTATATTGAATGCCAATGTTAATATCCCTAGAGCCATTTTGGTAAAGCAGGTACTGGCCAGGGAGTTATAAAATTTCCATTACTGTTTTTTTTTTTTTTTTTTTTTTTGGCCTTAGCTGATATGCTTAGCTTCTGCTATACTGTCTCAGGAATTTGGTAGAGATGTTATGCCACAAGGAAATAGGCACATAAATGGGGCCTGCCCATGAAGGCAGTTTTTAATCACTCTTTTATTTGAAGGTATTTTGAGAGGCTGCTTATTACAATGCTTGAGCTCAAGCTCATGCATGCCAGAGCTCAACTGCTTGAGTTCAATGCCATTTATTAACTGTGTGACATCAGGTGGGTGACTTACTCTCCCAAGCTTCAGTTCTCTCAACTGGAAAATGGGAATAGACCGGGTGTGGTGGTGCATGCCTGTAATCCCAGCTACTTGGGAGGCTGAGGCAGGAGAATTGCTTGACCCTGGAAGGTGAAGGTTGCAGTGAGCTGAGATTGTGCCACTGCACTCCAGAGAGGCTGAGGCGGGTGGGTCACCTGAGGTCAGGAGTCCAAGACCAGCCTGGCCCACATGGCGAAACCCCATCTCTACTAAAAATACAAAAGTTAGTCAGCCACGGTGGCAGGCGCCTGTAGTCCCAGCTACTTGGGAGGCTGAGGTAGGAGAATCCCTTGAACCCCAGAGGCAGGGGTTGCAGTGAGCCAAGATCGCACCACTGCACTCCAGCCGGAGTGACAGAGTAAGGCTCTGTCTCAAAAAAAAAAAAAGATACTTATTAAAAGAAGAAGGAAGAGGGAGGGAAGGAGAACCAGTTTTCCCGGTCTCTATAATTAAACTAGGCAGTTAGAGTCAGTTGGAAATTCTTACAAATTTACATAGAAAGCACAACTATATTAATTAAAGAAACTCAAGAAATATGCACCTAAATGAAGAATAAAAATGAACAGAAAATACAATACATATCTAGAATTTTACTGAACCTAAAGTATTTAAAATGAGAAATTCAGGTGTCAGGAAATTTATGATTTCCCAGGTCTACTAAACTCCTGGAACGATTGTTGGCGTTTAATTGCTATTCATGTCTCACGTACTCTGTACTTTCACTGAGTGCACTTGGAGTTAATATTTCAATTAAAAAACTAATACATCAGTAAAAACACCCTGATTTGACCTAATCATTTATTCCCAGGCTCACAGGGAAATACTGGATCTTCTTCGAGTTAATAAAGTGTGAAATGACTTCAATGCTTCAAGGGAAATATAGTATACCAGTCTTGCAAATTGTTTTTTTCCGAAAGCATGGCCTATCTTATCCCATCCTGCATCGGAAAATTTAATTGGCTTAGTTATTTCCTCTTTCCCAAATCCCTTTTTATGGCAAAGAGAAAATGAGGACCTACAGCAACCCACGCTGCTGAGGACCTAAACCAGTCCCTGTGAAAACCAAAACAGGGATGGGCTGGATTCCAGTTTGTTTCTCATAGGTTTTGAAGTCAGAGTTTTAAAAGATTTAACAGGCTGGGTGCAGCGGCTCATGCCTGTAATCCCAGCACTTTGGGAGGCTGAGATGGGTGGATCACCTGAGGTCAGGAGTTCGAGACCAGCATGGCCAACATGGAGAAACCCCACGTCTACTAAAAAAAAAATACAAAAGTTAGTCAGGCATGGTGGCAGGCACCTGTTATCCCAACTATTCGGGAGGCTCAGGCAGGAGAATCGCTTGAACCCGGGAGGTGGAGGTTGTAGTGAGCCGAGATCATGCCATTGCACTCCAGCCTGGGCGACAGAGCGAGACTCCATCTCAAAAAAAAAAAAAAAAAAAAAAAGATTTAACATTACTTTATTTGGAATTTGGACAGCCAACTGCCAATGTCAAGCATTCCAATGATGAGAGCCTAAGACCCTGAGTTGCATTAGCATGGCACTACTGTCATCTCCAAGCCCGTCAGAGAGCAGCCAGTCCAGTGCAGACATTTGAAGCTAGGCAAGGCAGCTTACACAGCCTGGGGATTCTTCGTACTTTTCAGTATTCTCCAAGGGAAGTCTAGACAGACTTCACATTTTGTTAAGTGCAGTTAGGTTCTGTCCACAATAAAACAGAGCTAGGACAACTGTTTTGGAAACATAGTTAGCACATAATTGTAGCTAATTTAGTTTTTTTCTCTGAAGCAGCATGAAAAGAAATTTGTTTTTGTATAAAAGATGTTTTTATCTTCTATAGCCCACAGTTCCCAACAACAGAGTGTCCTCTCTCCTTCCCTCTGCTGCAAATATATGTACCTACATAATACCCACATGCATGTTTTTTCTAGCCTAAGCCACTATCTACCCCTGCTGTTCTCTTTTTGGGGATTTCTTCAAGCATATTTACAACAAAACACTTGCTGAGCCCAACTGCCACCTCACTGCTGTATCCTAGTTACATGAGCCATCAGTTCCCCAAACGCTTTCTTTCACCTGTCTGTTGGGAAACCACCTAAGCCTATATGAGGAAGAAAAATCATTCAGAACAAATGTTGGCTTGAATACTCGTGTCATTTTCTTAACTGCCTGATACAGGCTTTCACCGAGATTTGGTGGGAATCAAAAGTACATCTTTAAAAAAGTCCTGGCCCTTACCTTACATTATATACAAAAATAAAATCAAATAGATCAAAGACCTAAACGTAAGAGCTAAAACTATAAAACTTAGAAGAAAATACAGGGGCAAAGTTTCATGATATTGGATTTGGCAATGATTTTTTGGACAACCCCCAAAAGCACAGCAACAAAAGAAAAAAATAAATAAAGTAAACTTCATCAAAATTAATAACTTTTGTGCACCAAAGGACAGTCAAGAGAGTGAAAAGGCAACCCACGGTGTAGGAGAAAATATGTGCAAATCACGTCTGATGAGGAACTGATATTCAGAGCATATAAAGAACTACAACTTAATAACAAAAAGCAAACAAGCTAATTTAAAAATGGTCAAAAATGTTGAACAGGTATTTTTCCAAAGAAGATATACATTATATATCTGCAAAGATATACATTATACATCTGCAAAGACCCTTGAAAAAATAAAGAAAGAAGACACACAGATGCCTCATAAGGACATGAGGAGATGCTCAACATCATTTATCATTAGGGAAATACAAATCAAAGCCACCATGATATACCGCTTCACACTCACTGTGATGGCAATTATTAAAAAAACAAAACCACAAGTGTTGGTGAGAATGTGGAGAAACTGGAACCCTTGCGTTGCTGGTGGGAATGTACAATGGTGCAGCTCCTGTGAGAAAAAGTATGGTGGTGTTTCAAAAATATAATCATAATAAACAGAAGTATCACATGAACCAGTAGCTTCTCCTGATGCACAGAGCAAGAAATAAACGTAAGTGGTAATAATAAATACTCAGTGAATAAATGTAGGCCTCACATATCTTTTTCCCACAGAGAGATGTGAGAGATTGAGGCTGATAAGTAATAACAGATCTGGGACACTGTCTTCTACTTTAGAGACCTGATATTGGCTAGAGGTGGGGTAGGTAAAGGTGAGGGAATAGGCTTTTATTAGGTTGGTGCAAAAGTGATTGCAGTTTTTGTAGTTACATTTAATGGCAAAAACTGCAATTACTTTTGCACCAACCTAAGTATTTTTTGAGTCTCTATAAAAGTATTTCTCGTTTTAAATCTTCTTAAATTGGTAATACACAGTTTTTACATGTGCCCTGTGAAATGCACATTGTCATATATGATGCGTGGAGATAGGTGGGAAGGTGGGTAAAATGTTTCTGAAACAGTTAGACAATATCAAGAGCTTTACAGTGTTAATTAAGTAGTCAATTCTTATTAGCCCAGTGATTCCATTTATAGACATGTATAATCAAATACCCAAGAAAAGATTTATGTTCGAATATATTTACTGCAGTGCTATTTATAACACAATGCAATGAACATAATAGTTTATATTTACATGTAATAAACACAAATATTCAATGGTATAAAAATGGTCAATAAATTGTGGCATAGCCACAGCTTAGAGTACCTGTTTAATATTCTCAGCTATTTTAACTTTGCTAAATAATATTTAAAGATATGTGGTAGTCCCCTCTCATCTGAGGGGGACCTGTTCCAAGACTCCCAGTGGATCCCTGAAACCTCTGATAGTACTGAACCCTATATAAACTGTTTTTTCCTATACATATTTACATATGTAACACACACCTATGATTAAGTTTAATTTATAAATTAGGCACAGTAAGAGATTAACAATAACAATAAAATATAACAATTATAGCAATACTCTAATAAGTACTCGAATTATAGCAATACTCTAATAATAAAGTTATGTGAGTGTGGTCTCTCTCTCTCTCTCTCTCTCAAAATATCATACTGTATGCCTCTATTTTTGGAAAACAGCTGACCACAGGTAACTGAAACCAAGGAAAGTGAAACTGCAGATGGGGGCTGACTGACTACTGTATATGAAAATTAAACAACCAAACAAAATCAGAGTAAATATACCATGTTAATTCTGGTTATATTTGGATTGTGGGATTATAGGTAGATTTTGTTACATTTTTCTATAATTTCCAGATTTCTTTCCATTAGTATACTTGTATAAGAAGAAAAAAATTACAATTAAAAATATTTAGCTCTCTGAGTCCCTGAATTCAATGGACTAAATCCAAAACCCAGCCTAGGGGACATGAAGACAAGGTACCTATTTTCTCTCACAGAGATTGCTGGGTACATCAGTGTAGCCAGCAGCCCCTGCCTGACACACCGTATCTACTGCCTCCACCTTCTGGAGCTGTGTGAGGGCTGGGATCCAAGGTCAGGGTGAGGCTAGTCTTTCTCTTACCTTCCCTTCCTAGCACACAGGGAATTATCGCCCATAGAATAATCTCACTCACTAGATCCACAGAAAGATCTCAGCTCAGCAGGGCATGATGGCTCACGCCTGTAATTCTAGCACATGGAAGGCCGAGGCGGGCGGATTGCCTGAGCTCAGGAGTTCAAGACCATCCTGGGCAACACAGTGAAACCCCGTCTGTACTAAAAATACAAAAAAAATTACCTGGGCATGAAAATTAGCCGGGTGTGGTAGCGCGCACCTATAATCCCAGCTACTCAGGAGGCTGAGGCAGGAGAATTGCTTGAACCCGGGAGGCGAATGTTGCAGTGAGCCGAGATCGTGACACTGCACTCTAGCCTGGACGACAAGAGCGAGACTCCGTCTCTTTAAAAAAAAAAAAAAGAGGCCGGGCGCGGTGGCTCAAGCCTGTAATCCCAGCACTTTGGGAGGCCGAGACGGGCGGATCACGAGGTCAGGAGATCGAGACCGTCCTGGCTAACACGGTGAAACCCCGTCTCTACTAAAAAAATACAAAAAAATTAGCCGGGCGAGATGGCGGGCGCCTGTAGTCCCAGCTACTTGGGAGGCTGAGGCGAGAGAATGGCGTAAACCCGGGAGGCGGAGCTTGCAGTGAGCTGAGATCCGGCCACTGCACTCCAGCCTGGGCGACAGAGCGAGACTCCGTCTCAAAAAAAAAAAAAAAAAAAAAAAAAGAAAAAGAAAAGAAAAGAAAAAAGAAAAAAAGATCTTGGCTAACAGCAACCTCTGCCTACTGGGCTCAGTCCTACTTGGAGAAGATTAAATGGTTGTCAAAGTGCTTTTACATATGTTGTCTTTCTTTGGACTGTCATGAATTGGGATGACAGTTATTTTTACCTTATATGACAGGTGAGGAAACAGAAACTTAGAGAAAGTATGAGGATTGATCAAAAAACACAAGATATTATCACACGAATCCTAGTCTAGTTTATACCAAAGAACCCTTCGTCGTGTCACACAATCAAAATACAGTCTGACTGAAACATAGTTGACTGCTGGGTGCTGTGGCTTATGTCTGTAATCCCAGCACTTTGGGAGGCTGAGGCGGGTGAATCTCTTGAGGCCAGCAGTTTTAGAACCAGCCTGGCCAACATGGTAAAACTCTGTCTCTAATAAAAATATAAAAATTAGCCAGGTGTGGTGGTACGTACCTGTAATCCCAGCTACTCAGGAGGCTAAGTCACGAGAATTGATTGAACCTAGGAGGTGGAGGCTGCAGTGAGCTGAGGTCACGCCAATGCACTCCAGCCTGGGTAACAGAGTGAGACTGTCTCAAAAAAAAAAAAAAAAAAAAAAAATAGAAAGAAAGAAAGAAATACAGTTGACCTCTTTTTTGGGAGGTTAAGAGGCAGATTTATAAGCAACACATAGTGATATCTTGTCTCTTAAGTCACAAAGATGTAAAGTGCACAAAGACATAAAGGTTTATATTGTGGGTTGCAGATGACTTATCATGTTCTATATTCCACTAACGTTGCCACATGAACACAAACAGTTACACATTGTCCAAGCAGCAGGTATCTTGGTTGATAGGAATGAAAACTTACGTTCTTGCTGAAGTGGAAAGGAAAAGGACCAGAGGAAGTACACTCACCAAAACCACTAATGTGATTTGTCTGGTCCTTTATAAGATGCAGAATGAGAGTATACAGGCAAATTCAGGCAGCTTCCTTGGGATTTCTCTGTTCAATTTTTGGCGTGCCCTTAAGGTAAATCCTAAGGGTTAAAAAAGAAATGGTTAGAAATATTTTCTATTTCAATATAATTTTCATATGTGCATTAGAAATTGGGGGGACAGATCCTCTTGTAGTTCCAAAGCATAATGGTTAGAAATTGTGGGGCTATTTTCTTCAAAAAATGAAATACCATTACTCTAATTATCATGTTCTTTACAAACCAAGAAGTGCAACTGCTTATCTGATTCTTAAAGAAACAAGGAACAGTAATAATAAGAAAATGACCAATTTCCTCCATTTGTGTTTTTCTCTCTGACTTCTGCAGAGTGTGCATGACTTCAAGATGCACATAATGTTTAAGAAGGAATACAGATGTAGCCTATACTTTATGCTTATAGACTCACAAAAATAAGAGGTAGTATCCTTTAGAGAAATGATCATATCTAGTTCATGGACCTCCCAGCCAATTTGGGGGCTTATGCTCCACATCACTAATAGATCTTCAAACTATTCCTGCAGGGTCCAGAGAGGGTTCCCAAAACCACTGAAGCAAGTACTCCAGTTACCCACTACCAATCAGAGTTGGTATGAAAGAGACTTGCTATTTTGCCCTAAAATGTAGACTTCAGACTCTTTTTTTTTTTTTTTTTTTTTTTTGAGATACAGAGTTTTGCTCTGTCGCCCAGGCTGGTGTGCAGTCGCATAGTCTCAGCTCATTGCAAACTCCACCTCCCAGGTTCAAGCGATTCTCCTGCCTCAGCCTCTTGAGTAGCTGAGATTACAGGTGCCCACCACCACGCCTGGCTAATTTTAGTATTTTTTAGTAGAGCTGGGGTTTCATCATGTTGGCCAGGCTGGTCTCAAATTCCTGACCTCAAGTGATCCACCCGCTTCAGTCTCCCAAAGTGCTGGGATTACAGGCGTGAGTCACTGTGCTCAGCAGAGTCAAGATTCTTTTGAGGATGTTCTTTGCATGGAGAGGCCCATGAAAAATATGATTTGGGGTTTTGGGATAATCTTTAGTAAGTAATGATGCAGGAACTATTCAAATGAAAAGAATTTAAAGTTCAAGATAAAGATATTTCAGTTGAGGAATTAAAATATATCTTAAGCATAAAACTTTTATTTTTATTTCAATGTGTGGAAATATAATCTGCCTGATTTTCCAAACTACAGAGAGCTCGCATCAAGCCATCTGAAGCTCCGAATAACTTATACAAGATTCAATATGGCACAGTGGTTTCAACACCAGACTGGAACCAGAAGGCTAGTTTTAACGCTACCTCTGTCATGCCCGGTTCATTTCACCTGTCTAAGCCAAAGTTTACTCTCGTGGAAAAAAAAATAATAAAGGAGGCCAGGCATGGTGGCTCACGCCTGTAATCCCAGCACTTTGGGATGTCAAGGTGGGTGGATCACTTGAGGTCAAGAGTTCAAGACCAGCCTGGCCAACATGGTGAAACCCTGTCACTACTAAAAATTCAAAAAATTAGCTGAGCACAATGGTGTGTGCCTGTAAACCCAGCTACTCAAGAGGCTGAGACAGGAGAATCACTGGAACCCAGGATGCGGAGGCTGCAGTGAGCTGAGATTGTGCCACTGCACTCCAGCCTGGGTGATAGAGCAAAACTCTGTCTCAAAAAAGTTAAATAACTAAAAAAATAAATAAATAAAATAAAGGAGTTGGATTATCAATAGTTCTCAACATTAAAAAAAACATTGTGCTTGTTTTTTCTTTGTGTTTTAGTTGTAGCACACTTTTTTCCACCAAAAATCTAACTAGATGCAGAAACAACACCAATAAAACAGAAGCTGGTTGAAGTATGCGTAGGGGATGTTGTCAGGAGATGCCCCCAGTTCCATCATTCATTGTGTCCCTGTGGAGATACCATAAGACCTTTAGGACTCCATAGAGCACAGTTGGAAACCTTCTGGATTAAATGGCCTTTAATATCACTTATAGCTCAAAATTATTCTGCCATAACTATCTTTATATTGGAATGACTGGGTGCTCAGTGAGATCCATAACCGTATGGGAACACAGCAATAATACTTCACCATGATCTAGTTTCAATCTTGTTAACAATGACCTCCTGAAAGAAGAAAAAAGCCACACCCTCAAATAAATTATAGAGCAATAGCTGTTAAACGATTTATGTTTCAATACACGTAATCTTTACCCAACTGTGTGAAAAGATAATTCCTGAAATGCTGCATCCTGGATAATACCTAGTAATCAAGATCATAGCAGTTGATAAAAACTATGAAAATGAATGTACAAAGTACGAGAAAGTGTGTCTCGAAATTAACTGTATACCGTCTGGACAATAAAATAAAATTTAGACTCCTCCATCTCTCATCTACTAGCTAAGTAAATCCAGACAAGTATATTCAACTTTCCTGAGCCTCAGTTTCCACATCTATAAAGCAGAAATCATTCCTGGCAGGACTATTGTGGAGAACAGAGAAAATATTTATGAAGCACTATTCTTGGCATATATTATTTGTGCAGAATTTTGAGTTTCCACTCTTTCTATAATGGTAAAATGTCTCCTTTAAAATGTAATATCAAGGTAATGAACATGTAAACTCTATGAATTGAAAGCAAATTATTAATGTATAAGTGAAACACAGGATTCACATAGTCTTGTGCTACATCATAAAAAGGGAAAGAAGGATCACAAATGTGCCTTTCAAGTAACACAGGACATTTCCCCAAAATGAAACACTTAGGGTCAATGTTTGTTTCCAGAAAAATCTGACTTTCCAGAATAACTCCAAACACAATCCATTTCATAATTTTTTTTTTGAGATGGCGTCTCACTCCGTCACCCAGGTTGGAGTGCAGTAGCATGATCTAAGCTCACTGCAACCTCTGCCTCCCGGGTTCAAGCGATTCTCTTGCCTCAGCCTCCCGAGTAGCTGGGACTACAGGTGTGCGTCACCATGCCTGGCTAATTTTGGGAGGCCAAGGCCAGCAGATCGAACGAAATGGATTGTGTTTGGAGTTATTCTGGAAAGTCAGATTCTTCTGGAAACAAACATTGACCCTCAGTGTTTTATTTTGGGGAAATGTCCTGTGTTACTTGAACAGCCACAAAAGGCACATCTGTGATCCTTCGTTCCCTTTTTATGATGCAGCACAAAACTACGTGAGACATTTTGTATTTTTAGTAGAGATGGGGTTTTGCCATGTTGGCCAGGTTGGTCTTGAACTCTTAACTTCAAGTGATCTGCTGGCCTCTGCCTCCCAAAGTGCTAGGGTTACAGGTGTGAACCACCGTGCGTGGCCAGAATGTTTATCATAAAAATCTTCAAGCAAAACCTATATGTTATGTTTGTCCTGTGGCTTCACATTCCTCCTGACACAATATTGGATACTCCAGAGAACCCAGTTTGAGAAGGTTAGTTCTAGTCCAAACCTCTGATTTTACTATGAAGGAAACTGTCTTACCAAAGGTCACACAGTAGGTAGGAAACATTACATTTGCAGGGCAGTTCCTGGAGAAATGAGGTGGTCTCCAGACATTAACGGTGTTAATTCATTTTAGCTTCCCCCCCGCCGAGCCTGGTACTATGAAAATGCACAGACATCGCTTACCCCATCATGGAGTCTTTATAAAAATCAAATGGAGAAGTTTGTAGATTCCAGTAGGAGGAAGAGGAAGAGCTATACTGACAGAACAACTGGTTTGTTTTAATGTTTCTGGGCATATGAATCTTATAGCTGCTCATGACTCCGTCTTCAACACAGGGGAGGACTTGAGGGCAAATGTTTATTGGATGCTCCTGGCATCATCTTAGTTTGCCTACCTTGATGTTTTTGCCCTCTCTTCTTTTTGTGTCTTGACGTGTCATATGTAGTTTTGAAAGCTGTTTCCAGTCCATTTTTGGAACGACGCATAGCATACATAAAACACTTGAAATTAATACATTTATTTTTTCAAAAAAGATGCTCCCGTCTAATATCAAGTCATGTCCTGTTCTACTTCTCTGAGTCATAAAGCTAGGCTAAAAATAACTTTCTTACCACAACCCTCCACCAAGGAATGAGAATTCCATTTCTTAAAAAACAGATCCTTCATTTTTTTAAGAGGCGGAGTCTCACTCTGTTGCCTAGGCTAGAGTGCAGTGGTGTGATCTCAGTTCACTGCAACCTCTGCCTCCTGGGTTCAAGTGATTCTCCTGCCTCAGCCTCCCAAGTAGCTGGGATTACAGGTGCGCATCACACCACACCCAGCTAATTTTTGTATTTTTAGTAGAGGCGGGGTTTCAGCATGTTGGCCAGGCCAGTCTGAACTCCTGACCTCAAGTGATCCGCCTGCCTTGGCCTCCCAAAGTGCTGGGATTATAGGCATGAGCCACCATACCTGGCCAGAACCTTTCTTAAGATAAACCAATTGCCCTCACCCAAGGATGCTAGTACATAAGGTCCTAATGCTGCCAGGAGACCACCAAGTTGAGGGTCAAATAACTGAGTTCTAGTTGTCGCTTTGCCACCTGCAAAGTTTGACCATGGCATGCTACATAACTTTCTGAGCCTCAGGTTGTCACCTGTATATTGAAAGATTGCCATTATAAGGATTACACAAGACACGACATTTGAAAGCATCTCATAAACTAACCATTAGCTCCTGCCTGGACTTCTACAGTAGACTCCCAGCTGGCTTCTCCCTATCCACTCAGGCCTGCTACAATCAATCTAGGTCTCCTTGCAGGTAAAGGGACCATTTAAAAAATATACAATTTGGCCAGGCATGGTGGCTCACGCCTGTAATCCCAGCACTTTGGGAGGCCGAGGTGGGCAGATCACCTAAGAGTTTGAGAACAGTCTGGTCAACATGGCAAAACCCTCTCTCTACTAAAAATACAAAATTAGCCGGGTGTGGTGGCACACGCCTGTAATCCTAGCTACTCAGGAGGCTGAGACAGAATTGCTTGAATCTGGGAGGCAGAGGCTGCAGTAAGCCGAGATCATGCCAGGCACTCTAGCCTGGGTGACAAAAGGAAAACTCCGTCTCAAAAAAAAAAAAAAAAAAAAAAAAAAAAAAGAAGGGTTTAACACCCTTCTGCTTAAATCCCTATACTCTCCTCCCATTGCCCTTAGACTAAGTTTGTATCCTTTGTAAGGTCTGTAAGGCCTATAAAGAGACTCCAGGTCCTCCTCCAGCCTCATCTTGTGTTACTTTCCCCCTTACACATGCTGTTCCAATATTTCAGCCCTCACCAATTCCCCTGTCTAGCCAGCTTGCACTCATCCCAAACTTCATTCCTTCTAGAAAGCTATTCCTGCAGCCCCCCATGATATGCTCTCCCAACATCATATAATCCTTCCTATAGCACTAGGTTGAAGCGTATAAAATTGCTATTTTGTAGGACAAAAATGGTAGACCGTTGGCCATTTTCTTTGGTTTAGCATTATAGTAATTGCTGTAATGCTAGTCATCTTGAGTCAGTTTTAAACTCTACCAGGGAAGAATCTAGATCTGACTCATAACTAGAATCCTAGAGTTCCACACCCAAACCAAGCCAATAGTAGGCACTTAATTGTTTAATTAGTCTGATATATTGGCACTACCTTTTTAATGCCAAGCATATAATCTTTATATTGTCATTAGTAGTTAAAAATCATGTTTTTTGCCGGGTGCAGTCGCTCACGCCTGTAATTTCAGCACTTTGGGAGGTGAAGGTGAGTGGATCACCTGAGGTCAGGAGTTTGAGACCAGCCTGACGAACATGGTGAAACCCTGTCTCTACTAAATACAAAAAATTACCCAGGCATGGTGGCACATGCCTGTAATCCCAGCTAAGGCAGGAGAATCGCTTAAACCTGGGAGGCATAGGTTGCAGTAAGATGAGATCATGCCATTGCACTCTAGCCTGGGCAACAAGAGTGATAGTCCATCTCAAAAAATAAAAACCATGTTTTTCTTCAAATGCTATTGATATATTCCATAGGATTAAAATGAAAACAATGGAATGAAAAAAGAATAACTTTAATATTTTCATTTCTGGCATTTCTGGAAAGCATGAATTCTAGTAAGTGTAATATATATATATATATATAAACAAGGATAGAATTTAGCCCACTGGTAAGGTATCATTTATGGACTTTTTTTTTTTAAACTCAAATGTTTTTCACTGCTTGGCAGAATAAAGGAGCTCTCAAAGGAAACCAGATAATTTGGATTTATCTCCTTGTACAGTTTTTGGCATGTGACAGCAAATCAGCTAAAGAAAAAAAGATAACATCTAAAAGAGTGCTAGACTTGAAATGGAGGAATTTTATAAGCTTCCCCATGACATTCAAAAGAAATGCATCCTGAAACATTCCCAAATCACCTTTTCCTATGCCACATCCAACTATGTCCCTCATGAAATGAACAGAGCCAAGACCCAGTCTAAACCAAATTGAGATGGTATATGTGGTAGGTTAGGTGAACGCACAACCTAAATAACATAATAATATTAATGATAGTAATTACCATCAACATTCATTGAATGGTTATCATGCACTAGGTACAGCACTAAGCATTCCACATACATCATCTTATTTAATCATTGCTACATGAAGCAAGATCTATGATTCTACTCATTCTGGAGATGCCAGAACTGAGGTACAATGAGGCTGCCCATTTGTTAAGGTCCCTTAGCTGAAGTGAAGAAGCTGGAGTTCAAACCCCAGGCCTTCTATGGAAGAATCCAATTGCTGCTGCACTCCAATTTGGAAGAGTAGAAAGTTGAAATTTGTGCTATAACAAAAATGACAAATGATTCTATATGCATTCTATTATAGTTTCAGTGTCAACATGAGGAGTTAAAACTGAATGGCAAATTCATGAATTGTTAAGGCCCACCAGATAGGAATTTTTTCAAGAACCCCAATATTCAGCTTTAAACAGTAAATTACATTCTCAGCCTAGGTTAGAAATATAGATAGGAGTTCAACTTTATGTGTGACGAATAGAGAATATCAGATAGGCATAAATATCATGGGCTCAGAAATACCTGCTATTCTGACTTGTTTCCTAGCTTCTTAAAAAACAATCACATTTGAGAAAGTTTTTGAGAACTCAGAAACCCCATGAAATGAGTAAACAAAACTGCAATTTCACTTTTTACTGCTTAGTCAGTAATCTCTAATCAGATAGTTCTTTCTTGCTAACACCTAACAAAATTATCTACCTCTTTCAAATAGCAAAGAAAATGAACATACTACCATTCTTACAGTGGAAATATAATTTTACAAACAAACACAAATTACTGAATCTTTACATATGATTAATAGATGGTGGTGATGAGATTATCACGCCCCTCCCCACTCCGTCTTTGTGCACTGACATTTGACCCTTTTTATAATATGCACCTTGTACCAGTGAAACCTAAGGCACCAGCTAGTTACTCATTAAACTCAGGTGCCGAGGGCTGACTTGTACAAATTAGGCTGTTAACTGCCCAGGCTGGCCTCTGTGCAGAAGTGGAAAAAAGCAATCATCATAGCTGTGAAATTCTGTCATATCGGCAGAATTGAACTACAAATTGCAGCAATTCGTACCTGACCTCTGATCTGTGAAGTTGGTCTAAACCTTTGAACCTTAGCTTGGAATTGAGAAGCAGCATTGACTTATAGAGGGGAAGGTGGCTAGCAAGTGTTCTCCACTGTGAATAGTTAACACTGTGACTGTCGGTCGGCCCCCATACCCACCTCCCCCAGAGAGTCAACCAGAGTAAAAGACATAAATAATGAGGATCTTGAGAGTGGCAGGCGTCTTACAAAAAGGCATTTGGAACAAATCTAATACAAGTATACAGTTTCAGGATGCAAGTCTTTTTAAATGAGTATGTCAAAATAAGAAAACGGAATCTTCAATAACTGAAATTCTTGGACATTTAATACTTTGTGATGTGTACATTAAAAAATTCTCTTTACAAATTAGATCAAAGTAGAGTTTAAAACGAAACACTTAAATACATTTTTAATCAAATGGTGCCATCTCTCATTTGTCACATTTTAAAATAAACGTATTACCTAATCTCTGTTATAAAATACAGACCCATATTAAGCCATCTTTGGAAAAAAGCAATCAGGAAAAACCAGTTACACTTTTCTTTGAACCCAAACTTATCTATTGACACTAAATATCAGATGTAGGCTAATAAATAAGTATAAGAATATGCATTTCTCACATATACATTTTGTTGCAACATTGATTCATCATAATGAGGAGGGAGAAGGGTTCATTAAAAGAGAGGAGCATTTTTCTTTAAAAGATTAGCTTCTACTTCAAATGCTATTCAAATTGCTCCATTGACAGAGAGAAGTGATTAAAGATTCTACTTCTCTGGTCATTTGAGACATTAACAAATTTTGAATAGCATATAAAATATAACTAAACTATTACTTATAATGAAAGAGAAACTAATGTTACTGCTTAAAGCATATAACCTACACCTAAATAATTCCATTTCATAAATTTAACTATTGGTTTGAAAACAATGATAAGAGTCTTCTTATACAAGAACTTTTCTCTGACAGGAAATTTCCTCATTGTCAACCTTTATATGCATTATCATAAAGTTAATTCCATTAACTTTTCCTTATTTTAATTTTCACATCTTAAAATTACAGTTTCCTTCTCTAAACACTGACTCTGAAATGACTTTAAAAAACAAATATGGGCAACATTGCTGATAAATTCCTGCTTCTTACCCCATGGTTTAAATAACAGGAAACTATAAAACAACAACAATACCGTGAAGATCTAGATTTTTCAAGCATATAAAGTGAAAAGCTGTTAGATGAACTGATTTTTTTAAAAATGTTTTTAACTTAAGAATTTTGGTTTTACTGCTGGTAAGACAGACTGTGCAGCAGTTGAAATTCTAACCAACTTCCAATTATTTTTTTTTTTTTTGGTCTTCAATTAAAAAATGAACAATATGGATCATTTGTTTATCTGGCCTGATCTAAATTGCTTTAACCAAACACAATTATTTCTTCTTCTCTTCAATTAAAACAAATAAGGTTTCCCCTACCTTTCCAATCTTGATCTGGCTGCGACAGGCTAACTGTAATGAAAGCTTTGCTCAAGCAACCTTCGCTCCCTTCGCTCCCAATACCAGGAGCTGTGTAACTCTGTTATACATGGCACAGGGCTCCTCACTGGTCAACGAAATGAGCTTTGACCACTTAATGCCTTGGGAGTCACGTGCTAAGGGCACCTGGAATGAGCTTGAGTGGGTGGTACAGAAAGAAGGGAGGTGTTAAAACTGCCACATACAAAATGCTCAACAGCAACCTGAAACGGAATGAAAACCCTACTGTAACTGATGGATTTAGGGAAGGCTCAAGAAGACAAAAACTTTGCCAGTTCATAGAGGAGGGACGTTTAACAGAAATATTTTATTCAAACCCAAATAATGACCATAAGGAAACAAACGATTTTTCAAAATCCACCATCCTAGAACCAGATAGATGCCCATTACGTTTGTACAGCTACATGCAGAGATAAAAAAACAATAATGCCTACCTCATCTAGGCTGTTGGGATTAAATAAATAAATATATGTAAAGTGCTTAGAAAAGCTCCTGGCATATAGAAAATACTCAAAAAGTGTTACTAGGATTTCTTAGAAATGTTATATTTTTAGCAAGTGTTGCTTTTTCCCCTTCTCATTATCTCTGGGGTAGGTAACTTGGGTTAAGTACCTTGTGTCTAAAAGACTATCAACAATCATGTTTATGATGATCAGTCTGGGAGAAAAAAAATAGGAAAAAATTACACATGAACCAAACCCTCACCTTATTTTAGTTTATCAGTCTGGAGCTAGAAATTGATTTACTCATAAGAAGTGGAGACAAGTAGAAGAGGCATAGAATGAAAGAGAAGCAGGCAGGACAGCAGGATTTATGATAATAAAACCATCTGTACATAACAACGGATCAGGAGGACCTGAAGCACTTAAGCTGAGTAAATACACTCCTTTTCAAGCAGTTATGGGGTGGAACCTCATCGAAAGTCTCTCCGGAGGCTGAGTTTGTCGGTTCAGGCAATGGGAAGGTTAGAGGAAAAGGGAGCTGAAGCTGCCCTAGAGGAGGTCCTGAAAGCAGTGTGACTTCTGTGTCTTCTGCATTGGGATTAAAGTGAGCTCTGTGGCACATTAAGAGAGGAAGGAGAAACTAACTGCTCCTAAAACAAAAATTTCAAAAAAAAATATGGTCCCCAGTTTTCCCTGAGTCATCACTGTATCATTGTTAACCTTATTCAGTTAAACCTTAGTAATTTGAAGGAGCCAGAGTTGGAAATAAAAAGGCCAGAATGGGCCGGGTGTGGTGGCTCATGCCTGTCATCCCAGCACTTTGGGAGGCAGAGGCGGGTGGATCACTTGAGGTTAGGAGTCCGAGACCAGCCTGGCCAACATGGTGAAACCCTCTCTCCACGAAACACACAAAAATTATGCGGGTGTGGTAGCGGGCTCCTGTAATCCCAGCTACTCGGAAGGCTGAGGCACGAGAATGGCTTGAACCCAGGAGGCAGAGATTGCAGTGAGCCAAGCTGGCGCCACTGCACTCCAGCCTGGGCGATACAGTGAGACTCCATCTCAAAAAACAAACAAACAAACAAAAAATGGCCAGAATGACAAGAACATTTTCAATCTATTCATCTACCCATATATTTTTTTAAAAAGACAGTTTTATTACTCCTATATAAAATAATAGCTATTGATAGTGACTATAAATTATCAACAAGTTAACATAGGGTCAAAATCCAAAACAAGTCTAAGATTATAACTATGTTAAATATTATATAAAACTAGATCGCTATGATCTGGCTGAAGGAACTCTGAAGCAATCCTTAGTTACTAAGGCAGTGTTTTCAAAAACTGATTTTAGACAAATTTAAATTCCTCTTGACTACAAATGGGACACAGAAAATCTGTTTTTCTATAAGAGTAATTGAGTATATTATGTAAGAAAACGTTCTGGCATGTTTTAAGCATTAGAAAGAGAGTATTTTGAAATGTAGGTTTGGTGTGAGTGTGTGCACGTGTGTTCCTATACTAAATGTTACCAAAAAATAACTTAGGCAAAAACATAGGAAATAAACCATCTCAGGATGATGAATTTTAAGACTAAGAGAGTAAGGAGAAGGCAATTTTTCACTGAATACCTGAAAACAACAATTACAATTATAGGCTGCCCTAAACAAAAAAATGAGCAAATTTTTCCTGCCTCGGCTTTGAACAAAGTTAATTTAAAAAATACGTGCACATATGCACACTAGTTTTAACAAGCGCAAAAAATATAGAAAAGTACACAGAAAAAGCAAGTCACCCCTTCTACTGATAGTAAAAGTGGCTCCTAGTACACAGCCCTCTGTACAGGCAAATGTGCATCATAGTAGAAAAGTCATGCTACATGAGCCATGTTAACTTCTTGTTTTTCCTTTTAAGATGGAGTTTTACTCTTATTGCCCAGGTTGGAGGGCGATGGCGCTATCTTGGCTCACCGCAACCTCCGCCTCCCGGGTTAAAGTGATTCTCCTGCCTCGGCCTCCTGAGTAGCTGGGATTACAGGCATGCGCCACCATGCCTGGATAATTTTGTATTTTTAGTAGAGATGAGGTTTCACCATGTTGGTCAGGCTGGTCTTGAACTCCCAACCTCAGGTGATCCATCTGCCTCAGCCTCCCAAAGTGCTGGGATTACAGGCATGAGAAACTGTTCTTGGCCACATTAACTTCTGTATAGTTCTGGCTTGCAACAAGCTTAAATCATCCCTGGAGGAGTGATCCTTTGTCTTTCACAAAGCATCTTTGATTTAGAGTAGAATGAGAGCAGTTCTGAGGTCTGAGGCTGTGGAGAAAAGAAAAAAAAAAAAGTATAGACGCAAAATAGAAGCCTGGGATGAGATAAGCTCTGAGGTAGATTTGGAAAAACGAGTAAGAAACAGGACTCAGGTCCAGGAGAGGAGGAAATGGAGCATAGTAAGACATGATTATGTGGCCTATTTTAGACAGGATCTATTAAGGCCATTGTGGCATCCTGGTAAGAGAGTTGTTATTTTTTTTATTACTTTATTATTATGAGAGACAGGTCTTGCTGTGTTACCCAGGCTGGTCTCGAACTGCTAGGCTCAAGTTATCTAGCCACCATGCCCAGCCTACTTTTTAGTTTAATTTATCTAAAAGCTAAGATATAGTCAATGCAAAGATTATGTGAGTGTGTATTTGCTTTTGTATATAATAGTAGCATATCATTTTCCACAAGTATATTTGACACTGTTTAGAATTTCAAGCCTTTGCTGAAATTGTTTATTGTTTTAACACATGACTAAAGCATAAAAGAAATTGCACATATGTGTGTGCATAGACATTCAGATAGTAGCTTTCACCTGAAAAGGTGTCAAACACTGATAATGAAATCACATAACTGTACTAGTGGTATCAGCAATAATAGTTCACTAAGAAGCTAATTAACTGGTATTGAAAAACAGATGAAGTATAAAGCAGTATCCACAAGCCTATATGATTAAAGCACCATAGTATTTTCTTTCTGTTAATTTGTCTATTATCCTATTATAGCATCAACAGTCACAGAGAAGGAAGAATTAAACAATGGACATTGTCATATCTGATATTGTCCTTATCTGGACATTAGGAAGGATCTGTGGGCTGTCCTTTTAAAATTTTAAATGGTAGGCTGGATACAGTGGCTCATGCCTATAATCCCAGCACTTTTGGAGGCCAAGATAGGAGGATTGCTTGAGCCCAGGAGTTCAGGACCAGCCTGGGCAACATAGTGAGACCCCATCTATACAAATAATTAAAAAATTAGCAGGGCATGGTGACATATGCCTGTGGTTCCAGCTACTTGGGAAAATTGTTTGTTTGAGCCTGGGAGGTTGAGGCTGCAGTGAGCCATGACTGCCTCACTGCATTCCAGCCTGGATGACAGAGTGAGATCCTGTCTCAAAAATAAATAAATAAATAAATAAAAATAAATAAAATGGTAACTTTTCAATCAGTGTTCTTGGCTTATTTACTTATTTTTGTTTCTAGTTACGAAAATAAGTTTATTTACTTATTTTTGTTTCTAACTATGTTGCTCAGGCTGGTCTAGAACTCCTGGGCTTAAGTGATCCTCCTTCCTCAGCCTCCCAAGTAGCTGGGACTACAGCATGCACCATTGTGCTCAGAGGTACAACTGTTTTAAAGATTAAAATTATAAAGGTAACTAACATTTGTATATTTCATCCATTCAAAGTGCCTGACACGGGTCTAGGTACTGGGGCTATAGGAGTGAGCAAAACAGACAAAATCTCTGCCCTCATGAATGCCATAGTCTCACAGGGGAGTCAGGCATTAAATGAATGAATCAATAAAATATATAGTATGCTAGATTGTGAAAGAACTAAGGAGGAAAAAACAGCAGAGTAGGAGAATAGAAATGTGTGTGTTGGGTGGCGGGGGGGGGAGGTTATGTCTGCATAATCTCTGAATTATAAGGGAAACTGTATTTACCATTTATTAGCTATAAAAATTAAGCATACTGGCCGGGCGCGGTGGCTCAAGCCTGTAATCCCAGCACTTTGGGAGGCTGAGACGGGCGGATCACAAGGTCAGGAGATCGAGACCATCCTGGCTAACATGGTGAAACCCCGTCTCTACTAAAGAATACAAAAAACTAGCCGGGCGACGAGGCGGGCGCCTGTAGTCCCAGCTACTCGGGAGGCTGAGGCAGGAGAATGGTGTGAACCCGGGAGGCGGAGCTTGCAGTGAGCTGAGATCCGGCCACTGCGCTCCAGCCTGGGCGACAGAGCCAGACTCCGTCTCAAAAAAAAAAAAAAAAAAAAAAAAAATTAAGCATACTAATCCATTCGATTTTTCACGGGACATGCTATTAATATAAACTCATTTAAATCACATGTCTTAGCCGGGTGTGGTGGTGCACACCTGTGGTCCCAGCTACTCAGGAGGCTGAGGTAGGGGTATCGCTTGAGCTCAGGAGGTCAAGGTTGAAGTAAGTGGTGATTGCACCACTGCACTCCAGCCTGGGCAACAGAGTGAGAACTCCCATCTAAAAAAACAAACAAACAAACAAACAAACAAATTATATATCAAGTACTTCTTGCTTACATGCTAGTGGCTATTCAATGTGAAAAGAGGCAAGGCAGACTGGGCGCGGTGGCTTACGCCAGTAATCCCAGCACTTTGGGAGGCCGAGGTGGGCGGATCACCTGAGGTCGAGTTCGAGACCAGCCTGGCCAACATGGGGAAACCCTGTCTCCACTAAAAATTTAAAAATTAGCTGGGCATGATGGCAGGCATCTGTAATCCCAGCTACTCAGGAGGCTGAGGCAAGAGAATCACTTGAACCCGGGAGGCAGAGGTTGCAGTGAGCCAAGATCATGCCATTGCACTCCAGCCTGGACAACAAGAGTGAAACTCCATCTCAAAAAAAAAAAAAAAAAAAGAGAAAGAAAGAAAGAAAATAGGCAAGGCAGCTGCCATCTCAAATAAAGTGGTAGGATCCTGGTATAGGAACTACAGAAAAAAATCTGAGAGAAAACATAATGCTTTTGGATAATGATTTTGAAGCAAACCTGATTACCTATGTCTTTCTCGAGTTTGCAGGAACTTCAAATAGTTTAAAATGGCTAGGCCGTGGGCTGCTCTGGGATCTCCACTCACCCTCACTCCATCTTATTCCCATTCCCTCTATCCTCTTTAAATCACAGTCTTTGGGCCCACCCTGAGTGCTCACCTACTGGACCAAATCCCTATCCTTTAGAAAGGTTCGCTGATAGGGCGAGACTGACTCAAAGAGGAATTCCTGAAGGAAGGGATGAGAATGGGTGGGGATCAACCTTTTTTCAGGATAATATAAATTTAAATTTATCACCAAAGCACAATCAGTCTGTGTTCCCTACTTTCTTGTGTAATGGGCAGTCATGAAGCCCACAGACTTCAAGCACCCATGTGTGCTACATCCAACACTGACAAGAGTACATGTGGCAGGCAGCCACTTCAATTCATCACCTCCATCTGTAATAAAATCACTGTAGCTAACTCCTATATACAGCCCTTTTCCTTCACCAGGCACTCTTTTAAGCATTTCACATATATTAACACATGCAATCCCCATACATGGTTGAGGCAGGTACTAGTATCTTCTCCTTTTTTTTTTTTTTTTTTTTTTTTTTTTTTTTTTTTTGAGACGAAGTCTCACTCTTACTGCCCAGGCTGGAGTGCAGTTCCATGATCTCGGCTCACTGCTACCTCCACCTCCCGGGTTCAAGTGATTCTCCTGCCTCAGCCTCCTGAGTAGCTGGGATTACAGGTGTCCGCCACCATGCCTGGCTAATTTTTGTATTTTCAGTAGAAACAGGGTTTCATCACGTTGGTCAGGCTGGTGTCAAACTCCCGACCTCAGGTGATCCACCCGCCTCGGCCTCCCAAAGTGTTAGGATTACAGCCGTGAGCCACGGCACCCAGTCTCATCTCCATTTTATAGATGAGAAAACAAGAAATAAAGTAATTGTTCAAGACCAACAGCCAGCAAATAAATAGTGAAGTGAGGATCCAAACCTAGGCATTCTGGCTCTTAGAGATCATACGTTACCGCTGTGAGCTAAGTAGATAATCTTCTTTCTTTCCTCCTAATTAGCTACCTCTCTATCTACCTACCCATGTTTCACCTTGCTGCTCTGTCAGCCTGCTAGGGACAGGAATTTCTGTACTAAACCAGAGAAACTTTGGAACTTTGAGATGGCATCTTTGGAGCTAAGTAGGAAACCCTTTAATGTTCGATGAATGAAAGCATAACTTAAGAAAGCCACAAAATCTAATTTGAATCTAAAGAGAATTCTCTTCACATTTTCTCTCTAAGCCCTTCCTCTATCTGAGGCAGCACTCTCCATTAATTCTTTGAAACCTGCTAGATTTCATGGCCATCCCTTTCTGTCTGTCCCTCTAACATAGCAAAATGTAGCATCTGATAAGCTAAGTAATTATCAGTATTTACCTCATAGATTCTGTGGTAGTTTTAACAGACTTCTTAATCTTAAAAAGAGAAAGTTCAGAATAAACATTGAATGCTGGTAGAGAGAAGACACCTATCACCAAGTCACAAATTATGTGTAACATTGTAGCCTTTTGTTCCACTTGCGCTAGAGAAAAGCCAGCTACATTGTCATAATGTGAAAAGTAGCTATTTTTCCTCCTGAGCCAGGAGGAACAGGGCAGTCAGGTTAACAAGGGCTCAGGAAGCGTGTGGTTTTGCCAAGTTTTCTATGAGTTTTACTCTTTGATAATCAAATGGTATCTTAATAATTTCCTCAAAATTGCCACAAAAATCCCCTAAGTTCTGGATTTATCAAGCACTATGCTCTTCCATTCCAATTGGTGTTTAAGGAGCACTTTCTATAACATCCTGAGATGTACTCAAGCCCTGGGGAAGTGCAGCCAAAGACCTCAGCCTCCAGAGTAGCTGGGACTACAGGTGAATGCCACCATTCCCTGTTAATTTTTGTATTATATTATTATTTGTTTTTGTTGTTGTTGTTGTGTTTTGTTTTTGAGATGTACTCAAGCCCTGGGGAAGTTCAGTCAAAGACCCGGATCATTATGTGGTTTCCGGTTTTTTTTTTTTTTTTTTTTAGATGGATTCTCGCTCTGTTGCCCAGGCTGGAGTGCAGTGGCACGATCTCGGCTCACTGCAACCTCTGCCTCCCAGGTTCAAGCAATTTTCCTGCTTCAGCCTCTGCAGTAACTGGGATTACAGGTGTGCGCCACCATGCCCAGCTGATTTTTATATTTTTGGTAGAGACAGGGTTTTGCCATACTGACCAGGCTGGTCTTAAACTCCTAACCTCAAGTGATCCGCCCGCCTTGGTCTCCCAAAGTGCTAGGATTACAGGTGTGAGCCTCCGCGTCCGGCCTTTTTGTATTTTTAGTAGAGATGGAGTTTTGCCACGTTGGCCATGCTGGGTCTCGAACTCCTGACGTCAGGCGATCCACCAGTCTCGGCCTCCCAAAGTGCTTGTGATTACAGGCATGAGCCACTGTGCCAGGCCATGATGTGGTTTCTATTAAATTATAGGCGTGAGCCACCGCACCCGGCCATGATGTGATTTCTATTAACTGGGAGTTAATAATCCTCTTGGAGAGACCATTAAATGTCTGATAATTACAACATATGGAATACACAGTGAAATGGAACAGCATGTGCTATCCAGACAATGGGAGCCACCACAGTCAGGTGAAGAGCATTGCTAAGATAGATCAGAGTCCATGGGGAAAGCTTCCTCGAGGAGGTATAACTAGCTTGCATTCCTTTTTTAATCTTATTTTTTAATTTTTTGAGACAGGGTCTCACCGTGTCACCCAAGCTGAAGCGCAGTGGCACGATCTCGGCTCACTACAATCTCCGCCTTCCCAGTTCAAGCAATTCCCCCATCTCAGCCTCCCAAGTAGCTGGGACTACACGTGCACGCCACTACACCCGGCTACTTTTTGTATTTTTAGTAGAAGAGGGGTTTCACCATGTTAGCCAGGCTGGTCTTGAACTCCTGACCTCAGGTGATCCACCTGCCTCAACCTTCCAAAGTGCCGGGATTACAGGTGTTAAGCACCTGGCCTAGCATGCATTCTTTTTTATTTTTTTGAGACGGAGTCTTGCTCTGTCGCCCAGGCTGGAGTGCAGTGGCCAGATCTCAGCTCACTGCTCCGCCTCCCAGGTTCACGCCATTCTCCTGCCTCAGCCTCCCGAGTAGCTGGGACCACAGGCGCCCGCCACCTCGCCTGGCTAATTTTTTGTATTTTTAGTAGAGACGGGGTTTCACCGTGTTAGCCAGGATGGTCTCGATCTCCTGACCTCGTGATCTGCCCGTCTCGGCCTCCCAAAGTGCTGGGATTACAGGCTTGAGCCAACGTGCCCGGCCGCATTCTTATTTACAATTGCATCAAGCTGCAAACAGAGGCAATCACAAAGCCCTACACTTCAAAATATATATTCTCTGTAATTGTTTACTTTGTGATTTAAAAAGTAAAACACTTCTTTCCTGAAGAATGTTCCTTATTTCAAGAATTGAACATTCCTGAAATTGGAATAAACTTTAGACATATTTTATGATCAGCCAGGAAACGGAATCTTATCAGGGGCTTGATAAACTGGCAAGTTACTAAATGAGTTACATGGAGTCTGAAAAGCTTTGAAAAATTTTCTTCTTAAGACCTTGGGGTTCAGTTCTTATGTAAGCCTAGTTACCTATTCAACATATTCTTTTACCACTTTGAAAAGGGAGCTCTTATTTTTTGAAAAATAAAAGTAGATATGTCAAAGAAATTTGAAAGCAATATGGAAGTAATTGAAATCATTCAAAAAAAATCAAACACTAACACTTCAGCTGTGATGGATCTATAAAAACTGGTTACACTATTAATGATTACGGGTGAAATCAGAAACACAAGGACCTCTTTAAAAGGTCAACTGCAAGGCTGATCAGTTTAGATGGGATGCTAAAATTAGCGAGGAGTATAAGCTCAGGAAAAAGAACAACATAAAATGCTAGTGAAGCAAATCGTTTAGACACAATGAGTCTGATTTTCATAAGCAAATGGTAACTTGGCAAGGCATTCAATTTTGAACTGGTTGTAAGAGTCACTCAATTGTTCAACAATGGCTATTGATCCTACTATGTGTGGCTTTGTTCTAGACCCTGAAGATTGGATGGTGACAGGCAGAGGAGTCCCTGAAGAACAGAACAGCAAGAAAGGGGCGGGGCAGTGGAAGCAGAGGGAGCGAGACAGGCAGGGGTCAGATGGGAGCGTTATAACACCCAGGTGAGGACTTCAGGTTCTCCTTGGTTGATTGGAGGATTCTGAGCAGAGAAGTGATGTGATCAGCTTTTCTGTTTTTTTTAAGATCACTGGTGTGCAGCCGGGTGCAGTGGCTCAGACCTGTAATCCCAGATACTCGGGAGGCTGAGACAGGAGAATTGCTTGAACCCTGGAGGCAGAGGTTGCAGTGAGCTGAGATCGTACCACTGCACTCCAGCCTGGGCAACACAGCAGGACTCCGTCTCAAAAGAACAAAAATACAATACAATACAATACAATATCACTTTTTAATCAACCAATAAAATTAGCTAAAATAATGAATAGTGATTAAGTGTCACACTTCAGTAAGACAAGTATGACGGCATCAAAACCCTTCTAAAAATGAAATTGCATAGTGTATTCGAAGAGCTTGGAAATGTTTCTTTTTACTTAGCAATGATGTTATTATAAATCTATTCTTAAGAAATAAGAAAAAATCATGTTTACCTCAAAATTCTTTATAATACATTGAGAAACAATCCTTATAGGAATGATTAAATAAATGGTGACACACCAGCCACTAAAAATTACATTTATGAAGAATTTAATGTCATGAGTAAAGGTTTACAATATATGAGCTTAAGAAAAAAGAGAGTAGAGAAAAACTTTATGTACGGTGCAATTTCTACTGATACTATAGTAATCAAATGAAGAAAAATATAACTAAATATTGACAGTGGTTGTCTCTGGATAGTAAGTATGAATATGGGTGATTATAATACATATATAATGCATGTTTGTCTCTGGATAGTAAGAATATGAATATGGGTGATTAAAATACATATATAATGCATGTATGTTAAATATCTGTAACATATATGACTTTGATCAGCAAAACTTTAATGATTCGATAAAATGAACCTATTTGTTCTGTCCCTCATTCTCTCCATTTTGACCCATCATTACATTCTGCCAATTCTTTTCTTTCCCTTTCTTCCTGATTTAGTTCAGCACTAACCATGCACAACCTCCCACGCCCACCCGTTGGGTTTCCTACCTGACATCTTTCCCCGCTAACCATCCTGAAAGCAGTAGGAAGAACCATTTTCCTTAGGTATGGTTGGGATCATGTTACTCCCATGAAGGGAATTTGAGGTGATCCTTGGTCATCCATAACATTGCAGGCTTTTGATCATGAGCTGCAAATCTCTGGTTAACTTATGATTACATTTCACTGCATAATTTCTCTTTGTTCCCTTCAACCTCAACAGATACACACCCACACACAAAATCTCCAAGGCTACCTTCCTTCCTTCTCTAGCTACCAGATTCTTGTTTTCCTTTGTAACTCTCCTCTTGAATGACCTTCCCCAAAAAGGACTTTATTTTATCCAGGTATCTATCTTTTTCAACATAACTTTGCTCACTGCCACACCACTTTAGCATTTCTTCTTTTCTAGATATTTGGCAATTGTGTATTTGTCATTTGGGATCAAACCTGATTCCTGTTTCATCACAACATTGCCTAAACAGCAATGCTTCTGACTCTACATTTGAAAATTAAAGCTTACATACAAAGTTTAAGACTGTCTCTTGTTTTTTTTGTTGTTGTTTTCTTTTTATTTTTTGTTGTTTTTGTTAAGACTGTCTCGTAAAAAATGTTTGTTTGCACAGTTGTCATATGTTTGCATGACAAGCTGATTATGGTTCCTTACAAAGTATACCCAAGGTATTTGCTCTCAACCTTTTCTCTCCACCCTGTGCACACACACAGAAATTCACTAACATGGGTGTTCAGTAATTGTTATTGACAAGAATCCCAAACAGTTGGTCAAATGACTTTTTACTTACAACATGGAGCCATAAGTCATAATAAGATAATTTAACTTATGAAGAATCATTATGAAATAAAGACTTAAAGCTCAATCTTGTTACCTGTTTGGTGAACAACTCTGGAAAGTCAGGATAAAGGAAAGCCAAGTTGACAGCTGCTATATCGAAGCAGTTAAGAATATGCAGATGGGACCCTCTTCTGTTCTCCTACCATGTTTGTTTCAGGATTCCAATTTGAAATCTGTATGTGCCCCTTGATACCTCAATGCTTTGTCAAGCACCTCGTTTCTCTGGCTTTAGTTTTATAGACAAAGAAACCAAATAAATGGTGATGGAGCATCTTATCATAGTATGTTTTTAGAAACGCCAATGCTAAAATTACCAGTCCCCAAGTTCCAGGTGAAATTACTATAAGAATTAAATGAGAACTACTTTGATCTGACGCGTTAATGAAAACGATAGTGTCAGTCATGATTCTGAATAAGTACTCAAATAAACAATTTTAAAAATTGGGACAAAACACTACTATGAGAATACACTGTTATAAAGAGAAAATAGGCCAGGCAGGGTGGCTCGCTCATGTAATCCTAGCATTTTGGGAGGTCGAGGTGGGCGGATTGCTTGAGTCCAGGAGTTTGAGACCAGCCTGGGCAACATGGCAAAATCCCGTCTGTAAAAACAAAAAAAAGAAAAAAATACAAACATTAGCTAGGCATGGTGGCGTGTGCCTGTAGTCCCAACTACTTGGAGGTCTGAGGTGGAAGAACTGCCTGAGCCCAGAAGGTTCAACTGTAGTGAGCCATGTTTGGGGCCACTTCATTCTAGCCTGGACAACACAGCAAGACCCTGTCTCAAAAAAAAAAAAAGAGCTTAGTGTGGAGAGTTTAGAAACTAAATACAGTAGCTAAGGAAGAAACTGATTATTTATCTGAATTTCAAATTGAACTCAACATTGGTCCCAATCACTCTTTTCCTTTTCCCAAGAACTGAGCATTAAATGGAATTTTAAAACATTTATTAAAACAAAATCAAAGACAAACTACAATTAGGAGTGTGTCATTAAAGAGTCAATTTCCTTAATATGCCAGAGTGCTTCCATATCAACAAGAAAAATACAACACAATACATATGAGCAAAGATATGAGCAGGCAGTTTGCAGAAAAACAAAATTCTATGATGAATAAACATGAAAATAGTTCAACTTTATTCAAATCAAACTTTGTCTGATTAAAATAGATAGAAATCAAAACAGTGAGTCCTACTATATCAGCAAAAATGTTTACATTTGGGCCAGGTGCAGTGGCTCATGCCTGTAATCCCAGCACTTTGGGAGGCCGAGGCGGGTGGATCACTTGAGGTCAGGAGTTCGAGACCAGCCTGGTCAATATGGTGAAACCCCATCACAGATTTAAATGGAAGTTGTAAAATCTTCCCCCCAAGCCGGGCGCGGTGGCTCAAGCCTGTAATCCCAGCACTTTGGGAGGCCGAGACGGGCGGATCACGAGGTCAGGAGATCGAGACCATCCTGGCGAACATGGTGAAACCTCGTCTCTACTAAAAAATACAAATACCTAGCCGGGCGAGGTGGTGGGCGCCTGTGGTCCCAGCTACTCGGGAGGCTGAGGCAGGAGAATGGCGTAAACCCGGGAGGCGGAGCCTGCAGTGAGCTGAGATCCGGCCACTGCACTCCAGCCTGGGCGACAGAGCGAGACTCCGTCTCATTAAAAAAAAAAAAAAAAAAAAAAAAAAAATCTTCCCCCCAGTAGAGGATCTTTAGAGGAAATGGGGTGAGGGTTGGGTAGAGGGCACATGGATTGAGAAACATTGACTGTGATTCCTATAAATTTAGAAGTTCAGGCAGAAGGACTTCCCCCATGTGACTAGGATTCAACAGAACACACATCCTATTTAATAACAAAGGCATGTATGCAGCATTTATTCTATGTCTCTGGGTAATTTATGTTGCTTGATCTTGGTAATGTGCAAACATTTTTAGCCAGTTCTTAACTATCAGGTGATCTCTGATTGTTGCTGTTTTCTATAATTGGTGTCTAGACATTCACAAGGATTCAGGTTTATTTTGGATCCTGAAGTCAAGGCCAGTATTTCTTTAAGCACTGACTGGAGTGAAAGAGTCCTAAGATTTCAGTAACCACGAAAAAATGATTATCTGTGCTCCCCCAAGAGGGAGAGACAACATGAGCAACCTTAGGATGGTCAAGGGTCATCTGTTAGATCTTTGAGACTCAGTGGAGCCTTCACTGGGGATTGGCACATGGAACTGAAAGCGACAAAGAAGACCCCAGAGGAATCAAGTCTTGGGAACTCAGATTTTCCTCAAAGACTCCTCCATCTGATGATGTTAGTAATTTCAGCTCTACATCATCATTTCTTTTCTTGCGTTTTCCTTTTTTAAAGACGGAGTCTCACTCGGTCACCCAGGCTGGAGTGCAGTGGTGCGATCTCGGCTCACTGCAAACTCCACCTCCCAGGTTCAAGCGATTCTCCTGCCTCCCAAGGAGTTGGGTCTACAGGTGCACACCACCATGCCCAGCTAAGTTTTGTATTTTTTAGTAGAGACAGGGTTTCACATTGTTAGTCAGGCTGGTCTTGAACTCCTGACCTCAAGTGATCCACCCGCCTTGGCCTCCCAAAGTGCTGGGATCACAGGCGTGAGCCCCCATGCCTGGCCTCATCATTTCTTTTTTTATTAAAAACCAGACAGTCAACTAGTCAACCCCTTTGTGCTCACCTTTCACATCCTGGCATAACACTTCGTAAGCACAGCTACACGAAGAATAAGAATGGCAAGCCCGAAGTATGAAGAGATAAATCAAATTTAATTATTATTAACATATTATTGATTATTCCCACTAAATGTAGTCTTCCAAAAAAATAAATCTACTTGGATAAAATTCATGTTGATGGATATACCAAAGAAAGCTGGTTATCCATTTATACGCTAGTGAATTTTTCTCACTTTTCCCCTATGTATAGTCTAGCATTTCATAATTTCTCTGTACCTACAGGGCCAGAGGAGGGGAAAAAAAAAGGAATGCACATCCTTTCTGTTCTTTAGTGAAGCTTCTGATGAAAGGGATTAATAAGAGTTGGGGGAGGGAAAGAAAGAAAGAGAGAGAGAGGCTGGGTGTGGTGGCTCATACCTGTAAATCTCAGCACTTTGGGAGGCCAAGGCAGGTGGATCACCTGAGATCAGGAGTTCAAGACCAGCCTGGCCAACATGGTGAAACCCGGTCTCTACTACAAAATTAGCTGGTGTGGTGGCATGCACCTGTAATCCCCACTATTCAGGAGGCTGAGATATGAGAATCACTTGAACCCGGGAGGCAGAGGCTGCAGTGAGCAGAGGCTGCAGTGAGCCGAGATTGTACAACTGCACTCCATCCTAGGTGACAAAGCGAGACTGTCTCAAAAGAAAAAAAAAAAAAAAAAAAGCGAGGATTAAAAAAAAAAAGAGGTGGGGGGAGAACTTGAGATGCTATAAAATGAAAATTTGCACTTTTCAGTGAGTACCATTTTCATAATTTATGGTACTTCCACCCCGAGCATGTCTCAAATTTGTTTAGGAAAATATTTTCTTCTCATACCATCATTTGTTCTCATATTATCATTATAATATGGGTGGATGATCAAATAAGCAAGGCCTGCAAATGGTCTGAGAAAAGAGCTCATTTGGAAATAACATCCTGGGCTTTGCAACCACAGTAAGAAGTGTATCTCAGCACCTGGTAGCAAATGCAGGTGAGGTCCACCCTGGTAGTACATACAGGTGAGTTCATAGATGGTTGGCAAAGAGGTACAAACTAATGGAAACACAACAACAAGCTCTGTAGCTACTTTACATGGAGTTGACTAAGCAAAGGCCCATCTGACCTAACAACAACAACAAGATGAGAATAGTTACTCTTTATTCAACAGTTGTTACCTCCAGTTCTGGGTGCTTCACATATGCTATTTCATTAAATCCTCACAACAACCCTATGAGGTACTAATTATCTTTCTATTTTGTAGATGTGGAAACTGAGGCTTACAAAGATTAAATAAGTGTTCAAAGTCTCACAACTCTTAGGTGGCAGATGCAGAATTCACATCCAGGTTCCCAAACCCCAGAGCCCAAGTTTTTGCCCCAGAATCACAATGCTATCTGGACTGCATCATAATGAAAGAGCTGTGTGTTAGTTTTACTCTGTATACCCCCAACATGTATTCAGTTGCCCTGTTAACTCTGTCCCCAAAGCAGAAAGTTTGCATGCCCTGACTGTTTCAGCATTGGTCATTCATACTCACAAACTGTCCTGTAAAATGGAGCTTGGGAGAACGGAGGTAACAGTTAAAATACAGTAAACAATCTAAGCTTTCAGGTTAAGAAACCAGAAAAAAGAAGAGCAAAATAAATCTGAAACAGATTAAGGAAGGAAATAATAATGATTTAGGTGGGAATAAAGCAAATACAGACTATAAAAACAAAATAAAAGTTAATAAAACCAAAAGTTGGTTCTTTGAAAGGAGCAACAACATTGACAAACCACTAGCTAGAATGACAAAGCAATGAAAAGACTCAACTTACTAAACTCAGGGATAAGAGAAGTGACATCACTACTGATCTTCTAGAAATAAAAAGGATAGCAAAGAAATACTATGAACAATTATATGCCAGCAAATTAGAACACCTACATGTAGAGGAGAAATTCCTAGAAAGATGCAAAGGGCCAAAATAGACTCAAGAAGAAATAGAATATCTGAATAGACGTATAAGTAAATACACTGAATTTGTAACACAAACATTTTCCACAAAGACAAGCCCAAGAACAGATGGCTTCTCTGGAGGATTCTATCAAATGTTTTAAAGTCTAATTACCCACCAGTCCTTCACAAATTCTTCCAAAAAATAGAAGGGACTAGAACACTTCCCAATGAGGCCAGTATTATAGGCATACAAAATACAGACAAAGATATAAGAAAATGACAAATCAACACATCTTATGCATTTGGACTTTTTAATAATACACAACTAAATACTAACAAACTGAATTCAGCAACATGACCAAGTCTGATTTATCCCAGAAACGCAAGATAGCTTGACAGATGAAAATCAATCAATGCAATACACCACATCAACAAAAGACAAAAACTATACACAATAATCTGAATAGATCCCAGAAAAGCATTTGATACAACGCACCAAACTTTCATAACTAAAACACTCAACATATTAAGGCAGAAGGGAATTTCTTCAATCTGATAAATAACACCTACAAAAAACCCGCGACTAATACACTTAATGTGGAAAAGACTGAATGCTCTTCCCATAAGGACAGCAATGAGGATGTGAACTCTCATAACTTCTATATGCAACGCTGTACTTGTTTCCAGCCAGGATAATTAGGAGAAAAGAAAGAAAAAAAGAAAAAAAAAAAAAGAAGGGGATCCATATGGGAAAGGGAGAAATAAAACTATATTCATAGATGACATACTCAATTATATGCAAAAACCTAAGGAATCCATTAAAAAATTATTAGAACTAATAATCAAGTTCAACGAGGTTGTGGGACATAAAAGCAATATAGAAAAATCAATGATAAATTTCTATCCACGAGCAATGAACAAACTAAAATATAAAATTAACAAAGCAATTTCATTTACAATAGCATCAAAAATAATGCAAGTGTTGAAACTACAAAACATTGTTCAAAGAAATCAAAGATCTAGTCCATCTATTAAAAATACAAAAAGCAGCTGGGCGTGGTGGCACCTGGCTAAGACACAAGAATCACTTGAACCTGGGAGGTGGAAGTTGCAGTGAGGCAAGATCGCGCCACTGCACTCCAGCCTGACAAGTGAGACTCTGTCTCACAGAAAAAAAAAAAAAGAAAAAAAATCTACATAAATGGAAAGACACTGCTTGTTCATGAATAGAAGACTTAACACTGCTAAAACGACAACACTCCTCCATCTCATCTACAGAGTCAACACAATATTCCCATCAAAATTTCAGCTAGTTTTTCAGTAAAAATTGACAAATGGATCCTAAAATTCATATAGAAATTCAAGGGGCCCAGAATAGCCAAAACAAACTTGAAAAAGAAGAACAAAGCTCAAGGATTCACCCTTCCAGGTTTCAAATTTTACTACAAAGCTACAGTAAACAAGACAGTGTATATAGGATGTGGAAATCTTAGGGGAAAACCATAAGGTGCAGGGAGGGTGGGCAGCATGGTACTGGCATAAGGATGGCCACAGGACAATGGATTCAAAATGAGAGTTCAGGGGGAGAAAACCCAAAACACAGAGGTGTGGTCAATCGATTCTGGACCAGGGTGCCAAGACTATTTGATGGGAATAGTCTTTTGAAGAAATTATGCTTTAATAACTGGATATCCACAATGCAAAAGAATAAAGTTGGACCCCTCATTCATATCACATACAAAAATTAAATCATTATAGATCAACCACCTAATAAGGGCTAAAACGGTAAAACTCTTGGAAGAAAACATGGGTATAAATCTTCATGACCTTAGTTCAGGTAGGCAGCAGCCTTTTAGATCTGACACGTTTCAAATATGATAAACACAAGCAGTAAAAGAAAAAATAATGAAATTGGCCTTTGTCAAAATGGAAAGCTTTGTTTCTCAAACAACACAATTAAGAAAGGAAAGACAACTTACAAAATGAGAGAAAATAATTGCAGATTGTATATTTGATGACAGCTTTGTATCTAGAATGTATAAAGAACGCCTACAACTCAATAATGAAGAAGACAAATAACCCAACTTAAAGATAAGGAAAGAGTCTGAACAGACATTTCTCTAAAGCTACACACACTCTTTGGTCTCAGCTGCAGAAGCCAAGTGACGAAGGGAACATCATCGTCTGGAAAGCATTGCAGTAAGATGCACACGATGTGCCACCGCTGTGGCTCTGAAGCCTACCACCTTCAGAAGCCAACCTGTGGCAAATGTGGCTACATTGCCAAGTGCAAGAGAAAGTATAACTGAAGTATCAAGGCTGAAAGTTGGACCACCACCAGGACTGGTCATACGGGGCACCTAGCAATTGCACACTGCAGATTCAGGCATGGATTCTGTAAAAGGACAACACACAAACCCAAGAAGGCAGCACTGCAACATCCAGCTTACCTTAAGAATTTCAGTGATTAGTCAGGCAATAAAGGTTCTGATTTAAAACCTGAACCTTAAAAAAAGGCTAGGCATGGTGGCTCACACCTGTAATCCCAGCACTTTGGGAGGCAGAGATGGGCAGATCACTTGAGGTCAGGAGTTCGAGACCAGCCTGGACAACACGGCGAAACCTCATCTCTATGAAAAATACAAAAACATAGCCAGGTCTGGGGTATGCGCCTGTAGTCCCAGCTACTTCGGACGCTGAAGTGGGAGAATCACTTCAGCCCTGGAGGATGAGGCTGCAGTGAGCCATGACTGTGCCACTGCACTCCAACCTGGGTGACAGAGCGAGACCCTGCGTCCCAAAAAAAAAAAAAAAAAAAAAGGAAGGAAAAGAAAAAAAAAATGAAGTCACACTTTGCGAGCGTGGGAGAAGTATGGCAGACGCTGCCACTTATTACCCTCCACTTCAGAAGGGCACATTTCAAAGGCTCCCGTGACACCTCTCCTGTTCTGATCATTGTTTCCAAGGAATAAAGCTCAGGCATGCAGCTGTGGATGCCAGGATGTCCATGTTCCATGTTCTCCCCTAATTTCACTTCAGACTAGAACCTTATCACTAAAAACCTCACCATGCAGAATTATCTTACGGAGAAGTTTCCTTATGACACAATTTGTATGTTCCAATGGCTGCCGGGCTTTGTGTCCCAGCTCTTTGTTCTCACAGTGAATAGCTTTCCAAGAAAATAATTTCCTGGTCCCTGTTCACTCAGCACTCCCTCCGTGACCTGTCCCTGATGGGGTGTGGGTGTGTGTGTGTGTATGTGTGTGTGCACATGAGTGTGCAGTGTGATGAGGATGGGAATCAGGGAGCTGGAGCATTGCTTAACTGAGCAATGCATAATTAGCCTCCCTTCCCAGCCTCAGCAGGCAGCAACTCCCCTGCATCTTCTCCCCTTCCGCTTCCCCTCCTCCATCACCCTCATTATCTCAATGTTGCTTTCCAATATTCCCAAGCGACCAAGCTAAACAAAGCAAACATTAAGCAAAGGAGACAGAAAGAAAACAGGCTTTGGAATGTGGCACAGAGAAGCTCAAAAACTAGCCCTGTCACTTTCCACTTAGGAACTCCAGGCAAGCCTACGATGTCAAATTTGTCAAATGAAGATCACACAATACCCAGTTTTAAGAAATATTTATAGGGTTCCCCCTGTGAGCTGGATGCTGAGGTTACAACCTGAATGACATATAGACTGTCACTGAAAAACTCATAGTGTAGTAGGAGATACAGAAATGCAAACAAATTCCAATGCAGTGGTATTAAAGAGGTGGGAGGGATTCTCTTCATGGTTGAGAAGGAAGAAGAAGGCATTCTGGGGTGGATGTAAGACTTCAGTAAGACAATGTATCCACAGAACACTTGACATATGGTAAGTGCTCAAAGAATGTGAAGTTCTTTCTTCACAAAGAGCCCTAGGAACGCAGAAAATAAAATTTGTATGTTTTGGCCTGGCGTGGTGGCTCACACCTATAATCCCAGCACTTTGGGAGGCTGAGGCGGGCAGATCACCTGAGGTCAGGAGTTTGAGACCAGCCTGGTCAACATGGTGAAACCCTGTCTTTATTAAACATACAAAAATTAGCCAGGCATGGTGGTGGGCGCATGTAATCCCAGCTACTTGGGAGGCTGAGGCAGGAGAATTGCTTGAACCTGGGAGGCGGAGGTTGCAGTGGCTAGGATTACGCCATTGCACTCCAGCCTGGGTGACAGAGTGAGGCTCTGTCTGGGAAAAAAAAAAAAAAAAAAAATTAGCCAGGCATGGTGGTGCACGCCTGTCATCCCAGCTACTCTGGAGGTTGAGGCATGAGAGCTGCTTGAACCCAGGAGGCAGAGATTGCAGTGAGCCATGATCGCACCACTGCACTCCAGCCTGGGCAACAGAGTGAGACCCTGTCTCAAAAAGAAAGGATATTAATTATAATAAATTTATTGTATAACAAACTAATGTTGATGTCTTAGGGTTAATATTGTGTATTTCAACCGATAATTCTAACTTTGCCAAAGAACAATGGTCAGAAATCCTTGATTCTTCCTTTAATAGACACATGTTTATTGACCCCCTTCTATGTGACACCAGGTAATAGAGACACAAAACTGAACTTACAGCAAGTTTACAGATGACTCGGAAAGACAAAACAAGTTCTCAATAATACATGGCAGAACGGCATGCTGCATTTATCCACCCTCCCCACCCCACCCAGTCATTGCTTCAGAAGTTTTCTTGTTCTTGAAATAAAGCAGTGAGATAATGTTAACATGAGTCCCTTCTGATCAGACCTTTCCTGTACTTCTATGCTAATTTCTAGAACTAGACATTTAGGAATGACTTCCCCTTGGTGAAAACAAGAAATGATAAAGTTTTTCTGTAGAGACAAGTCAAATACTTAGTGTCCTCAGCGCAATATCTTGCTAACGCTACCATTTACCGAGTGACTTAGCTGTACAGAGATAATCCAGAGAGTCAGTAATCTGTGGGAGGGTAAGGAACAAGGTGTCATTCAGCTTTGGGGGCAACTGAGTCTGTGGGGTAGGATGTGGAGATTCCTAAACCAGAGATCAATAAAGCACCACATTGAGGAGAGGGCTCTTAGGTGTAGCTCGTATCTGCTTTCTCCTGCGTGCTCACCTTCCCAAGTCTCCCAATAACAGACCCCTCCAAGCCCCAGAAGCTAGGGACAGGTCCAGGTGTGGTACCATGAGGGTGATCAGAGTCCTTTGGGGGAATTTCTCATCCTGCAGATGGGACTGCTATAGGTTTTGCTTAGGAATAGTAGAAAATAAAACCAACACGGAGAACATATAGAGAAAAACAGTCCTGATGACCAAAGCTGCGTGCTTTGGAATTTCCAGTTAGGTAAATATATATGTATAAACATAAACTGATGCATTCATTTGTCGATTGATTCCTTAAGCTACTTTTAAAATTTTCTTGATTTTTAGAGATAGGAGTCTCACTACGTTGCCTAGGCTAGTCTCAAATTCCCCAGCTCAAGCGAACCTCCTGCCTCAGTCTCCTGAGTAGCTGGGACTACAGGCACGCCCCACTATGCCCAGCCCTTAAACTAGTTTGGATTAGGTTTCTATTACTTGCAGCCAAAAGGTCTGAATTAACGAAGGGCCTCACTCTGGCTCTTCCTTGGTATATATTACTATGGGGATGGGATGACCAAGGTCCCACAGAAATCTCATCTGATCCACTCTTCCTATCTATTTTTCCAGGCCTCATGAAAAATTGTCATTTTCCCTCCTCAATTTGTTCCCTAAAACTTTACTCAGCCAGGCATGGTGGCTCACGTCTGTAATCCCCTTGGGAACCTGAGGCAGGTGGATCACTTGAGGCCAGGAGTTGGAGAACAGCCTAGCCAATATGGTGAAACCCCGTCTCTATTAAAAATACAAAAATTAGCCAGGTGTGGTGGCAGGTGCCTGTGGTCCCAGCTACTTGGGAGGCTGAGGCAGGAGAATCGCTTGAATCCAGAGGAGAATCGCTTGAATCCAGAAGGCAGAGGTTGCAGCGAGCCAAGATCACAACACTGCACTCCTGCCTAGGTGACAAGAGTGAAATTCCATCTCAAAAAAGAGATGACTCAAAAAAGTTTATGATTCATTCCCTGTACTGAAAAGGACATTTAATAATTTCTACAGAGTTTTTGGGATAACAGAAGAGTGGTGCCAATCTAACATTTCTTTGAAGAGGCATGCTAGCATTCAGACTGAAAATTGACAAAGCACATTGCAATCAAAGGGGGCTCCTCCTGGAGGTTCTTTATTTATAACTTCTGAAAAGTGGTCACATTGCGCGCACTCTCTCTCTCTCTCTCTCCCTTTCCTCTGTAGTAAAAGCTAACAGAAAATCCTCAAATTCATGGAGAGAACCTTTTTCACTGATTACAGCTGATTGCTGCTTACGTGCTGCCCTGAAAAGCCCTCTTGCCTGTCAATCCCTTGTCTGTGCCTAATGTGCGGACAGTGTTAATTGAGATGGCTCAAAGGACTAAGAAACAATTGATCATCCCCATCTTTCTATTCCCTTTTATTTCATCTGCCTTCTCCTGCTTCCCTCTGAGAAAAAAGGCAGAGAGAGCAGACAAGAGTAAAGAATAAAACCTACAAGGAGGCAACTTTTATAGGAAAGTGTGGAAAATTTGTAAGACTTTTTGACTAGGGTTAAACCAGATCAGCACCTGTGTTGTGTGGGTTATGCAGCGGTTCACTCACAAATCAAGGCAAGGCTACCAGCAGGAGTGACGGCTTCCAAACTGTCACTTGGTCTAAACTATTCTGTAACTTGGCTAGACAACTTACACACACACACACACACACACAAACCTAGAATCTTTGTAGGGTCCTGGGCTGCAACAGTTTTTAAAAGCACCCTCTAACACTACCCCAGCCAGGTGAGTCTAATGTGTAGCCAAGGCTGCAAAAAAAAAAAAAAAAAAAAAAAAAAAAAAAAAAATCACTTGTCTATGCAGACATTCATATAAACTCTTTATCCAACCACTGCAATTGTTCAGCCAATTTTGGCTATAACCAAAATGGCTACCTAGGCTACTCTGTTTCCCCTCTACCAAGCAGATAACTGAAGCGATCACTGTTCAAAGTTTACTGTGTGTCAAGCTGTACGAAGCACATTACATACATAATCTCTAATCTTTACAGCCACCCTGGACTGGAAAGTAGTACCATTCCTGCTTTTAGCACAAGAAACAGAAAAATGTCCAGGCACAGTGGCTCACGTCTGTAATCCCAGCACTTTGGGAGGCCAAGGTGGGCAGATCACCTGAGGTCAGGAGTTTGAGACCAGTCCTGACCAACACAGTGAAACCCCATCTCTACTAAAAATACAAAAATTAGCTGGGCATGGTGGCACATGCCCTATAATCCCAGCTACTCAGGAGGCTGAGGCAGGAGAATCACTTGAACCTAGGAGGCAGAGGTTGCAGTGAGCCAAGATCACGCCATTGCACTCCAGCCTGGGCAATAAGAGCAAAACTCATCTCGAAAGAAAAAAAACAAAGAAAGAAAAGAAAAGAAAAGAAAGAAAGATGGAGCTGTTAAAGAATTTGTCCAAGACAAGGTACAGCAATTAAATGACACAGCAAGATGTGAATCCCAGCTAGCCTTAACTCCCAAGTTCAACCCCTCTCCACTATAAAGATGGTCCCTCACTTTGGTGTGTCTTTACTTCTGGCTTTACTTTTTTCCTGCTTTTGACAAAATCCAAAGTACTTTCAATTCATATCCTTCTAATATCCTGCCATGTGTACAAATACATGACTATTTAAATTAACTAGCAAAGGGTCGGTCATGGTGGCTCACATCTGTAATCCCAGCACTTTGAGAGGCCAAGGTGGAGGATCGCTTGAGCCCAGAAGTTCGAGACCAGCCTGGCCAACACAGTGTAACCCCCTTCTCTACAAAAAATTAAAAATTAGTTGGGTGTGGTAGTGTGTGGTCTGTAGTCCCAGCTGCTCATGAGGCTGAGGCTGGAGGACAGCTTGAGCCCAGGAAGTCAAGGCTGCACTGTAGCCTGGGCAACAAGATGAGACTCTGTCTCTAATAAATACATTTTTAAAAAATTTTAAATAAATAAATAAAAATAAAAACTAGCAAAAACCAGAAAAATACTTATGAATTCAAAGTAAGCCTCTCTGGTCAGGCACAGGGGCTCTTGACTGTAGTCCCAGTACTTTAGGAGGTTGAGGCAGGAGGATAGCTTGAGCCCAGGAGTTCAAGACCAGCCTGGGCAACATAGGGAGACCCTGTCTCTACAGAATATTTAAAAAAAAAAAAAAAATTATTCAGGTGTGGTGGCACATGACTACAGTTCCAGCTACTTGGAAGGCTGAGGCAGGAGGATCACTCGAGCCTGGGAGCCTGGCAGGTCAAGGTTTCATTGGGCCATGATCACACCACTGTCCTCCAGCCTGGAGGACAGAGGAAGACTCCGTCTCAAAAACAAAAACAAAACCAATGTAAGCCTCCTTTATTTTGCAAATAAAATGTAAGTGCTCGTTTAAAAGCAGAGACAAATGTTGAAAGCTGTTAGCAGACCAACTTCAAAATTCTAATGTCCATATGTAAAATGATCATACTTCACCGAACAAGCTGGTTCTCCTTAGTTTGATGAATATACCATTGGTTTGGGCCATGTAACCAGAGGTGAGCCTTCCAGTAATGCACACCCCAGAATACCGGTTACGTAATATTGACGCTTCTTTAAATTCCCTTTCCTGAAGATACTTATATTACTGGTAAATTTAGGAATTCCTCTTAGGAATTCTTGGAAAGCAAATTATAGTACAGCATTCTATTAACAATTGCTAGGTATTGGCCAGGCGTGGTGGCTGATGCCTATAATCCCAGCACTTTGGGAGGCTGAGGCGGAGGGATCACCTGAGGTCAGGAGATTGAGACCAGCCTGGCCAACATGGGGAAACCTGTCTCTACTAATAATACAAAAATTAGCCTGGCATGGTGGTGCTTGCCTGTAGTCCCAGCTACTCAGGAGGCTAAGGCACGAGAATCGCTTGAAACCAGAAGGCAGAGGTTGCAGTGAGCCAATATTGTGCCATTGCACTCCAGCCTGGGCAACAGAGAGAGACTCCATCTCAAATAAAAAAAAAAAAATTGTTAAGTATGACAATTCATGTCCTAGCTTTTGATTACAAGAAGGTATAAGGCATTTATACATAGTGCCTAAAAATACAAGTTTTCACTTCTAACACAATGTATATATGTGACTGTGATTTGGTGCCTTTACAAACTGGAGGTGTTACAGCCTGACTGACATGGAGAAACCCTGTCTCTACTAAAAATGCAAAATTAGCCAGGCATGGTGGCACATGCCTGTAATTCCAGCTACTCGGGAGGCTGAAGCAGGAGAATGGCTTGAACCTGGGAGGCAGAAGTTGCGGTGAGCCAAGATTGCACCACTGCACTCCAGCCTGGGCAACAAGAGCGAAACTCCATCTCAAAAATAAATAAATAAATAAATAAAAGAAGACTTAGCTGAATGGAAAGAGGAGTGATAGATGGCACAGTGTAGCAAAACCTTAATAGCTAAGAAATCTGTGTGATGGGTATATTGGAATTTGTATTTTATTCCCTCTAAAATTCAATATGTTTGCAATTTTTAAAAAACAAAACCAGTTAGTACATACTTATATGAAGACTGCAAAACGCAGAGGGCTAGTCAAAGTTCTCTTAAGGTTTTGAAATAACATTCTGTGATTGATGTAATAGCACCCCTATTTCATTAAAGTAGGTTAGGATATAGATTTTCTTTTGTAAAATTAAGGTAAATCTAATTTCAATTATTAGAATTTTATTTTATTTATTTATTTTGAGATAGAGTCTCACTTTATTTATTTATTTATTTATTTATTTATTTTGAGATGGAGTCTCACTCTGTCACCCAGGCTAGAGTGCAATGGCACGATCTTGGCTCACTGCAGCCTCTGCCTCCCAGGTTCAAGTGATTCTCCTGCCTCAGCCTCCCGAGCAGCTGGGATTACAGACACACGCCACCACGTCCAGCTAATTTTTGTATTTTTAGTAGAGACAGGGTTTCACCATGTTGGCCAGGCTTGTCTTGAACTCCTGACCTCATGATCCAGCGGCCGCTTCAGCCTCCCAAAGTGCTGGGATTACAGGCGTGAGGCACTGTAATTAGAATTACAGCCTGTTATTAGAATTTAAAAAATTAAGTTCTATGACTCCTTGGAATAAATTAGATAAACACGGGTCACAACTGCAGGTCTTAGAACCATTAAGTTAATCATATTATAGAGTATTCACTCACTCATTCATTCGCTCATTCATTCAATAAATGTGTGCTTAATGTCTCTCTTTTGCAAGATCCATAATAATATAATTATAACCCTCTATAAGCTTTTTTTAGCATAAAGATAATATACATCCCTAAAACACCTTTGTATTTAAAATTCTAACATATCCCGTTGTGACATTAAAAAATAGGTTGGGCGCGGTGGCTCACACCTGTAATCCCAGCACTGTGGGAAGCCGAGGTGGGTGGATCACCTGAGGCCAGGAGTTTGAGACCAGCCTCGCCAACAGAGTGAAACCCCGTTCTACTAAAAATACAAAATTAGCCGGGCATGGTGGTGTGTGCCTGTAATCCCAGCTACTTAGGAGGCTGAGGCAGGAGAATCACTTGAACCCTGGTGGTGGAGGTTGCAGTGAGCTGAGATCGTGCCACTGCACTCCAGCCTGGGCAACAAGGGTTAGACTTCGTCTCAAAAAGGGCTAGGACTCAGTGGCTCATGCCTGTAATCCCAGCACTTCCGGAGGCCGAGGTAGGCAAAATGCTTGAATCCAGGAGTTAGAGAAAAGCCTGGGCAACAAGGTGAAACCCCGTCTCTACAAAAAGTACAAACATTAGCTGGGCGTAGTGGTGTGTGCCCATAGTCCCAGCTATTCAGGAGGCTGAGGCAGGAGAATCACCTGAGCCCAGCAGGTTGACGCTGCAGTGAGCCATGATTGTGCCTGGGTGATAAAGCAAGACCCTATCTCCAAATAAAAGTTTCATCTACTTGACCCTAAACAACTTGCCTTAATTTTGTATTTAATGAATTGGTCATAGGTATAGCCTTGTGGGAATAACAACATAGCACATAAACTTCTGAATTTTACCAAATGAATTAGAAGGTAGTTTATCAAATAAATGAATTAGAAGTCATTTATCAAAATGATTTAGCACGTGTTCTTATGGTTTCTCAATACATTTAAAACCTGATTGACTTACCAGATGTTCCTTTAACCCAATTTTTTCAGTAACATTTAAAACCTGATTGACTTATCAGATGTTCCTTTAACCACAATTTTTTCAGGAACAAATCTATCACAGAAAACACTGACCATGGTCGTGACATTCTTTGGTTTTCTATCACGTCTCTTACTCAGGTTTCACTTGTTTCTGAATTTCAAGTTCTAAGTTTTGAAAAAATATCTGCTAGTCAATACTTAAACTGGCCACTGGCAATGCTTATGTTCTTCATTAAGTTCCTCAATGTTAAAAAAAATAACAGCAATATAAAACAAGTGATCCCAGGTGACTGAAGTTTTAACTCAGAGTCCAAATGCTGCATGAAGATCAGCTGATGGCTTCATTTATCATGATGAGTGAAATAAAACATATAAAACATAGGAAAACAGTCGTGCTTTTAATTTAAGCATAATCTAAACTTCAACTTGATCCTTACAATTTAGCATCCTATCTTATGTAGAAATATGAAGACAAAGGTTGTAATAAAATTTGGATGATAAAAAAAGTTGGATGACAAAGAAGACGTGGAAAGCAGAAAGAGGATTGGTATGCAAAACCCATTTAGGTTCGGCTGCTCATAGTTATAACCTCAGAGGGTGGAGAGATACATGGCCCATACTTCACATAGTCAGATGCTGAAAACAAGTATCTAGGCCAGTGCCATCCAACAGAGCTTTCTGTAATGATGGAAACACTCTGCATCTGCACCGTCTAATACAATAGCCACTGATACGCACATGCCCCGAAGCCCTTGGCGTTGCATGCAGCTATGGGCTACCATATTGGACAACACAGGTCTGCGTTCATAGCGCAGCTCCTGGACAGAAGAACGAGAGATTTGGGGCAGAGTTAGATCAGTAAGTCCTAGAAATGCTGCACCCACTCTGTGGATGAGCTAATCTAACTAGTGCCTTTTCCATTGCAATGGTGAGCAGAAGCTTCCAGTATGCTTTAATACACTATTAGAAATGTGTGATCAACTTTTCTCAAGAGTCAACAGATGCTCAGATAAGAGTGAAATAAAGCTCAGAAACTCAAGTGACCTATTTTCAGTCTTTTAGTTCTTGTCCAGAGGCAGAATTCCCTTCCTGACGCTGACATTAATTACCCATTCAACACCACCACAAGCCCCACAGCGAGGCCCTGGAATACACATATCTTCTTCCATCCATCTCCTGCTTGGCCTGCCTGAGGGTTTCCATCCATGGAGACCTGAACACTACCATAGTCTAGAACCTCCATACGGGCCAGTCAGCTCAACAGAACGAATTTACAGAGGCCAAGCTTGAGCATTTTGTAACTGTTTCTGACATAGGTCTAAAGCAGGTTAGACTGCCTGGCTTCTTGGATGACAAGGGTGGGTAAGTTACATTGGACAAATCAACTGTTACACTGTTTTCATGTTGACACATTTCCCACAGCAAATTTGTTTGATGTGTCCTTATTATTCTGTTCAAAAAATGGAGTCCAGAATGTCAGTTGGTGAATACAGCCTGGTCTGAATTAAAGGGAAGTCAAGCATGAAGGAGGAACTGGACTGAACTCCCTGAATGCTGCTGAGAAATGTTTTCCCAGCTAAGACAGAGATTTTCCCATCTCTCTGGTAGGGAGGGGTGAGAGGAGGTGAGGAAGAGAGGCCAATGAGTGTGCTTGTGAATGAGTAAGACTTCAATGACACAGAACTTGAGAACAGTTGAATTTGCTGGGCACAGTGGCTCAGGCCTATAATCCCAGCATTTTGGGAGGCTAAGGCAACGAGATTGTTTGAGCCCAGGAGTTCAAGACCAGCCTGGGCAACATGGGGAAACCCCATCTTTACAAAAAAATTTAAAAGTCAGCCAGAGTCAGCCGGGCATGGTGACATGCATCTGTAGCTCCAGCTATTCAGGAGGTTGAGGCAGGAAGATCACTTGAGCCCAGGAGGTTGAGGCTGCAGTGAGGAGTAATCGCACTGCTGTACTCCAGCCTGGGTTGAGAGAGCAAAACCCTATCCGAAGAAAAGAGGGCTGGGCGTGGTGGCTCATGCCTACAATCCCAGCACTTTGGGAGGCCAAGGGAGGATGATTGCTTGAGGCTAGGAGTTCAAGACCATCCTTGTCAACATAGTATAACATTGTACAACCCTGTCTGTACAAAAAAAAAAAAAGAATGGAAAAAGAAAATAGTTGAATTTGTTAAGCCTGGACAGAGGACAGTGTTACAGCAGACTCAGAACCAGTGACTAAAGTCTGACATTTCTATCTTCCCTCCTCCTTCACTTCCTAACGTTGAAACAAGCACTACAAAGACATGAAATCAGAACCTAAAACTGAGAAGAAAGAAAAACTGTCACAGGAGTATGATGAGTCTGCATGAAGCAAAGGACTCTCCTGACAGGTGGCCTCAAGGTGGAAGGAGGCTGGGTAGATGCTTTTGGAGGTGCTGATGGCCATTAGTAGGTGGTGGGCATTGGGAAGAGAAGGTGTACTTCACACCATGGATGAGGGGGATTATTCATGAAAGGTGATTTGCAGGTTTGCCTCTAAGGGAGGGCAAGAGAGAAAGAGGAAGAGTGGGTACCAGCAATGCCAGTCCTGGATGTTCTGAAAAGATTCAGAGGATTCAAGTTTGAGAAGTGCTACCAGCAGTATTCATTGGAAGGTCAAAAAGGTGAAGGTGAAGGGCAGCAGAGAGAGTGACTGTGGTTACCCCTCACTGTTGCCCCTCACCTTGGACAGTGTTTACTGTCATTGTCTTGTAGATTTGCCAGCAGAAGGCTTTTAATTATTTCAGTTATTTTTAGAAATAATATGTATTATATGCTGCTTCTCATTATATAAGAAACTCACGGAAAGCATGGAAGAGCCTCAAAAGGGGGGAGAGAAAGAATATAAGTAAATATATTACACACACAGACATATACACACACACATACACACATACACACAGACAGAGGTATAGCCAGAGATTTCATATTAAAGACCATAGGGAAGCAAAAGGGGACATGAAAATAAGCACAATTAAAAATGAAATTAGGCTGAGCATGGTGGCTCACACCTGTAATCCCAGCACTTTGGGAGGCCGAGGTGGGAGGATCACTTGAATTCAGGAGTTCAAGGCCAGCCTGGGCAACATAGTGAGACTCCCACCTTGGGAAAAAAAAAAGTGAAAAAAAAAATTTTTTTTTTAATGAAATGGTATACCCTCTCATTATGGGTGGGAATTAGAGTGCTCAGACTCTTCAGAGATGGTTTGCTATTTTGCATTCTGTCTTTGGAACAGAATTCCATTAGTGGGGATACTGCAAATGCTTAAATGAGTTAAGCATTTTTAAGGTTCTTGACACACATTGACATGCTGTTTTCTGAATAAGGCATACTTATTTGTGTGGCCATCAGGCATGTATGAGTAAGCTGGGGTCTTTCATGGAAGTGAAATGGTACCTCTCTGTTGTTTCCTTTTTTTGAGATGGAGTCTTGCTGTGTCACCCAGTCTACAGTGCAGTGGTGTGATCTCAGCTCACTGAAACCTCCACCTCCCAGTTTCAAGCAATTCTCCTGCCTCAGCCTCCCCAGTAGCTGGGATTACAGGCACCCACCACCACACCTGACTAATCTTTTTGTATTTTTAGTACAGACGGGGTTTCACCATGCTTGCCAGGCTGGTCTCGAACTCCTGACCTCAAGTGATCCACCCGCCTCGGCTTCCTGAAGTGCTAGGATTACAGGCTTGAGCCACCGTGCCTGACCCTCACTGTTGTTTTAATTTGCAGGTTATTTGTGAGGTTGTAAACCATTATTTTTCTTTTGTGAATTAGACTGTTTATTTCTACTCCCCTCCCCACCTCAGCTTCTATGATAAGACCTTGTTAATAGAAATTAAATTAAAAGAATATTGGATTACTTATTTTTGTTGAAAGTCCCACCCACCAAAAATTATCACCATTTAATTTGTCCACATTCTATTCACATTCCTTATTTTGGTCATGGTTTTTGTATGGCCTAGATATAAGTCATTTATGAGATATCTGCCAATGGCAGATTCTTTACCAAAGAAGTACTTGTGGAGGACCAAGGACTGCCAACCTCTGAAGACAAAAAATTGTTGTTTGTATTTTGTTTCTCAGAATAAGTACAAGATTCCTTAATTTTCCTTTATGCAAAGATAAAGATTTTTATCTTTAAAAGTTGCTGGGCTATCAGTTAGGCATGGTGCTGCATGCCTGTAGTCCCAGCTGCTCAGGAGGCTGAGGTAAGAGAATTGCTTGAGGCCAGGAATTTGAGGCCACAGCGGCTGTAATTGCACCTTTGCACTCCAGACTGGGTGACAAAGCAAGATCTTGTGTCTAAAAAGAAAAAAAAAGAAAGAAAGGCCGGGCACGGTGGCTCACGTCTATAATCCCAGCACTTTGGGAGTCTGAGATGGGCAGGTGATCACTTGAGGCCAGGAGTTCAAGACCAGCTTGGCCAACATGGTGAAACCCCGTCTCTACTGAAAACACACGAATTAGCCAGGCATGGTGATATGTGCCCTAAATACTTTGCTACTCGGGAGGCTGAGGCAGGGGAATCGCTTGAACGTGGGAGGCGGAGGTTGCAGTGAGTCGAGAACATGCCATTGCACACCAGCCTGGGCAACAGAATAAGACTTCATCTTAAAAAAAAAAAAAAAAAGTGTAAAAAAAAGAGATGCTGGACTAAAATTTATAAGCCAGCATTCCCTGGTATTTAATTTTTCTATATCCAAATCAACGTTTTTCTTAGAATTTAAAAAAATATATATTTTTGGCTGGACGCAGTGGCTCACGCCTATAATCCCAGCACTTTGGGAGGCCGAGGCAGGTGGATCACGGAGGTTAGGAGTTTGAGACTAGCCTGGCCAACATAGTGAAACCCCGTCTCTACTAAAAATGCAAAAAAAAAAAAAAAAAAAAAATAGCTGGTTATGGTGGTGTGCACCTGTAGACCCCCCCTACTCAGGAGGCTGAGACAGGAGAATCACTTGAACCCAGGAAGCGGACGTTGCAGTGAGCGAGACCACACTACCACAGCCTGGGCGACAGAGCGAGACTCTGTCTCAAAAAAACAAAAAGCTTACTTGTCATTTTATGCAGCAAATAAAGCCCTTATCATATGACAAGTCAATCTTCATTGGGAGTTGTGTGGGCAGTGAGCTGTAACCTTCATTATACAATCTTCCTCTGACCTATCTATTATCAAACAACAGCAGTGATGGTACAGACAAATTGCTCTAATACTCTTATTAAAAAATGAAAGAGTAGGTATTTCTTATGGCTTTACAGTAAGAAGCCATTTTATCGGAAGAGCAGAATAAAAGTCTTTGTTTTGTTTCTACTCCAAGTCCAGGTTTGCATTTGTGATTGACAGCGTCGGTGCTTACTTAAACAATGGCTAATTTAAATGTTTCACAATCCTCAAGGGAAAAGAATGCCACCTGGGACAATGTTCAATGTCTTGAATTCACTATTAAGTAAGAGTCCGGTTCCGTTTATGTATGCAAACTTCCCTCCATGGAATCCTGTTCAAAGGGAAGGCAAACTGAGATCTACTGGACACCCGTGATGTGCCAGATACTTTCATACACTGCATATTATCTCAATTAACCCCAACAATAACCACCCATGGTTGGAATCTTTGTGGAAAAGGTAAAAGTTCTATACTGAGAAAGCCACTGCACTGGGAAGGGCAGAGGGCTCCACTGCTGACTGGCTCTTTCATTCTGTTACGCAGGACAAGACGAGCATGAGGTCAACCTTATGGCAATGGCTTCTGTACTCGGCTGGCTTCCAAGTTACCTTCTGGCTGACTCAGTGTCTCTGAGACCATCCTGAGTGCCAGGGACATTTGTACCTATCTCGGGTGCTAGAAACCAGTTGATTCTGCTTCTTATGCTACCTAAATACTTTGCTCTTTATTGGAGGAAGAGAATGATTCAGAAGGAGCCAAACAAGCAGTGCCTTGAATGCCTCTCTCCAATTTTCCTTCAAAAAAATCTCGGCCAGGCATGGTGGCTCATGCCTATAATGCCAGCACTTTGGAAGACTGCGGCAGGCGAATCACTTAAGGTCAAAAGTTCGAAACCAGCCTGGCCAACATGGCGAAACTCCATCTCTACCAAAAACACAGATTCTGCTCTATTGCCCAGGCTGGAGTGCAGTGTCGTGATCTTGGCTCACTGCAATCTACGCCTCCTGGGTTCAAGCAATTCTCCTGCTTCAGCCTCCTGAGTAGCTGGGATCAAAGGCATGCGCCACCACATCCAGCAAATTTTTGTATTTTTAGTAGAGACACGGTTTCACCAGCTTGGTCAGGCTGGTCTCGAACTCCTAACCTCAGGTGATCCGTCAGCCTCGGCCTCCCAAAGTGCTGGGATTACAGGCATAAGCCACCACACCTGGCCTTAAGCACTGCCATAAACTCCACTTTAAAACACATGATAATTGACTCCCAGGAAACTTTTCAGTAATTCTGACTTGAAATTCACCTAACTTTCTTACAATGATTAAATATTTCCTTACGTTTACACACTAAAACCTGATCTTAAAAAAAAAAAGAAATTCAAAAATTGCTAAATAAAAGTTTTTGAATATATTAATACCGTGTGTGTCTGAAAATAACAATTATTCATAAGCAAAAATTTAAAATTCCAGAGCTAGGGCTGAGTGCAGTGGCTCACACCTGTAATCTCAACACTTTGGGAGGCTGAGGTGGGAGTTCAAGACCAGCCTGGCCAAGACGGTGAAACCTCGTCTCCACTAAAAATACAAAAACTAGCTGGGCATGGCGGTGTGCACCTGTAATCCCAGCTACTCGGGAGGCTGAGGCAAGGAACTGCTTGAACCTCGGAGGCGGAGGTTGCAGTGAGCTGAGATTGAGCCACTGCACTCCAGCCTGGGTGACAGAGTGAGACTCCATCTCAAAAAATAAAAAAAAGTCCAGAGGAAGTCTTATTTTTAAAACAAAACAAATTTGAAGGGAAAAAGAGACAAAATGACCTAAGAAAAAAAAGTCAGGTGGCTGACCAGCTCTCCAACAGAAGATAGAAAAGTCTGCAAATTAGCCAGGCGTAGTGGCACATGTCTGTAATCCCAGCTGCTTGGGAGGCTGAGGCAGGAGAATAGCTTGAACCCAGGAGGCGGAGGTTGCAGCAAGTCGAGATCGCCCCATTGCACCCTGGGCAACAAGAGCGAAATCCCATCTCAAAAAGAAAAGAAAAGTCTGCAGTATGTAAAAGCTGAGCCTCAGGAATCGGAGGTGGTAGAGCCTCAACAGTGTTCTAGCATTGGCTTTGCCAGGACGGGACTGCCCTCTGGTGTAACTAACAATTTTCATGTTTTGTTCAGCCTCATTGTAAAGTCATAAAACTTTTCTCATGCTTAGTTTCCTCATGTACAAAACAGCAGCAGTCACCTTCTAGGGTAATTATTGCAGCTAAACAAACAGCCAACGTAGAGCACTTAGCAAATACACTCCCAGAAACAGAATTCTTTCCTTCCACCCTTTCAGGTCATAATATTTCCATCCCACCTTAAGAGATCACTTCACTTCAAAGAGCTGGCACAGATAGGGAATGATTTTCAGCTCATATAGTCATGCTTTTAATTCCTGAAAATTCTCTGCATTGTGGTCTGTTCTTACAAAGGAATACTACGCAACAACCACAGGATAAATTATAACCACATGAAACTATGGATGAGCATCACTGATAAAGGTTGAGTGAGAGGCCAGATACAAAAGAGTACATACTGTCTGATTCCATCTTAATGAAGTAAGAATAGCCAAAGGTAATCCATGGTGATACAAGTCAGAATGGTGGTTACCCTGGGATGAGGGGATAATGGGAGGAGAGGTACGAGGATACTGAGATGATGAAAATATTCTGTGCCTTAATCTGGGTGGTGGTTCCACAGGTACATATATATGTAAAAATTCATCAAGCTGTATACTTAACAGTTGTGCAGTTTACTGCCTTTATGTTATACACTTCAATGAATATTTAAAATAACATGTTTTCGGCCAGGCGTAGTGGCCCACGCCTGTAATACCAGCACTTTGGTAGGCCAAGGTGGGCGGATCACCTGAGGTCAGGAGTTTGAGACCAGTCTGGCCAACATGGTGAAACCCCGTCTCTACTAAAAATGCAAAAATTAGCCAGGTGTGGTGGCGTGTGCCTGTCATCCCAGCTACTTGGGAGGCTGAGGCAGGAGAATTCCTTGAACCTGGGAAGCTGAGGTTGTAGTGAGCCGAGATCGTGCCACTGCACTCCAGCCTGGGCAACAGAGTGAGCCTCCATCTCAAAATAAATAAATAATATTTTTCCAAAGTGATTATTTAATATTTTCTCTGAATGATAAATTAATTGGTGCTTCATAATTGTAGACATCACTTGTGTAGGATATTTTCCAAATATTATTTTCCAAATAAATACATTTAAGCAAACATACTATTACTTTCTTAGGTAAAAATATTTCTAAAATGATTTGTACTCCTCACTCTCATTTCAAACAGAGGCTACAAAGCACATTCTTCTTGGTGAACCAAGGTTATCCATAGAAATTTACATGGTTGGTAACTTGCAGTGGCTCACACCTATAATCCCGACAGTTTCGATGGCCTAGGTGGAAGAATTACTTGAGCCCAGGAATTTGAGACCAGTCTGGGCAACATAGTGAGACCCTGTCTCTAAAAAATTTTTAAAAAGTAAAGAAACTGGCCAGGTGCAGTGGCTCACGCCTGTAATCCCAGCACTTTGGGAGGCTGAGGGGGGTGTGGATCACTTGAGGTCAAGAGTTCAAGACCAGGTTGACCAACATGGTAAAACCCTGTCTCTACTAAAATACAAAATCAGCCAGGCACGATGGCACACGGGAGGCTATTTGGGAGGCTGAGGAAGGAGAATTGCTTGAACCTGGGAGGCAGAGGCTGCTATTAGCCAAGATTGCACCATTGAACTCCAGCCTGGGCAACAAGAGTAAAACTCCATCTCAAAAAAATAAAGTAAAGAAACTTACATGGTAGAGCTGAGATGGGGCAATAGGTTTGGGGTCCATTGCTTCTGGATTGGATGGCAGCAGTTTTACCCCTTTGTTATATGCCCTATTTCTCACTGTTGTGTGCCTGCCTCTAATCATCCCTGTCCTTCTCATTTGTTTCCTTTCATTAATTTATTCATATATCTGGTACATAATTTTGAACGCGTGGTATATGCTAAGCACTGGAGATACAGTAGTAGGTTAGACACTCACAATCCACGACCTAAGGGAACTTAATATTTTAGCAAAAGAGGCAGGCATAAACAAATACAACGTGTGTTTTGAGGGCAAAATTAGAGGACCTCCTTTAGGGGACCTGGGAAGGTCACCTTGAAGAGGTGACATCCAAGAACTGAGAGGTAAGACCCTATCCCAGAGTGAGCCATTAGTAAGTACTGACTGAATGAATGAGTCCATGTGTGCATGCTTGCTTAATGGTCATTAGCCAAGTAGAAAGAAGAAAAGAAAGAGTCATGATATATCATGCACTGAGAAACCAGAAATGTTATTGAAAGATGTCTAAACTAACAGTCAATAGGGGGATGGGCGCGATAGCTCACGCCTGTAATCGCAACACTTTGGGAGGCTGAGACGGGTGGATCTATCTGAGGTCAGGGGTTTGAAATCAGACTGGCCAACATGGTGAAATCCTGTCTCTACTAAAAAATACAAAGAGTCAACAGTCACTGAGTGAGGTCCTGATAGAATTGATGGCATTAATTTTGGCTGCTGTATGGCCGGGCGCGGTGGCTCAAGCCTGTAATCCCAGCACTTTGGGAGGCCGAGATGGGCGGATCACAAGGTCAGGAGATCGAGACCATCCTGGCTAACCCGGTGAAACCCCGTCTCTACTAAAAAATACAAAAAACTAGCCAGGCGAGGTGGCGGGCGCCTGTAGTCCCAGCTGCTCAGGAGGCTGAGGCAGGAGAATGGCGTAAATCCAGGAGGCGGAGCTTGCAGTGAGCTGAGATCCAGCCACTGCACTCCAGCCTGGGCAACAGAGCGAGACTCCGTCTCAAAAAAAAAAAAAAAAAAATTTTGGCTGCTGTGGGGACTGTTTTATTGCCTTACTTAAGATCTTGACCTGCTAGATAACTGAAGAATTTTTCATTATCACTGGGCTAATCAATACACATTCAGTTTTTATTTCATCCCGCAAAAAGCAAAACCAGCCACATACGGCCCAAGTCTCTATGAAGGTTCCTCCAGGTTGCCCACGTAGTTCTGACTCTGAGCTCCTATGCATGTGACTTTTCTGGCACAGCCACCAGAATCACCTTGAAAGGTTGTCACCTACCCATTTCTTAACAAAGCCATCCAGCTCTGTTCAGAAAAGACAGGTCTGCCTCTTAGGCATTATGGCATGTTGCGAAATGCGTTTTCATTTGGGACCTATTATTGTCCCCAGAAATTTCAGCCTCATGACATTTTACAAATCAAGAAGAACTTGTAGTCTAAAGGACAGAAGCAGCAGATAACAAACAAGAACTCTTGTAAAGACGTTACTCAATTATATGCCTAATACAGCCAACCTGATATAGAAGCATTATTATCATATCACATTTAATAGCAGCAGAGTTTAAAATGCCAAAAACATGGGCCAAGTTATTCAGGACTGAATGTGATGCATGACTAGATCTGTCAATAAACTATCATGAAACCATAAGAACCCCTAACAGAAGGAGCCAGCATAGCCTTTGTTGATCTTACTTTCTTACAATTCCTCATGGAAATACTAAATCGGGCCAGGCGCAGTGGCTCATGCCTGTAATCTCAGTGCTTTAGGAGGCTGAGGTGGGCAGATCACTTGAGTTCAGGAGTTTGAGACCAGCCTAGCCAAATGGTGAAACCTCATCTCTACTAACAATACAAAAATTAGCCAGGTGTGGTGGCAGGTGCCTACAGCTCCAGTTACTCGGGAGGTTGAGGCAGAAGAATCGCCTGAACCTGGGAGGCAGAGGCTGCAGTAAGCCGAGATCGCGCCACTGCACTCCAGCCTGGGTGACAGAGTAAGACTCTGTCTCAAACAAAAAGAAAGAAAAGAAAAAAGAATAACTAAACAAAAAGATTGTACCAAATATGGATTTTCCTGATGAAATAAAGGGAAACAAGGAATAACAAGTGTCTAGAAATGGTTTGGTTTTAGATTTTTTCCCCAGAGTCTTTCTGTTCCTTTGATAAAATTTCAGACTCAATATAGGCTCAATCTTGAAAGTACGGTATTGCCAGGCGTGATGGCTCCCGCCTATAATCCCAACACTTTGGGAGGCCAAGACAGGTGGATCACCTGAGGTCAGGAGTTCAAGACCAGTCTGGCCAACATGGTGAAACCCCTTCTCTACTAAAAATACAAAAAAGTAGCCGGGCATGGTGGTGGGTGCCTGTAATCCCAGCTACTTGGGAGGCTGAAGCAGGAGAATCTCTTGAACCTGGGAGGTGGAGGTTGCAGTGAGCCAAGATTGCACCACTGTACTCCAGCCTGGGGGATAGAACAAAACTCCATCTCAAAAAAAAAGGGGGGGGGGGCTAGGTGCAGGGACTCACGCCTGTAATCCCAACACTTTGGGAGGCCGAGGTGGGTGGATCACGTGAGGTCAGGAGTTCAAGACCACCTTGGCCAAAATGGGGAAACCCTGTCTCTACAAAAATACAAAAATTAGCTGGAGATGATGGTGGGTGCCAGTAATCCCAGCTACTCGGGAGGCTGAGGCGGGAGAATCACTTGAACCCTGCAGGCGGAGATTGCAGTGAGCCGAGATCGTGCCATTGCACTCCAGCCTGGGCAACAAGAGTCAGATTCCATCTCATAAAAAAGAAAAAGAAAAGTAAAGAAAAGAAAGAAAAGAAAAGAAAGTGTGGTATTCATGCATGTATTCTTTCACTGGTCAGGGTTCCTATTTTGGATTCACATGGTATGGCTCTCTTTCCGTACTTGATAGGCTCAAGCAATCTAAGTGCACCTATATAACAGGCAATTAGATCCAGTAAGTATCGAAATCTTAAAAGAGACATAAGAAAACATTAATCCACTTGTCAAAAGTTACATAAACTTGCAGTGGTCAGAGTAGTGAAACGACTTTCTGCTAAACTCAATTTTCCGATATGCATATATAAAGACATTAAACCTGCCATGCCTCCAGGGAACTCAAGGTCTTTAACCTCTATAGTTGTTAGATTTCTTCCTATTTGCCTGAATATACAAAGCCACAGGGAAGTTTGTCCTATGGAGGAAATATCTTCCAATTTTGAAACAATCATTTCTTCCAGCCTGTTTTTAATGACCGGCTACTTCTCAGAAGAAAAAACCCTTAGCTTCTTACTGCAAGCGTCATTGGGCAAAATATACCCAAATCAGGTTCTTTCATAATTGGTGAGCTCTTCAACTTCGCACTGTCCTCGTGCAGGCCAAAGACCCCACACCCTTGTTATATTGCCTGTATTATACTGCAACACCTTTCCCCAAGAACTGGCAATTACACAAATCTGTTGGAACTATTTTTTTCCTAGATTTTCCTATGAACTGTTTGAGTTTTAACTATTAATAACACAGTTACTGGTATCTGTGTGTGGCATATCATTATTACAATTGATCATACATAAACATTTGATTAAGGCTGTAGCTTTATTATATTTTCTACCCACTCAAAAAAGCTAGATTATAAAGACTTAGTATTCCCAAGAAGTATTTATTCATTAGTTTCTCCTAAACCATGACCAGTACAGAAAAAGTCAGTCTCAAACTGGTCTGTTTTAAAAACACAGATTTGTGGATAAGAGGCCATTTTAAACTGACCTTTTTTTTTTTTTTTTTTGGAGATGGAGTTTTGCTCTTGTCACCCAGGCTGGAGTGCAGTGGCACGATCTTGGCTCACTGCAACCTCTGCCTTCTGGGTTCAAGTGATTCTCCTGCCTCAGCCTCCTGAGTAGCTGGGAGTACAGGCGCACACTACCACGCCTGGCTAATTTTTGTATTTTTGGTAGAGACGGGGTTTCACCTTGTTGGCCAGGCTGGTCTCGAACCCCTGACCTCGAGTGATCCGCCCACCTCAGCCTCCCAAAGTGTGAGGTTACAGGCGTGAGCCGCACCCGGCCTAACCTGACCTTTAATTTGCTGTTACCTTGTCTAAATTTAACAGAATTGGGGGTGGGGTGGGGGGAGAAAGTTTAAAAGTATTTTCATGAAACCAGAACCACCACTTAGCAAAACCTTTAAACGGAATGAATTCCTGAGCTCACAGAAGTGCAAATCGCAAGGTTACACATTGCCTCCTAGAAACGGCACCTGGTTCTGAACTCTTTGCTAAAGCAAATGCTTTGCTAAAGGATTCTGATTCAGCCCACTGTAAAATCTCAAGCACAGGTAGATTTTCCACTTACTCTCCATTACACACACGTCCCTCTAGCAAAACCAAAAACAGCATTTGATGAAAGCTAAAGATTACAATTATCCGGGGACTCCGAGCCACTGAAAAATAGAGTTTGCAAAGAAATCCCTTTGCCCCCGTCTTCCCCTCACCATCCCTGCCCCTTCCACAGAAGGGAACTGAAATCATATGCAATTTGAAATTTTTAATATGAATATACTAAAGTAGGAAGCACGTACCTGCTAAGCACCTGGCGCTCTCTTTCCCTGCTTGCTCTCTCCTCCCACACTCTGGCAACGGAATGCCCTTCAAAACCATGGCTCAGTGCTTTTGGTAAATGTTTTACGAGACACTAAACAGGCTTGTGTCCCACCCTCAGAGCAAACACCATTGAGGGAACACAATATAATGGTCGAAAAGATATCATGTAATGTACAATAATGAAAATGAACAAGCAGGCTCTATTTCCACACTTCCCCTTAAGGGGGAAAAAAATGTCAAACTTTCAGGTGGTGGGGGCAGAGTTGCAGGAAGGGATCATAGAAATAAACCTTGACACTGGAAGCGTTACAGCAATTTTTTTTAAGGTGGCATTATGATAAGCTCATTGTTCTAATCCCCAAACAAGTCTTGGCTTGCCGAGCTAAAAAACTGTCAAAGGCAAGAGTTAATAAAAGGTGGAGTTCACTGGACTATGTAGATGCAGTAGCATCTCCACATTGACCACATATTCCTATTTATCTGAGAAAATGCAACTCAAAAAAGTGCTCATAAACCATCCTCCACAATAACCAAAGATACTTCCCATTTTCCATATCCTTCAAGTTATTCACAGTTAAGACCCAACTCTGCTCCAAACCAGAAGTTTTGCATTCCATTCAAGTTAACAATTACAACTGGAGGATAACAGAAACTTGCTGGCACCAAACTATTAGAATGTCAGGTGCCTCCTGGTACCACCAGGGTTAATGAGATAAAGAGAGGGTGCCCAGGGATCATCTGTCTGCCTGGTTTTACAGAAACTACCTAGGGAGATTGCTAGAGTCTTGGGCCCATGCGAGCAGCACGCACTCACCTGCTGTTGGAGGACTGAGTGGGACAGTCTAAGACATGAGCAAGTAGAATTACTTAGCTACATACAGTCAAGCCCACTCGATAAAAGGAGACCAAGACCGTCTAGAGAAGAAGCCAGAATTGGCTTTGGTTGCAGAATCACACCCACAGACAGGATAGGCAAGTAAGATAACCCATTCTCTGTCCCCGCCCACTCCTCCAATCCCCCAGAGAGCGCTCAGAATTTTGCATTTCCTACCTTTAGAATGTCTGCTGAGGTGGAAACAAAACAAAGCAAAACAAAACTGAACCTAGAATTGAGATCATGTGTTTTCTACACTCCAGCTGTGTGACCTTGAGGGAGTAACTTAACCTCCCTGAGCCCGTCTCCTCATCTATAAAGTACAAATGTCTAGAACCACAGAAGTTATTTCCAAGAACTGACAGCTCCCCAGCTCCAGGAGCCTAGAAAATGGCACAGAGAAGTTCTTGACAGTTTTAAAATGTCAGAAGGGTTGTTGTCATTTTTTGATCTCCTACCTTATGTGGATGGGTTCCATCTTATTTTCAATGTCCTCATGTTGCAGAAGCTTCCGGTTAGTCCTAGGACTAAAGGGCAACTGAGCTCGCTTCTCCTGGGTCTGACTGACTAATCTGTTAGGGTGGGTACCATAAATGACCGTTTTATCTGCCTGCCCGGGGCGGGGCGACAGGGCCTCCCCGCCCTCCAGCCTGCCTGTCAGCTCCTTTTGCTTTCACAACATCTCATCTTGCCCTCTACCACAGTGAACTGACCCGCCTCAGAACGCCTCATTTGGGCCTCCCTTTTTCTCTTTTTTCCCTCTCCTCCTCTCTCCTTTCTTGCTTTGCTTCCCTGAGAGGAACATAATGGGTGTTGGGGGAGGGCAATGATTCTCTTTTTCTTTTTTCTTTTTTGAGACGGATTCTCGCTCTGTCACCCAGACTGGAGTGCAGTGGCACTATCTTGGCTCACTGAAACCTCCGTCTCCCAAGTTCAAGTGATTCTCCAGCCTCAGCCTCCCAAGTATCTGGGATTATAGGCACCTGACACCATGCCCGGCTAATTTTTGTATTTTTAGTAAAGACAGGGTTTCACCATGTTGGCCAGGCTGGTCTCAAACTCCTGACTTCAGGTGATCCACCTGCCTTGGCCTCCCAAAGTGCTGAGATTAAAGGCATGAGCCACTGCACCCGGCCTTCATCATTCTATTTCTCCTTCTACTATTTTATGTGACATGTCACACAACCCAGTGCATGGATTAGACAGGTATTATTATTCTCGAGATTCAGAGATGCAGACAGATTCAACAACAGCCCAAGGTCACTGAGCCATTGCTGACAGGCCAGGGGCTGAGGTGCCCTTTCCCGACAGCCCAGGATTTCCCTCAAGCCACTGACCTCCAAAAGCACCTCCTCTCAGAGCAGTAAGGCCCCACCTGGTCTAACCTGCTCTCCCCACTACCTGTGGCAGTTTCCTCTACCATCCCTCTCATCTTCCTTCAGCCCTTGGCACGGGTCAGTCCCTTATTCTAATTTTGGGGTTTATTTCACTTGACCTCTTGTCCCTTGGGTGCCCTTCTTTACACAAACCCAAGAGGAGTAAATCCCCTGCATGCTGGGGGTAATTACTCCCATCACAGAAGTCTTTCCCATGAGAACCCCTCTTGGGTCACCCGTCTCATTCACTCTGCATTAGGGTACTTGTGTGTCCTCAAATGCCCCTCCCTCCCTCCCTCCCTCCTTCCTTCCTTCCTTCCTTCTTTCCTTCCTTCCTTCCTTCTTTTTTCTTTCTTTTTTTTCACAGTCTTGCCCTGTTGCCCAGGCTGGAGTGCAATGGCGCAATCTCAGCTCACTGCAACCTCCACTTCCCAGGTTCTCCTGCCTCAGCCTCCTGAGTAGCTGGGATTATAGGCATGCACCACCACGCCTGGCTAATTTCTCTGTAGTTTTAGTAGAGATAGGGTTTCACCATGTTGGTCAGGCTGGTCTTGAACTCCTGATCTCAAATGATCCACCCGCTTCAGCCTCCCAAAGTGCTGGGATTACAGGCGTGAGCCACCGTGCCCGACCCTCAACTGCTTTCTAGATCACCAGAGCACTCACCTCTGCACTCCCTGGCAGGGAGTCCAAGGCCTTAATGTTCAGAAATATACTTAAATTTTGATGAAAAAAGTTTGAAGACACAAAATCGGAATCCCAAACAGTGTTTCAAAGGCATATATTCTACGTACAGTCAGCCCTCAGTATGCTTGGGTTCTGCATCCCTGAAGTCAACCAACCACAGAACAAGAATATTCAAAAATCTCGTGTACCCCATAAATATATATACTACTATGTGCCCACAAAAAAAGTAAAAATTTAAAAATGTAAAAAGGATGGCTGTGTCTGTAGTAAACACATACAGACTTCTTTTTCTTGTCATTATTCCCTAAACAATACAGCATAACAACTACTTACATAGCGTTTCCATTGGATTAGGTATTCTAAGTCATCTAGAGATGACTCAAAGTATATGGGAAGATATGTGTAGGTCATATGCAAATACTGCACCATTTTATATAGGGGACTCAAGCATCCAAAATCTGGGGGCCTGCAATCAATCCCCCATGGATACAGAAGGATCACTATATAAACAAATTTGGGGTTTTAAGGTAGTTGCTTTGCTTTTTTTTTTATTTTTTGTATTTCAATGAGGATAAGAAAATGGGATTATGAAGTCCAGATAGCAAATAAGCCAGCCATCAAATCACACCACAAAACAAGCATTGTTTCTTTTCTTTTTTTTGAGACGAAGTCTCACTCTGTCACTCATGTTGGAGTGCAGTGGTGCCATTGCAGCTCACTGTAATCTCCACCTCCCGGGTTCCAGTGATTCTCCTGCCTCAGCTTCCTGAGTTGCTGGGACTACTGGCGCACACCACCACACCCGGCTAATTTTGCTATTTTTTTAGAGATAGAGTTTCACCTTGTTGGTCAGGCTGGTCTCAAACTCCTGAGCTCAAGTGATCCGCTTGCCTAGGCCTCCCAAAGTGCTGGGATTACAGGCGTGAGCCACCATGCCCGGCTGCAAACATTGCTTCTCAAGTGCCTACAATAATCAGTTATTTGATGTATGACACCTCATTTAATTAAACAGACAGATGAGAGGACAGACTCAGAGAGGCTGCCCAAGGATACACAGTTAATAATGACAGATCTGAGAATCCAAGCAGGTCCCAGTTGGAGCCCTTGCTCTTTGCCTGAGTCACACTCTCATGCACGTGCACACTGTAGCCTACTCACCCTAAGAGCCTGTCTACTGCCCAATCAGGGGTGTCCAATCTTTTGGCTTCCCTGGGTCACATTGGAAGAAGAACTGTCTTTGGCCACACATAAAATACACTGATACTAATGATAGCTGATGAGCTTAAAAAAAAAAAAGTCCCAAAGGAAGCTTATGAATTTGTGTTGGGCCACATTCAAAGTCATCCTGGACATGCCACAGGTTGGACAAGCTTGGTCTAAATCAAGATCCAACCCAGGAGTGGTGGCTCACACCTGTAGTCCCAGCACTCTGGGAGGCCCAGGCAGGAGGATCACTTGAGCCCAGAGTTTAGGACCAGCCTGGGCAACATAGTGAGACCCTCGTTTCTACAAAAAAATATATAAAATGATCCAGGTACAGTGGCATGTGCCTGTGGTCCCAGCTACTTGGGAGGCTGAGGTGGGAGGATTGCTTGGGCCAGGAGTTGTAGTTGAGGCTATAGTGAGCCAAGATCACACCACTGTAACAGAGTGCCCTGGGTAACAGAGTGACATCTTGTCTTTAAAAAAAAAATCACTTACATGTTATTTTCTGCCAATCTCTGACCAGAACCAGTTCAACCCTGTTTTTCTCCTTCAATTCTTTTTTTTTGTTTTGTTTTGAGATGGAGTTTCACTCTTGTTGCCCAGGCTGGAGTGCAATGGAATGATCTTGGCTCACTGCAATCTCCACCTCCCGGGTTCAAGCGATTCTCCTGGTTCAGCCTCCCAAGTAGCTGGGATTATAGGTGTGCGCCACCACGCCCAGCTAATTTTGTATTTTTAGTAGAGACGGGGTTTCTGCATGTTGGTCAGGTTGGTCTCGAACTCCCAACCTCAGGTGATCTGCCCACCTTGGCCTCCCAAAGTGCTGGGATTACAGGCGTGAGCCACCACACTTGGCATTCTTCAATCCTTTGCCTTGGCCTCCTCACCCTCCTCTCCCACTTCCCTCCACCCTACCCTCCCTTTTATTTTCTTTTCTTTTTTTTTTTTTTTTTTTTTTTTGAGACAGTCTTGCTCTTGTTGCCCAGGCTGGAGTGCAGTGGCTCGATCTCCACTCACTGCAACCTCTATCTCCCAGGTTCAAGCAATTCTCCTGCCTAAGCCTCCTGAGTAGCTGGGACTACAAGTGCATGCCACCATGCCCAGCTAATTTTTGTATTTTTAGTAGAGACGGAGTTTCACCATGTTGGCCAGGATGGTCTCTATCTCTTGACCTCGTGATCCACCCAACTTGGCCTCCCAGTGCTGGGATTACAGGCATAAATCATTGTGCCCAGCCCACCCTAACTTCTTATCCCTAATTAAGACAATCTCTACTGTTCACTTTGAAATCTACTGATGAACTCTATTTACTATGGAAGTCCTCCTTTGACCATAAAATCCAGCCAAAAAAAATATGGATTCCCCTACTTTGGGTAAACCTTTTATGTTTTTTTTTTTTTTTTCTGTGATCACAAATTTGTTATTTGACTTTAAACCCTGTAGGCTGTATTAGAATTCCCTGTGTTCTATACAGCACTTGGCATATAAAAGTCTCATGCTGCTCAGAGACTAAATTATGTGTCCCTGAGAAAGGACTGTGCCTTCTGTGCAATAGAAATGTTTTATAATAGCATTTCCCACCTCCAGCCATGCGATTCTAAGTGGAGTTTTTTCTCTATTGTTTTTGGTATGCCAGCATGGAGGTATACCCCTAGAATTTTCAACTGCAGAGCTGCAATAGGGCAGAATAATGCGTCTCTGGTGAGTGCTGCTCTATTGCCCCAGGCCTATTCCAAAGCATCTTTCAGCTGTAGGTGCTCATTTCTAGCGTGAATATCTTTGAGGCTAGTATATATTTGGCCTGCAGAATAGTTTCAGCTTCTGAAAGGGGTTTTGAGCTCCCTTGGACACTAGGAAATAGTAGAGGAGAAAGAGGTAGAGATTTAATCTGGAGCTTCTAAATCTTCCAGAATCTTCCAAGGGTTTGGGAATGCCCATGAATCATATTCAAACCCCTTTAGAGGGCTTCAAAGAGTAGCATGAATGTGACCTCAGAAAGTGCTCATCACCTAGCCAACCTCTGCAGATACCTAAGAAAGTGCCCAGGGGCTCTGGGTGTTTTCCCAAACTGCCCAAGGAAGGAGGGGCCGCAATAGGAGAGGGGAGATCAATCTATACTGTCTGGTACTGTCTATCATGGGGATATCAGCCACTAGACTAGCAGTTCTCAAAGTGAGGTCCCTGGAACGCTGAGAGGCTCCAAGGTTCTTAATAATACTAACATATTTCCCTTTTCCACGGCATTGACACTGCACCAGTGAAAAAAAGGCAATGGTGGCTAAAGTTTCTAGCAGTGTAAGAGGCAGTGCCGCCTAACTTTACTAGTAATTGTGGCAGTTTTTTTTTAAGACCAGGCATTTCAAGTTGTTCTACCTTTAAAAAAAAAAAAAAGCCAATTTTCCTTAAGAATGTATCTGATAAGACAATATTAATTTTATTTATTTTTATTTCTTTTAAAAATTTTTTAATTTATTTTTATTTTTTTTTTTAAGACACAATTTCCTTCTTGTCACCCAGGCTGGAGTGCAGTGGCACAATCTCAGCTCACTGCAACCTCCACCTCCTGGGTTCAAGTGATTCACCTCAGCCTCCCAAGTAGCTGGGATTACAAGCACCTGCCACCACACCCAGCTAATTTTTGTATTTTTAGTAGAGATGGGGTTTCACCATGCTGGCCAGGCTGGTCTTGAACTCCTGACCTCAGGTGATCCACCCACCTCGGCCTCCCAAAGTGCTGGGATTACAGGCGTGGGCCACCACGTCCAGCCTATTTATTTTATTAAGTCTCAATTCAAGTAGACGTTTCAAAAATATTCTGTGTGATGAAATGAAAAGTAGGATAAAGCACTTGTACTGTATACCGAATTACAATTGCTGTCTCAAGGAAAAATCACTTGTGAGAGTCACAGGCTAAACTACTTGATAAAACAAACTATGATTATTTAGACTTGAATATTTGGCAGACATTTTCTAGAAAATGAATGAAGTGACCCTGGCACTTCAAAGAACACAACAGACAGTATTGATTTCCAACGATCAAATTCAAGCTTTCAAGCAAAAGTTAAAATCTGGGGGAACCTGGCTGACTCTGGGCGCACTGCCAATGAGTTAGCCCTGTTGCACAAGGAGAAGAAAAATAATTTTAAAAAAGACAAAAAAAGTAAGAAAAATATTTGGGGGCAACCTGCATTTACCACCATGAGCTTGACTGCTTGTCAGTTATTAAAGGCTTTTCTCATGAGATCAACTATGACATTAACAAATGTGGAGTTTTAAAAATACATACTGAAATGTTTCAATATCTGGAAGATCTTCACAACTCAGTGAACCAATATTTTCCAAATAACCAACCATGATGTTACAGAATCATGCATGGGTAAGCAGTCCATTCAAAGTCCAAGATGGGCCAACCAATTTTAACGTAACAGAGCATGAAAAGTTCCTTGTTACAGCTTCAGATTCTGCATGCAACTAACCTTTGAGAAGCTACCTCTTGGCTGGGCGCAATGGCTCACGCCTGTAATTCCAGCACTTTGGGAGGCCAAGGCTGGCAGATCACCTGAGGTCAGGAGTTCAAGGCCAGCCTGTCCAACATGGTGAAGCCCTGTTTCTACTAAAAAAACAAAAATTAGCCTGGCGTGGTGGTGGGTGCCTGTAATCCCAGATACTCGGGAGGCTGAGGCAGGAGAATCTCTTGAACCTGGGAGGCGGAAGGTGCAGCGAACTGAGATTGTGCCACTGCACTCCAGCCTGGGCAACAGAGCAATACTCCATCTCAAACAAAACAAAACAAAAACTACCTCTTGTAGAGTTTGGGTTTAGTATCAAAGAAGAATGCTCACAATAATCCAAAAAGTCTACTATAATATTCCTCCCTTTTCATATTACACATCTTTGTGAGGTTGAATTTTCTTTCCCTAAAGAACGTCAATGAAAATGACATACCTCAATAGATTGAAGCAGAAACAAATATAAGCATACAGCTGACTTCTATCAAGCCAATCATTACAGAGATTTGAAAAAAATATAAACAACATGATCTTCTCTTTACTTTTTTTGGAAAGATAATTATTTTTCATGAAAACATTTACATAAAAAATAAGCTTACTATTATTCTTAATTTTTTTTTTTTTTTTTTTTTGACACGGAGTCTCGCTCTGTTGCCCAGGCTGGAGCACAGTGGCCGGATCTCAGCTCACTGCAAGCTCCACCTCCCGGGTTGACGCCATTCTCCTGCCTCAACCTCCCGAGTAGCTGGGACTACAGGCGCCCGCCACCTCGCCCGGCTAGTTTTTGTATTTTTTTAGTAGAGACGAGGTTTCACCGTGTTAGCCAGGATGGTCTCGATCTCCTGCTGTCGTGATCCGCCTGTCTCGGCCTCCCAAAGTGCTGGGATTACAGGCTTGAGCCACCGCGCCCGGCCTATTCTTAATTTTCTTAATTCTAATTTATAATGCAGTAAATATCAATAGATAGGACCCAAATAAAAGCACTTTGCATTTCTCAAAAATCTTTTTTTTTTCCTTTTTTTTTTTTTTTTAAGACAGAGTCTCACTTACCCAGGCTGGGGTGCAGCGGTATGATCTCAGCTCACTGCAACCTCCACCTCCCAGGTTCAAGCGATTCTGATGCCTCAGCCTCCCAAGTAGCTGGGATTATAGGCATGTGCCACCATGCCTGGCTAATTTTTGATATTTTTAGTAGAGACAGGGTTTCACCATGTTGGCCAGGCTGGTCTTGAACTCCTGACCTCAAGTGACCCGCCCGCCTCAGCCTTCCAAAGTGCTGGGATAATAGGTGTGAGCCACCACGACTGGCTAATAATATTTAAGAATATAAAAACAGCCGGGCGCGGTGGCTCAAGCCTGTAATCCCAGCACTTTGGGAGGCCGAGACGGGCGGATCACGAGGTCAGGAGATCGAGACCATCCTGGCTAATACGGTGAAACCCCATCTCTACTAAAAAATACAAAAAACTAGCCGGGCGAGGTGGCGAGCGCCTGTAGTCCCAGCTACTCGGGAGGCTGAGGCAGGAGAATGGCGTAAACCCGGGAGGCGGAGCTTGCAGTGAGCTGAGATCTGGCCACTGCACTCCAGCCTGGGCAACAGAGCGAGACTCCGTCTCAAAAAAAAAAAAAAAAAGAATATAAAAACAGGGCTGGGCACAGTTGCTCATGCCTGCAATCCCAGCCCTCCTGGCTTGGGCTCAGGAGTTCAAGATCAGCCAGGGTGGACCGGGCGTGGTGGCCCACACCTATAATCCCAGCACTTTGGGAGGCCAAGACGGGTAGATAGCCTGAGGTCAGGAGTTGGAGACCAGCCCGGTCAACACGGCGAAACCCTGTCTCTACCAAAAACACAAAAATTAGCTGGGCATGGTGGTGGGCGCCTATAATCCCAACTACTCGGGAGGCTGAGGCAGAGCTGCTTGAACCCAGGAGGCAGAGTGTGCAGTGAGCCGAGATCACGCCATTGCCCTCCAGCCTGGGCACCAAGAGCAAAACTCCGTCTCAAAAAAAAAAAAAAAAAAAAAAAAAACCACCAGGGTGAGGTGGTGAAACCTTGTCTCTACAAAAAATACCAAAAATTAGCCAGGCATAGTGGCATGCATCTGTGGTCCCAGCTACTTTGGAGGCTGAGGTGGGAGGATTACCTGAGCCTGGGAGGTTGAGGCAGTAGTGAGCGGTAATCGTGCCACTGCACTCCAGCTCCAGCTTGGGTGACAGAGTAAGCTCTGTCTCAAAAAAAAAGAAAAAAAAAAAAAAAGGAAAAGAAAACAGGACTGTCAGATTTAGCAAATAAAACTCCAGGGTTCCCAGTTAAATTCAAATTTCAGATAAGAAATGAATATTTTCGTACATGTTCCATACAATGTTTGGGGAAAAAACTTGTACTAAAAACTTTTTACTGCTTATCTGAAGTTATATAGCTAATTGAGTGCCCTGTATTTTATCTGTCTATGAAGATGGTCCAGTCCCCAAAATTTGAGAAACACTGCACTGGGCTATGTCCTTCCCACATGTGCTAAAACACTAATATGAACATGTATTAAGCACCTGCTGTGTACTAGACATGGTGCTAAATTCTCGACATATACAACCTCCTCCCAAATCTTATGTGCCAAGTACTCTCATGATCCCTATTTTCTCATACAAATGAAGAAACGGAAGCCCAAAGAAGTCAAGTGAAGCTAATTATTGGCGGAAAGCAAGACTGGAACCCACCACTCAGACTCCAGAATCTCAGCTTGTGCCTATTAGGCTTACACTGAACTCCGAATAAATGAGATTTCTAAAGATGGTTGGCTTTTCTGCATTTTTTCATCTCACATTTTAGCACATCCATTTCTGTTGTTCATCTTCTCTCCGTTTCACAGCTGTGTGAAACGGAGTGTGTGCTGCTATCACAGCAACCGTGAAAACCAAGGCTGGAAGTGCCGTGTGTGTCAAGGAACTCTATCCAGAACTGGCATCGCCATTCGGACTCAGAACAGGCTTTTCTCATGGATGCTTTCCTGGGCATGACAACAGCATAGTTCCGGGCTGGGAATTCTAGAATGCAGCAATGGTGCACAGACACTACTCAGGTCACTGCAGCCTTGACCTCCTGGGCGCAAGCAATCCTTCTGCTTCAGCCTCCTGAGCAGCTAGGACTACAGGCGCATGCCACCACGCTCGGCTAATGCTCATTACTGTGAATGAAAAGCCACTGGGAGCCTGGTACTGTGCTAGAATCTTCTTTGAGAATAAGTTGGGAATTTCTCCAAATGAATCTGTCCCAATCAAAACAAATGCAAACATTGTTGTAAGCAAGCCAAGGTCCTGCTTTTCACATGATCCTGATCCAGGCCACTGGATATATTTAATCAGCTCAGGCTTCATAGTAAACAAAATAGGGAAAGTAAAAATTTTTTATGATCCAGTATGGGGGTAAGGCTATGAATTTCACTGTGTTACACGATCTGCAAATACAAAAATGAATCTGCTTGCACCCAACTAGGGGACCTCCCGTAGTTACCACTTGCTATAATGAAATGCAGAAAGTGATAAACATGGCCAGGCACGATGGCTCAGGTCTGTAATCCCAGCACTTTGGGAGGCCAAGATGGGCAGATTGCTTGAGGCCAGGAGTTTGAAACCAGCCTGGCCAACACAGTAAAACCCTGTCTCTACTAAAAATACAAAAATTAGCCAGCTACTTTATTAGTATAAAATATGACTATTAGCATACCTGTAGTCCCAGCTACTTGGGAAGCTGAGGCATGAGAATCGCTTGAACCCAGGAGGCTAGGTTGCAGATCACAGAGTGAGACTGTCTCAAACAAACAAAGTGATAAACATAAAAAAAGAGATGCTAGTCTTTCATGTTGGCCAGATTTCTTTAACAAAAAAGATTCACCTTTCAAACAATTTTTGTTTTGTAAATCTGGATTTTTATTAAGGTGAGGCACACCAGATTATTCTAAAGGCAGCTGTGTATACAGAAGCCAGGGGCAAAAGAACTTTGAAAATAGCCTAGAGGAAAGAATGGGACAAGGAGAGAAGGAAAAAAAAGGATAAATAGGGGGAAAAAAATGCCAAAACTGGAGTTTTTTGGTAACTAAGAAGAGGTGCATTTTAAAAGTCAAGGCTTGGTAAAAACCTAGGGAATAGGCTTATGTAGAAAAGAGATTTGGAAAGCTCCAGGGCCCTTGGACACCTGGCAGTGAGCATCAGAAAGAAAAGAGTTCTTAAGAAAAACCAATGAACTTTGCGTTTGCCCTGGGGCTGCCTGGCAATGCTGCTATCAGAATTCAGATACCGGCCCAGCCCTGCTCTAGGCCCTGAAGTTTGGCTCTTGCCTCTCCATTTCAGTACCTTTAGCTGCCCATCCAATCTAGATCCCAGAGTGCTAAACGGAGAGGGAGCAAGAAGGAAAAGGAAAAGAAGGAGAAACTGAAATGCAAGCAGGGGCCTTAGATGACGATTCTCACAGCTCTCCCCTTTCATGGGGCCTTCAGAATTCATTCTTGTGAAAGCTGTAAGTCAAGGAGGACACAGCCAGAAACCTTGACTCATCAAATTTCCAAAGCCAAGACCAGAACACACAGATTCTGGATCCAAGGACTCGCTTTCTGCCTTCAGAACACGGGGTCCTGCCTACTTTGTAGTGTTTCAATACAAAACTGATCAAGCCGAGGGTCCCCGTCTACTCCCCACCAGCCTGGCTGCCCTTCCCTGTCTTCAGAGTTCTTTCTAAACCATAGAGAAGATGGAGTTTAATTCTATGGTGTTTGAGTCACAGGACCTTATAACACTTCAGAAAACAATTTGCCTTAAAAAGTGGTTGGGTCTGTACAGGAAAGTCACTGAGTGCAGGGGATGGCAAACTTTTCTGTCATGAGCTAGGTAAATACTATAGGTTTTGCAAGCCATGTGGTTTCTGTTACATATTATTCTTTTGTTTGTTTCTTTTTGTTTTTTGTTTTTGGGGTTTTTGTTTTTTGTTTTTGAGACAGGATCTCCCTCTGTCACCCAGGCTGGAGTGCAGTGGTGCAGTTCACTGCAGCCTCAACCACCCTGGCTCCAGGGATCCTCCTGCCTCGGCCTCCTGAGTAGACTACAGGTGTGCTTCACTACACTTGGCTAATTTTTTTATTTTATGTAGAGACAGGGTCTCACTGTGCTGCCCAGTCTGGTTCTTTTTTTTTTTTTTTTTTTTTTTGCAACCCTTTAAAAATGTAAAAACCATTAGCGAGAGGGCCATACATAAACAGACAATAGACCACAGTTTACTGATGCCTGACTTAGAGCAATGGAAAAGGGTTGGCAGCATTGACTGGTGACTGCTGCATGCAGTGAGACTAAAGATAGTGTAAAACCTCAGTGAGGTTTGACAAAGGCAATTAACTCTCCACCTGACTTGCCCAAGTTAGCTATAGCTATGGCAGAGAATTTAATCCTGAAATCCTAGGCTTATATCTTTGGAAAATTAGATAAATGAAGTTGTTGGTTTTTTTTTTTTTTTTTTTTGAGACAGTCTCACTCTCTCTTGCCCAGGCAGCCAGGCTGGAGTGTAGTGGCATGATCTTGGCTCACTGCAACCTCCACCTCCTGGGTTCAAGAAATCCTCCCACCTCGGCCTCCCAAGTAGCTGGGACTACAGGCATATGCCACCACGCCTGGCTAATTTTTTTTTTCTTTTTTTTCTTTCTTTTTTTTTGAGACGGAATCTAGCTCTGTTGCTCAGGTGGGAGGGAGTACAGTGGTGTGATCTCAGCTCACTGCAACCGCCGCCTCCCAGATTCAAGCGATCCTCCTCCCTCAGCCTGCCACGTTATCTGAGATCACATCTGGCTTTTTTTTTTTTTTTTTTTTTGTATTTTTTAGTAGAGACAGGATTTCACCATGTTGGCCAGGCTGGTCTCAAACTCCTGACCTCAACTGATATGCCCACCTCAGCCTCCCAGGACAAATGAAGTTTAAAATAAGCTAGAATGTTTTTTAACCTGCTACTTTTCATTGTGTGTGTATATGTGTGTATGTTTGGGGGAAGGGTGTACATTTTTATTTAAAAGTGAATACTCCATATGTACCACAAAATTCCAAACCTGGAAGAATCTTCCAATATAGTCCAGTCTACAACCATTTACCCTTGAGGAAACTGTGACCTGCTTCAGTTAAATGAGATATTCTAAGTCACATGCTAGTTGGCAGAAGAAAAGGGGCCAGAAACTTGGTTTCCTATTTCAAAATTCATAGGCTTTAATGGTGCACTGCCAACTAAGTACTAAAAAATCAATTCAACAAATACAAAGTATTTCTTATATATCCAGCACTGGTTAGGTGCATAAGGTTACAAAATAAATGTAAGCGAAGATTACTGCTGGGCATGGTGGCTCATGCCTGTAATCCCAGCACTTTAGGAGGCCGAGGCGGGCGGATCACAAGGTCAAGAAATCAAGACCATCCTGGCCAGCACGGTGAAACCCCATCTCTACTAAAAATACAAAAATTAGCTGGGCGTGGTGGCACATCTGTAGTCCCAGCTACTTGGGAGGCTGAGGCAGGAGAATCCCTTGAGGCCAGGAGGCTGAGGTTGCAATGAGCCGATATCACGCCACTGTACTCTAGCTTGGCAACAGAGTGAGACTCTGTCTCAAAAATAAAAAAAAAAATAATAAAAACAACCTTTTGGTCTCTCACTGAGAAAACAAGGCACACACACTAAGCAAATATATTCTTCCTTGCATTGTCATATAACTACATATCTAAAACGGAAGCCACCATAATCCCAGCGTTTTGGGAGATCTGAGGTCAGGAGTTCGAAACCAGCCTGGCCAATATGGTGAAAACCCGTCTCTACTAAATATACAAACCCTGGCCGGGCATGGTGGCATGTACCTTTAATCTCAGCTACTCGGGAGGCTAAGGCAGGAAAATTGCTTGAACCTGGGAGGTGGAGGTTGCAGTGAGCCAAGATCCTGCCACTGCACTCCAGCCTGGGGGACAGAGTGAGATCCTGTTTCAAAAAGAAAAAAAACAGAAACAAAAATTAGCTGGGCGTGGTGGTGCACGCTTATGGCCACAGCTACTCAGGAGGCTGAGTCAGGAGAATTGCTTGAACCAGGGAGGCGGAGGTTACAGTGAGCCAAGATCACGCCGCTGCACTCTAGCCTGGGTGACACAGGAAGACTCTGTCTCAAAAATAATAAAGAAATAGATAATAAAACAGGGCCATCTCATATAACTCTGTAATGGTGGAAAAGTTCTATATCTTTGCTGCTATCAGGATAGTGGCCAGTAGCCATATATGGCTATTAAGCACTTGAAATGTGCCACTGGCTACTGGCTACCATATTAAAAATTTTTAATTTTACAGATGTTCCTTGACTTACCATGGGCTACTTCCGATTAACTCCATCATAAGTAAAAAATATCATAAGCCAAAAATGTGGCCAGGCAAGGTGGCTCACGCCTGTAATCCCAACACTTTGGGAGGCCAAAGTGGGCAGATCACCTGAGATCAGGAGTTTGAGACCAGCTGGGCCAACCATGGCCAACATGGTGAAACCCTGTCTATCTACTAAAAATAAAACTTAGCTGCTCATGGTGGCACATGCCTGTAAGCCCAGCTACTCAGAAGGTTGAGGCAGGAGAATACTTGAACCTGGGAGGCAGAGGTGCAGTGAGCCAAGATAGCGCCACTGCACTCCAGCATGGGTGACAGAGGGAGATTCCGTCACAAAAAAAAAAAAAAAAAAAAAAAAAAAAGCATCTAAGGCTGGGCATGGTGGCTTACACCTATAATCCCAGCATTTTGGGAGGCCAAGGTGGACAGATCACCTGAAGAGTTCGAGAGCAGTCTGGCCAACATGGCAAAACCCTCTCCCTACTAAAAATACAAAAATTAGCCAGGTGTGGTGGCACACACCTGTAATCCCAGCTACTTGGGAGGCTGAGACAGGAGAATTGCTTGAACCCAGAAGGTGGAGGTTGCAGTGAGCTGAGATTGCGCTACTGCACTCCAGTCTGGGCAATACAGCAAGACTCCATCTAAAAAATAAATAAAGTAAAAGTAAATAAACAAACTTCATGATGGATTTTAAGGATATTAGATTCCTTTTTTTTTTTTTTTTTTTGAGATGGAGTCTCACTGTCTCAGCCTCCTGAGGAGCTGGGATTACAGGCGTATGCCACCACACCTGGCTAATTTTTGCATTTTTATTAGAGATGGGGTTTTTACCATGTTGGCCAGGCTTCCTGACCTCAGGTGATTCACCCACCTCAGCCTCCCAAAGTGCTGGGATTACAGATGTGAGCCACCATGCCTGGCCAATCATGAAGTTTAAACATTCTAGGTGGAGAATCTTCTGTATTTAATTTTAATTAACTTAAATTATTATTTTTCTTCTTTTTTTTTGAGATGGAGTCTCGCTCTGTCGCACAGGCTGGAATGCAGTGGCTTGACCTCGGCTCACTGCAACCTCTGCCTCCCGGTTTCAAGCGATTCTCCTGTCTCCCCCTCCTGAGTAGCTGGGACTACAGGCGCACATCACCGCGCCCAGCTAAGTTTTGTATTTTTAGTAGAGATAGGGTTTCACCATACTGGCCAGGCTGGTCTCGAACTCCTGACCTTGTGATCCACCTGTCTTGGCCTCCCAAAGTGCTGGGATTACAGGCATGAGCCATCCCGCCTGGCCCTATTTTTCTTCTTTTTAATCTAAATTTAAATAGCCATGTGTGGCCAGGGACTTCCATACTGGACATCAGAGGTCTAAAAGAATTATTATAAATCTGGATGAAAAATATATCACATTCATTCTGTCACTTTTCCTTCTTGTGCCTATGGCAAAAACCACTATAGTCACAGGACTCCTTTTCCTCTGAACATGGGCAGGCTTTCAGAATTCTCCATGTAAGGCCAGGCATGGTGGCTCACACCTGCCACCCTAGCATCTTGGGAGGCCAAAGGAGTTGGAGCCCAGGAGTTGGAGACCAGCCTGGGCAACATAGTGAGACCTCTCTCTACAAAAAGCAAACAAAATTAACTGGGCATGGTGGTGCATGCCTGCAGTCCCAGCTACATAGGAAACTGAGGCAGGAGGACTGTTTAAGCCCCGGATGTAGAGGCTACAGTGAACCATGATCGCAGCAGTGCGCTCCAGCCTGGGTGACAGGGTAAGACTCTGTAATAAATAAATAAAATAGAATTCTCTATGCAACCATTTTCAGTGGCATGGACTTGGTTTACATAAAACGAAACCTGTTTGCCATTCCTGACGCAGATAAAAAAAGGTGACAAAGGTGACCTGGAGAAGGAAGGAGTTGAGCTGAGCTTCAGATGAGATCGGGAGTGATCAGGGTGGTCTGGCCGTAGGCTAGCTGAGCTTCAAAGGATAACATCTGGAGAGGTAAAGGGGAAAGGACAAAGAGTATGGGGTTCTCTGTGTAGAGGAGAGTAGCCACGAAGGAGCTGAATGGAGTTCCCCTGGTCCTAGGACAAGGAGGATGCTGGCCTGCCAAGCAGAGAGGGTTGGGTTGGGTGTGGTTGGAGATAAGGGGATAGGCGGAAGGGTGGGTCTGGGTTATGACTTTGAAATTCCAGGACACCCTGGAGGGTTTAAGCAGGAGCCTGGAGAACACATTTTAGAAAGGCAACTCTGATAGCTAGGCACAGATGGGTCGTATAATGGACATGTGCTCAGATCAGGGTGAAGTCTATGCCAGTGATGATGTGTGTTTTTCCTTTAGGAAAATAAAACTTGTTTATTATGTAAAATGTATAAATTTCAGAAAAGCAGATACAAAAAAGATTAAAATCAGATGTCTACCAGCCACAGATGACATTTTGATGTGGTTTCTTACAGTTTTTTCCTCCTCCCCTGGCTAGTGCAATAATTTAGGAATTAAAATTATGACTTCACCTAGGAAGGTGGTAGTGCGAATGAAGAGGAAAGGCCATGAAAGACATCATTAAGTGAGGCAGAGGGTGAGGAGAAAAGATAATTAGCTTCCAAAGACAGGAGTTCTAGACCTGGGTATTCTGTGGGGCCTGAACTCCCAGCGTTGGTTTTGCCATACATAAATCTCTTTTTTTTTTAATCTTTTTTTTTTTAAGATGCAGTCTTGCTCTGTCGCCCAGACAGGAGTGCAGTGGCGCAGTCTCGGCTCACTGCAACCTCTACCTCTCGGGTTCACGCCATTCTCCTGCCTCAGCCTCTTAAGTAGCTGGGACTACAGGCGCCCGCTACCACGTCTGGCTAATTTTTTGTATTTTTAGTAGAGATGGGGTTTCACCGTGTTAGCCAGGATGGTCTTGATCTCCTGACCTCATGATCTGCCTGCCTGAGCCTCCCAAACTGCTGGGATTACAGGCATGAGCCACCGCGCCCGGCAGTTTATTTTTATTTTTTTGAGACAGAGTCTTGCTCTGTAACCAGGCTGGAGTGCAGGGGAGCGATCTCGGCTCATTACAACTTCCACCTCCCGAGTTCAAGTGATTCCCCTGCCCCAGCCTCCCAAGTAGCTGGGACTACAGGCGTATGCCACCACACCCAGCTAATTTTTTATATTTTAGTAGAGGTGGGGTTTCACCATGTTGGCCAGGATGGTCTTGATCTCATGATCTCATGATCCACCCGCCTCGGCCTCCCAAGTGCTGGGATTACAGGTGTGAGCCACCATTCCTGGCCTTTTTTTTTTTTTTTTTTTAATTTTTTTTCCTTTTTAAATATATATATATATATATATATATATTTTTTTTTTTTTTTGAGACACCTGGCCCATACATCAATGTCTTTACCCCTTCTTATCTTATTTGAGTCTAATTAAAGGTCAGAAGAGATTTTTGAGACCCCCTTCCACTAATGTACAAATATGTCTGTGTATATTTAAAGTGAACATCACATATAAATAGAAGTAGTTGTCATAACACCACACAAGATCCCTTGATCTTTAGGCTATACCAGTAGCTTATAGCCTCTTGCAATCTGCAAGATTTTCGGGGTAGAGTAATTAAGCTTTCTATTCTGAGCAGAGTTATAAGGAGAATCTGTAGTTCACAGGACAGGGAATGAACGGGGCAGTGTAAACAGAGAATTCATTTTCAGACAGGACTCCACCAAGCAGTAATAGTTTCTTCCTAGGAGCCAAAGGATTTCAAAGCCCATTACATCTTTGAAGACCGTAAGAAAAACAACAATAAAAATAACTGCTAGGGAATACAGATTATGCTCTCTGAGGCCAGATGCAGTGGCTCACACCTGCAATCCCAGCACTCTGGGAGGCCAAGGTGGGCGGTTCACCTGAGGTCAGGAGTTCAAGACCAACCTGGCCAACATGGTGAAACCCCATCTCTTCTGAAAATACAAAAATTAGCTGGGTGTGGTGGCGCACGCCTGTAATCCTAGCTACTTGGGAGGCTGAGGCAGGTGAGTCACTTGAACCCGGGAGACAGAGGTTGCAGTGAGCTGAGACCGCACCACTGCACTCCAGCCTGGGCAACAGAGCAAGACTCTGTCTCAAAAAAAAAAAAATGCTTTCAGGTAGGAAAGAGCAATACAAAGACATTCACCAGGCCAATAAGCAAAAGTTTACACCAGAGATTATCTATATGTTTTTTAAAAATACTGATTCCTGGGCTCCCCTTCAGACCAATTAAATCAGTGTCTCAGTAAGTGCTACCTGTGAATTGATTTGTCTTATTTTTATTTTTTGAGACAGGATCTCAGTTTGTCACCCAGGCTAGAGCGCAGTAGCAAAAACATAGCTCACTATAGCCTTGACCTCCTGGGCTCAGGTGATTCTTGCACCCTAGACCCTTGCCATTCCTTTCCCCAGTAACTGGGACTACAGGTAGGTGCCACCATGCCTAGCAAATTTTTTCTTTTTTTTTTTTGAGATGGAGTTTCACTATTGTTGCCCAGGTTGGAGTGCAATGGCATGATCTAGACTCACTGCAACCTCTGCCTTCCAGGTTAAAGTGATTCTCCTGCCTCAGCATCCCGAGTGGCTGGGATTACAGGCATGCGCCACCATGCCTGGCTAATTTTGTATTTTTAGTAGAGACGGGGTTTCTCCGTGTTGGTCAGGCTGCTCTCAAACTCCCAACCTCAGGTGATCCACCTGCCTTGGCCTCCCAAAGTGCTGGGATTACAGGCATGAGCCACCGTGCCTGGCACCTGGCTAATTTTTTTTAATTTATTTTTTTTTAGAGATGGGGTCTCACTATGTTGCCTAGGCTGGTCTTGAACTCTTGGGCTCAAGTGATTCTCCCACCTCAGCCACCCACAGTGCTGGGATTACAGGTCTAGGCCACCATGCCTAGCCTGGTAATTTTTAAAAATTCACCAAATGATTGAAACTTGAAACACAAGAAGATGCCCCAGAGAAAAAACAGTTCATGGGACAGCAGAGCAGCTGGAATCTGCACTGTGTCCTTAACCACCCAGGTTAAGTGTTACAGCAAGTTCCTTAGTGATGGGGGAACTTGAGGCCAAAATAGAACCCACCAATACGTTGTATAATTGCATATTACACTGCATATAGCTAAAATTTCAGGGTGTAGGTTCCATGATTTTCAATACATCCTTTGGTCATTTTCACTGAACTATGAGTTAGCGAACTCCTGGGGACCTGGTCAGAGTGTGGATGGACATACCTTTTCCTGAGAATCCCTCGGCCCTCTAAGGAGCTGGTAGTTAAAAAATGCAAACTCGCCTCAGACTGACGTAGGTATGTGAGCCAGCTCTGCCATGCATGAACTGTATGACCTCGTGTGAGTTCCCTGTTGTCTTTTAAGTCTGTTTTCTTATTGGCAAAATGGAAATCCTAGCCCCTTCTTTAGAGATTATGGAAGAGATCAAATGAGGCTATACAAGTAAAACTGATAACGCAAGTAAAAGACTTCCTTATGGCTGGCATATAGTGAACCCTCAGTAAATGTAAATTATCATTATTATTTTCTTCACGACCTCTAGAGTTCCTTATAACTCCAATATTTTAAGATTCCAAGAAACACTCTGATTACACAGGTACAGATGAACAAAAATCAGTGGGTACCGACATGCCTAGATTGAAAGACCCAGTTTGTGTTCAGCACCTTTTCACGCCAGCCTGGTATGTTATTTCTTTTTTTTTTTTTTCTCCTTTCCTTTCTTTTTTTTTCTTTCTTTTTTTAGATCAAGTCTTGTTCTGTCACCCAGGCTGGAGTGCAGTAGGGAGATTTCGGCTCACTGCAACCTCTGCCTCCTGCGGCAATCGATTCTCCTGCCTCAGTCTACCGAGTAGCTAGGATTACCGGAGCCTGCCACCAACCCTGGCTACTTTTTGTATTTTAAGTAGAGACGGGGTTTCACCATGTTGGCCAGGTTGGTCTTGAACTCCTGACCTCATGATCCGCCCACCTTGACCTCTCAAAGTGCTGGGATTACAGGCATGAGCCACCGTGCCTGGGTCTGTAATTTTTTTTTCCCCCTCATAGAGACGGGGTTTCACCATGTTGGCCAGGCTGGTCTTGAACTCCTGACCTCAGGTGATCCACCCACCTTGGCCTCTGAGTGCTGGGATTACAGGCGTGAGCCACGACACCCAGCCTCTGGTATGGTATTTCAATGCCCACTTCATTCTTTGCTTGAGGTGTCCCTTGTATTTTGCTGACCTTGCTCTTAGTTTCAAAAGGACCTCATTTATTTTGCAGACACTGAAATTTTGTCATTCTTTATGAAAGCAGTGTGGCTGTTCTCATACTGTTACCTCTTGGCAGGCAATACCTGCACAGAAACCAGTGAGCATGGCTGAAGTGAATGTCAGATATTCTATTACTGTCTGCACCTGGCGCAGTAACCACTGACACACCTGGGCAACCTGCTTTACCCAACGTGCAGCCTGGGATGAGGCCCCACCTTGGCAGAACTTTGATGCATGTCTAATGACTGATTTGAAGACCTTGTTCTTGGAAACTACAGGGCTGACATTTAAGTGTCACCCATGAAATTTGCCTCAAGGTTCAACGCTGACATTAGCTACCAATTTCGGCTTCATAACCTTGGAGTATTCTCTTTGCTTTCTAGAGCATTAAATACCATCCTACAAAGCATAAAGCCATTATTGTTCTGTTATTCTGCCAAAAGACACATACACTTTATTGATGCCCACAATTTTCTTTTTCTTCCTCTATGGTAGGTACAGACCTCTTCCGTTTAGGTAGACAGACCTCCTTTAGTAGGCAATTGTCTGCTTGTCTGCCATGTTATTGGCTGAGTCATGGCTCATATCCACCTCTCTCTGCCTTTGCAGTTTTTGGCGTTTTTTGGTTTTGTTGTTGTTGTTGTTGTTGTTGACAGAGTCTCGCTCTGTCGTCCAGGTTAGAGAGCAGTGGCACGATCTCGACTCATTATAACTTCCGCTTCCCAGGTTCAAGCAATTCTCCTGCCTCAGCCTCCTGAGTAGCTGGGATTACAGACACCTGCCACCACACCAGGCTAAGTTTTCGTGTTTTTAGTAGAGATGGGGGGTTTCACCATGTTGGCCAGGCTGGTCTCAAACTCCTGATCTCAAGTGATCTGTGCCCAGCCTGCGTTTTCAGTTTTGAAAATAGGTTATCTTGTTTGGCAAATAGCAGGACATCAAAGGGCACACAGGCAAAGTAACTGACCACTAGATCTATGCAACTTTTGCCCACATGAATGAACTTATTTTATGTCATTTATTTATTTTTAGACAGAGTCTCACTCTGTTGCCCAGGTTGGAGTACATGCATAATTATGGATCACTGCAAGCTGACTCATAGCTCAAGCAATCCCCTACCTCAGCCTCATAAGAGCTGGGGCTTCAGGATGCCCCACCATGCCCAACTTTTTTTTTTTTTTTTTTTTTTTTTTTTTTTTTTTTGTGAGACGGAGTCTCGCTCTGTCACCAAGGCTGGAGTGCAGTGGCGGATCTCAGCTCACTGCAAGCTCCGCCTCCCGGGTTTGCCGCCATTCTCCTGCCTCAGCCTCCCGAGTAGCTGTGACTACAGGCCGCCGCCACCTCGCCGGCTAGTATTTTTGTATATTTTAGTAGAGACGGGGTTTAACCGTGTTAGCCAGGATGGTCTCGATCTCCTGACCTCGGAGCCGCCCGTCTCTGCCTCCCACAGATAGTGCTGGGATACAGCTTGAGCACCGACCCGGCCCTTTTTTTTTTTTTTTTTTTTTTTTTTTTTTTTTTTTGAGACGGAGTCTTTGCTACTGCCGCCCAGGGCTGGGATGTGCAGTGGCCCGGCTTCTCAGCTCAGGCTGCAAAGCTCCGCCTCCCGGGTTGTCCGCCATTTCCTCCTGGCTCAGCCTCCCGAGTAGCTGGGACTACAGGCGCCCGCCATCCTCGCCCGTCTCTAGTTTTTGTATTTTTTAGTAGAGACGGGGGTTTCCCGTGTAGCCACGGATGGTCTCGATCTGCTGACCTCGTGATCCGCCCGTCTCGGCCTCCCAAAGTGCTAGGATTACAGGCTTGAGCCACCGCGCCCGGCCTTTTTTTTTTTTTTTTTTTTTTTTTTTTAAGACAATCTCTCTCTGTCTCCAAGACTGGAGTGTGATGCCTCTATCTCAGCTCACTGCAGCCTCAACTGAGCCTCAGAGTCAGGTGATCCTCCCCCCTCAGCCTCCTGAGTAGCTGGGACTACAGGTGCAAGCCACCACACCTGGCTAATTTTTGTAGAGATAGGGTTTCACCATTGCCCAGGCTGGTCTTGAACTCCTAGGTTCAAGTAATCTGCCTGCCTCAGCCTCCCAAAGTGCTGGGATTCCAGGTGTGAGCCACCATACCTGGCCTAATTTTTAAATTTTTTGTAGAGACAGGATCTCACTGTGTTGCCCAGACTGATGAACTTATTTTAAAAGGGCAAATCATTAAGTTTGGAATTAGCCTTAAACTCACTGCTCTTATACTTTACCAAAAACCATTTTTCCAAATATCTGTTTGGGTCCAGAAGGCAGATCCCAACACCATCTTAGCTTTTACAGGAAGGCTTTGTCAAGTTACTGGTTGTCTGTATCCACAATGGGCTAAGTGTAAATTTGGCTCAATTACTCTGACAAGTCTTTTTTTTTCTTCTGTTTTTTTCAGATGGGGTGTCACTGTTTTGCCCAGACTGGAGTACAATGGCACAATCATAAATCATAGCTCACTGCAGCCTCGAACTCCTGGACTCAAGTGGTTCTCACGCCTCAGCCTCCCAAGTAGCTAGGACTACAGGTGTGGGCCACCATGCCCAGCTACATCAAGTCTTGGAAAGTTCTTCAGTGTGCATCATAGTGGTAATTACACATTTATGTTTATAAACTGCAAAGAACTTCAGGGTTACTTTTGCATAAGTTTTCAATACCAGCAGGCTCCATACCTAAATTAACACTGATGTTGAATTTGATCAGCGTTCAGGCAGAAGAAAAGAAAAAGGAGAGGTCGGCCGGGCGCGGTGGCTCAAGCCTGTAATCCCAGCACTTTGGGAGGCCGAGACGGGCGGATCACGAGGTCAGGAGATCGAGACCATCCTGGCTAACATGGTGAAACCCCGTCTCTACTAAAAAATACAAAAAAAACTAGCCGGGTGAGGTGGCGGGCGCCTGTAGTCCCAGCTACTTGGGAGGCTGAGGCAGGAGAATGGCGTAAACCCGGGAGGCGGAGCTTGCAGTGAGCTGAGATCCGGTCACTGCACTCCAGCCCGGGCGACAGAGCGAGACTCCGTCTCAAAAAAAAAAAAAGAAAAGAAAAGAAAAAGGAGAGGTCCAGACAAGAGGGTAGTGAATATACTCCCTGGCAAATCTGGATACAGACGAGAAAAGGGATCCAGTAACTTCTACTGCATTTTCAAATATACCATTACATATGTGAGGTATGATGCTCCTTGATCTATGATGCTCCTTGATCTAATTAATTCACTCTTGTTTTATTGGTATTGTTTCTCTTTTTTTTGAGACAGAGTCTTACCCTATCGCCAGACTGGAGTGCAGTGGCACAATCTCAGTTCACTGCAACCTCCGCCTCCAGGGTTCAAGCGATTCTTCTGTCCCAGCCTCCCAAGGAGCTGGGACTAGAGGCACACGCAACCACGGCCAGCTAATTTTTGTATTTTTAGTAGAAATGGGGTTTCACTACATTGGCCAGGATGGTCTCGATCTCTTGACCTCGTGATCTGCCTGCCTTGGCTTCCCAAAGTGCTGGGATTACAGGCGTAAGCCATGGTGCCCAGCCTTTTTTTTTTGGTTTTTGTTTTTGTTTTTGTTTTGAGACGGAGTCTTGCTCTGTCATCCAGGCTGGAGTGCAGTGGCACAGTCTTGGTTCACTGCAACCTCTGCCTCCTGGGTTCAAGAGATTCTCCTGCCTCAGCCAAAGTAGCTGAGATTACAGGGATGCACCACAACGCCCAGCTAATTTTTTTGTATTTTTAAAAGAGACAGGGTTTCACCATGTTGGCCAGGCTGATTTCAAACTCCTGACCTCAAAAGATCTGCCTGCCTTGGCCTCCCAAAGTGCTGAGATTACAGGTGTGAGCCACTGTGCCCAGCCATGTTTCTTATTAACTAAATGTTTAAATGCTCATTCTTAAACTGTGCTGGGGCCAGGATAGTGTCTGATATATCTTTGTATCCCTCACACACTTGTCCCAGTATCTTTTATATGATGGTCCTATGTAGATTTAATTTAAATCAAATTAAATTATAGGCCACTTTCCCCTTCTTTGTAGTAAAAAGTTACATTGTACAAAATAAACAGTACCACATAACTTGTAATGGAAAAAGAAATCTTCCATTTTCAAGTGAAGAAGCAGAAAACTCGTTTTTAGAAGCTGCCCTTAGGGATTGCCTTGAGCAGCCTGGTGTCATTTTGTGACAGTTCCCTACCAGTGGTTGGCCAAGGAAAAGACAATGTGTTTTAACTCAGTTGTTTGACCTTTGGGTGTATTTGCTCTTTAGTAAGCATCCCTCAAACAGGACCATATGAGTTTTACCTGAAGTCTTAATTGGGTTAGAGTCTGCCTTCTTGAAACAAAATGATGAGGAGTCCATTTTCCAAAAGCTACATCTTCTAGGCCAGGCACGGTGGCTTGTGCCTGTAATCCCATCATTTTGGGAAGCCAAGGCAGGTGGATCACCTGAGGTCAGGAGATCAAGACCAGCCTGGCCAACATGGTGAAACATGTCTCTACTAAAAATACAAAAATTAACCAGGCATGGTGGCCATTGCCTATTAATCCCAGCTACTCGGGAGGCTGAGGCAGGAGAACCACTTGAACTTGAGAGGCAGAGGTTACAGTCGACCAAGATTGTGCCACTGCATGCCAGCCTGGGCGACAGAGTGAGACTCCATCTCAAAAAAAAAAAAAGATATATCTTCTAGTGATTATTAGGTTATTAGGACAGGGATTTTAGGAAAATCTGTTTCTAAGAGATCTGTGGTTTCACTAAATGAGCTACAATTCCAAAATATGAAGAGCCAAAGAAACAATTTCAGCAGGCCACGTATTCCTCCTTTTCAAATGCAACTTGCATTTTCAACTTGTAGGTTAAATAATATCTACCTCTTAATTTATTAACTTCCTTGGAATGAAAATCTAGGCTATGATTAGTAGAAAAGGGTAAGGACTCCAAATGTTTTACTATTTTTATTTTACTTAAAGTTCCCATCAGGAGTCCTGTGGTATTTCCTCCCCTAACCTTTCCTATCATCTAACTTCAGTTGCCATGTTGCTTAAGGAAAATATGCTTGCTGTGGCTTGAGAAAAATCAAGGCCCCAATCTAAACACTTCACATTGTATGTCTCAAAACATCACTATGTACCTTGTGAATATGTACAATTATTACTTGTCAATGAAATAAATAAAATTAAAAAAGAAATTAACCAAAAGAATATAAGAAGAATGTTGAAATTCTTTGTTAAAAACAAACAGGCTAGGCCGGGCGCGGTGGCTTAAGCCTGTAATCCCAGCACTTTGGGAGGCCGAGACGGGCGGATCATGAGGTCAGGAGATCGAGACCATCCTGGCTAACACTGTGAAACCCCGTCTCTACTAAAAAAAATACAAAAAACTAGCCGGGCGAGGTGGCGGGCGCCTGTAGTCCCAGCTACTCGGGAGGCTGAGGCAGGAGAATGGCGTGAACCCAGGAGGCGGAGCTTGCAGTGAGCTGAGATCTGGCCACTGCACTCCAGCCCGGGCAACATAGTAAGACTCCGTCTCAACAAAAACAAAACAAAACAAAACAAACAACAACAAAAAAAACAAACAGGCTGGGCACGGTGGCTCACCCCTGTAATCCCAGCACTTTGGGAGGCCGAGGTGGGAGGATCACCTGAGGTCAGGAGTTCAAGACCAGCCTGACCAACATGGAGAAACCCCATCTCTACTAAAAATACAAAATTAGCCGAGCATGGTGGTGCATGCCTGTAATCCCAGCTACTCAAGAGGCTGAGGCAGGACAATTGCTTGAACCCAGGAGGCAGTGGTTGCAGTGAGTCAAGATCGCGCCATTGCACTCCAGCCTGGGTAACAGGAGTGAAACCCTGTCTCAAAAAAAAAAAAAAATTAATAATAATAATAATAATAATAATAATAATAAATGGGGAAGAATGGGGAAAAAAAATCCCTACTAATTTTTTTTTCCTTATTTGTTACAGAACTATATAGGTTTTTCTTTCCTTAAGTTGGGTTTTTTAATTTATATATTTTATTTATTTATTTGGTTTTTTAAATCAGCTAACTTTAAGATTCAGTATTTATATTTTGCCAGGAATTTTTCCATATAACCTAAATGTCAAACTTATTGATATAAATCATATATAATATCCTCATTCTATTCTTTGTATTGTGAAATAAGCTCTTTATAAGGTCATAAAACAAATAAACAACTCAAAGAAAGTCAGGTAATGACCTGGACTTTTTTTGTTTTTTGTTTTTTTTTTTTGAGACGGAGTCTCGCTCTGTCGCCCAGGCTGGAGTGCAGTGGCCGGATCTCGGCTCACTGCAAGCTCCGCCTCCCGGGTTCACGCCGTTCTCCTGCTTCAGCCTCCTGCTGGGACTACAGGTGCCGGCCACCTCACCCGGCTAGTTTTTTGTATTTTTTAGTAGAGACGGGGGTTTCACCATGTTAGCCAGGATGGTCTCAATCTCCTGACCTCGTGATCCGCCCGTCTCGGCCTCCCAAAGTGCTGGGATTACAGGCTTGAGCCACCGCGCCCGGCCGACCTGGACTTTTTTTGAATCAAGCCAGGCACAGTGGTCATACCTGCAATCCCAGCACTGGGAGGCTAAGGCAAGCAGATCTCTTGAGCCCAGGAGTTCAAGACCAGCCTGGGAAACACAGCAAGACCTCGTCTCTATAAAAAATTAAAAATTAGCTGGGCCCAGCTACTCAGGAGGCTGAGACAGGAGAACTGCTTGAGCCCAGGAGTTCAAGGCTGCAGTGAGCCCTGATTGCACCACTGCATTCCAGCCTAAGCTGACAGAGCAAGACTGTCTCAAAAAAAAAAAAAAAAAAAAAAAAAAGCATCAAATATACTCATAACTAAGAAACCAGCAAGCTTGAGAAGGCCAATTCCATGGAATTAGGGCTCCTTGTGTGTATACATGAACATGTGTAAATTTCTGCATCTGTCAATTCAGTAACTGGCCAAAGTGCCCCAGCTCAGCAGTTCTCTTGATAGAAAATGTCAACACAGGTTGGGTGCGGTGGCTCAAGCCTGTAATCCCACCACTTTGGGAGGCAGAGGTGAGTGAATTCCCTGAGGTCAGGAGTTCGAGACCAACTTGGCCAACATGGTGAAAACCCCATGTTCACTAAAAATACAAAAAATTAGCCAGTGTGGTGGCGCACGCCTATAATCCCAGCTACTGGGGAGGCCGAGGCACGAGAATTGCTTGAACCCCAGAGGCGGAGGGTGCAATGAGCCGAGATGGTGCCACTGCACTCCAACCTGGGCAACGAGAGTAAAACTCCGTCTCAAAAAAAAAAAGAAAAAAGAAAAAAAAGAAAATGTCAACACAGAGCACTAAGGTTTGAAACCTAAGAATCTCACACTGGCCTCAAAGCACAAGTAGAGTCAAGTAGCTGGTCCAAGTAGCTGCCTCTGTTCATTCTATTTAAAGCATTATTTTTTAAATCCTGCCTTTGGTGGGAGAATCATACACATACATTGACTATGTCGATGATCACCTTTCCCTGATGCCATCAAGGATGCAGAGAAAAAGAAATGTGGACACATTGTCTGTGAAAACCACCTCTTACTAGAAGCTGATTACCTTCCTGGGGGAGGTAGGTGAGGGAAATTAAGAACATAGATTTGGGGGAAATTCAAAGGATTAGCAGGGGAGCAAGACTTGGGCTCTAACTCTAGGACACAGTGCTGATAGACAAGGTAAGATTTCTGTCTGAACCACAAAAACAACAAAATCTGATCATCAGTCTGAAATTCATCTCTTTAAGAGGTTTTAAAGATTCTTCCAGAAATTTGACTAAGTTTTCATTTTACAACAAATACCTGTTCACGTGAAGCCACTCTCCCTCCCTTTCCCCCCATAGCTCATGCTATTCCTTGACCCCTCTCAACACTCTCTCCACACTGGGACCCTGCACAGGCTGTTTGATGTAGCCACTGCCGCCTGTCCCCATACCCCTCTGCCTATCCTCCAGGTCTCAGAATGCCATTTAATCTCCAAGAAACCTTCCCATGGCCGGGCGCGGTGGCTCAAGCCTGTAATCCCAGCACTTTGGGAGGCCGAGACGGGCGGATCACGAGGTCAGGAGATTGAAACCATCCTGGCTAACACAGTGAAAACCCGTCTCTACTAAAAAATACAAAAAACTAGCCGGACGAGGTGGCGGGCGCCTGTGGTCCCAGCTACTCGGGAGGCTGAGGCAGGAGAATGGCGTGAACCTGGGAGGTGGAGTTTGCAGTGAGCCGAGATCCGGCCACTGCACTCCAGCCTGGGCGACAGAGCGAGACTCCGCCTCAAAAAAAAAAAAAAAGAAAAGAAAAGAAAAGAAACCTTCCCGATAGTCACCTCCTGACTCAGATTATGTGAGGTCCTCGTTTTTATTTATTTATTTTTTCGAGACAGGGTCTTGTTCCGTTGCCCTGGCTAGAGTGCAGTGACGCAATCTTGGCTCACTGTAGCCTCAACCTCCCAGGCCTAAGCAATTCTCTCACTGCAGCCTCCCAAGTAGCTGGGACTATGGGTGTGTGCCAGCACCCCCAGCTAATCTGTTTATTTTCCAGTAGAGAATGGGATGACAATGTTTAAAATTTTTTGTAGAGACAGGTCTCATTATGTTGCCCAGGTTGGTCTTGAACTCCTGGGCTCAAGTGATCCTCTCACGCTGGCCTCCCTATGTGCTGGGATTGCAGGCATGATTCATTCTAGCTAGCCTAGGTTTTCTTGTTTTATATCTTAAGTCCTTACAATTCTTCATCAGCCCACTCATTACTCCGTTAATGTATTATTTAATATCTTCTGTGACTACTAAAGTAACCCTGTGGGGACAGCAATCCTTTCTGTCCTAATTACTTCTTAATTATGCTGCATCTAGCACAGAGCCTAGCACAGAGTCTAACACAGAGCCTAGCACAGAGTCTGGCACAGGGCAGGTGCTCAAAAAATGTTTGTTACTGGATTTACTTGTATCCCTACAGATCATATACTATCACCTATAGGGTCTCATAACGTGGAGGTTTTGCAAATGTTAAAGTCTGTCTCAATCAGGCAAATGTGGCTTAGGGAATCATGCCCATTCTGTGGCATTAACTCTCAAGATGCTATTTTTCTGCACATTTAACATGAACATAGATTTGGACTCTGCTTTCACAGATAAATGAACGAGTCATTCTGGGACATAGCATGGGGCATTTTCATTGCAAACTCCTACCCGCTGATTGCAGGAGGGGAATCTTGAATAAGTGTCTGATTCTAGGATCTTATGTCTGGAAGACTGCTCCATTATCTCACATGGGCTGTTCTGAGTGCCAGCGCCCACTATTTACAAGGTCTTTGGGGTGCTCATCTCAAGACCATCATATGAAGTCACCAAAAAAAAAAAAAAGGTTTTCTTTCAGTATTAGAAAACTAAATTCTGGCTGGGTGCGGTGGCTCATGCCTGTAATCCCAGCACTTTGGGAGGTTGAGGTGGGCAGATCACTTGAGGTCAGGAGTTTGAGACCAGACTGGCCAACATGGTGAAACCCTGTCTCAACTAAAAATACAATAATTAGCCAGGTGTGGTGGTGCATGCCTGTAGTCAGCCCCAGCTACTCGGGAGGCTGAGGCAGGAGAATCACATGAACCCGGGAGGCGGAGGTTGCAGTGAGCTGAGATCGTGCCACTGCACTCCAGCCTGGGTGATAATGTGACTTCGTTTCAAAAACAAAAACAAAAAAACAAAAAAAAAACCTAAATTCTTTCTTTGGTAAGCACAGACTTCTTTCTAATCAGCTACTCATCAGACTATGCATTTCTTACCCTTAAAAACTGAACCCTTTAAAAAGAAAAAAGAAAAAAAATTTGTATTGTGTGAAAACTAGGAGGTAGGGAATACTTAATGCTAGTCATCTGGGGATTATCAGAGAAATGCTATATTTCACCAGACCTGTTTGCATAAGGTGCGCTGAATTTCAGACATGTTAAATTGTGTGTGTGAAGGGTGGGGGGACACATTCTACAGTTGATGATATGCAGTAGCGCTACAGGAAGAACCCACTGCCAGATATTTTCATAAAATCAGTATTAAAAGCATTTCAGTGAAATCATTCAAATATACCTCTGTCATTCTTTTTGGCAGTGGGAGTCCTCTAAGGACATTTGTACTTAACAAACATACAGGGCACTCTGGCCTAGTAAATTAAACAAACACAACAAGAATATGTTTGTAAGAAGAAAAACAAAGTGGGGAGGCAAGTGTTAGCATTTTGATGTTGCTATGTGATGTTCACCCACTCTTCTCTGCCCCTGGGTTATGTGCATTTGAGTCATGGTGAAGATGATGCCAACTTACCAAACCTCCTCAGTGAGCCAAGGATTGCTGATCTCTGCTGGGTGACCTGATGCAGAGTCTCCTTCCAAGGCCTCCGTTACCTGAGCTGTGAAATGAAAAAGATAACACTACTGACCCAAAGACCAGTATTGAGAAGTCCAAAGTTAGTGATCACTAAATGGAACTGGGGAGGGGGTGAGAAGAAGGAACATGGTATTTTGCTATTATCACAGGCCGTTGTGTGTGCCTGGAACTGCAAGGGAAGCTACATAACCAGGCAATATGGGAAATCTCCCCTGGCCCACATATACATGGAGAAAATAGGTCACATCATTTTGCCAGCTCTGCAAGACTATTCCATTTCATATTAATTAAAGGACACTCAAGGAAAGAAAATCTTACTATGACAAAGAGAGAAAGGAGGGCCTCATGCCTGTAATCCCAGCACTTTGGGAGGCCAAGGCAGGAGCATCACTTTAAGCCCAGGAGTTTGAGACCAGCCTGGGCAATAGAGTGAGATCCCATCTCTACAAAAAAATTTAAAATTAGCTGGGCGCCCATGGTCCCAGCTTGATGGGGGAAGCTGAGGCGAGAAGATCACTTGAGCCTAGGAGTTCTGAGGCTGCAGTGAGCTATGATCGTGCCACTGCACTCCAGCCTGGGAAACAGAGTGAGATCCTGTCTTTTTTTTTTGAGATGGAGTCTCGCTCTGTCACTCAGGCTGGAGTGCAGTGGCATGATCTCAGCTCACTGCAACCCCTGTCTCCCGGGTTCAAGTGATTCTCCTGCCTCAGCCTCCCAAGTAGCTGGGACTACAGGGGCGCCCCACCATGCCCAGCTAACGTTTTGTACTTTTAGTAGAGACGGGGTTTCACCATGTTGGTCAGGCTGGTCTCAAACTCCTGACCTCGAGATCCACTCGCCTTGGCCTCCCAAAGTGCTGGGATTATAGGCGTGAGCCACTGCGCCCGGCCTGAGATCCTGTCTTTAAAAGAGAGAGAGGCCAGGTGCAGTGGCTCATGCCTGTAATCCCAGCACTTTGGGAGGCTGAGGTCGGTGGATCACTTGAGGTCAGGAGTTCAAGACCAGCCTGACCAATATGGTAAAACCCCATCTCTCCTAAAAATACAAAAATTAACCAGGCGTGGTGGTGGGCACCTGTAGTCCCAGCTACTCAGAACGCTGAGACAGGAGAATCACTTAAACTCGGGAGGCAGAGGTTGCAGTGAGCCAAGATCACGCCATTGCTCTCCAGCCTGGGCAACAAGAGCAAGGCTCCTTCTCAAAAAAAAAAAAAAAAAAAAAAAGGAGAAAGAGAGAGAGGGAGAGAAGAGGAAGTGTATAAAGAGTGGACTAACAGGGAGGGGAAGCTCACAGGTTTGACCAGGTGCTCAAAACTCCACTCTACTGATTGCTAGCTGGTTGATCTTGGACATTTTACTCAACCTCTCTGAATCTCTGAGTTTTTCTCATCTAATATGGGCCTAATAGTACCCATTTGTTAGGGACATTGTGACAACAGATATGAAGCCTTTGGGGCCTGGCACACAGAGAAAATGTTCAATGAAGGGTGGCTATGATTATTATGTTCATTGAAAATTCTTTCTGCAGAGGCACATTAAATTGCGGTCTTTTAGGGTTAATTGCCAAACACTCAAAATCATTTAAATCACTGTGAATTGTGTCGGTTTTAAATGTTCCTTCACCTTGGAAGCCCTCTACAGTTGGTTTTTCTGCCTATACACAAATAATATTCTCTAACAATTCAGTTTCATATTTGTAAGTAAATACTGTTTTGTTTGTTTTTTTCGTTTTTTTTTTTTGTTTGTTTTGTTTTTTTTAGATGGAGTTTCCCTCTTGTCACCCAGGCTGGAGTGCAGTGGCATAATCTCAGCTCACTGCAACCTCCGCCTCCAAGGTTCAAGCGATTTTCCCACCTTGGCCTCCCAAGTAGCTGGGATTACAGGCACGCACCACCACTCTGGGCTAATTTTGTATTTGTAGTAGAGATGGGGTTTCACCATGTTGGTCAGGCTGGTCTCGAACTCCTGACCTCATGTGATCCACCCGCCTCAGCCTCCCAAAGTGCTGGGATTACAGGTTTGAGCCACTGTGCCTGGCAAGTAAATACTTTTGATTAGCTACGTTCAGCGTAGAAGATTTTATTATACTACTGTTCCACCAAGAATAAATCAAGCTGTGACAAATGTCTCATTCCTGCGATCCCCTCCAAGAAAGGCTACAACGTACCTCTTGGCTAAGAAAATACTGGGCTATGCTAACTCCTGCAGTCCAGCTCAGTAATCATTGGTTCCAAAGTTCTTCCCAACGCAATGGCCAAATTAACTAAGGTTGAGCTTCTGATTAACATACAGTACTGGAAGGAACTTTGACCCACAGAAACCTGGCATTTGACTTGCTTCTCTGAGTTCAACCTGTGTCACGAGTGCCTGTTTCAAGGGTAATAAAGGACCTGGCTGTTTGCTTACAGCAAATGGAGGTGGTGCCATGTCATTATACAGCTTTTACCTCTCCTGTCCACCTAACCCTTGGCAAAGAAAGTTTGCAGCCCACACACCAGTGTTTGGAGTGATAGAATGAAAAAGGGTATGAATTTCCAAAATGAAAAGCACCTAAGTTCTACCTGGCATTCTGGCTAAATGTTAGCTGCTTAAGAAACATGAATATGGTACCAAGATCAAAGTGACCAGAGTGGAGATCAGGTGTTTGAGCAGGTGCGCATTATAACCATCCAGATTCTGCCTCAGTGAACGAACTGCTCTCTCTGCTGGGTTTCCTTTTAGTGACATGTTATAAAACAGGGATCAGATGCAAGGAACAGACCACAGTACCTGAGCGTTCATGCCCCTTCCTGTTCTAAGATATATAGTGCCCCTCCCTGCCCTGCCAAATTCATAAATTCGAGTTCTAACCCCTAGTATCTCACAATGTGACTACATTTGGAGACAAGGTCTTTAAATGGGTAATTAAGATTAAGTGAGGTCATGCGGATGGGCCCTAATGCAATATGACCAGTGTCCTTATAAGAAGAGGAAATTCGGCCGGGCGCGGTGGCTCACCCTTGTAATCCCAGCACTTTGGGAGGCCGAGGCAGGCGGATCACAAGGTCAAGAGATCGAGACCATCTGGACAACATGATGAAATCCTGTCTCTACTAAAAATACAAAAATTAGCCGGGCGTGGTGGTGTGCACCTGTAATCCCAGCTACTAGGGAGGTTGAGGCAGAAGAATTGCTTGAACCCAGGAGGTGGAGGTTGCAGTGAGCTGAGATCGTGCCACCGCACTCCAGCCTGAGCAACAGAGTGAGACTCTGTCTCAAAAACAAAAAAAAAAAAAAAAAAAAAAGAAGGAGAGGAAATTCAGACACAGACAACACAGACTGAGGGATGACCACATAAGGGCACAATGAGGGCAGCCATCTGCAAGCCAGGCAGAAAAGCCTCCAGGTAAACCAACCCTGCTGTCACCTAGATGTTGGACTTCCAGCCTCCGCAACCATGATAAATTAAATGTCTGCTGTTGAAGCCACTTGGCCTACGGTATTTTGTTATGGTAGCCTCAACAAAGAAATACACTGCCCTCCCCACATCCTCCAACCTCATCTCCCGGGACCAGATGAGTCACAGATGAGTAAGGAGGTCAAGGGCATGATAATCAGAGTGGATTAACTGTGCAATTAATCAGTGGTAAACAGGAGAGCACATGCTCTATCCACAGGTATCAAATTCAAAAAACTTAAAATACTATGAGGCCATACAAAAGATGGCCATGGCTTGGTGATGCCCTTCAGGTTGCAATTCCTGGGCTAAACCATTACAGTATGATATTTAAAAACACCCACTATTAACGATTTCAACAAATATGAAATGAATACCTCCTACAGGCCAGGCCCTATGCCAGGCAATGGCAACAGCAGTGGTGAATACAAATATGTTCTACGCCTTTGTGGTATTGTAGTCTGAATAGTGAGTCCAGGTGCTGAACTAAGTGAGAAATGTCAAGTTGAGAAGACAAAGTCACTGCCCTCCAGGAGGGTACAGATTAGTGGGGCACAGAGTTGGGACGAGACATTATAAAACAACGTGACACCAGCTCTAATCTACAAGGGGCCCTGGAAGCTGGGAAGAAGATGATCCCACGTCTGTGTGGGCTAATCCGGGAAGATGTGAGCCAAGTCCTCAAGGATGAATAACAGTTTACTCGGCAGACACATCTGAAAGACAAGAGGGCATTTTCCAGACAGAACAGTCAGTTCCTGGTGCAGGGACATGAGAATGTACAGGATCTCTGGAGATCGACAATGAGCTGAGCACAGCCAGGGTGAAGGCAGGCAGGGGAGAGCAACAGGATGTGCCGCTGCCAAGGCAAGGAATCAGGAGCCCACATTTGATTGCCGAGGGGGCCATCAGAGAATTTTAATCAGGAAGGTGACATCACCAGAACTGCATGTTAGAAGGTCACAATGCAGAGAAGGGCTAAAGACAGGGTGACCTGTCAGGAGACAATGAAGGCAGGAAACAGGGAAATAGACATAAGGAGGCTTGCCGGTCAAGGTCAGTCAGTTATGGTGTTCAGCTGCAGCCACGGGTGACACTGCCCAAGGGCATTATGTACAGGGAAAGAGAAGCCCTGGCTTTTAAATCTGAGTACATATTACTTTTTTTTTTTTTTTTTTTTTTTGGAGACAGCGTTTTGCTCTTGCCACCCAGGCTGTAGTGCAATGGCATTATCTCGGCTCACTGCAACCTCTGCCTCCTGGATTCAAGGGATTCTCCTGCCTCAGCTTCCCCAGTAGCTGGGAATACAGGCACGTGACACCATGCCGGCTAATTATTGTATTTTAGTCAAGACAGGGTTTCACCATGTTGGCCATACTGGTCTTAAACTCCTGAGCTCAAGTGATCTGCCCAACTCGACCTCCCAAAGTGCTGGGATTACAGGCATGAGCCGTTTCGCCCGACCTGGGTACATATTATTTTGATCAACGAGAAAATTAGTTTCTTAAGAAACTTTTAATTTCACTTATCCTCATCAGGAAACTAACCTCACTCATTCTTTTTTATGAATCAAAAGCCACACATGACTGTATCTCAGTTTCTTTTTTTTTTTTTTTTTTTTTTTTTTGAGACGGAGTCTCGCTCTGTAGCCCGGGCTGGAGTGCAGTGGCACAATCTCAGCTCACTGCAACCTCCGCCTCCCAGGTTCAAGCAATTCTTCTGCCTCAGCCTCCTGAGTAGCTGGGATTACAGGCATGTGCCACCACGCCTGGCTAATTTTTGTATTTTTAGTAGAGACAGGGTTCCACCATGTTGATCAGGCTGGTCTCAAACTCCTGACCTCGTGATCTGCCCACCTCAGCCTCCCAAAGTGCTGGGATTACAGGCGTGAGCCACCGCGCCCAGTAATAAATGTTAAATACAGCAGAAATAAACATTAAAGAACAAATGGGAAATTAATGATTATTCAGTTAATGACAGTTCTCCCTCTCCGTGAATATTAGCCAGAGGATAACGACCAACACAGCCACAAAGGGTCAAACCCAACAGAATTGTCTTGGAACGAAGCTGGGTTTGATTTCCTTACATCTCTCCCGAATTCTCACATGGTCTACACAAGAACGTAAGTTTTGTGCATGATCATTACTTTAAAGTTACAAAATGCTTTGTGTCAGGTAAAATGTTTTCAAGGATTAAAGATTAAAGGGGATGTGGGGTCTTCGAGGGGACACTGACTGCAGAGGGGCATGAGAAAACTTTCTAGAGATGTTAGTTCCTACATCTTGATGGGGCAGTGGCTTCACAGCTGGATACATGTGTTAAAAGTCACCACTGAAAATGTGTGAAGTTTATCATACGTAATTTTTTTTGAGACAAAGTCTCACTCTGTCGCCCAGGCTGGAGTGTAGTGGTGTGATCTCAGCTCACTACAACCTCCTCCTCCTGGGTTCAAGTGATTCTTCTGCCTCAGCCTCCAGAGTAGCTGGGACTACAGGTGGCCAGCACCATGCCCGGCTAATTTTTGTATTTTTAGTAGAGACAGAGTTTCACTATGTTGGCCAGGCTGGTCTCAAACTCCTGACCTCAAGTGATCCGCCCACCTCAGCTTCCCAAAGTGCTGGGATTACAGGCGTGAGCCACTGCGCCTGGCCCTATCATACATAAATGATACCTTAATAAAGATTGAAGGGACAGAAGATGGAGTAATACGGGATTCAAGGGGAAATGGGTATTTATATTCCAGAGAAGCCAAAAATAGATGTGCATGAAGAAACTCGTCTTAAAACTTAATTTCCAAAATCATTCTCTCTCTGAATAGATGAAACTGTCAAGGAATGAAAACAAACAAAAAGAAAAAAGAAAGAAAAAAACTTCCTTACGCAATAAACATTTTGAAAAATTTAGACATCTTCCCCTTTATTATCCTGTAGCTAACAAACAGCACTTTTTTACCTCTAGGTTCACTGGACAAGCTGCCCTCTTGTGGTTCTGATATATTTCCTGCGCACAAAAGTGGGCTGTTGTGAGGCTGTGCAGGCAGCAAGCCCAGCCTGCCCACAAATATTTGTCAAGGTAACTGAGAGTGAATGTTCTGACTTGCTTCTACATGAGAGGTATACACATCACTATGGGCTTGGGTCACAGTTTTAAAAGAATGAAGAAAATATGGTGGCCACAAAATACATGTGGTTTGAGGCTGACAAATTCAAAAGACGATTTAATCTCTATTTACATTGCCACTTAATTTTAAGGCACTTTAGTACATACTTTCACTTTTGCAACGTGGAATCAGCATATCAGAAGCAAGCATGTCTCAAACAAGGTCAGGGCAAAGAAAGCAGAACTGCAAACTCCGATTCTACCATCTGTGAATATATTCAATATTCCCAAGGTATCTTTGTATAAAGAAAGAAAACAGGCCAGGCACGGTGGCTCACGCCTGTAATCCCAGCACTTTGGGAGGCCGAGGCAGGTGGATCATGAGGTCAGGAGATCGAGACCATCCTGGCTAACGTGGTGAAACCCCGTCTCTATCGAAAATACAAAAAATTAGCCGGGCATGGTGGTGGGCGCCTGTAGTCCCAGCTACTCGGGAGGCTGAGGCAGGAGAATGGTGTGAACCCGGGAGGCGGAGCTTGCAGTGAGCCAAGATCCCACGACTGTACTCCAGCCTGGGCGACAGAGCGAGAAAATTTTCTTTTCTATTTTAAAAGAAAAATATAGAGGCCCTAAGATTTTTTTAAAGATAAGGATTTAGGGGCTAGGTGCAGTGGCTCACACCTGCAATCCCAGCACTTTGAGAGGCTGAGGCAGGCGGATCATGAGGTCAGGAGATGGAGACCATCCCAGCTAACATGGTGAAACCCCGTCTCTACTAAAAATACAAAAAATTAGCCAGGCGTGGTGGCAGATACCTGTAGTCCCAGCTAATCGGGAGGCTGAGGCAGGAGAATCGTTTGAACCCGGGAGGTGGAAGTTGCAGTGAGCTGAGATCACACCACTGCACTCCAGCCTGGGCGACAGAGTGAGACTCTGTTTCAAAAAAGAAAATAAATAATAAAAAACAAAAAAATAAAGGATATAAATAAAAATAGGCTATGTATGTCAACTGTTGACGTGTTAAAAATTCATCTAGTCCAGATCCTGCAGTATTAGGTGGGCAAAATTAATTTGAACCAGGGGTAGACTCATTTCTGTATATGGCTGCCAAATCCATCTTCTGATAGATCAATCTTTCTTTCTAAACACGGTCACATCACTTCCCTTCTCAAAACCCTCCAATGGCGTCTCCTCACACTTGGAATAAAATCCAGAGTCCTTCCCAAGGTTCCCTCTAGGAGCCTGCATAAAGTGGCTTGGCTGTGCTCCATGCCCTGCTGTTCATTCTCCACCAACCTCACAGTGGCCTTCTGGCCATTTCTTCAAATAACCAGCTCATCCTCTCCTCCTGCCCCGGCACTCACTGTCGCCCCCACCTGGAATTTCCTTTCCCAGCCTTTACCCCACCCCACATCCTAGCTCTCTTCCTGACTGAATTCAGGTCTTCGCTCAAATGCCACCTCCTCCAAGAAGTCTTCTCTGACCACCTTTTTTTTTTTTTCTTGAGACGGAGTCTTGCTCTGTCACCCAGGCTGGAGTGCAGTGGCACAATCTCGGCTCACTACAAACTCCAGCTCCAGGTTCAAGTGATTCTCCTGCCTCCCGAGTAGCTGGGACTACAGGTGTGCACCACCACGCCCCACTTCTGATCGCTTTTTTTTTTTCTTTTTAAATATGCAATGCTTTGTGAATTGATTATTCTTTTAAAAGAGTTCTCCAGTCACCAACCGTATACTCTTTCTTCCTCTTCCCCATTTTTATTTCTCTTCTTTGCACATATTATTATCTGAAATTGCATTATGTTTTTATATTTTATATTTTTTTTGAGACAGAGTCTCACTCTGTCACCCAGGCTGGAGTGCAGTGGCGTGGTCTCGATTCACTCCAACCTCAGCCTCCTAGGTTCAAGCAATTCTCCTGCCTCAGCCTCCCAAGTAGCTGGGATTACAGGCACATGCCACTATGCATGGCTATTTTTTGTATTTTTCGTAGAGACGGCATTTCACCATGTTGGCCAGGCAGGTCTTGAACTCCTGACCTCAGGTGATCTGCCCACCTCAGCCTCCCAAAGTGCTGGGATTACAGGTGTGAGAAACTGCGCCGGCCAATTATATATTCATTTTTATCACTTTTCACTATGTATCTGCCCCACTAAAATGTGAGCTCCATGATAAGGGACTTTTTCTTCTTCACCAAGGCATTCCCAGCTCCTAACGCAGGGTCTAGCGCTAGTCAATACTCAATATTTGCAAAATAAAATATCCCTGCTTGGAGAGATAACAAACCCTTAATCAAACTTGTTCCAACACTATTACTATCAACAAGCTAAAAAGCCCATGTCTTTTACTTGAATTCAGAGTGCTGAACAGTGGTTGACCAGCAACCTCTGCGAAGAAGTTCTTTGAGATCAGAGACATTTGAAGGTAAAATAGGGCCTTCGTTGTAAGATGAGCCAGCCAGTCCTTTTGTCCTGAAACTGAGTACACAAGTGCAGAGAGGTCACTTGGTTTCTCCAAGCTCACATAGAAATGGTGAACATCAGGAGACGCGGGATCACTTAAAGCATGCACAGTCCCGTATTCATCTCCGCGACCCCAGGACCCAGCACGGTGCCTGGTGCAAAGAATGCACTCAGCAGAATTGCGCCCAGGGAACGAATGTTCTCTAAGGGCTCATTCAACTGAACTGCACGTCCTCTCATTACTGTCCCAACGATAACTCCCTATCCGAGAACCATTTCCAGTCATTGAGTCATGTGTCATTACTTCCTGTCCTCTGTCCTTTTAAAGTGCAGTTTGACAACATACCAGGCACAATAGTAACATCTGGGGGCTGCTTTGCTTCTAACGTAAGTCAAACAGCCCAGCGTGGAAAACACCTAGGAAAAAAGTGGGATAAGCAAAGCAAACTTCAAAAAAAAAGACAAAAGCTGGGGGGCTGGACACGGTGTCACGAATGAAGTCTCCAGTAGCTTCAATGTAACAAGTAAGTTTACTTTATGAAAGCTCACACTTGCAGTGGTGCCTTCTGTTCTCAGCACTTTATATATACGATCTCATTGAATTCTTTCCAAGATGTACACCTCACCTGTAAGAGGCACCACAACTCTGAAAAACCAAGTAATTTTTAGAAATAATTCAGCATTCTTTCTGATTGCTCTAGAGGAAGAAAAAAATTTTAAAGACATAATTTAGCAGCAAAATCCTATTTTCCCCTTCCTTCCTTCCTTCCTACTTTCCTTCCTTCCCCCCATCTCTCTCTCTCTCTTTTCTTTCCCTTCCTCCCTCCCTCCCTCCCTTTCGTCCTTTTTTTTTTTTTTTTACAGAATCTCCCAGGCTTCAGTGCAGTGGTGTGATCTCGGCTCGCTGCAACCTCCAACTCCCGGGTTCAAGTGATTCTCCTGCCTCAGTTTCCTGAGTAGCTGGGACTGCAGGCACGCACCACCACACTCAGCTAATTTTTGTTTTTTTGTTTTGTTTTTGAGATGGAGTTTCCCTCTTGTCGCCCAGGCTGAAATGCAACAGTGCAATTGTGGCTCACTGTAACCTCCACTTCCCTGGTTCAAGCGATTTTCCTGCCTCAGTCTTCCCAGTAGCTGGGATTACAGGCACCCACCACCATGCCCAGTTAATTTTTTGTATTTTTACTAGAGATGGGGTTTCACTATGTTGGACAGGCTGGCCTTGAACTCCTGACCTCAGGCAATCCACCTGCCTCAGCCTCTCAAAGTGCTGGGATTACAGGCGTGAGCCACCGCACCCGGCTTGATTTTTGTATTTTTAATAGAGAAGGGATTTTGCCATGTTGCCCAGGCTGGTCTCGAACTCCTGGCCTCAAGTAATTCATCCATCTCAGCCTCCAAAAGTGCTGGGATTACAGGGGTGAGTCACCACACCCAGCCTCTCCCTTTCTAGTTTCTAATGAGACTCTACAGACTTCATTTCTTCCCCTATGTCTGAGTGTCCATTCGCTCTGCTGAAGAAATAGTGATGTGTGTAATCAAGGAATGCTGCCCGAGATGAGTGGTATTAAGCAATATAGGGTATGTGCAACATATTATCTTTCTAAAATCTGAAATGTTCTGGTTTCTAAAGCACATCTGACCCAATGGGTTTCGACAAGGATGTCTCACTTACATTAATGCAGAGAAGTAACTTGCCCACATCACACACCACACCTAGTAACTGGCAACACTAGGACTGCCATCAGGCAGCCTAATTCTGCAGGCCATGCCTGCGGCCACCACGCCATCCTGCCTCTCTCATGAATGATGGGAATGTGATCTGAAAGTCAGTAATTGCCTCAACTGTTTTTCTGATGTGGGTCCCAGAAATAGAATTTGGCAAGATGAATGGCCAACGTGGCCTTGTGCTGTCACCTGTGAAGGCGATTTGGACCAGCGATGACTCTAGCTGAGTTAGGGCACAGCACAGCTGACTTCCCAGAAGTCATGGCTGCTCCCAGGAAAATGGCATCCAGAGGTTTGAAGATCAAAACTTTTGCCTTCCTGAACATCCTCCACAGGAGCCTCTGGGAAACATCAAGGCCAACCTGCTAGAGACCTGAAAAGATCTTTTTTTTTTTTTTTTTTGAGACAGAGTCTCGCTCTCTCGCCCAGGCTGGAGTGCACTGGCGTGATCTCGGCTCACTGCCACTTCTGCCTCCTGGTTTCTCATGCCTCAGCCTCCTGAATAGCTGGGATTACAGGTGTGCACCACTGCATCCGGCTTAGTTTTGTATTTTTAGTAAAGACTGGGTTTCACCATGTTGGCCAGACTGTTCTCCAACTCCTGACCTCAGGTGATCCGTTCGCCTCAGCCTCCCAAAGTGCTGGGATTACAGGCTGAACCACAGCACCCAGCCTAATACTTTTTGTTTGTTTGTTTGTTTGTTTGTTTGTTTTTGTTTTTTTGAAATGGAGTCTGGCTCTGTTACCCAGGTTGGAGTACAGTAACGCAGTCTTGGCTCACTGCAACCTCTGTTTCCTAGGTTCAAGCAATTCTCCTGCCTCAGCCTCCCCAGTAACTGGGATTACAGGTGCATGCCACCATGCCCAGCTGACTTTTTGTATTTTTAGTAGAGGTGGGGTTTCACTATGTTGGCCAGGCTGGTCTTGAACTCCTGGCCTCAAGTGATCCACCCGCCTTGGCCTCCCAAAGTGCTGTAATTACAGGCATGAGCCACCGTGCCCGGCCAATACATTCTTTTTAAAATTACACTATGAGGGTTGGGTGCGGTGGGTCACGCCTGTAATCCCAGCACTTTGGGAGGCCAAGGCAGGAGGATCACAATCACACCACCACACTCCAGAATGGGTGACAAAGTGAGATTCTGTCTCAAAAATAAAGTAATTGCGGTTTTTGCTATTACTTTTAATGGCAAAAACCGCAATTACTTTTGCACCAACCTAATACATTCTTGTTAAGGTTATACTATGAGAGCCAGACACAATGGCTTATGTCTGTAATACTAGCAGTTTGGGAGACTGAGGCAGGAGGATCAGTTGAGCTCAGGAGTTCTAGACCAGTCTGGGCAATATGGCGAAATCCTGTCTCTACAAAAAATACAAAAATTCACCAGGTATGATGGTGCACGCCTGTAATCCCAGCTACTTGGGAGGCTGAGGTGGGAGAATCACCTAAGCCCAGGATGCAAAGGTTACAGTGAGCTGAGTTTGCGCCACTGCACTCCAGCCTGGGCAACAGAGAGAAACCTTGTCTCAAAAAAAAAAAAAAAAAAAAAAAAATATATATGTATATATATACATTTACACGATGAGGTGGGATGAAGAGCTGAAGGTGGGGTGTGAGCGTGAGAATGTGTGTTGGGGGGCATGTGGCGGGGAGCTGTGCACATGTAAAAGTGTGCGCTCATTAAAAATTGATTTTTCCCTAATGTCCACAATGCCGAGCAATTATAATTTGTGCTTCAACTTTTCTCTCCCCTAAATTCATTATTGGTGGAAACAAAAGATGCTGATCATTTGGGCCCACAGTGTACTTACTTGGCTAAGTCCTTGGGGTTACCTCCATTCTTCAGATCTCAGTTCAAATGTCAATTCTTCAGGGAAGACTTCCCCAATGACCAAAGTAGACTGTCCCACCCTTTAATTCTCACCCCCCATCTTGGTGTACACTTTCCCTTTGGGCACTCATCATGGCTTCTAATTAAATACTCCTGGTTTTCTTTGTTCACAGACTGGCTATTCCTACTAGACTGTAATTTCCTTGAGGACAGTACTATAAGTATTTGCTCATCTGTGTCCCCAGCACGGAGCATAGCACCTGCCACATCCTAGTAGCTACATAAATATTTGCTGAGCTGGCTGGGTGCGGTGGCTCACGCCTGTAATCCCAGCACTTTGGGAGGCTGAGGTGGGCAGATCACCTGAGGTCAGGAGTTCAAGACCAGCCTGGCCAACATGGTTAAACCCCGTCTCTACCAAAAATCCAAAAATCAGCTGGGTGTGGTGGCGGGCACCAGTAATCCCAGCTACTTGGGATGCTGCAGCAGGAGAATCACTTGAACCCGAGAGGCGGAAGTTGCAGTGAGCCAAGGTGGCACCACTGCACTTCAGCCTGGGTGACAAGAGGGAAACCCCATCTTAAAAAAAAAAAAAGAAAAAGAAAGAAAAAAAGTTGTTGAGTGAATGAATGCACGCATGAGTCTAGAGTTTCACAATAAAAAATCAGAGATTCCTCAGCAGACAAACACAAGGCCTTCTCCCACCTCTGAGTTGTGAAATTGTTATTGCCTGGGCAATCCTATTTGGCAATTTATCATATGTTGCTCAGTGACCTGTTATCTTTATAGTTTTGGATTGTTACTTAATTTTCTAATTCTTTTTTAATATTTACTCTGGTTACATCTTGTCTTCCCAAGAAGATTATAAGCACACCTCAGTGTAAATTACATCGTCCTGAATTCCTCAAAGCTCCCATAGTGGAGTTTTGCACCTAACCTTTTTGCACTGTTACTTCATTTTGTGCTCAAAACAGATATTATTATTCTCGTGTTTTGCAGATGGAGAAAACTGAAGCTCAGAGAAATAAGTGACTCACAGTTTGTATAAGCTGATATTTGAGATTTGGGATTTCTCCTCTTAAAATACAGATATCTCATTAACACAGGCTCAGAAATCATTTTTCCTCCCTGTGAGCTTTTGGTCTGTCATTTGCTTTAACTTACACTATATCGAATTCTATTATTTTAAACATTTAGACAATCATTTACTAAATCATTTATTGAATGAGTAAATGTCTAAAAAATATGTACTGAGGCTGGGCACGATGGCTCACGCCTGTAATCCCAGCAGTTCGGGAGACTGAGGCGGGTGGATCATTTAAGGTCAGGAGTTCAAGACCAGCCTGGCCAACATGGTGAAACCCTGTCTCTATTAAAACTACAAAGAAAAAAAAAAAAAAAAAGGCCAGACATGGTGGCTCACGCCTGTAATCCCACCACTTTGAGAGGCCGAGGTGGGCGAATAACCTGAGGTCAGGAGTTCAAGACTAGCCTGGCCAACATGGTGAAACCCCATCTCTACTAAAAATACAAAAATTAGCTAGGTGTGGTGGCAGGCGCCTGTAGTCCCAGCTAATTGGGAGGCTAAGGCAGGAGAATCGCTTGAATTCAGGAGGCAGAGGTTGTAGTGGGCCGAGATCATGCCACTGCACTCCAGCCTGGTCGACAGAGACTCCGTCTAAAAAAAAAAAATTAGCCAGGCGTGGTGGCAGGTGCCTGTAATCCCAGTTACTTAGGAGACTGAGGTAGAAGTATCACTTGAACCCGGGAGGTGGAGGTAGAAGTGAGCCAAGATTGCGCCACTGCACTCCAGCCTGGGTGACAGAATGAGACTCCGTCTCAAAAAAGAAAGAAATATGTACTGAGCCCCTCCTATGTTCCAAGCACTGTGCTAGTGATTGTGGTGAACAGGACACACCCAGTCTTTATTTTATCCCTATTACAAGGTATACTATATTACCATGACATAGATACCATTTTCCCCTCAGTAATGGTTATTTCTTTAGAGGCTACTTCACCAAGATAGAATATAAGCTAGTTTGGATTATATGGAAAAGCAGCCTTTGCCTCTATGTCTGGCAAATAGAAGGAAAGAGCCTAATAAATACTTTTCAAGTGAGTCTAACATGAAATCGGGCTGTGTTTTCTCAAACAATTACAGGTGACAAACACAGAACACGATATGGCTAGCCCATCATGTGAATGTTATTTCTACAATAACGAATCAAGTGACATGGGTATGCAAGCATCATTTCATAAACTGTACAGAGAAGCTGCACTTTCTCTCTCAAGCCCCAAAGTCCAAGATAATGTCCAATAAGAAAGCCTGAAGCAAACATTGGAGATCTTATCTAAATTTTTTAAAAATAAGACTGCTAAGGAAGAAAAACTGAGGTGTTGTTTAAATATAAAAGATTCTATCTTTGTTCCTGTGGGTGACCAACACCAGGGCAGAGAAAATCTTGATTCAGCAAAGATTTTTTGAGTGTCATGAAATATCCCCTCTACCATCCTCCAAGGTCCCACCCAAATCGGGAAGACTCTTGGTGGTGCAAAAATAGGATTATTGTTGTTTTTGCGCAGTCAGGCCCTTTAATAGAGGGTAGAAAGAACACTTGTTCCTCATTTCTCAACTTCTAATTCCTGTTGGCGGCACAAAATATGCCCCAGCTTTGACTCTCAAGCACAACAAACTGCAAATGAAATAGATAAGTCAGTGTTCCTTCAAATCTATACAATACAAGCAGCTTCTAGTGTTTACCTTTTTAAAAATTTTGGCCAAATTACTTGCAATAGCTAGATAGCTGTTAGAGAGATTAGCAAGTAGGTCTGAGAATCACTCACTTTCTTGACATTACTCTCTTATTTTTCCATCCTGACCCTTGCAGAGGCACAATAGTTAAACACCAGCCCAGTCAGCAAAACGGTGGTCTGACAGTTGTCGGGAATTTCCTAACATGGCTAGGGTCACTGACAGTTAAAGGCTTCACCAGTATCACCTGCACAATCTAACTCCACTTCATGAAAAGTACAGGAAGCTCTTAAAATGCTTTCCGTGCTGCCTAAGGTTCTGATTTTAAAACACAAGAGTATGGAAATTCAAACTTTTGGTTGTCTCCACTTTGCCAAGGTGCAGCTGTTTCAGGAATGAGTGTGTGCATGGCCCAGCACTTTCTTACCACTCTCGGATGATCACTAGAGTTCAAAGCAACCTTGCCAGGTGCATTTTTAAAAAAATCTAACCAGAGTTCACAATACAACCAATTCCTTGGATTGAATGAGGACACCCCGGCTCTCCCTGCTCCTGGTGGTGCCAGCCTTTGGTCACTTGCCAGCCAGGGGGGAGCTAGGAGGTGACCTCCAATGACCCTCTCCTGCCTAGTCATACATTCGAAGTTTTCATCTATTTTGTATGCTGCAGCCATCTATGTCCTCTTTGATAGCTGACCACCATAATGAACAAAAAGTTGCTGCTAGGCTGGGCGCAGTGGCTCACACCTGTAATCCCAGCACTTTGGGAGGCCAAGGCAGGTGGATTACAAGGTCAGGAGTTCAAGACCAGCCTGGCCAAAATGGTGAAACCCCGTTTCTACTAAAAATACAAAAAATTACCCTAGGCATGGTGGCGGGCACCTATAATCCCAGCTACTCGGGAGGCTGAGGCAGGAGAATCACTTGAACCCAGGAAGTGGAGGTTGCAGTGACCTGAGATCACACCACTGCACTTCAGCCTGGGCGAAAAAGTAAGACTCCTTCTCCAAAAAAAAAAAAAAAGTTGCTGCTATTCCCTTTTCTCTCATTATTTCCCACATTCTTAGCATGGCCTACGTGTCAGGAACTGCATTAAAGGAGACTATGTGTCTGGTTTTTTTCCTCCCAACAATCAAGCCTGGTAAGGAACTGTTAAACCCACTTTCAGTAAAGGAGACTGAGGTCCAGAGAGATTATCTTATTAAAAAGGGCCCAAGAGGCAGGATGGGACTTAAATCTTAGTCTTTCTGGGACCAACTTTCCATTGTCTTTTTTTTTTTTGAGATGGAGTTTCACTCTTGTTGCCCAGGCTAGAGTGCAATGGCACAATCTTGGCTCACTGAAACCACCGCTTCCTGGATTCAAGCGATTCTCTGGCCTCAGCCTCCCAAATAGCTGGGATTACAGGCATGCAACATTACACCCAGCCAATTTTTGTATTTTTAGTAGAGATGAGATGTCATCATGTTGGTCAGGCTGGTCTCGAACTCCTGACCTCAGGTGATCCACCTGCCTTGGCCTACCAAAGTGCTGGGATTACAGACATGAGCCACTGTGCCCAACTTCCTTTTTTCTTCTTCCTCTTTTTTTTTTTTTTTTTTTTTTTTTTTTTTTTTTTTGACAGGGTCTTGCTCTGTCACTCAGGCTTGAGTACGGTGGTGCAATCTCAGCTCATGCAATCTCCACCTCCTGGGCTCAGGTGATCCTCCCACCTCAGCCTCCTGAGTAGCTGGAATTACAGGCTTGCACCACCATGCCCAGCTAATTTTTTTTATTTTTTGTAGAGATGGGGTTTTGTTATGTTGCGCAAGCTGGTCTCGAACTCCTGGGCTCAAGCAATCCACCCATCTGGGCCTCCCAAAGTGCTGGGATTACAGGTGTGAGCCACATTGCCTGGTCTCCATTATCTTAATGTAAGATACCCTTTTACTAGATCAGAAATCTCTGTCCTTCTGTCATTCGTTTACTCATTCAGCCAGTCAGTTAACATTCATTAGAGGTCCACAATGCAAGGTCCCCTCAATGACTCAATAACTTGAAACCTGTTTCTCAAATAGCCCATGTGAATACTTATTCATTTTAAAAAGCTATTATTAAATCAATTGCACGTTTTACAGTCAGTACCGCATGGTTACAATCCAGGAAACATACCCTCGAGTGATAATCTGTAAAATCCACTAGATTTAAAGATATGCAAAGTTAACAGAAAGAGACCACCTGGTCTGCTGGACTCCAAGACCAGCAGGAGGGGTCGGTAATCAGGCTGTAGGATTAACATGATCAAAGAAAAATGTGTCTATCAGAAGGAGTGGTCCTCCTTTGGAAGCCTGGAAAAAGGAGGACAGGTGAAAGTTGATCATGCCCACTGAAGCACAGACCAGGAGAGGGACTCCAGAAGGCTTCCGGTCCCAAAGACAAGATCATTCTACCGTGAAATGCACTGAGGTTCCATCAGGCTAAGGAGGCAGGCGTCATTACATTTTAGACCCCTTCTCCTTTCGCTTCCTCCTATTTTTTTTTTTTTTTCTGAGACGGAGTCTCACTCTTGTGTCACCCAGGCTGGAGTGCAGTGGTGTGATCTTGGCTCACTGCAACCTCTGCCTCTGGGTTTCAAGCAAGTATCCTGCCTCTCCCAAGTAATTGTCTCCCAAGTAATTGGGATTACTTGGTGCGCCACCACACCTTGCTAATTTTTGTATTTTTAGTAGAGATGGGGTTTCACCATGTTGGCCAGGATGTTCTCTAACTCCTGACCTCGAGTGACCTGCCCGCCTTGCCTCCCAAAGCACTGGGAATACAGGCGTGAGCCACCACACCCGGCCAAAATATTTTCTTTCTGTTTCTGACTACTATTCCCTAGAAGCGAAAACTTGTTTCACTGATCATTTATAGCTGCTCAGGAGCTGCATCATTTTTTAGAAGCGACAACAACAATGAACTCCCTCGAGGGGATGACAGTCATTAGGTGAGCATATTATGCTCCAAAAGCTGTACCCCCAAAAGGCTCAAGTGCAATGACAAAGCAGGGTAAACAGGCTATTAAAAATATCCAAAATGATGGGACCCATGTGTTATATTAAACTGGCATTTGTTAGCCCTTGCTAAAAATCAAAAGTCTATTTCAGCAATCCCAGCTACTCAGGAGGCTGAGGCAGGAGAATCGCTTGAACCTGGGAGGTAGAGGTTGCAATGAGCCAAGATGGCGCTACTGCACTTCAGTCTGGGTGACAGAGCGAGACTCCATCTCTAAATACATACACACATACACACATACATACATACATACATACATACATACATACATTTTTTAAAAAGAGTATATTTTAGCATGGTTGATTACCTCGGGGTTGTTGACATTCAGTTAGGCTAGCGCCACAGAAATCTGTTTTGCTTCCTAAATAGCACTGAAACAATGAACACTTTAATGCCATGATGCTTTCTTTTCTTTCCTTTTCCCATTTAAAAAAAAATGATTAAATGGCTGTAGAAGTGGTAAAATCAAACTCTGTGTTTGTAATTATCCTGCAGGATGACCCATGGCCCACATTCTTAGAATTGTGCCCTCTTAAAACTGCAAAATACCTTAGATATCAGCTAGTTGATCCAGATAAGAAACCTGAGATTCTGAGAGAAAGGTGACTTTCCCAAGGCCACACAGTGGGCCATTATGAGCTGGGGGCCCCAAAGGAAGGCCTTTCCCACTGCACACACAGTTAACACTCACAGACGGTGGTGTCCACTAAGCAGAGCCTGAGTTTACTTCCCCATGTGCTAAGCTCATTTACCTCATCCAGAGGGGTAATCAACACCCTTTTCCGTGTGGCTGTGTTACCAAGACTACTTCTTGAAATTAAGACAAAAGAGCACGAAACGGCAGTGGTAGGGCCACAGGTACACCCTTCAGGAGGGCACACTTACAATGGCAATTGCCCAATGTATTTGACAGTTATGAAAATTATGTTTTATGATAGTTTCTAAAAAGCTAAGAAAAAACGTAAAAAAGAAAGTTATGAAAAATAGCCCAGGTGTGGTGGCTCACACCTTGTAATCCCAGCACTTTGGGAGGCCGAGGCAGAATTGCCTGAGCCCAGGAGTTCAAGACCAGCCTGGGAAACATAGCAAGACACTACCACTATTCATATAATGTAAAAAACAATTTTTTTAATTATGAAAAATACAAGGTGTAGAGGTCATCACCTTCCATGGACCACATCTAGACCACAGTCTAGCTTCCTGTATTGCAGTGAAGTGTGACCACTGACTATGCTCTGGCCAGTGGATGCAGAGGAAGTGGTGTGTGTTATCATGATGTGATGTGGTCCTGCCCATAAAAATCTACCACATGTTCTCCTCTGGGCTCCTTCCTCTTCTGGCTGACTGGGATGGCAATGCCCAGGCGACCTTGGACATCATATGATGAAAATGGCAAAGCAACTGTCAGTCGGGATCTCCAAATGAATTTATAAAGGTGAGCTACCCCCACAACCTGCACACACACATACCCAGAAAAGCTGCACACCCAGGAAAGCTACTTAACTAAGAAATAAATTTCTATCGGGTAAGCCACTGACATTTGGAGGTCTTTATGCTACAGCCACCTAGCCTATCCTAATGAATACACGGGGAATCTCCGAAGATTAGGAAAAGTATGGCTTTAAAGCAGGAGAAATAAACAGCACAGGCAACACATCTGTTGGTTTATCATCAAACATGAAGCAATAGGAAGGAATCAATAGCATTTGGGGAAGAGTAAAACATACTCATTTATTCCTTTTAGAATACAAAAAAAACCACTCTCTAGCTTTAAGAATAGTTCATTTATGAGTTACTGTTTGAAGCACAGAAAGCCTTTTTGAAAGAGAGGATATTAGAAATGATGTTGAAGACCTCAGGCCCTACCGAAAATACATATTTTTTGCTCAAGTGTAATAGAAACCATTCTAAAAGCTAACACCAGTCTTGTGGTCCTGTGAGGCCCGAGGATCCTCAGTGGGAGGAAGGGGCACAAGCAGGGGTAGCGGAGCTTCTAAGCAAGGGCCCCAGAGGCTGAAGGCCTAGAAGGAGGGCTCTCTTGTGGGTGTCTTGAATAGGCCCGGAAGTGAACGTGGGGACTGAGCAGGGCCTAAGGAAACACTCCATCCAGCCACCTCAGCCTTGGTGAGAACACAAAGAGAATTTCTCCTTGTCCACAGATGCCACCTTCTTCATTCTGTACTTTATCAAGGGAGGCAATGAATTCAACTAAGCTTCCACAGTGTTTCTGATGTGATCCCAAATGGCATTTTCATTAATGAACTCTGAAGTTATTTTCTCATTCATCCTGAACTCCCCCAGTGATGTTAAGCAGTACTCAGCATGACACTTGATACTACACACCAGTGTGGTTAAGAGCAGGGGAACCTCAAGGGCACCAACACACAACTGCTGGCCAACCTTGGTGCTGGAGCTGGGTCCTTGATGCCTCTGCTGGGCTGAATATTAACCCTTTAGTTGCTGGCTTATGAGCAGGTCCCTGGGTTCCTGGGGAAGGGACAAGGAGGGTCTGGCTGGTGGTGGTGGACACATAGGAGGCTTCAAGCAGTAGCTCTCCACTAAGGCACAGAGGGACTTCCACATTTTAACAACTAGTTTGGCTGTATGTGTGCAATTAGCCCTGATGAAAAGTGCAAGCTTTGGAATTAATATTTGGCCTCAAATCTTATTCTGTTACAATCCAACTGTGTGAACATGGCTAACTACTGCTTATATTCTCTGAGCCTTAGTTTCTCAGTCAATGCTAGTCTCTCTAAGTCCATTCCCCAGCTCACACCTGAGCAAGCTCAGGGCACAGGAACAAGGATAGAGAAAAAAGAGAGGATAAATGATAAAGAAACAAAATGGGCTGAACCTGGCAGCTCATGCCTGTAATTTCAGCACTTTGGGAGTACGAGGTGGGAGGATTGCTTGACCCCATGAAAGACCAGCCTGGGCAACATAGGGAGACCCTGTCTCTACAAAAAATAAAAAATGAGCCAGGCGTGGTGGCACATGCCTAAAGTCTCTCAACTACTTGGGAGGCTGAGGCAGGAGGATCACTTGAGCCTAGGAGGTTAAGGCTGCAGTGAACCATGACTGTGCCACTGCACTCCATCCTGGGTGACAGAGCAAGACTCCATCTCAAAAAAACAAAAAGAGTTAGAGATCTTAGTTTGAATCCTAGCTCTGTCACTTACTAGTATATGCAAACCATTTCACCCCTCTGTAGCTCAGTTTCTTCATTTGTACAATGGGGACAATCATAACACATTACCTATGTTCTGGTGTATAATGATAAATGAAATTAACACAGGTAAAGCGCTAAGAGCAGTACCTACCTCATAAGGAGTGTATGCCTTAGCCACTCTTTATTCTCCCATGAGTCCTCCCACCTCATCCTCCCAAAGCGCTGAGATTACACACAGGAGCCACTGGGCCCGGTGCATTCTGTGTCTTCATCATTTATCCCCTCTTTTTTCTCTATCCTTGTTCCTGTGCCCTGGGCTTGCTCTGAAGATGGTGTGAGCTGAGGAAGCGACTTAGGAAGACTAGCATTAACTGAGAAACTAAGGCTCAGAGAATATAAGTCATAGTGATCCATGTTCACACAGTTAGATTGTAACAGAATTAAGATTTGAGGCCAAATCTAATATTATGAATGGGTGGCACCAAGAAAAGAGCAGTGCAGTAAGAGACATTGAACTCGGGCACTGTCACTTTCTAACAGCTTCAGAATTTTAGGAAAGTTACGTAAGTGGCTGAAGCTCAGAGAGATTACCTGTAAAATGAGATTTTGTTACATTACAGCTAACATTTATTGAGCATTTACTCTGTGCCTGTTACTGCACATACTATATATAAGTTCTCTCATTTAATGTTCATAATACTGTGGAAAAGATTCTATGATTATGACCATTTTCCAGAGGACAAAACTGTATCTTTGAAAAGTTAAGTATCTAGCCCGGCGTCACAAAGCCCAGCCACGACTTCAAGCCAGTTCAGTAAGACACCAATTCAATAAGATGCAGTGTGCACAGAGAATAGTCTCACAGTAACTGTTGTCTCTGATCCCAAGATCTCGTAAAGGCGCTGAAAGCATGGTTTTTGGGTGACCCATATAATGGTTTATAGCACAACAACACATTTGGAGAAAGGTTTGTAATCCAGTGTCCATAAAAACCAAAGAAATGTAGGGCTAGCCTGACAGAATCAAGACCAAGGTTAAGATATTTTGTTCCCAACATGATTCAGGATGAGGCAAAACAAGAAAGGCACAAAAATGACATCCAATGCTTCTATTTTCCAGAGGCTACAACTCTAATATCATAATATCATTGATAAAGTTATGCTTTATGTTCCTGTAGAGAGATCTAAAATGAATATTTACATGTTAAACTACACCTTCACACTGACCTCTGTTATGATCTCAGAGAATGTTCTAAAGTCCCAAACTGAATAAAATGTACACCTAACAATCCCAACAATATTCTTTTTTAAGAAATGTTGTCTTGAGAGTTGCTTGAACCTGGGAGGTGGAGGTTGCCATGAGCTAACATCAGGCCACTGCACTCCAGCCTGAGCGACTGAGTGAGACTCTGTCTCAAAAAAAAAAAAAAAAAAAAAAAAGGTGCTGTCCCAGGCCAGGCGTGGTGGCTCACATGCCACCTGTAATCCCAGCACTTTGGGAGGCAAAGGCGGGAGGATGAATTGAGCTCAGAAATTCGAGACAAGCCTGGGCAACATGGCGAAACCCATTCTCTACAAAAAACACAAAAATTAGCTGGGCGTGGTGGCGCAGTGCCTGTGATCCCAGCTACTCAGAAGGCTGAGGTAAAAAGATTGCTTGAGCCCAAGAGATTGAGGCTGCAGTGAGCCATGATCACGTCATACTACTGCAGCCTAGGTAACATGGTAAAACCCTGTCTCAAAAAAAAAAAAAGGGGGGGGGGGCGGTCTCTATCATATTCTTGGACAGAAAGGCTCAACATCTTAAGATGTCAATTCTTTTCCAAATTGACATGAATTTCACATGTTGCCCTCCAAAAACAAAAGCAAACGAACAAAAAAATAGGAAAGCATATTTTAAGTGGGAGAGGAAATAAACAAGGCATCTGAACTAGACAAGTTGATCCTAAAGAATTTTCCTAACAAGGAATATTCTGACTGAGGGGCCACTAGCACTACCAGATATTGAAACACAGTAGAAGGCCTTAATAAATAGTATAGTGTTGGGAGGCCGAGGCAGGAGGATCACCTGAGGTCAGGAGTTCGACACCAGCCTGACTAACATGGTGAAACCCTATCTCTACTGAAAATACAAAAATTAACCGGGCGTGGTGATAAGCGCCTGTAGTCCCAGCTACTCAGGCAGCTGAGGCAGGAGAATCGCTTGAACCCGGGAGGTGGAGGTTGCAGTGAGCCGAGATTGTGCCATTGCACTCCAGCCTGGGCGACAAAAGCGAGACTCTGTCTCAAAAGATAGACAGATAGATAGATAGATAGATAGATAGATAGATAGATAGATAGATAGATAGATAGATAGATAGATAGAAAGTATAGTGTGGTCTGGGAGGGACATTAATAATAGGACTCAAATTCGTTCTACAAAAACAGTTTCAAATACAAGATCCAGCATCCAGTCAAAGACAACCAGGTGCATGAATACAACATGAGTGAGAACCAGAAGAAATATAGCAAACAAAATTAAACTCACAGAGAATGCCATAGAGGGAAATTATTAGACAGCCTATAAACAAATATGCTTATTAGATAAAATGGAGTTTTCTTCAAAGGGCTAGCAGGCTGACAACTGCCTTCTTAAGCACCAACAACGGAAGCCAGAAGTGTAGAATGATAGCATCAGTGTGCCAGGAAACAAACCATGAACTTAGAATTCTATTCTCTTTTTTTTGAGACGGAGTCTTGCTCTGTCGCCCAGGCTGGAGTGCAGGGGCACGATATCGGTTTACTGCAAGCTCTGCCTCCCGGATTCACGCCATTCTCCTGCCTCAGCCTCCTGAGTAGCTGGGACTACAGGCGCCCGCCACCACGCCCGGCTAATTTTTTGTATTTTCAGTAGAGATAGGGTTTCACCATGTCGGCCAGGCTGGTCTTGAACTCCTGACCTCAAGTGATCCACCTGCCTCAGCCACCCAAAGTGCTGGGATTACAGGTGTGAGCCACTGCACCCAGCCAATTGCCTTGTTTTTTGATTTGCTTAGTCATATTTGCATCTATTGCTAAATCTTCCCATACCTGCCAATAGCTAAAATACAAAAATTAGCTGGGCCTCGTGGCATCTGCCTGTAATCCTAGCCACTAGGGAGACTGAGGCAGGAGAACTGTTTGAAGCTGGGAGGTGGAAGTTGCAATGAACCGAGATTGTGCCACTGCACTCCAGCCTGGGTGACAGAGCGAGACTCCATCTCAAAACAACAAGGCAATGTGGAAGCTCTTGATGTACTGTTATTGAGAAATCTTCAAGATACATTGTTAAGTGAAGAAAAACAAGCTGCACCTAACATTCTATTTTTTGTGGAAAAGGAGGGAGAAGAATAGAAGCTCTAAGTGTATTTACTTGCATAGCATTAAAAAATTCCCTAAAGACAGATTAGAAACTAAGAACAGTTGGTACCCACATGTAGTTTATTTGAACAAAACAACAACTTAACAATGGAAGTGGGCCAGCTGTGGTGGCTCACGCCTATCATCCCAGCACTTTGGGAGGCCGAGATGGGAGGACTGCTTGAGACCAGCCTGGTCAACATAGTGAGACCTTATCTCTATTTTTTAAATTTAAATAATAAAAATTTTTAAAAATAATAATAATGAAAAAGTCTTCAACATTATGCATTCTTCAATTTTCCTATGAGCCTCCTTGTTTATTCATTTGAAAGTACAATATATTAAAATTCACCACAAAATTGTAAAAGTGAGTCGGGTGCCGTGACTCACACCTGTAATCATAGCACTTTGGGAGGCTGAGGCGGGCGGATTACTTGAGGTCAGGAGTTCCAGACCAGCCTAGCCAAAATGGTGAAACACCGTCTCTGCTAAAAATATAAAAATTAGCCACCTGGTGTAGTGGTGGGTGCCTGTAATCCCAGCTAATCGGGAGGCTGAGATAGGAGAATTGCTTGAACCCAGGAGGCAGAGGTTGCAATGAGCTAAGATCACACCATTGTACTCCAGACTGGGTAACAGAGCAAGATTTCATCTAAAAAAAAAAAAAACTGTAGAAGTGTTTTCTACTCCTAGTTGAGAACTGAAGAAGAGAAATCTGACCAGACAATTTGGTAACCACATCTTATATGCATTTTTTAAAGACATTAATTCCAGTTATCTCGGGTACTGGGATTGCAGGTGATTTTAATTATCTCCTTTGTGTTCTGTTTCTCCAGGGCCACTGTTAATTTTATAATTAGCTTTAAATTTGTTCAAATAAAGTAAATATTATAAAGAGAAATTGTCTTCAGTAGTTAAGAAAAGGATGAAAGTTTGATTTTGAGAGTAATTAGGCTGGGCATGGTGGCTTATGCCTGTAATCCCAGCACTTTGAGAGGCCGAGGCTGGTGGATCACTTGAGGTCAAGAGTTTGAGACCAGCCTAGCCAACATGGTGAAGCTCCATCACTACAAAAAATACAAAAATTAGCTGGGCATGGTGGCGTGTGCCTGTAGTCCCAGCTACTCGGGAGGCTGAGGCAGGATAATTGCCTGAAACCGGGAGGGAGAGGTTGGCATAAGCGTAGATCACGCCATTAAACTCCTAAACTCCAGGCTGGGCAAATAGACAGAGCAAGACTCTGTCTCAATTAAAAAAAAAAAAAAAAAAAAAAACAAAGAAAAAGAAATGTTGACTTTGAGGGTAATTAAAAATTGGAACAGTTTCCTAAGAAAGATAATCATAATTTCCATTTCTGAAAAACTTTATAAAATTGTATTAGACATCTTTGGTTTAAATTTTTATTTGTTAAAGGCTAAGGTGGATCAGATGACCTTTTGCCACAAAGCTTTCAGAGCAACCGAAGAGCAGTGTTTAGAATATTTTTCACTTAAATAATGAGGAAGAACAGGGCTGACTGCAAGAGGTGGAAGAATCCAGATTGTGCAAATGGTCTTCCGTTCTACAGCCTCTCTGCAGTTGTCATGGGTTATTAGACTTCTGAGATCTAAAATATTCTCCCAGAACGTAGGAAGCTCCTCCTAAAGTTTTACATAAAATATAATCTCATTATTTCAGAAACAGACTGGGTAAAACTAGTACCATGAGAAGAAACAAGCTTTTCAGTTAAGACCAAGGTTAATTCTGGTTTTTCTAAGAAATAAAGACGTTTGTTTGATTCCAGAGAACCTCAGGGGACACCCGACTGAGACAAACTGAGAAGTTAGGAGAAGAAAGAATTTTCAGATTTTAAAAATAACTCAACAGAATGACTCTTTTCAGAACGTTAGACAAACTTGTATTCTGTAGGTATGTTTTAGAATTTCATAGGTAATCACAAGATTATAGATGAGAGGGAAGATGAAAAAGGCAAGAAAGCTATCAAAGTATTGGAAATGGGCCGGGTGTGGTGGCTCACGCCTGTAATCCCAACACTTTGGGAAGCTGAGGTGGGCAGATCACCTGAGGTGAGGAGTTCAAGACCAGCCTGGCCAACATGGTGAAACCCCATCTCTACTAAAAATACAAAAATTAGCTGGGCATGGTGGTGCATGCCTGTAATCCCAGCTACTCAGGAGGCTGAGGCAGGAGAATCACTTGAATCCGGGAGGCGGAGGTTGCATTGAGCCGAGATCACGCCACTGTACTCTAGCCTGGGCAACAGAGCGAGACTCTGTCTCAAAGAAAAAAAAAAAGCATCAGAAATGGCAAAACTGGAGGAAAAGAACAAAAAATGAAGAGAACATTAGACAGGTTATGAAGATAATCAGCTTGGGTCAATTTCCCTACAACATGGGAGCTACTATAGACCCCTCAAGGCAATAGTTTTCAATTGGGAACCACTTGGGTACCGAAGAAGTTATTTGGCAACATGTGAAGACATTTTTGGTGGTGGGTGCTACTGGCTTCTAATAAGCACAGGCATACTGCTAAACATCCTATAATGCACAGGAAAACCCCAATCCAAAATATCAACTATGCCAAGGTTGAGAAACCCGACGTTGAAGAATACTGCCCCTACAGAAACACTCAACAGACATTGTAATTCACAAAGGGAATGTTATTAATACAGCTACCTATAAAGAGATACCAAGGAAGCCAGGAGTGGTGGCTCATGCCTATAATCCCAGCTTTTTGGGAGACCAAGTCAGGCGGATCACCTGAGGTCGGGAGTTCGAGACCAGCCTGACCAACATAGAGAAACCCCGTCTCTAATAAAAATACAAAATTAGCCGGGTGTGGTGGCAGGTCCCTGTAATCCCAGCCACTTGGGAGGCTGAGGCAGCAAAATCGCTTGAACCTGGGAGGCGGAGGTTGCGGAGAGCCAAGATCATGCCACTGCACTCCAGCCTGGGCAACAAGAGTGAAACTCCGTCTCAAAAAAAAAAAAAAAAAAAAACTACCAAGGAATAGCTACCTATAAAGAAGTCTCCCCAAGTTAACTGAATACTTAAAATTTGCATACTAGATGGTTTTGTCCTTAATCCCCATCGGACCACTTTGATAAGGGCTACTGTGTGTTTGAGTGACTAACCTGTGCCAGTTTGCCCAGGACTGTCCTGGTTTTAGCACTGAAAGGACAACTTAAGCCATTCTGTCCGCCAAGAGTGCAGGGATATTTGGTCATTTGGAATTTTCTCTCTTTTGAAGAGAAACCTCAGATTCCTTCATGGTTTCCTCTGTGCTTGTTCTCACACATTACCAAGTTCCTGAGGCCTGGCTCCAGTAGGGAGAGAGAGTTTGATCTCAGGGGTGCTCTCTGATCTAGAGGGAGCCCAGGAGAAAGGGGGGCCTGCCAATGCTGGTGACCGGGAGGCATCAGCCCCAGTGGGAAGGCATTGCCAATGGCTCATTTGGTTCTGTCACCACCCCAGGTAGGGCTCTCCTTTGGATCGGGCACTGGGAAGTGTTCCTTCCCTGCAGGCTCACATAGCTTGCTAAGAGGCATCTTTCCTTACCTCCTCCTGGGGCAGTGTCCCAGGCAATGGAATGCATTCCTTGAGAGAGGATCCCTTACATGCTTTCCCTTATCTTTCCCGGATTATGCCCTTTCTTCAGCCTATTTCTTTTTTTCTCTCTCTTTTCTGTTTTTTTTTGGGGGGGGGGGTAAGTGGAGACAGGGTCTCCCCCTGTCACCCACAATCATACTTATGCCTGATCAATTTTTTAAAAAATTTTTTCGTAGAGATGAGGTCTTGCTATGTTGCCCAGGCTGGTCTTGAACTCCTACCCTGGGCCTGAGCCACCATGCCTGGCCCCCAAGCCTATTTCTTACAAAGGTGAAACTTTCTAACTACTATACCTAGCCCCTGTGATCAACTCACATAACATATATGAAAGCATTTTGGAAACTGTAAAATATCTGACAAATGTAACATATTAACGTCACAATGAGAAATAATTTGTCATTTTTCTTTTTTAAAAGACACAGGGTCTCACTCTATTGCCCAGGCTGGAGGGCAGTGGCATGATCATGGATGGCTCACTGCAGCCTCAAACTTCTGGCCTCAAGTGATCCTCTTGCCTGACCCCTCAGAATGCTGGGATTACAGGTGCAAGCTCAGCTCATTTCTGTTTTTGAAGTTAGCACCTGACGGTTGTTTCATTTTCTAGATACTTTAAATTCCCGTGTGGCAGGCACTGTTCTAAACACTTTGCATGTGTTACCTCATATAATATTCACAGAAATCCTGATGATGATGATGATGATGATGATGATGATGATGATACCCATTTTATAGATGAAGAGACTGAGTTAGGATGACATTAAATAACTTTCCCAGGGTCACAGAGCTGGTGGAGCTGAGTGATTAGATTCAGACAGGCTGGCTCCAAAGTCCATGCTGAATTGCTACCTGTGACTCAAGCCAGGAGAAAAAAAGGAGTTGCTCAAATAAAGCGTCCCTGGCAGTAATGAATCATTAACTTTCAGCCCACCCCAAGGACTGGGTGGCCTGAGGGTCACGTGTTAAAGAGGAAACCCTGAGTGAGTCAATCATGAACACATGACTGTTCTTAGTTCCTTATAGGTTTGCTTCCTCAAACAGCCTTCCTGGAGTGCTGAGCCAAGAGATGGATTGGGACCAGTTTCAGTTCTGGGAAAGGGGCTAAACCCCATCTAGCCAATGCCTGCGCCCACGCTTCAGCTCTGTGCATGCTAGTGGCCAAATCTAACACAGGCCACAGGGACTTCCTCAAACCGGGAAATGCCTGCTCATATTGTCAAGAGTCCTCAGCAATAGCTTGTTTGCAGACTAAACACCTCACAGGCAGCCTCAGAAAGATCAGGGAGTTAATAGTTATATGAAGACAGCTCTGGAGAACAGCTCAAGTGACGATCCAGACAAATGCAGGTTGTATAATGGGTACCTGGTTAGATTCTGTTTTAAAAAAAAAAAGCAAGTTCTTCTCTGCTATTTATTCCCTGTTCCAATTTTTTTTTTAAATCCTGTTTTCCCTTTCCTGATCCTCCCTTATGGTATTTCATACTTTAAAAAAAAAAAAAAAAGTCTGGAATAAGCTTCTAGTCACAAAGAAATAGGAATGCAACAAACCAGAAACCCAAAGTCCCAAATCTCTGCCTTATCACAGACCATTTCAATCTCTGGAGTTTTTTCCTACTTCAGCACCTATCTCAAGATTAGATACATGCGGTACCATTGTGTTACCCCCTGGTGAAGACACCAACAAATTGTCAAATAAAAATTATAGGAAGCTAGAAGCGGTGGTGCGTCCCTGTAGTCCCAGTTACTCAGGGCTGAGGTGGGAAGATGGCTTGAGTCTAGGAGTTCAAGGCCAGCCTGGACAACACTGCGAGACCTCTTCTCTTAAAAAAAAAAAGATAGGCCGGGCGCGGTGGCTCAAGCCTGTAATCCCAGCACTTTGGGAGGCCGAGATGGGCTGATCACAAGGTCAGGAGATCGAGACCATCCTGGCTAACACGGTGAAACCCCGTCTCTACTAAAAACTATAAAAAACTAGCCGGGCGAGGTGGCGGTGCCTGTAGTCCCAGCTACTCGGGAGGCTGAGGCAGGAGAATGGCGTGAACCCGGGAGGCGGAGCTTGTAGTGAGCTGAGATCCGGCCACTGCACTCCAGCCTGGGTGACAGAGTGAGACTCCGTCTCAAAAAAAAAAAAAAAAAAAAGATAAAAAGAATTATAGGAGGTCACTGTTTTGGACTAAACTTCTGCAACTAGGGCCCAATAGACCAGACTGAAAATCAAAATGGAGTCACTCAGGCTAAAGTTTCACATCACAAAACAGAAACTAAGTTGTCTGACCTTCTCAGTAATCAGGAAGAAGAAATAACACCCAATTTCTTAAATGGGCCAGTCTAAAATCTTTAATTGGCATAATGAAACTCCCTGCTTTAACCCTTAAAGTAATCTGATGTTATTTTTCTGTTGTTCTGTCTCCTGTTGTCCCATTCCTTACAAAAAAGTATCTTTGAAACAATACACTTTAAGTTCTTTCCTTCTACTTTATAAAGCCAAGCTCTTCTGCTCGGCTGACTGGAACCCTTTTTCTATAATATGGAAGGAAGTGTTGCCCGATTCTAGAATCTCAAATAAAAGCAATTGAGAACTTTAAACTAAATTTGTTGCAATTTTGTCTTTTGACACAAAGGAATTTCCTCCTGACGCTTATAGATGATTGTAGAATAAATGGCCTCCCTCTGCCTCCATTTTCTACTTCCATTCATTTTCAGTGTTCTTAGCTTTTTCTTTCTACATGCCCATCACTTAGATTTCATTGTTCTTCCATCTGAAAGCTTCGTTTATGGCCTTTTCTATCATTTTCTCTTTTACCTTAACTTCTAGAGTTATTATGTTACCTAGGGTATCAAGAGGACAAGAGATACGACTTCTCGCTGCCTCGGTTCCTCATCTGTAAATGGTGCTGTGTAGCAGGGCCTGCTATAAGGGCTGAGGGGTAACGCACACAAAGCACTTGGCGCAATGATACACACAGTAGGTGCTCAAAACGTGATAGCAAGCTGGGCGCAGTGGCTCGCACCTGTAATTCCAGCACTTTAGGAGGCCAGGGAGGGCAGATCACTTCAGGTCAGGAGTTCAAGACCGACCTGGGCAATATGGTGAAACCCCATCTCCACTAAAATAACAAAAAATTAGCCAGACGTGGTGGTGTGCACCTGTAGTCCCAGCTACTCGGAAGGCTGAGGCAGAAGAATCGCTTGAACCTGGGAGGCAGAGGCTGCAGTGAGCCGAGATCATGCCACTGCACTCCAGCCTGGGCAACAAGTGAGACTCCATCTTAAATTTAAAAAAAAAAAAAAAAAAAAAAAATGCAGCCAGGCATGGTGACTCACGCCTGTAATCCCAGCACTTTGGGAGGCCAAGGCTGGCTGATCATGAGGTCAGGAGACTGAAACCATCCTGGCTAACACAGTGAAACCCCATCTCTACTAAAAATACAAAAAATTAGTTGGGCATGGTGGCACACACCTGTAGTCCCAGCTACTCGGGAGGCTGAGGCAGGAGAATCACTTGAACCCGGGAGGTGAAGGTTGCATTGAGCCAAGATCACACCACTATACTCCAGCCTGGGTGACAGAGCGAGACTCCATCTCATGAAAAAAAAAAAAATGCAATAGCAAAGAAAAAATTAGATGGGAGTGACTAGTTCAGATTCTCTAGGTAAAACTCTATTTATAACTTTAAGGGTAATTATTTAAAAATTATTAAAATTATAAAAAATAAGATCTGACTTAAGTGGGAACTAGATTACCTATTTTAGGGAGATGATATGAAGAAACTACCCATCTTACAGAGGTGGTTCAAATCAGAGCACTTCTCCATACATGAGTCAATCTACATTCCCAACAAGTTCTGAAGCATTTTTGAGTCTCTGCTGGAGTTATTACATTGAGAAATTAACTTTAGGGTAATTTTTTTTTTCTTTTTTTGAGACAAAGTCTCACTCTGTCACCCAGGCTGGACAGCAGTGGCGCAATCACAGCTCACTGCCACCTCTGCCTCCCTGGCTCAAGGGATCCTCCTACCTCAGCCTCCCATGTAGAGGGGACCACAGGTGCACACCACCATGCCCAGCTATTTTTTTAATTTTTTCTTTATTTTTGTAGAGACAGGGTCTCACCTTGTTGCCCAGGCTGGTCTTGAAATCCTGGGCTCAAGGAATCCTCCTGCCTTGACCTCCCAAAGTGCTGGGATTACAGGAGTGAGCCACCACTCCCTGCCTGCTTTTAGAGGATTTATAAATTCGAATTGGTCAAAGTTCCAACATGCCAAATATCCTGGGCCTCTCACCAGTAAAAAATTTTCCTTCAATTGAACTCAGTTTAGTTAGCAAAGTCAAATGAGTCCATTTCATGGATATTTTTTAAATGTGTTTCCTTATACTTTCTTTTTTTTTTTTTTTTTGAGACGGAGGCTTTGCTCTGTCGCCCAGGCTGGAGTGCAGTGGCCGGCTCTCAGCTCACTGCAAGCTCCGCCTCCCGGGTTTACGCCATTCTCCTGTCTCAGCCTCCGGAGTAGCTGGGACTACAGGCGCCCGCCTCGTCGCCCGGCTAGTTTTTTGTATTTTTTAGTAGAGACGGGGTTTCACCGTATTAGCCAGGATGGTCTCGATCTCCTGACCTCATGATCCGCCCGTCTCGGCCTCCCAAAGTGCTGGGATTACAGGCTTGAGCCACCGCGCCCGGCCATACTTTCTTTTTTTTTTTACTCTTAGAATCCAAGTGACTCACCTGTGTGCTTGAATCCTTTCCACTGTCTCATTTCCCTCCTCCAAGTTTCTAGTACCTTCTCTTTGTTGTGAAGGATAATCAAACTGAACAACAAAAGTTTACTTTCCTCATTTGGAACCTAAAAACTCTCTTCTTCCTGGCTCTGAGGGTTCCAAGAATTCCTCGAATCAGTCCTCAGATCATTGTGGACACCAGATCAGGAACCTCAGGCACATGGGAAGGCCAGATAATCAGCAGAGATGCTGAAGAGAAAGCCCGATGACCACAGCACAGTGATGGTCTAAAGGCCTGGAAATTTGGTTACCATCATCCCCAACCTGCCGACCGCCTGTAGGCTACATTCACCAGCATGCACTGGCAGCACCAGCCGCCTGTTCTCTTTCCTTTCATTGTTGAGCATGTTTCATATCATTCAGTTAGGCTCAACGCTCACACATATCAAGGAATGATCCCTACCACTGTTCACACATGAATGGGAAAGGACGTACAATACATAAAGGCAAGACAGCAGAATTTCAGACAGTGGTAAAAGCTGTGAGGTAAATATAGCAGAGGAATGGGATAGAGACTAACAGAGATTGGTGAGCGAGAGAAGGCCGCTCTGATATTTGTGCTGAGAGTTGAACAAAGAGACAGGGAGCCTAGCAAGGATCTAAGGAAAGAGCAATCTAGGCACAAACAAGGGCAAACGCCCCGTGGCAGGAACAGGTTTGTTTATTTTTTTTTTTTTGCTTTAATTCCAGGAACAAGAGTCTGTAGCCGGAATCTGGTGATGGAGGCAGAGGTGGGAGCACAGAGGTTGGGAGGTGGCCAGAGGTTATGAGCTGAAAAACTCATGAGCCATAGGAGGGAGCTCGGGTTTTATTCTAAATAAAAGGAGAAAGCTGGGCACGGTGGCTCAGGCCTGTAATCCCAGTACTTTGGGATGCCGAGGTGGGAATGTTGCTTGAGTTCAGGAGTTCGAGACCAGCTTGGACAATATAGTGAGACCTCATCTCTACAAAATATTTAAAAACTGGCTGAGCATGGCGGCATGAGCCTGTGTAGTCCCAGCTACTTGGGAGGCTGAGATGGGAGGATCCCTTGAGTCCAGGAAGCAGAGGTTGCAGTGAGCTGAGCTCACACCACTGCTTCCAGCCTGGGTGACAGAGCGAGACCTTGTCTCAAAAAATAAATAAATAAATAAATAAACAAACAAACAAACAAAAGGAGAGGCCATTGGAGAGTGTTAAGCTTGCAGGGGGACACTTGGGAAGATGAAGAATGAAAAAGCATCGCATAGAGATGGTTTGTTTGGTTTCCTGGAGGAAGACTTCTTCCAGGTTGACACAATCTACTTGTGAGTGGATGAGAAGGTGGGGGTGGTAGGGGAAGAGGTGAGATTAAATGATCTCTTCTTCAGAAGACAGCTCAGAAACCATGGACAGAAAGTGCCTTAAAAGATAACCAGAGAGCCTTCAGTGTGTGTGAGTGCACGTGTGAAGAGAGGCTGCAGCCCAGGTGTATGGTATCAGTCCTGCAAGAGGGAAGAGAAGTGAAAGGGAGCCTCACCAGCTCCCGCGGTCGCAGAGCTCGGGGCCCTGGCCATCTCCTGAACGCCAGCCCCAGGAGCAACTGGACCTCCCTCCTCAACTCTGTGAGCAGCACCTCAAGCTCACCGTATCCAATGCTGACCTCATTTTCTCGAACCCGCTTCCTCTCCTCTGCACCCATCTTAGCAAGTGGATTGCCATCCCCCAGGTGCCCACGCCAGAATATCGGTTGGCGCCTCTCACTCCTGCTCCTTCACTCCCTTCACCCAGTCAGTCACTGAGACTTACTGAGTTCACTCCCAGAACCCATCTCGAATCTCCATGTCTCATCTCCCTCTTTCTATCCCTGCAGCCTACGTCTTAGTTCAAGTTCTTCATTCAGACCCTCACTATAGCTTACTAACAGGTGCCATTCCTAACTCTAGTCCTTGTTGCCAAACTAATCTTTCCAAAACTAGGATCTTGGTCAGGCATAGTGGTTCAACACCTGTAATCCCAGCACTTTGGGAGGCCAAGGCAGGAGGATCACCTGAGGTCAGGAGTTCAAGACCACCCTGGTCAACATGGTGAAACCCCAACTTTACTAAAAATACAAAAATTAGCCAGGTATGGTGGTGGGTGCCCGTAATCCCGCTACTCGGGAGGCTTAGGTAGGAGAATCGCTTCAACCCAAGAGGTGGAAGTTGCAGTGAGCCGAGATTATGCTACTGTACTCCAGCCTGGGAAATAGAGCAAGACTCCATCTCAAAATAAACAAACAAACAAACAAAATTAGGATCTGATGATGTCGCTCACTACCAATAGTCAGCAAAGCATTCCAGGATCTGTTCCCTGCCTTGCTCCAACGCCATCTTTCCGTACTATGACCCCACTATGCTATATAAACTATTCACATTTCCTGAACACATTCTTCTGGCTCCGGGCTGTTTCATGTGTTGCACTGAGCCCTCTACCTGTTTCTTCTTCAACCTTATGCCCTACTCTCAATGCCTAGTCATTCATCAAAACCATTCAGTTGTCACCTCCTCTACAAAGTCTAGTCACCACCCTGGTAGGATCCATGTCCCACTGCCACCCCTGCCTGTGCTGTACTCTCTTCCAACTCTATCAGGGAAACTGTGACATTGCATTGACCTTATTTATAAACTCCTTCTGCCAGTGGACAAGCACCTTGAAGGCAGCCTAGCACATAGCAAGTGCTCACTACACACTCAAAAATCAAACTAGTGGGGTATCTGGAGTGTGTGAAGTACAGCAAAGACAGGGAAAAGGACCTTCGAGGTCATGGGTTAACTGCAGAATGGGGATAAAGAACAAGAAAGAGCAAAGGGAGACAAAAGCAAGGTCAGGCTGGCCAAGCACGGTGGCCCACACCTGTAATTCCAGCACTTACTGGGAGGCTGAGGTAGGCAGATCACTTGAGTCCGATAGTTCAAAACCAGCCTCTGTCTTTACTAACACCCTGTCTCTACTGAAAATACAAAAAAAAAAAAAAAATTAGCCGGGCATGGCAGTGCACACCTGTAATACCAACTACTTGGGAGGCTGAGGCACGAGAATCACCTGAACCTGGGAGGTGGAGGTTGCAGTGAGCCGAGATCACGCCACTGCACTCCAGCCTGGGCAACCGAGTGAGAATGTTTCTCAAAAGAAAAAAAAGAAAAGAAAAAAAGGCAAGATCAAATCAGATCATTGGGATTAGCAAACAAGGAGAACAAGCTCAAATAATTTTGACAGTAAATATAACTTGCAAGTGAATGACAGCTCTGACAGAATCCTTCAGAGACAACAGATGGTGAGATGGCAGAGAGGGCCTTTGAGGTCAATGCTGGATACTTTATAATGCCAATAATAATAACAACAATAAAAAGTACATAATCAATAACAATTACCAACAATTGAGTGCTTTCCACATGCCAGGCATTTTACATGAGCTATATCTTTTCTATAAGGTAGGGACTACCACTGTCCCATTTCATAGACGAGGTTACCAAGGCTCAGCAAATGTAAAATATTAGTCCAAGAACAAACCACTAGGAAATGGCAGATATGGAATCAAGCCCAGGTGTGTGGAACTCTAAAACCTGAGCTTTTAACCACAACTGCCATGGTGCTTATAGCATAAAATATTATTTAATTGCTACATAAAGCTATTTATAAGTTCATTCATTAAACCATACTGTGAATGATCCTTTTAATCAGCGGAATTTTTTTTTGTTGTGTTTTTTTTTTTTTTTGAGATGGAGTCTCGCCCTGTCGCCCAGGGTGGAGTGCAGTGGCGCAATCTGGGCTCACTGCAAGCTCCGCCTCCTGGGTTCACACCATTCTCCTGCCTCAGCCTCCCCAGTAGCTGGGACTACAGGCGTCCGCCACCATGCCCGGCTAATTTTTTGTATTTTTAGTAGAGGCAGGGTTTCACTGTGTTAGTCAGGATGGTCTTGATCTCCTGACCTCGTGATCCGCCCACCTCGGCCTTCCAAAGTGCTGGAATTACAGGTGTGAGCCACTGCGCCCAGCCAATCAGTGGAATTGTTTAAAATTCAAAGTTTAGTTTGTGAGCCTTTCCGCTGATAAGGAGAATTAAATATGTGATGTGGTTTACTTTAAAAAAAAGTATTAAAGACCCTCTGAGTTTGACGAGCTTTAAAAAGAAACAGGGCCAGGCGTGGTGGCTCACGCCTGTAATCCCAGCACTTTGGGAGGCTGAGGCAGGCGGATCACGAGGTCAGGAGATCGAGACCATCCTGGCTAACACAGTGAAACCCCGTCTGTACTAAAAATATAAAAAATTAGCCGGGCGTGGTGGCACGCCCCTGTAGTCACAGCTACTCAGGAGGCTGAGGCAGGATAATCGCTTGAACCCAGGAGGTGGAGGTTGCAGTGAGCCAAGATTGTGCCACTGCACTCCAGCCCGGGCGACAGAGCGAGACTCCATCTCAAAAAAGAAAAAAAAAAGGGAAACAGAAGCTGGACAAGGTGGTGCAAGTCTGTAGTCCCAGCTATTTGGGAGACCGAGGCAACTCCTGGCCTCAGGAGTTCAAGACCAGCCTGGGCAATGCAGTGAGACCCTGCCTCTAAAAAATATTAATTAATTAATTTTTAAAAGCAGCATTATTAAATATATTTTGTGATTTATTATAACACAGAATTTGTTTAAAATGCAAATCTATCATCAAACCCTGCATTTTTTTTGAGACAGGGTCTTGCTCTATAACCCTGGCTAGAGCGCAGTGATACAATCTTGGCTCACTGCAGCCTCCAGGCTCAAACGATCCTCCTACCTCAGCCTCAGAGCAGCTGTGACTACAGGCATGCACCAACATGCCCAGCTAATTTTTGTGTTTCTTATAGAGATGGAGTTTCACCATGTTGCCCAGGCTGGTCTTGATCTACTGGGCTCAAGCAGTTCTCTCTGGCCTCCCAAAGTGCTAAGATTACAGGTGTGAGCCACCATGCTGGGCTGGTTGTTCATGTTTTAAACTGAACACGTCACACATCATAACACTCCCCCAAGGCAGGCTGGTAAAAACCCTGTGAGCGATGACATGGAAACTTCCATTCCAATTCATCAGACCAGTGTTGTCCATTAGAAACGCAATGGGAGACACGTATTTGATTAATTTTCTGGAAGCCACATTTTAAAAGCATAAAAAACAGGTGACAATTTTAATAATATATATATATATATATATTTTTTGAGACGGAGTCTGGCTCTGTTGCCCAGGCTGGAGCGCAGTGGCCGGATCTCAGCTCACTGCAAACTCCGCCTCCCAGGTTCACGCCATTCTCCTGCCTCAGCCTCCCGAGTAGCTGGGATTACAGGCGCCCGCCACCTCGCCCGGCTAGTTTTTTGTATTTTTTAGTAGAGACGGGTTTCACCGTGTTAGCCAGCATGGTCTCGATCTCCTGACCTCGTGATCCACCCGTCTCGGCCTCCCAAAGTGCCTGGGATTACAGGCTTGAGCCACCGCGCCCGGCCCAATAATATATTTCATTTAACCCAACATATCCAAAACATTGTCATTTCCGCATGTAATCAGCATAAAAAACTATTAAACTGAGATATTTCATATTCCTTTTTACATTTACTGCACATCTCATTTTGGATGCTAGATTTTCAACAGAAATACTTCATGTGTATTGCATAAAATTTAGTCAAAAAAGTAGATGTCACACACACACACCTACACGTTGCCTCAAATGTACTTACAAGCTTCCCAATAAAGTTGTGTTTAACAAAAACATAATTTACATGGCTTCAGTTTTTAAATTTAAATTAATTAAAATAAAAGATTCAGCTCAGTTGAGCTAGCCACATTTCAGGAGCCACAGGTGACTGGAAGCTCTTATATTGGATGGCACAGCTATAGATCATGTATGTGTGTGTTTGTTTTCTAATGCTCAAAATGGAAAGATCAGAAAGCTGATGGAGTCTTAGCTAGTGATACAAAGAGTCTGTTCCAACTAATGGAGGTGCAGTGACCACATCTACAGGTTCCACTAAAGTTGCACAACCTATGGCTGAAAACTAAGGCAGAGAAAATGACTACGGGACATTAGTAATTCACTACTTTGCTTTTCTAACAGGTTTTACTTGGGGTCATTAAATGAATACCTAGTCCATGTGACTGGACTACTTAAAGTTTTATCCTCACAAATCCTTGTTTGCAAAATCAAGAAAACTAAGAGGATTAAGTGTTTCCATGTTAGTTAAACTAGGAAAACAGAGTTGCTGCTGTTTATTTTAAAACTTTGCTGTGCATAGGGGGAAAAAATGGGGATGGAATGGAATTTGTGAGCCAAATAAAAAAGAAAAGAAGCAAATGAGATCGAGTTCCTTTGAGCCTAACTCATATGGATCTTCCATTTCAGAGCCCCAGAACAAGCTTGCAATCATGAACTATGACTTTTATTGTAGAGGTAAGAAAGCAATGAACTCGCCCCATAAATATTCCTAATTGTTTCAATGGGCTCTAATAAACTGACTTTTAAAGGTCTTGTGTAAAGAAAAAGCACATACATTATAACTGCCTATTATTACCTTGCCTCATGCTAGCAGCCTTGATTAGCCAGAGTAACCACAATGGGTGGGGTGGGTGGGGAGTTTTCAGGGCAAAGCCCGTCTTAGCACCCATACTTCACAACAAAACCAAAGCAGATCCAAGCAGTCCCACATGACAGAAGTGTTTCAGCACATGATCAAGCACAGTTTATTAACCATGCCCCTGCTATCAGTAATGTGACTGGGATGGGTCATCCATCAAGCAGCGTCTGTCATTCACTGCTGATGCCCAGCAACAAATATCATATCTGGCAAACAGCAAGCACTATAGACATATCTGTTGAATGGATGGATGAATTAACACATTCTAGGGAACAGAGCAGAGTGGGCATTCTGTGGAAGTCTGGAAGCGGTACTCTTTATCGCTGGCCTCTTCCCCCTACACCAAGCTCCTTCTCTGAAGTACATTTGATGGTTTCAAAGCTACTCAGCCCGAATGTTTCTAAATGCCCAGCACTATGCAAAACACCACAGGGCAGAAATCCGTAAGAGGGGATACACTTCTTGCAGAATTAACATGTTAGGGAGATAGCATAAATCCCCCCACCCTCACCACACCCCCACTTTACTCTCCTGTGCTGTGCTGAATGTGAGCATAACTGCATTGGATCCTGATTGGTTCATCCTGCTGAGGTTTGAGGTAAAGAACTCTGTTGAGTCATGGAGATGGTGTAGGTGTCTTTCCAAAAGATTGTGATAATTCTTACTGTCAGACACCTTGAAAAGAAGAGGTTCCTCAAACTAGAGAAAGAGAGAGTCTGGAAGGTATGCCTTTGACCACCAGGAAACAGAAACAGAGTTAGGGGCTTTTCTCCTGGGTGTAGAGTCAGACTTTTTGAAAGCAGGCATGTTGGAGGGTGCTCCTGGGTAAGAAGGGGTTAATGGCAAGCGCTGTTGCAGGGAAATGGGAGGGAGAGAGTAGAGGCAGAGATGAAAACGCCTTACCCTGCTAATGAGAGCAGCCATTGCACATTTCGTTCTGGGTGTATTCCACTTCCTCAAGCATCCTAGATCCAGCTTGGTGCTGTCTACTTTTCAAGTGGGAGTGGGATTCCTGAAAACAGGTAGGCAGGGGCAGTGGTAATTGACGAGCGCTGGCCAAAGAGAAGGTGGCCCTCGGAAACAAGAGTCACAGTGAAGAAAGCAAAGACCCCACCGGTGACCTCTCTCCATTGCAAACTTTCATGAAGTGTGTTTTCTGGGGTTTCCTTATAGAAGACAGTGCACACAGCCACAGTGGGTCAATCCAAGACAGTGGCACGATGAAGTGGCGGGAGGGGATTCAGAACAGCTGTGTGCAGGCAGCTGCCAAGCATTTGAGACAACGGCGTGACCTCGGACACATCACGTGATTTCCTTGGGCCTTAGTGTTTTCTCATTTATAAAATGAGGGGTTTAGTAATATCCACATTACTAAAGGGAACTTCTTGCTCCGGCATCAGCTACCACCCTAAATACTCAACTGTGTGATACAGGCGAAGGACTGGAAGAGCCGTGAGGAGGGGTCCACCTGGGGTGCGTGGAAAGGGCTTTGTGAAGAGGCAGGACTCTGAACTGGGGCTGAGGAGGAGGAAGATTTAGGCATCTAGAGATAAGCAGGGGGAAAACCGGAAGAACAGTTTGAACAGACACAGAGGCTAGGATTTGGGAATATAATGGGGTGCATCTGGGGAAATCCTCACTGCTGAGTCAGGAGGGCATATTAAGGGGCCACATGTAGTGTTCAGGGAGGAACTGTGGGCAAGGATGGGGGTTAACACTAAAAAGAGACCAGAAGGCCTTGATCACCCTCACTTTCCCTTAGTCTCCAAACATCTATCCATTCAATAAACACTTATGAAGCGCTGGCAGCCAGGCATTCGATGCCAGGGACAGGGGTAGGAACACACAGAAAGAGAAAAAGAAGACACTGTAAATATGAAGACATAATAAGTGGAACTGCCCCTTCCCTCTGCTTCTAAGAACCCTTTTCCCCTCGGGGTATGTTTTGGAGTTTAACTTGATTTCACCAAATAATACATCGGAGAAATGGGGTGGGGAATTCTCAGACCTTTACTTACAACGGAAAGACCTTCCAGCACTTTCCTTAACCCTCCTGAGCCTTGGTTTCTCTGTCTATGTAATGGGCTTCATAACACCCCTCAAAGGTAAGAATTACCTGAGATAGAGAGGTGATGCCATGGTAAATAGGATTGCTAATAAAATGTGACAAGTAAATAGTAATGCTGACACGCTGGTTACTGGTATTTTCACTGTTTTCATTTCAGAGGAGGAAAAAGGACAAAATTGCAGTTCCAAGGAATTATAGTGAGTTGCTCAAGGCAAGGGTGACTAAGCCAGCCCTGAAATGGGGCCTCAGGCTGCCCTTGGCCAGACAACACCATGGGTAACATTGCAGCCTACATTTCTTCTGTTTGTCAGCAACATGATAGAATCTCTCTTTTGCCTGGCCAGTTCATGGGGCCCTGCAATTCAGAGGACCAGTGGCACACAGCAAACACAAAGCCACACCGTGTACTGGGGTGTAGCCAAGGATGGTTGCCACATAAAATAAAGGATATGCAGTAAAATATGAATATCAGATAAGCAACCAATAATTTTCATTTGCTAAATACAGTAACCTTAGACCAACAAGAAAGTCAGAGCTGCCTACGGGGTCAGTCCAGCAGGCTTTGGGGGGAACATTCCAGCTTCCCCAGGGCTCTACCATGTAAAATGCAATGCTCCTCAACCAAGGTAATCACTCCTGGGCCAGTTTCCCTTTCAGGATTCAAAGTCCCACAATTGAACACTCAAAGAAAAGAATGACAAGGACCTGGAAGGTCCTTACACATGTCTAATTCAAACTGAACCTTTCCTCAAAGGAAGACCATCATAGGAAGAAGTGGTAGGGTGGGGAAGCAAGCTATGTCACTCTCTCAAAAACACCAAATTATGGAGAGCATAAAAGATTTGATTTCTGAAATTCACACAGTAGGTCACTAACTGGGATGACGGCCTAGAAGGTATGGTGGTAGCTAGACTTCGATCCAGCAGACACACTTATTTTAGCTACATCCATCTCCATCTTCTCAGGTGCCCATTGGAGATAGCTGCCTGGTTAGTCTTGGGGTGTAGTAATGAGCCATTACAAGTATAAATTACTTTCTTATAATGAAGACTCCAAAGAGAGATCCTGAATTTACTGCCCCAAGGGAGGAGACTGCATCATTAGCTAATAAGTGGGAGCAACAAGGAGAGACACTGGCATAGTTCAGCAACAGGGGCATTGGAATCGTGGCTGACGTGTTTGCTGTTACATTCTCTTTCAGTCCCTTCTTGTGTGCCATCAAAAACTCTGGGATTTGATTAGAAATAGCTTAAGTTTTAGGGGAAAGAGGATAGAGGAATAATAGCTAAAGGGTTCCTTTTTTTTTTTTTTTTTTTTTTTTTTTTTTTTTTTTTTTTGAGACAGGGTCTCCCTCTGTCACCAGGCTGGAGTGCAGCGGCATGATCTCACTCACTGCAACCTTCACCTCCCGGGTTCAAGCAATTCTTCCACCTCAGGCTCCCAAGTAGCTGGGATTACAGGCGTGTACCACCATGCCCAGCTAATTTTTAAATTTTTAGTAGAGATGGGGTTTCACCATGCTGGCCAGGCTGGTCTCGAAATCCTGACCTCAAGGGATCCACCTGCCTCAGCCTCCCAAAGTCCTAGGATTATAGGTGTGAGCCATTGCACCTGGCCCAAAGGTTTCTTTTTGAAGTGATTAAGATGTTCTAAACTTACTGTGCAAAATGACTGTTGAAATGTTCCCAAACTGTGTGTGGGTTGCACATGCCTGTGAATATACTAGCATCCATTGAACTGTACATGTAGTTTTTATTTATTTATTTATTTTTATTTTTTTGAGATGGAGTCTCACTCTGTCTCCCAGAGCCTGCTTTCCAGGCTGGAGTGCACTGGCACAATCTCAGCTCACTGCAACCTCTACCTCCTGGGTTCAAGCGATTCTCCTGCCTCAGCCTCCTAAGTAGCTGGGATTACAAGCACGCACCACCATGCCTGGATAATTTTTTTGTACTTTTAGTACAGACGGGGTTTCACCATGTTGGCTAGACTGGTCTCAAACTCCTGACCTCAAGTGATCCACCCGCCTCGGCCTCCCAAAGTGCTGGGATTACAGGTGTGAGACACCGCGCCTGGTCTGAACTGTACAATTTAAATGGGTGAATTGTACAACATATGAATAATATCTTAATAAAGCTGTTTTTATTTTTAATTCTGGTATTTAGGAACATGAGGAGCACATAAGACACTGATCAAGAACACTAACCATAAGTACCTGGAGGGGCAACAAAGGCAGTGAGAGAGGCGGCGGCTTTCATTTCTTTTTTTCTACTTTTGATAGAGTCCTGAGCCCAAGAATCTTTCACTTTCCTCTCAACGCCTATTAGAAAAAATAAAACAGCAGCTCAAATGTTTCCTGACCTTCAGGCTTATCAAGGTTTGGGGGATATGATGAATTGAGAAGGCTTTCCCCAAACATTAGGGACAGAAGCCCACACTCCATTCTAGCTGAGTTGCCAGATCGGGGAACAGGCCAGCTACTGAGAAAGTCTTTTTGTAACAAGATGGAAATCTAGATTTGTGCACGCCTGTGTGCCTGTGTAACAACTTAAATTTTAAATGCTGTCAACTGACTCACTTTTTAAAGATCGGAGCTGGGCATGGTGGCTCACACCTATAATCCTAGCGAGTCCAGAGGCTGACGCATGAGGATTGCTTGAGCCCAGAAATTTGAGGTTACAGTGGCCCATGATCATGTCACTGTACTCCAGCCTAGGGAATAGACTCTGTCTCTTTAAAAAGAAAAAAGATTGGGCAAGACAACAGTGCACAGAAGAGCAAACAAACATCTTGGGGGCCTCCTATTACCAGTAAACTCTCTATTTGCAACCTCTCATCTTGGACCCTGGTCTCCAAGCCTTAGACACATTGCCTCACCTGATGAATGACACTGTGAATAAGAGATCAGCTTTTAGCTTTGTTGTGGTCATCTTAAAAAGCAACAGCCCAGGGCGGGCGCGGTGGCTCAAGCCTGTAATCCAGCACTTTGGGAGGCCGAGACGGGTAGATCACGAGGTCAGGAGATCGAGACCATCCTGGCTAACATGGTGAAACCCCGTCTCTACTAAAAATACAAAAAACTAGCCGGGCGAGGTGGCGGGCGCCTGTAGTCCCAGCTACTCCGGAGGCTGAGGCAGGAGAATGGCGTAAACCCGGGAGGCGGAGCTTGCAGTGAGCTGAGATCCAGCCACTGCACTCCAGCCTGGGCCACAGAGCAAGACTCCGTCTCAAAAAAAAAAAAAAAAAAGCAACAGCCCAAAGGGTGGAACAACCCAATATCCATCAACAGGTGAATAAATATATACAAAATGTGATATTGTCCGTTACAAAGGAATATTTCAGTCTTAAAGAAATGAAGTGCTGGACATGCCATAACATGGATGGACTGTGAGTGTATCATGTTGAGTGAAAGAAACCAGACACAACAGTCCATATATTGCATGATGCCTTTTCTTTTGAGACAGAGTCTCGCTCTGTCACCCAGGCTGGAATGCAGTGGTGCGATCTTGGCTCGCTGCAACCGCCTCCCAGGTTCAAGTGATTCTCCTGCCTCAGCCTCCTGAGTAGCTGGGACCACAGGCACCCGCCACCAAGCCTGGCTAAGTTTTGTATTTTTAGTAGAGTCGGGATTTCCCCATGTTGGCCAGGCTGGTCTCGAACTCCTGACCTCAGGTGATCCACCTGCCTCAGCCTCCCAAAGTGCTAGGATTAAAGTGTGAGCCACCGCACCCTGTTGCATGGTTCTATTTATATGAAAAATCTAGAAGAGGTGAATCCATAGAGACTGAAAGCAAATCAGTGGTTGTCAGGGGCTGGGGGAAGGTGAGATAAAGAGCAGCTTCTTAAATGGGGACAAGGGTCTTCTTGGGGGGTGATGAAAATGTGTTGGAAGTAGGTAGAGGTGATGGTTATGCCATATTGTGAATCTACTAAATGCCACAGAATTGTATACTTTAAAATAGTTAACTTTACATTAAATGTAAATTTTAGACTAAAATGCAAATTTTGGTCTAAAAAAAAGGCAACAACGTCTGGGATAAGAAAATCAGATATGTGACCAGGTGTGGTGGCTCACACCTGTAATCCCAGCACTTTGAGAGATCAAAGTGGGAGGGTTACTTGAGGTCAGGAGTTCAAGACCAGCCTGGCCAACATGGTGAAACCCCATCTCTACTAAAAATACAAAATTAGCTGGGCGCAGTGGCACACCCCTGTAATCCCAGCTACTCGGGAGGCTGAGGCAGGAGAATTGCTTGGAGGTGGAGGTTGCAGTGAGCTGAGATCGCATCATTGCACTCCAGCCTGGGCGACAGAGCAAGACTTCATCCCAAAAGGAAAAAGAAAAAAAGAAAAGCAGGTATGTGGGGAGAATTTCACAGTTACCCTAATGAGTAATAGGTGCTACCTGAGACAAGGGCTCCCCAGAGCGTCAACACTGGAGTGGAGTTTTCTAGCCTTTTAGAAAGGGCACAGGACATGTACAAGTGAAGACATACGGCAGAAAGAGCATGTAATGCTCAGGAACTAGCAAGAATTTGGTGGGAGGTAAATTTCTGTGAAAATGGAACCTCTCAAAGTTAATATATACTTTGGATGCCTAGGAGAGCTTCACCAAGGTAATATGAGAGAGCATCACTTCCCAAAATAATGCTTTACATCTGAGGAAAAAATGCTTGTTCATAAATGAAATAATGCTATGCTCATTTATAATAAGAGTCTCTCCATTTCCAGAAGTCCACCATTTCCCATTCAGATTTCAAATGCATAATCTTTGACCTGTACTGCAAAGCTAGCATCGAAGTAGAGTACAGGGGAATCATCCATTTGCAATCATTAACCTATTTTCCTCTTATTTACACCACCTGGTATTACACTTAGTTTTTCTTTTCTTTTTCTTTTTTTTTTTTTTTTTGAGACAGGTCTTACTGGGTCACCCAGGCTAGAGTACAGTGGTACAATCATAGCTCACTGCAGCCTCAAAATCCTGGACTCAAGCAGTCCTCCCACCTCAGCCCCCTTAGTAGCTGGGACCACAGGCATCCACCTGGCTAATCTTGTTTTTTTTTTTTTTTAGACGGAGTTTTGCTCTTGTTGCCCAGGCTGGAGTGCAATGGCATGATGTCAGCTCACCGCAACCTCTACCTGCTGGGTTCAAGCGATTCTCCTGCCTCAGCCAGCTAAGTGCTAGGATTACAGGCATGCACTACCATGCACACTGAATTTTGTATTTTTAGTAGAGACAGGGTTTCTCCATGTTGGTCAGCTGGTCTCGAACTCCCGACTTCAGGTGATCCGCCCACCTCAGCCTCCCAAAGTGCTGGGATTACAGGCATGAGCCACTGTGCCCGGCCAATTTTTGTATTTTTTGTAGAGACAGGGCCTTATGTTGCTCAGGCCGGTCTCAAACTCCTGAGCTCAGGCAATCCGCCCACCTTGGTCTCCCAGTGATAGGATTACAGGTGTGAGCCACGGCACTCAATCCCCTATTTCTTCTTGTAAAACTGAAATGACATCTGAACCTTAGTTAGGTTTACTAGCATCCTCATCCAATTTAGAATCAAGGCAAACAATTTGGGACATACATTTTTATAAAAACATTAAATAATTTTGTATTCAAGGAACCAACTTTAACAATGAAAGCACTGAATAATACCTTCAGTAGGGAGGCCCCTGGAAGACCGCTTTAGAAATACCTGAAACACTGATATACCTATACATCCCTACCAAAGGAATCGCTTAGAAAATCATTTTTCTTGGGAGGCCGAGGCAGGTGGATCACCTGAGGTCAGAAGTTAAAGACCAGCCTGAGCAACATGGCGAAACCCCGTCTCTATTAAAAATACAAGAATTAGCCGGACGTGGTGGCGGATGCCTGTAATCCCAGCTACTCAGGAGGCTGAGAGGCAGGAGAATTGCTTGAACCCAGGAGGCGGAGGTTGCAGTGATCTGAGATTGCACCATCGCACTCCAGCCTGGGCAACAGAGCAAGACTCTGTCTCAAAAAAACAAACAAAAAAGAAAGAAAGAAAAGAAAATCATTTTTCTCTTCTCCACCCCTACCCCCACTTCCACCCACTTCAAATATGAAAATCTCCGCACTGGCCTGTTTCCTCCACCGGAACTGTATAGGAATAAGAAAGACAACAGAGAGCATATTCTGCTATGGTCAGGAATATTTCTCTTGATCTGAGGGTACACACATGAGGTCATTGCACACTGCTTCTCAGACTGGCTCTTTCTGAGATGTTTTGTAAAACAGCATGTTCTAGTGTCTTTCACATCTTTTGTACTGAGATAGCAAATCTGCAAGGAGTGACATTGGACCAAGATAGGAAAAGTCAAGGCCTTCTGGTACTACAGTCTTCCAGAATTGACGACACAGCTTGGTCTCGAAAGCTCTCATTATATGGCTACACGTTTTACTGGTAGGAGCATATCAACTGTCACAGCTACCGAACTCCTCTGCATGACATTCAAGGCCTCACCTAACCAGACCTCAACCCTATATTCTCTTCTCTCCCTCTATTTCCCTTCACTCGTGGTCAAACTGAGACATTCTCTTGTCTCTGTTCCCTATATGCAACCTGATATATCAGTCTCAATGCCTTTGCTCATGCTGTCCTCATAGCCCAGAATATTCTTGCTCTGAACTCCATGGACCCAAATCCTTGTTTCTCCCTGCCAACTCCTTCAAAAAGCCCTCCCGATTGTCTCCCTCCTTTCCACTCCAATCTCTTTCTGTATCTCTTTTGTAAATAATATCACTCTCTATCTTGATTTTTTACCTAGTAGTACTTATCATTTTCTGTGTTTTATTATTTTATTTCACGGGCTCCTTTAAGGGCACCTCGAGGTTGAAGACTGAGTATTATTGTATGATTAATCTTTGTATTCTATCTTTTTTGGCAGATACCACAGATTGCCATGCAATAGCCATTCCTCTCTTCTTTGCTAAGAGAGCTCCAAGGTCTCATAGCTAACAGATGAACTGCTTGGCTTCAAAGCTCTTGAACCTTACCACTACACTATCAAGCACTCCACATGCTTAACACCATGCATTCTTCAGCTTTTCTTGGAAGAGGAAATAATCAGTTGAGACAATTATCTCCATAATTCTGGCTTGGGAAGGGGGAATAGCCATCATTAAAGGAACGAGGAAGGGCTGGGCGCAGTGGCGCATGCTTGTATTTCCAGCACTTTGGGAAGCTGAGGCAGGCAGATCACTTGAGGTCATGAGTTCAAGACCAGCCTGACCAACATACTACCCCATCTCTACCAAAAATACAAAAATTAGCCAGGCATGGCGGCAGGTGCCTGTAATTCCAGCTACTCGGGAGGCTGAGGCAGGAGAACTGCTTGAACCTGGGAGGCAAAGGTTGCAGTAAGCAGAGATTGCACCACTGCATTCCAGCCTGGGTGACAGAGCAAGAGTATCTCAAAAAAAGAAAAGAAAAGGAAAGAAAAGAAGGGTCATGATTTGTTTTTGCAAAAGAAATGGAAATCGCCTTATCAATTCTTTATCATTTATGTTGAAAAGATCAGGCCGGGTGCTGTGGATCATGCCTGTAATCCTAGCACTTTGGGAGGCTGAGGCAGGAGGATCACTTGAGGTCAGAAGTTCAAGACCAGTCTGGCCAACATGGCGAAACTCTAAACCTTTGTATATTTAGTCTCTACCAAAAATACAAAAATTAGCCAGGCAGGGTGGCATGTGCCTATAATCCCAGCTACTTGGGAGGCTGAGGCAGGAGAATCGCTTGAACCCAGGAGGCGGACCTTGCAGTGAACTGAGATCGCATCACTACTCTCCAGGCTGGGCAACAGAGACTTCGTCCCCACCACCAAAAAAAAAGAAAAAAAAAAAAGAGATGATTTGCTCAATTGCTTTTTGCTGATCTTCACCTATCTATCTGCAGCCATTGTGGACGCAGTCTCTCTGCATGCAGTCAGTGTTCAATAAGCCAGCATTCTAAGCCACAGAAGACAAGCAAAGTTGCAAGGGAATGCAATGTGCCTAATCAGAGGCATGGGCAAAGCATGCTGCTAAGCTGAGAACTTTCAGGAGCAGGGAGGTGACTATCCTTGGAGCTGTTCTTTCTGTCACAGGACAAATGGAATTTGCTGGGTCTGTCGACATGCGGGTGGAAAAAGGGAGAGCAAGAGGAAAGAAGCTTAAAGCAGAGGAGTAAGATAACATCATTCCATGGACAGAGGTTGGGAGGAGAAAGGTGGATCATTCCTGATCTCCTGAGACAAGAGAAAAGGACAGGAGAATTCTTAGGTTTAAGGGCAGAAAAAGGTCTTTTGTTCACTTCCTGGTGCAGGCACACATACCTATATATTGCTCTTTCTCTAGCCAGATTACTTACTCAGTGTAGTGTGTGTGCCCATGCTATACAAGAGGTTAGCAACCATTTTGTAAAGGGTCAGACAGGAAAAATTTTAGACTTTCTGAGCCATACAGTTTGAGTGGCTACTACTCAACTCCGCCATGTCAAGCAACAGTCATAAATAGGTCTTTACACTGTGTTCCAATAAAATTGTATTTATGGATGATGAAATTTGACTTTCATATAATGTCCCAATTGGCCCAAAAGATTATTCTTCTTTTAATCTTTCTCCCTAAACATTAAGCATGCAAAGCCCCACACCTTGTGTATGCACACACAGCCTATGTAGCACAGGAAAAGGACGCCCCTGGGAAGGATAATCACCGCATTCAGGGGAGTGGCCACCCCTGAGAAGAGAGAAAGAGAATCAAGGTGAGGGGCATGAGGGGTCTCAATTCTCTCTCCAGTGGTTTATTCCTCACGTTGGTCCCAGATACAGAGGTGTTTGTTGTACCTTTCAGTAGGTCAGAAATAAAACAAATCTTTAAATATCCAAAGTATTTAAAGTTTTGGTTTATCGACTGGGCGCAGTGGCCTGTAATCCCAGCACCTTGGGAGGCTGAGGCAGGCAGATCATGAGGTCAGGAGATCGACACCATCCTGGCTAACATGGTGAAACCCCATCTCTACTAAAAACACAAAACATTAGCCAGCCATGGTAGTATGCGCCTGTAGTCCCAGCTACTCAGGAGACTGAGGCAGGAAAATCACTTGAACCCAGGAGATGGGGGTTGCTGTGAGCCGAGATCACGCCACTGCACTCCAGCTTGGGTGACAGAGCGAGACTCCATCTCAAAAAAAAAAAAAAAAAAAGTTTTAGTTTATCAATAAATGAATATTTATAGGCTGAGGGCAGTGGCTCACACCTGTAATCCCAATACTTTGGGAGGCCGAGGTAAGTGGATCACTTGAGGTCAGAAGCATGAGACCAGCCTGGAGCCTGGCCAACATGGCAAAACCCCATCTCTACTAAAAATACAAAAATTAGCCGGGCATGGTGGCAGGCACCTGTAGTCCCAGCTACTCCAGAGGCTGAGGCAGGAGAATGGCTTGAACCCAGGAGATGGAGGTTGCAGTGAGGCGAGATCACGCCACTGCACTCCAGCCTGGGTGACAGAGATATGTATATATTTATATAGGTATTAAATATGTATTCATTTAAATGAATACTTATTGAAATAATTTGATAAACTAGAAATTTAAAATAAAACAATGCACATAAATGTGCCCAAGTTCATTACCGTTTTTTTGCAGAAATGATTATGTTAGTAAAAAACATTAAATAAATAAGCAAACAAACAACAGCACCTGCCCAGGAAAAGGCTCTTATTTCAGTTTTTGAATCACCATGAAAGATTTTCCTGAGGATCAGGCCAGAAGGGGCAAAGGCACTGGCAAAAATGTATTCACATCTCTAATCTTAAGTCTCTTGATTTCATTTCTGCATTAAAGCATTTTCTGTTTTCTAAAACAAGATCTTTTGGTCAATTTAGCATACCAACTGCTAGCCTAACTCCACAAAATGGAATCTTTTTAAGGCAGGGAGCTATATTAAGTCCCCAACATTTACTTTCTGAAAATTCTTTAGTGTATTATTGCATAGCAGAGTAGTGTGACAAGGATCAAAAGATTAGAAACAATTTCAATTAACTCCTTCTGCTAATACACATAGAGGAATGACTACTGAATTTTGCCACAATGTCTAATGGAAAATAAAATGCGCACACTGGAGATTTACCATTTACCCCAATCACAGAACTTCATTTATTTATTTATTTATTTAGAGATGGGGTCTCAGTCTGCCACCCAGGCTGGAGTGCAGTTGTGTGATCTCAGCTCACTGCAACCTCCACCTACCAGGCTCAAGTCATCCTCCCACCACAGCCTCCTGAGTAGCTGGGACCACAGGTGCACACCACCATGCCCAGCTAGTCTTTATATTGTTTTGTAGAGATAGGGTTTTGCCATGTTGCCCAGGCTGGTATCAAACTTTCCTGAGCTTAAGCAATCTGCCCGCCTCAAGCTCCCAAAGTGCTGGGATTACAGGCATGAGCAACCGTGCCCAGTCCCAACCATAGAACTTTAAAATGCTGCTTTGTTTCAAAAAAAATAAGAGACAAATAAATAAATAGGTGAATTTTAAAAAATAAAATGCTGCTTTAAAGAATAAAAACACGCCGGGCGCGGTGGCTCAAGCCTGTAATCCCAGCACTTTGGGAGGCCGAGACGGGCGGATCACGAGGTCAGCAGATCGAGACCTGGCTAACATGGTGAAACCCCGTCTCTACTAAAAAAATACAAAAAAAAAAACTAGCCGGGCGAGGTGGCGGGCGCCTGTAGTCCCAGCTACTCCGGAGGCTGAGGCAGGAGAATGGCGTGAACCCGGGAGGCGGAGCTTGCGGTGAGCTGGCATCCGGCCACTGCACTCCAGCCCGGGCGACAGAGCAAGACTCCGTCTCAAAAAAAAAAAAAAAAAAAGAATAAAAACACTGCAAATGCTTTGCAGGAATGAAAGTCTGAAAATGATGTAATACAGTAAGAGTATAAATTAAGCTATTTTGGCCGGGCGCGGTGGCTCAAGCCTGTAATCCCAGCACTTTGGGAGGCCGAGACAGGCGGATCATGAGGTCAGGAGATCGAGACCATCCTGGCTAATACGGTGAAACCCCGTCTCTACTAAAAAATACAAAAAACTAGCCGGGCGACGAGGCGGGCGCCTGTAGTCCCAGCTACTCGGGAGGCTGAGACAGGAGAATGGCGTGAACCCAGGAGGCAGAGCTTGCAGTGAGCTGAGAGCCGGCCACTGCACTCCAGCCTGGGCGGCAGAGCAAGACTCTGTCTCAAAAAAAAAATAAAAAATAAAAAATAAATTAAGCTATTTTTAAAAAATCCTTTGATTTAGGGTTTCTACATTCTATATTCTATAGTGTCCATCTTTTCCTCTGGTCATATGTGTTTAAGCCATAAATGAATTCTCAGAGTCTTTTATCCTTGTAAAAACAAAAACAAAAAAAAAAAGGGGAGGCGGGTGGGGAGGAGAAATCTGTCCTAAAAGGGCTGTAACTTATTCATCATCCTTGACTTCAACAAATAATTAGTACTGGTAAAGACTGTTCTCTAATTATTAGAAAGAGAAGTCCCTGGCCAGGCATAGTGGCTCATACCTGTAATCCCCGCACTTTGGGAGGCCAAGGTGGGCAGATCACTTGAGGTCAGGAGTTCAAGACCAGCCTGGCCAACATGATGAAATCTGATCTCTACTAAAAGTAAATATAAAAATTAGCTAGGTGTGGTGGTGTACACTTGTAACCCCAGGAGAATGAGGCAGAAGAATGGCTTGAACCCGGGAGGCGGAGGTTGCAGTGGGCCGAGATCACATCACTGGACTCCAGCCTAGGCGACAGAACAAGACTCCATCTCAAAAAAAAGAAAAGAAAAAAAGAAAGAGAAGTCCCTAAAGTTCAAATGCCACAAAACAGAGAAAATAAGTGCAGCAGGCCTTTCAAACCCACATAGATACTTACTACCCCCAACCCAGGAAAACGGAAACACATTTAGGTTGATCCCTAGTGTGGCGGATTAAAAATGTCTGTAAACTCTCTGTCACTCCTCTCATTGAGAAGTGGGAACCACACTTTCTCCACTTGAACCTGAGTGGGCTCTGTGCCTGCTTCAACCCAGAAGTGACACTGTTCCAGCTTCCAAACCCAGGCCTGGTAGCTTTGCTGTCCTATCTCTTGGGACACTCATACTTGGGACACTTCGCTGAAATGTAAGAAGTCCAACTACCCTGCAGGAGAGGTCTTATGGAGAGGCCCTGAAATGTTCCTGCCAAGGTGACAGGCATGTGAGCAAAGCCATCTTAAATCATCAAGCCTTCAGATGAGAATACAGAAATGAATTAAAAAAAAAAATCCTCAAGCCAGACCAGCCATAAGTTGAATACTACCAACTAACCCCAGGTAATGCACATATAGCAGAATCTCCCAGCTAAGCCCTGCCCAAATCTGGTCCAAATCACGAGACATAGGCACTCAGTGAATATAGGGTGGTTTGTTGTACACCAAGAGATAACTGAGCCCTTGGCATCATTCTAGAAACTACAGACTAATATACTCTTGCACTTTAAATTTTTGGAAGAGTGCCTTTCCCATCCCAAAGGAGGAATTTTTTTTTTTTTTTTTTTTTTCCTGAGACAAGGCCTCACTCTGTTGTCCAGGCTGGAGTCCACTGGCGCCATCATAGCTCACTGCAGCCTTGACCTCCTGGGCTCAAAGTGATCCTCCCACCTCAGCCACCTGAGCAGCTAGGACTACAGCCATAATACCTGGCTAATTTATATATATATATATATATATATATATATTTTTTTTTTTTTTTTTTGGAGAGACAAGGTGTTGCTATGGTGACCAGGCTGGTCTCGAATGTGTGGTCTCAAGCAATCCTCCTGTCTCTGCCTCCAAAAGTGTTGGGGTTATAGGTATGAGCTACCACAACTGGCCTAAAGGAGGGATCTTAATTGATATTATTCTTGAAGGCAGAAGTAGGCTTTATAGATGAAAGTTACAAGAAACAAGATTACAAGGCCGAGCACAGTGGCTCACGCCTATAATCCTAGCACTTTGGGAGCCCAAGGCGGGCTGATCACCTGAGGTCAGGAGTTCAAGACCAGCCTAACCAACATGGAGAAACCTGTCTCTAATGAAAATATATAATTAGCCAGGTGTGGTGGCGGACGCCTGTAATCTCAGCTACTCGGGAGGCTGAGGGAGAAGAATCGCTTGAACTCGGGAGGCAGAGCTTGCGGTGAGCCGAGATCGCGCCACTGTACTCTAGCCTGGGCAACAAGAGTGAAACTCCATCTCAAAAAAAAAAAAAAAAAAAAAAAAAGAAGAACATAAAAAGATTTTCCTAGTAAGGTTTTCCAGTCACAGCCTGAAGTGCCTCACGGAAATGATGACGTAACCATCACTGTAGGAATTCAAGGCCAGGATGGAAGCAATGAAGAAGCATAGCAACTTAACCCTTCAAATACCAAGTCAGGAAGACCTGAATCTGGATCTGTTTTGCTATAATTAGCTGTGTGTTTTAGGGCAAGTTGCTTAGCCTTTCTGAGTCTACTTGCTCAACTGTAAAATAGAGACACTGATAACAGCAATCTCAGAGAACTATAAATGAGTGCCTGGCCCAAGGGAAGGTCTTGGTTCTCACGCTTGTCAGATCATGACTATCGCTAATGTTGGAAAGGCATTTCTGCATTGGATGGGATGTCAAATCAGAAAGCTCCGCTGGCCCTGTCCAGATAAAAACATGCTGGATCATTCCACAACCACTCATGGAAAGTTCACCTGTACAGAAAACTAACTGAAAGCAACGGAAAAGATTTCAATGACAACTCAATCAACTCAATGGCATTCTCTTTTTGTTAGCTTGAGATTAATTTGTACTTAAGAGCCTTAATTATTTAAGCAGAAAAGCAGCAAAAGAATAATGGATTTAAACTGGCATGCCAAAAAGCATCGCTTGCTTGTTTGTCGGCTTGACATAATTGGTTACAAGTCTTCCATTGTGGATTTATCATGTAGACTGTTTGCCACTCTTCCTGCACTGGCCTCCTTCCTCTGCTCTCTGTTCCTGGAAACTACGAGTCCGGGTACAACTGCCAACCCCAGATGGCCCCAAGTTGTGGTGAAAAGAACAGGACTTAAAGGAAATTGTTTCAGTTCAGTCACTTACTAGTCCTTCAACTTAAGAGGAAATTAAGAAATCTCTCTGGGCCGGGCGCAGTGGCTCACGCCTGTAACCCCAACACTTCGGGAGGCCGATATGGGTGGATAGCTTGAGGTTAGGAGTTTGAAACCAGCCTGGCCAACATGGTGAAACTGTGTCTCTACTAAAAATACAAAAATTAGCCAGGTGTGGTGGTGTGCACCTGTAATCCCAGCTACTCAGGGGCTGAGGCAGGAGAATCACGAGCCCGGGAGGTAGAGGTTGCAGTGAGTGGAAATTGCACCACTGCACCTCTGCATTCCAGCCTGGGTGACAGAGCAAGACTCCATCACACACACAAAAAAAGATATCTCACTGGACCTTCCATTTTTCTCCTACAGAGACTGGGAATAATTAATGAACCTCATAGAGATGTTCTAAAGAGGAAATAGAATGACTCCATATGGTTTGGATGTTATAAAACAAAATGCGGCCGGGCGCGGTGGCTCAAGCCTGTAATCCCAGTACTTTGGGAGGCCGAGACGGGCGGATCACAAGGTCAGGAGATCGAGACCATCCTGGCTAATACGGTGAAACCCCGTCTCTACTAAAGAATACAAAAAACTAGCCGGGTGACGAGGCGGGCACCTGTAGTCCTAGCTACTTGGGAGGCGGAGGCAGGAGAATGGCGTGAACCTGGGAGGCGGAGCTTGCAGTGAGCTGAGATCCGGCCACTGCACTCCAGCCTGGGCGACAGAGCCAGACTCCGTCTCAAAAAAAAAAAACAAAAACAAAAAAAAACAAAAAAAATGCAATTGTTAGTAGTTATTACTTTTAGGGCCAAAACATAGAATATCAGCCGGGCACGGTCGCTCATGCCTGTAATCCCAGCACTTTGGGAGGCTGAGGCAGGCAGATCAGGAGGTCTAGAGATCGAGACCATCCTTCCCAACATGGTGAAACCCTGTCTCCACTAAAAATACAAAAATTAGCTGGGCATGGTGGCGCATGCCTGTAGTCCCAGCTACTCAGGAGGCTGAGGCAGGAAAATGACTTGAACCCAGGAGGTGGAGATTGCAGTGAACCGAGATCGTGCCACTGCACTCCAGCCTGGCGACAGAGTGAGACTCCATCTCAAAAAAAAAAAAAAAATGGAATATCATAAATCTCAAGACAACTAGCCAAATGGGCAACCGAGAGAAGTAGCTCAGAATCTTAGATTCATTGTTCATTTCTCTGTTTACTTTTTTATTTATTAAGTCAGCTCTTTATTTCTTCCTTAAACAGGGTAAGTTTTTAGTTTTTTGCAAATCACTTATTTTCTTCCCATTTTTTAAAATATAAACTTTTCATTGAAGTGTCATATATAAATAGAAAATTCACAAGTTAAGAGAGTACCCCAGATCAGGTATGATCGCTCACCATGTCTGTAATCCCAGCACTTTCGGAGGCTGAAGGCTGAGGCAGGTGATTGCTTGAACCCAAGAGTTCAAGGCTGGCCTGAGCAATATAGTGAGATCCCATCTTTAAAAAAAAATTTTTTTTAAAGAGTACTCCTCAGCCTGGCACGGTGGCTCACGCCTGTAATCCCAGCACTTTGAGAGGCCAAGGTGGGCGGATCACGAGGTCAGGAGATCAAGACCATCCTGGCTAACATGGTGAAACCCCGTCTCTACTAAAAATACAAAAAATTAGCCAGGAGTGGTGGCAGGCGCCTGTAGTCCCAGCTACTCCAGAGGCTGAGGCGGGAGAATGGCGTGAACCTGGGAGGCGGAGCTTGCAGTGAGCTGAGATCGCGCCACTGCACTCCAGCCTGGGCGACAGAGCGAGACTCCGTCTCAAAAACAAAAGGGGTACTCCTCAGTGAACTTTAACAAACTGAAGATAGTACTTATATAACCAGCACCCCAGAAGTCCTACATATAGTCATTGCCCACCAAAGGTTGACTGCTCTCCTGACTTCTAACACTAGATTCATTTTGTCTGTTTTTGAACTTTATATAAAAGAGATTTTGCAGGATACACTCTATTAGCTTCTTTCACTGAACATGAGTTTGTGGCTTTAAGCACATTTTTGCATGCAGTAATAGTTGTTCTCATTTTATGTAGTATCCCATTCAATGAATACGCCACAATTTTTTAATTCATCTACTATTAATGGATATCTGAGTTGCTTCCAGTATGGGGATATTTTTAATGGTGCTGTTCAGAGCGTTGTTAAACTTTTCTTTTGGTAAACATATGTATAAATTTCTGTTGAGTATATAACCTAGGAGTGGAATCGCTGGGTTATAATGTACATATATTTTTAGATTTAGTGACTCCTCTTTGGCACTAGGCTTCTTCTTCTCCTCTCCTCCTCTATTTTCTCCTCCCCTCCTCTTCTCTCCTCTCCTCTCTCTCTTTTTCTTTTTTTTTTTTTGAGATAGGGTCTCATCCTGTCACCCAGGCTTGAGTGTAATGGTATGACCTTGGCTCACTGCATCCTCAACCTCCTTGGCTCAAGTGCTACTCCCACCTCAGCATCACAAGTAGCTGGGACTACAGGAACACGCCACCACACCCGGCTAATTTTTGTATTTTTTTGTAGAGACAGGGTTTCACCATATTGCCCAGGCTGGTCTCAAACTCCTGAGCTCAAGCAATCCACCTGCCTTGGCCTCCCAAAATTCTGGGATTACAGGCGTGAGCCATCGCTCCTAGCCGGCACCAGGCATTTCAATCAGTGCTGATTTTATGTTCCTGTCTCTGACTCCAGGATCTCATTCCTTCATTCAGTCTTTACACAACCAACCACACCCAGCTTAGTGAAAAACAGCAGTGATCATGTTGTTCATTTCAAAACATGTTTTGGGAATGCTGCAATCCATTACACTTACCATCACATTCAAGGTCTTCACCTTTTGGCCCTAACCAACCGTTTATCCATTCAACAAACAATATCCTCAGCCTTGAGACACCTCACAGTCTGGTAAGGACAAACTAAACAAGTGTCTGTAATTTTACATAGGACCTGGCAACGCCAAGTTCTGGAGGGATCCAGATGATCTGAGACACTTTAAGAGAAGTTATTTGAGCTGGTCCTAGGAAAGGATAGATGGAAAGGAGGAAAGGCAGAGTAACAATGTGCTGCAATGAAAAAGCATGGTGGGCTGGGTGCAGAGGCTCACACCTGTAATCCCAACACTTTGGGAGGCTAAGGCAGGAGGATCCCTTGAAGCCAGGAGTTCAAGACCAGCCTGGGCAACATAGCAAAATCCCATCTCTAAAAAACCGTTTTAAAAATTAGCCAGGAATGGTGGTACCTGCCTATAGCCCCAGCTACTTGGGAGGCTGAGGAGGGAGGATCGCTTGAGCCTGGGAGTTAAAGGCTGCAGTGAATCGTGATTGCGCCACTGTACTCCAGCCTGGACAACAAAGCAAGACCTTGTCTCTCTAAAAACTAAAAAATAAAAATAAGCACGATGAGTCCAGTCCAGGGACGAAAGAGACACATTTCACATGATTGCCACATGGCTCTTTTTTTTTTTTCTTTTGAGATGGAGTCTCGCTCTGTTGCCCAGGCTAGAGTACAGTGGTGCAATCTCAGCTCATTGCAACTCCGCCTACTGAGTTCAAGCTATTCTCCTGCCTCAGCCTCCTGAGTAGCTGGGACTACAGGCGCACACCACCATGCCTGACTAATTTTTGTATTTTTAGTGGAGACACGGTTTCACCATATTGGCCAGGCTGGTCTCAAACTCCTGACCTCGTGATCTGCCCAACTCGGCCTCCCAAAGTGGTGGGATTACAGACCTGAGCCACCGCGCCTGGTCTTGTTGTTGTTGTTGTTGTTGTTGAGAAAGAGTTTCACTCTTGTTGTCCCGACTGGAGTGCAGTGGCGCGATCTCGGCTCACTGCAACCTCCGCCTCCCGGGTTCAAGTGAATTCTCCTGCCTCAGACTCCCAAGTAGCTGGGATTACAGGCACAGGCCACCATGCCCAGCTAATTTTTTTGTATTTTTAGTAGAGACAGGGTTTCACCATATTGGCCAGGCTGGTCTTCAACTCCTGACCTCAGGTGATCCGCCCGCCTCGGCCTCCCAAAATGCTGGGATTACAGGGGTGAGCCACTGTGCCTGGCCCACCACATGGCTCTTACAAAAGTGCATGAGCCAGCTCTGGGACTGCAGCATAGACTGAACCCGAGTTTTGAAGGGCCCAGCACAGTGTTCAAACCTCACTCTGTAAGCCCTGATTTCTCCATATGTATAACACACACTGCTGCTTTTAGGTGGCAAATGAGTGGAGGCATTTCATTTTCAAGGTTTGGATAATTTACATGCATATTAGAAAAATACTGGTTTTCCGCCGAGCACGGTGGCTCACGCCTGTAATCTTAGCACTTTGACAGGCCGAGGCAGGCAGATCGCTTGATGTTAGGAGTTCGAGACCAATCTGGCCAACATAGCGAAACCCTGTCTCTACTAAAAATACAAAAATTAGCCAGGTGAGGTGGCCAGCTACTGTAATCCCAGCTACTCTGGAGGCTGAGGAAGGAGAATTGCTTGAACCCAAGAGATGGAGGTTGCAGTGAGCCGAGATCACGCCACTGCACTCCAGCCTGCGCAGTGGGAGCAAGACTCCATCTCAAAAAAAAAAAAACAAACAAAAACCTGGTTTTCCATTTTCCATTTAAGAAATGAGATAAAGTTCCACTTTAAGTAAAAGTATTTTAGTAAAACAAAAGTGAGTTGATTTAAAGAAAAATAAGGCCAGGCGCGGTGGCTCAAGCCTGTAATCCCAGCACTTTGGGAGGCCGAGACAGGTGGATCACGAGGTCAGGAGATCGAGACCATCCTGGCTAACACGGTGAAATCTCGTCTCTACTAAAAAAAAAGAAAAAGAAAAAAAAAAGAAAAATATTACTCAGCACTTTGGGAGGCCGAGGAAGGCGGATCACTTGAGGTCGGGAATTTGAGACCAGCCTGACCACCATGGTGAAAGCCTGTCTCTACTTTAAATAATAATAATAAAAAAAATTAGCCAGGTACGGTGGTGCATGCCTATAATCCCAGCTACTCAGGAGGCTGAGGTAGGAGAGTCTCTAGAACCCAGGAGGCAGAGGTTGCAGTGAGCCAAGATCACGTCACTGTACTCCAGCCTGGGTGACAGAGTGAAATATCGTCTCAAAAAAAAAAAAAATGAAAAATATTAAATGATAATGTAGGTGATATATAGGTATGGGGAAATTGAAAAGGTAGTAGGGAAATGGTTGTTACTGGGAAACTACTGTAGAGAATCAAGGGACTTCTGGGAAATGTGGTCTCGGTAAGAAAAAAAAAAAGAAAAACGGGGGACTAGTGGCAGTTTTTAACAGGTGAATGACATGGTCAGATCTGTCTTCCAGATGGACAGCTACTGAAAGCAGAGGACACACAATCTCTGGCCTCATCCATCGCTCTCTCCTGCACCCTCCTTGCCCTTTAGCCCCACCTAGACGGTTTCACAGATGGCCTGCCCGGCCCCCTGTCCCTGCTCTGCAGCACAGCGTGGTGGTTAAGAGATGAACTCTGAAGCCACACTGCCTGGATTTGGTCTCCGGCTCTCCACTTGCTGGCTGGCAACCTGGGTAAATTGCTTTACCTCTTTGTGCCTCATTTGACATCTAGTAGGGTTGTGATGAGGACTGAGGAAGTTACTATTTGTAAAGGACTTGAAATGTACATGGCATTCAGTAAGTACTGAGATGTAAGTACTGACATGAACATGTGTTACAAGCCTGAGCAACATAGTGACACCTCCTGTCTACTAAAAACAAAAACAAGCCGGGCGCGGTGACTCAAGCCTGTAATCCCAGCACTTTGGGAGGCCGAGGTGGGCAGATCACGAGGTCAGGAGATCGAGACCATCCTGGCTAACACGGTGAAACCCCGTCTCTACTAAAACTACAAAAAACTAGCCGGGCGAGGTGGCGGGCGCCTGTAGTCCCAGCTACTCGGGAAGCTGAGGCAGGAGAATGGCATAAACCCAGGAGGCGGAGCTTGCAGTGAGCCAAGATCACGCCACTGCACTCCAGCCTGGGTGACAGAGCAAGACTCCGTCTCAAAAATTAAAAAAAAATAAAAACAAAAACAAAAATAAGTTAGCCAGGCGTGGAGACGCTGAGGTGGGAGGATCACTTGAGACCAGGAGATCGAGGCTGCAGTGAACTATTATTGTGTCCCTGTACTCCAGCCTGGGCAACTGAGCAAGACTGTCAGTAAAAAACTCACAAACATATGTGCTACTTTAAAATGACGTGTTTTCTCTGCCCTAAATCACAACAACTCTTCTACACTGTGCAAAAATATATTTATTCAAAGTCCAGCTGAACCCAAAGATCCATCAACTGATGGATGAACAAAATCTGGTATGTACGTACAATAGTACAATGGATTATTAGCCATAAAAGGGAATGAAGTATTGATACATGCCACAACACGGATGGATCCTGAAAACACATATGCTAAGAGAAATAAGCCAGACATGAGAGGCCACATATCGTATGGTTCTATTTATGCGAGACAGGCAAATCCATAGAGTCAAAAGGTTGATTACTGGTTGCCAGGGGATGGGAGAGAGAGAAATGAGAAGTGATTGCTTAATGGGTTTGGAATTTCTTTTGGGATTAATGAAAATATTCTGGAATAGGACGGAGCATGGTGATTCACGCCTGTAATCCCAGCACTTTAAGAGGCTGTGGCAGGAGGATCACTTGAGCCCAGGAGTTTGAGACCAGCCTGCACAACACAGTGGGACTCCATCTCTATAAAAAGTTTAAAAATTATCCAGGTGCGGCGGCACACGCCTCTAATCCTAGCTATTCAGGAGGCTGCAGTGGGAGGATTGCTTGAGCCTGGGAGGTCAGGGCTGCAGTGAGCTGTGGTCACATCACTGCACTCTAGCCTGGACCACAGAGTGAGACCATGTCTCAAATTAAAATAAGAAAAAGTAAAGAAAATATTGTGGAATAGATAATGGTGATGGTTACACAACTTTGTGAATTACTAAAAACCACTGCATTTTCTACTTTAAAATGGTGAATTTTCAGCCAGGAGTGGTGGCTCACACCTATAATCCTAGCACTTTGGGAGGTCAAGGCAGGCAAATGGCCTGCGTTCAGGAGTTGGAGACCAGCCTGGGCAACATGGTGAAACCCCATCTCTACTAAAATACAAAAAATTGGCCAGGCATGGCAACATGCCCCTATAATCCCAGTTACTTGGGAGGCTGAGACAGGAGAATTGCTTGAACCAGGGAAGCAGAGGTTGTAGTGAGCCAAGCTCACACCACTGCACGCCAGCCTGGGCAACAGAGCGAAACTCTGTCTCCAAAAAAAAAGGTGAATTTTCTACTTTAAAATGGTGAATTTCACAGTATATTAATTATATGTCAGAAAAAAAAAATCTAGCTAAAAGATCACCCCTCTTCCCTAGCTGCCCCTCCTGTGGGCTCCCTGTTCACTATCACATGCCATGTTATAGTACAGTGAGTTGGACACAAGTGAGTTGTCCCCACATGAGTGTGAGCAGCTGAGGGCAGGAAGAGTGTCCTGTTCACCTATAACTCCCCAGAACTTAGCAGAGCGACCAATAGGTACCCAGCAGGCGCTCCAGTAAACGCTCACTGATATAATAAGCAGAGCATTACCATTTGAGCAGAAGGCAGACTTGGAGATTAATTTATTTTCCATAATGTGCAGGCTCTAAATTATCAACCTGGTAGCAACGAAACAACTGCCTCTGCACAGGGGCCCAATCCATTATTGAGTATTAAGACCAAGTACGAAATAGCAATAAAAAGCCCTTTCTTTTGTCAGTGAGAGTGAAACAAGCTTAGACTTGGATCTCTTTTTCTCTCCTGTCAACCAGGCTTGATGATGCTGGACAAACATGCAAATCCTGAACTTACAGATTGCTGCAGCAATAACCATTTTGACTGTGATAATATTGGTGTTAATAAGGCAAGTACAATTCTAAAATCCTGGCATGAAAGGCACACTCTGGGTGAGCACATGTTGTGAAGTAAATGTAAATAGCAGAAATCCCACAAACACAGAACCAATGAATGAAGTTAAATCTTATATGTACATTCCTTAGAGATGACCCACTCATCCTGCTGTCATTGCTGATTTGGAAAAACAAGATGACACGAAACATGTGAGCTCTCTGCAGTGTTTGGCTATGTCTCCATACCTCTTCTTTCATTTATTTATTTATTTATTTATTTATTTATTTATTTATTTATTAGATAGAATTTCGCTCTTGTCACTCAGGCTGGAGTGCGGTGGCATGATCTCAGCTTACTGCAACCTCCGCCTCCCAGGGTTCAAGTGATTCTCCTGCCTCAGCCTCCCAAGCAGCTGGGATTATAGGCACCCACCACCATGCCCAGCTAATTTTTTGTATTTTCAGTAAAAATGGGGTTTAGCCATGTTGACCAGGCTGGTCTTAAACTCCTGACTGTAAGTGATTCACCCAGCTCGGCCTCCCAAAGTGCTGGGATTACAGGTGTGAGCCACCAAGCCCAGCCTCCTAATTTTTATTTTTATTTTTATTGGTTTTTTTGAGACTAAGACTCGCTCTATGACCCAGGTTGGAGTGCAGTGCCACAATCTCGGCTCACTGCAACCTCCGCCTCCCAGGTTCAAGTGATTCTTATGCCTCAGCCTCTAGAGTAACTGGGATTACAGGCACCCGTCACCATGCCTGGCTAATTTTTGTATTTTTAGTAGAGACGGGGTTTCACCATGTTGACCAGGCTGGTCTTGAACTCCTGACCTCAAGTGATCTGCCCACCTCAGCCTCCCAAAGTGCTGGGATTACAGGCGTGAGCCACTGCACCCAGACGTGACTTTTTTCTTCTTTTTTAGCTTCCACTTGTCTCTGCTTTCTATAAATTATATGCTTTGCCCATGAGATAAAGTCCTTGCTCTCTGGTTTCTTCCTGCCTCTTCAGACTCATCTCTCTCTAGGTTCCAGAATCCCTCCCCAAATGGCAACTAACTACCTGCTTTTCATATCTCTGGATCTCATTTAAGACTCATTCAAGCCAGGCGTAGTGGCTCACACCTGTAATCCCAGCACTTTGGGAGGCCGAGGAGGGCAGATCACCTGAGGTTGGGAGTTCGAGACCAGCCTGACCAACATGGAGAAACCCCGTCTCTACAAAAAATACAAAATTAGCCGGGTGTGGTGGCACATGCCTATAATCCCAGCTACTCGGGAGGCTGAGGCAGGAGAATCGCTTGAACCGGGAGGCGGAGATTGCAGTGACAGTGACCTGAGATCACGCCACCGCACTCCAGCCTGGGTGCCAAGAGTGAAACTCCGTCTCAAAAAAAAAAAAAAAAAAAAAAAAACCTCATTCAAGAATCATCTCTAATTCTAGAGCCAAATGACCTGGGTTCAACTCCCAGTTCTGCTCTTACTAGCTACATAACCCTAGGCAAGTTATTTAACCTTTCTGTGCCTTGGTCTTCTGTGTATGGGGATCATAATTGTAGGTACTTCATAGTTTTCTTACGCAGATTCAATGAATTCATCTTCGTAAAGTGTTTAAAACAGGACCAAGCACACAACACGCTATGTGACATGGTTTGGCTGTATTCTCATTCAAATCTCAACCTGAATTGTATCTCCCAGAATTCCCATGCGGTGTGGGAGGAACCCAGGGGGAGGTAGTTGAATCATGGGGACCAGTCTTTTCCAGGCTATTGTTGTGATAGTGAATAAGTGTCATGAGATCTGATGGGTTCCTGAGGGGTTTCTGCTTTCACTTCTTCCTCATTCTCTCTTGCTGCCGCCACATGAGAAGTGCCTTTCACCTACCCCCACGATTATGAGACCTCCCCAGCCATGGGGAACTGTTAAGTCCAAATAAACCTCTTTTTCTTCCCAGTCTCGGGTATGTCTTTATCAGCAGCATGAAAAGAGAGTAATACACTACGTAAGTATGTTAAAAGTCTTATCTTTATGAGGAGTTCCCTAAACATGTCCCTCATTCCCTGCTATGCCTCCTCAGGTTAAACCGATGCTACTGATTCCTATCATAGCATCTAGAAAATTTCATGGCACTCATTTTTAATGCTTCAGTCTCTCTGGGTAAATGTAGGCACAAAATAAATGGTTTTCAATGAATCAGTGGATGGATAAATTAATATCTCTATTCTAGAAAGCATAAAAGAGTATTTTATTTTTGCTTACGTGTCTCATTTAGTCTGTGAGCTTCTCAACAACCCAGAATACTTTTGATGCATTTTGTATCTCCAATGCCTGATACAGAACCTGTATCCACTCAATGAATAAATGGTTGGAGTTGTTGCTACCCAAAAGAAAACAACAACAACAACAGCAACAAAAAAACCCACATAGGCCGGGCACAGTGGCTCATGCCTGTAATCCCAGCACTTTGGGAGGCCGAGGCAGGCGGATCACCTGAGGTCAGTAGTTCGAGGCTAACCTGGACCAACATGGAGAAACCCTGTCTCCACTAAAAATACAAAAAAAATTAGCCAGGCGTGGTGGCCATGCCTGAAATCCCAGCTACCAGGAGGCTGAGGTAGAAGAATTGCTTGAACCCAGAAGGTGGAGGTTGCGGTGAGTCGAGATCATGCCACTGCACTCCAACTTGGGCAACAATAGCCAAACTCTGTCTCAAAAAAAAAAAAAAACCCCACACAGAATCATCAAAATAAGTTTTGGAAGCAAACTTCAAATCACGATTCAACACTTGGGCAAAACCAAAGAGCACCTGAGATTAACTGGGACATCTTATCCAAGATATCATTGATTTTATATATATATATATAATGTATCTCCGATAAGATACATGAGAGGTGTACTAAAATAATCAAGCATTGAGTCGGCCTTCCACGCAAGACTCAGGCCTCTTCAGAACAGAAGGATTAAGACGGAGATGGAATAGAATGCAAATGTTAAAAGAAAGAAGGGTCAAGAGAGTTGGAATGAAGGTAAATGGGCTACCTGTAGAAGTCTGAAAGTGAGCTTTGGAGGGAAGAAAAGTAAGTACTGCTTTAACAAGAAGTCCTGGGGAATCTGAATGAATTGGATCCTGATCATAGATCTACAACATGTGGATGTGGAGAAATAATGGTATCTAGGGTCCGTAACTAACTGATATTCAAGAAGTATAGCTAGATGGCCAGGTGCTGTGGCTCATGCCTATAATCCCAGCACTTTGGAAGGCCGACGCAGGCAGATCACTTGAGGTCAGGAGTTCAAGAACAGCCTCTATTAAAAACACAAACAAATTAGCTAGGTGTGGTGGCACACGCTTGTAATCCCAGCTACTTGGGAGACTGAGGCAGGAGAATAGCTTGAACCCAGAAGGGGGAGGTTGCAGTGAACTGAGATCGCACCACTGCACTTGCACTCCAGCCTGGGCAAGAGAGCAAGACTCTGTCTCAAAAAAAACAGAAGTATAGCTAGAAATTCTATGAATGACTTTGTCAAAAATATATTATCTGATGTCTGCCAGAAGCAGAAACTAGGATGGGCAGTTCTTTAATCTGATCCAACAAGGCATTTGTAGGACTTTTGTGACCTTAAATGACCTAAAATATCATAAAAGGTCATCAGAGAATTTCCAAGCTTCTCAGTACACATCATTTTCCCACTTATTAAATCTGAAGGTATCTTGTATTCAGCAAAAATCAGAGCTCATTCAACTGCATTTTATTTCCACTACAAAGAAGTCAAACCTAGAACCCATCTCAATTTGCAGAGGGATCTTCATCTATGATCTCCATTCCCTAGGTTTTTGTTTCATTTCCTTTGGTTGTAATTAATTTCTTATGGAAACTTAGGTAAACTCAGCTTCTCTCAGCCAAGAACAACTGCAAACACATTTATTTATCTTCCTTCCCCAAATCTACAGGACATCAAATATTGACTAAAAGGTTTCTTCAAAAGAAAATGTCAGCCTGGTACACGGACTTATTTCTAGCCATCCTTGAATGTTGCTGTTTTCCCAAAGCTGCTGACAGTCCAGCTATACACCGGCATGTGTTCATTTAATATAAGTCTCCATGAAGCTGAAAGCACTGTACAATGATTTTTGTTTGTTTTTGCTTTAAATGAAGTCAAGATACAGTCTTAATAAAATATAGGACAACTTCATTTTAACCAAACCTAAACCTTTAAACTTAAGGCATCTTTAGGTCTGAAAAGATTCTACTAACAACTTTCTCAAAGTTCAGCTTTGTCTGAAATATATAAATATCAAGAAGTCCTTCAAGAAAAAAAAAAAAAATCCCAGCACTTTGGGAGGCCGAGACGGGCGGATCGCAAGGTCAGGTGATCGAGACCATTATTTCCTTCCTGTAACTTAACCTGGCTAACACGGTGAAACTCCATCTCTACTAAAAAATACAAAAAAAAAAACTAGCCGGGCGAGGTGGTGGGCGCCTGTAGTCCCAGCTACTCGGGAGGCTGAGGCAGGAGAATGGCGTAAACCCGGGGGGCGGAGCTTGCAGTGAGCTGAGATCTGGCCACTGCACTCCAGCCTGGGCGACAGAGCAAGACTTCGTCTCAAAAAAAAAAAAACAAAAAGCATACCAAAACTCTGGGGATATTCTAATGACATTAGTAGCCTCAAAAGAAAAATTCTTAGAATCTGAGAAGGAAACAGTGAAGTGGCTGAATTCATGACAAAGGGAAAAATAAACTATGAAATGAGGACTTTTCTAGCAGGCTGCTGTTAAAACACTTAACATTCCTAAGAACAGAGTTCAGTTCAACTTCTCACTGACCCTCTCCCCTAATACCTTCTTGGACCCTGAATCATCAGAAGAGAGATGAGTTTAACTCATTGGTGATAAAAAACTAAAGAAAGGAATATCATTCATGGTGCGTAAGTAGTAACAGGCCAGGTATGGTGACTTATGCTTGTAATCCCAGCACTTTCAGAGGCCAAGGCAGGAGGATTGCTTGACCAGCCTGGGCAACATAGTGAGATCCCATTTTTAAAAAAAAGAAAGAAAAAAGAACAGTAGTGACTGTGGAAAACACTCTAGAATGGGGTTTCTCAGCCTTAGCCCTATGGACACTTTGGGCTGGATAATTCTTTGTTGTGAGTGGCTCCCCTGGGCACTGTAGGATATCCAGCAGTACCCCTGGCCTTTACCTACTAGACGCCAGAAGCTCCCAAGCCCCACCCCCACTACTGCCTCCCACATTGTGACAACCAAAAACATCTCCAGACATTACCAAATGTTCCTTGGAAGACAAAATCTAGAACCACCAGTCTGGAACCATCCTATATACTAGCAGTATTCACTATCTCAGAAGGGATCTGAGAGTTAAGAATCAAATCTGTAAGAACTTTGTAAGATTTGGAACAAGCCATCTAACCTAGAATTATTTCCTTCCTGTAACTTAAAGCCAAGTGACCATCCCCCATCCACTTCACCCCAATCCCTTCAGACATCCAATGAACCAGCAGCCGTTTAGTGATTTGAACCATGAAAGTAAAAAGAATTAGAGAAAATGCAGCTGTGTGAAACATAAATCAAAGCCTAGTCCAAAATCTCCCCCGACCACCTTCTATCTAATGTTAAAAGAAAGGAAGTGAAAGGCAGTGAGGACAAGGGCTATGGCCAGGGTCAATTGTCTGAGGTGATACAAGCCAAGAACAGACCTTGTAGAAGACTGGGTCCTGGTCCAAAGACCTGGTTATTCCAAACCTGACCTCCTTTGGGAAGCTTTACAAGAGTCTTGGCGAGGTGCAGTGGCTCACACCTGTAATTCCAACACTCTGAGAGGCCAAGGGGGTAGGATCACTTGAGCCCAGAAGTTTGAGACAAACCTGGACAAAAGAATGAGACCCCCATCTCTATCAAAAAAAAAAAAAAAAAAAAATTAGCTGAGTATGGTGGCACACACTTGCAGTCCCAGCTACTTAGGAGGCAAAGTTGGAAATACCACTTGAGCCTAGAAGGTCAAGGCTGCAGTGAGCCTTGATCACACCACTGCACTCCAGCCTGGGCAACATGGTGAAAAGGACCCTGTCACACACACACACACACACACACGAGTCTCAATTCTGACCACCATTTACCTTGGGCAACTCACTAGATAGTGCCTCATTTCTACACCTGTCAAATGAGGATAATTGTAAAACCTACTTCTCACGGGTGGTTTTGTTGGTTAAATAAAATCATGGCCAGGTACAGTGACTCACACTTGTAATCCCAGCACTTTGGGAAGCTGAGGCAAGAAGATCACTTGAACTCAGGAGGTTGAGGCTGCAGTGAGCTATGATCATACCACTGCACTCCAGTCTGGGCAATAGAGCAAAACCCTGTCTCAAAAAAAATAAAAATAAGAAACCATGCATGGCATATAGTGGGTGCTCAATAAATGTTAGTCATGGCTGGGTGGGCATGGTGGCTCACTTGAGCTCAAGAGTTCAAGACCAGCCTGGGCAACATGGTGAAACATTGTCTCTACAAAATATACAAAATAAATTAGGCAGGCATGGTGGAGTGCGCCTGTGGTCCCAGCTACTTAGGAGGCCGAGGTGGGAGAATCTCTTGAACCCAGGAGGTCAAGGCTGCAATGAGCTGAGATCACTCTACTGCACTCCAGCCTGGATGACAGAGTGAGACCCTAACTCAAAAAAAAAAATAATAATAATAATTATCCACACAAAGCCTCTTTCGCTACATGACTGTTTCAGGTGCACCTTATACAGCTCCTCATCAAAGTTGCTTTCTTATTAAAAACAGAATTTAGCCAGATATGGTGGCTCACACTTATAATTCCAGCACTTTGGGAGGCCAAAGCAGGTGGATCACCTGAGGTCAGGAGTTCAAGACCAGCCTGGCTAACATGGTGAAACCCCATCTCTACTAAAAATACAAACATTAGCTGGGCATAATAGTGCAAGCCTGTAATCCCAGCTACTTGGGAGGCTGAGGCATGAAAATCACTTGAACCCAGGAGACAGAGATTGCAGTGAGCTGAGACCACACCACTGCACTCCAGCCTGGGCAAAAAAAGAGTGAGAGTCTATCTCAAAATTAATTAACTAATTAATTGTGAAAACTTCAGGCGCTTCATATCCTTTTGGAAACTGAATCATCTTAGGCAAAACAAATAACCACACCATCTGTGGCTCAATTAAGCAATAATAAAAACAATTACACCTCATGGGTTCCACTGGTGTTGACATGACATTGGAGAATAAAATGCTACAGCCACTGACACTTTCTATAGCCATGGTTGCAAAACATTATCCATCATAGCCTCTTCTAACTCCATCCAATTCTAATGCTTTATGACTTTTTAAAACATCTCTTCTTTGGTCATTGCTTGAGACCATTTTATTCCTATGAGTTTGCAAGTATATGCGCAATCTTTTTTTAGAATAATCTCTGCTTGGGAGGTTGCAGTGTGGTGCTAAAAACAAACAGATAAAGCTTCCACCACTATAAGCTCCAAAAGCCCTGTGTGGTGCTCACCCTCATATCCCGGCTCGCTTTAGGTACTAGAAACTCAAAAACTCAGTTTGCTAGAGATACAAATCAGCCTTTCACTATGTGGTTTAAAACGTGCCTGTATCAGCTTTCTAATTTCCACCTACATAATATGCAGAAGAAACACAGCAGACCCTTTTTACAAAGCTTACAAAAGTTACATAAGAAACAGACAAGAAATACATTTATGTGTTCTAATGGATCCATTTTTATAGTGTCAATATTTACAGTATGAATTTGCATGTCTCTCAGTGATTATAACTCACAAGGAAATCCACTGTTTCATCTTATATTTTCTTTTTTCTTTTTTTTTTTTTGAGACAGAGTCTCGCTCCATCGCCCAGGCTGGAGTGCAGTGGCGTGATCTCAGCTCACTGCCACCTCTGCCTCCCAGGTTCAAGCGATTCTCCTGCCTCAGCCTCCCAGGTAGCTGTGATTACAGGCACCCACCACCGCGGTGGGCTAATTTTTGTATTTTTAGTAGAGACAGCGTTTCACTATGTTGGCCAGGCTGGTCTCGAACTCCTGACCTCAAGTGATCCACCCGCCTCGGCCTCCCAAAGTGCTGGGATTACAGATGTGAGCCACCGTGCCCGGCCTCATCTCACACTTTCCTTTATCTTTCTCTTACTTGTTATGTGGGATGAATCTCTATTCACACAAATTTTTGTTTTCACTATTAAATATATATGGCATTTAAGGCCAGCCACAGTGGCTCACGCTTGTAATCCCAACACTTTAGGAGGCCGAGGCAGGCTGATCACAAGGTCAGGAGATCGAGACCATCCTGTCCAACATGGTGAAACCCCCTCTCTACTAAAAATACAAAAAAATTAGCTGGGCATGGTGGTGTATGCCTGTAGTCCCAGGTACTCAGGAGGCTGAGGCAGGAGAATCACTTGAACCCTGAAGGCAGAGGTTGCAGTGAGTCAAGATCACGCCACTGCACTCCAGCGTGGTGACAGAGTGAGACTCTGCCTCAAAATAAATAAATAAATAAATAAATATGGCATTTAATATTATAAATTAAGTACATATACATGCTAAATATATTAAATATATTTCGTGTTAATTATATATAAATATATACATGTACTTTAAATATATTTATATTAATGTGATTGCATATTAAATATATAATATAAATGTTAAAATTTTAGTAAATATATATGATTAATTTGAATTATAAGTTTGATGACTGAAACTATACTTAGGTCTTTTTATCAATGTTTGTCCCCAACCCCATTTCCCCATTACAGTTTCCTATATACCCTAGATACTCAATTAGCATTATTTTGTCATTTGTGGTATGTAAGTAAAGATCACACACTTTATATTTGCCAATGTGGACATAAAGAGAAACACTGACATACAAAATAGTTGTCTAAAAGAATGTGAAGGGCCAGGCATGGTGGTTAACACCCGTAATCCCAGCACTGTGGGAGGCTGAGGCAAGCTGATTGCTTGAGCCCAGGAGTTCGAGACCACCCTGGGCTACATTGTGAAACCCTGTCTCTACAAAAAATACAAAAAATTAGCCAAGCATGGTGATGCGCACCTGTAATCCCAGCTACTTGTGAGGCTGAGGTGGGAGGATCACCTGAGCCCAGGGAGGTCGAGGCTGCTAAGCGCCACGATTGTGCCACCACACTCCAGCCTAGGCGACAGAGCAAGACCCTCAAAAAAAAAGAAAAGAAAAAAGAAAAAATGCTAGGTAGCCAGGCAAGGTGATGTGCCTGTAGTCCCAGTTACCCAGGAGGCTGAGGCAGGAAGATTGATCGCTTGAGCCCGAGATGTTACAGTGAGCTATGATCATGCCACTGCACTCCAGTCTGGTGACAGAGTGGCACCTTGTCTCTAAAAATAAAATAAAATAATGCTTTTTCTAAAAATGAATGATAGGCACTAGAGGTGTCTCCTGCTTTTGCTAGAGGCACTGGATATAAGAGGGGAAACTTCCAGCCGGGCGTAGTGGCTCACGCCTGTAATCCCAGCACTTTGGGAGGCTGAGGTGGGCAGACCACGAGGTCAGGAGTTCGAGACTAGCCTGACCAACATGGTGAAACCCCGTCTCTATGAAAATACAAAAATTAGCCAGGCATGGTGGCACGTGCCTGTAATCCCAGCTACTCGGGAGGCTGAGGCAGGAAAATTGCTTGAACCTAGGAGGTAGATGCTGCAGTGAGCCGAGATCGAGCCACTGCACTCCAGCCTAGGCAATAGAGCGAGACTCCGTCTCAAAAAAAAAAAGGGGGGGAAACTTCCAGCATCTCCTTGGAATGTTTGAATCTCAGTAAACACACCCAAAATTGAGCTCCTGATCTCCTCTACCTGCCTCAAACTTGTTCTCCCCCAGTCTCTGCCATCACAGCCAGCAACACAGATCAGAACCCCTCATCCTCAGTCCTCCCTCCAGGCCATCACCACATCTTGCAATTTCTGCTGGCCACTGCCAGCCTCAGACTCAGGTCATAAAAGAGGCAGGTAGATACACAGAAGAAATCCCATGCAGGCCACTGGCTCTCCCCACCATCAACGCCACTCCCAAAAATCAACTCCTGGTCAGGCACAGTGGCTCACACCTGTAATATCAACATTCTAGGAGGCCAAGATGGATGCATTGCCTGAGCCCAGAAATTCAAGACCAGCCTGGGTAAAATAGTGAGACCCTGTCTCTACAAAAAAATCAAAGAATTAGCTTAGTGTGATCACGTGCCTGTAGTCGCAGCTACTTGGGAGGCTGAGGCAGAAGGATCACTGGAGCCCAAGAGTTTAAGACTGCAGTGAGTCATGATCACACCATTGCGCTCCAGCCTGGGTCAGGGTTATCTTTTAAGAAGCCATCTTTAACCGCTTTCTCTTAGGCCTGGATTAACAAAATGCAAACTCTTTTCCGTGATGTTTAGTGACCCACATGCTCTGAGTCTCAGTAATTCCCATAACCCTACCTTGTGCCCATCTCCTCCTTGCTGGGCACCTTGCACTGTTGCAAGGTCGGCCTTCTTTAAGTCCCTCAACATGCCAAGTGTTCCCAGCCTTAGGACCTTCATGAATGCTACTCAAAGATGGACATCTCCCTGCTCATCAAATAACTTCAGCCCCACCTCCCTGGAGGACCCTTCTCTGATGACCTCACTTATGGGATTCCCACCCACTATTGTGTAGTACCTGCGGGTTCCTGGTTCCTTCAGAGCACTAAATCTCACCTCCAACCCACAAAGAAAGTCCCAGAGGATGGAGAATCTTTATTCACCACTGAGTACTTATTATCCAGTGTCCAGCACATAGCAGCTGCTCAAACAGCAGTTAAGTCTGTATCTAGGCCAAGCACGGTGGCTCACGCCTGTAATCCCAACATTTTGTAGGCCGAGGCGGCGGATCACTTGAGGTCAGGAGCTTGAGTTCAGCCTGGCCAACACAGCGAAACCCCGTCTCTACCAAAAATACAAAAATTTGCCAGGCCTGGTGGTACATGCCTGTAATCCAGCTACTCAGGAGGCTGAGGCAGGAGAATTGCTTGAACCTGAGAGGCAGAGGTTGCAGTGAGCTGAGATCACCCCATTGCACCCCAGCCTGGGTGACAGAGCGAGATTCAGTGTCAAAAAGAAAAGAAAAGAAAAGAAAAACTCTGGGCCGGGTACAGTGGCTCACACCTGTAATCTCAGCACTTTGGGAGGCTGAGGCAGGCGGATCACCAGGTCAGGAGTTTGAGACCAGACGGGCCAACACAGTGAAACCCCGTCTCTACTAAAAATACAAAAATTAGCCAGGTGTGGTGGCACGAGTAGTTGCAGCTACTGGGGAGGCTGAGGCAGGAGAATCACTTGAACCTGGGAGGCGGAGGTTGCAGTGATCTGAGATCGTGCCATTGCACTCCAACCTGGGTGACGGTGAGACTCCATCTCAAAAAAAAAAAAAAAAAAAAAAAAAAAAAATTCTGGGCTGAGCACAGTGGCTCACGCCTGTAATCCTAGCACTTTAGGAGTCGAGGCAGGTGGATCACAAGGTTGGGAGTTCAAGACCAGCCTGGCCAACATGGTGAAACCCATCTCTACTGAAAATACAAAAATTAGCCAGGTATGGTGGCGGGCGCCTGTAATCCCAGCTAGTCGGGAGGCTGAGGCAAGAGAATGGCTTGAACCCGGGAGGCGGAGGTTGCAGTGAGCCGAGATTGTGCCACTGCACTCCAGCCTGGGCAATATGAGCAAGACTCCGTCTCAAAAGAAAAAGTCCTATATTTAGGCAAGAAAATAAGTCCTTTCAATGTGTCTAGTTTAAGTCATTTAATTCATATTTATTGGTTCTATATTTTGGTAAATAATTACCACCAGCTGCCTCTACATAGTATATTAACAAAGACAAGTCTAATTTAACATTTATATGCTATTCATTTTTTCTTTTCTTTAAAAAAATTTTTTTTAATAGAGAAGGGGTTTCGCCAAATTGCCCAGGCTGGTTTTTAACTCCTGGGCTCAAGCAATCCACCCACCTCGGTCTCCCAAAGTGCTGGGATTACAGGCATGAGCCACTGTGCCTGGCCCCCCATTCATTTCTAATGTACCATTCAGTACATGTGATAAGAAATAAGATGATTTGCGGAAAGAACTTTGAACATTAGCTCTTTGTTTATTAGCCATATAATTTGTGTGTGTATTTTTTGCACTCCTCAACAAATTGTGATGATGTCTTCCAAATCAATTTAGAAGGAAAAAAAAAATCCAAATAATTCTAAATCAGCCACAAACCATGATTGACAACAGTCATAAATAACTACATCCAGGCTCTTCATCTACTCTCAGCAGACTTTATGTACTACTGCCTTTTTTTACTGCAAAGAACCTTCCTGGAGTCTGTACTACCTTCAAGATGGTTTCTAGGGTCCCCAAGCCTAGTAGCCACAGGATTCTACCAGCAACTGAGGAAGCCCTTTTCAGTGAATTATGGATCCAAACAAGGCAAATGAACACAGAGAGGGAACTGTGCCTCCCAAGGCCAAGAAAAGCAACTTTGCCAAACCTAGATAATTGTCCAAAGGAGAGAACGAAGCCAGGGCTAGCAAACAAACATGACAGATCAGAGAATTGTTTTGCCATTTGGTAAAAGGCAAGATCAAGTATTTGTATAAAGGTTCTGGGGAAAAATTAAAGACTCAAACAATGACTCTAGCACTTCCATTTCATGCCAGGTCAAGACAAAAATACCTAATTGAGCTCTACAACCAAGAACAATCTAAATGGAATTCTGTAGCAGCAATTGACACTTGTGAAAACCTCAAAGGTGAAAAGAGGTATTTAAGACAATTTGTCTTGACAGTTACTCTCAGAACAATCATTAATTATAATCAAACGACAATAGAAAAGGTGATAAACAATATAGTAACATAAGTCAGTCAGGTATCTGTAGGGCATGCAATTCACGAAACAGGTTCAAAACAGAGGGCTATACATTTAGATGTAAATCACAAAAAGATTGCCAAAGAGGAGGCTTTGATTTGGAAACAGGGAAGCTCTGAAACGGGGAAGTGCTGAAATGATTGCAACATCCCCACATTTGGCCCTGCCTTGCACGTTACTTAGTCATCAGCCTCTATCAAGGACTTGTGGTGGCAGAGAAAATAAACCACAGAAAACATGGCAGCCTCCTAGGAGAGGTCTGGGAGAAAACCCATGCTCATTCAGAAAGGTATGTTCGTGGTTGTATTTCGAGTAAAACGCTTTCAGTCACGCTTAAAATGTATAAAAGCCTGTGTGTCTTATTCATTTATTCAACAAATATTTATGGAGCACCTACTCTGTGGCAGACACTCCTCTAATGTGCTTTGGATACATCAATGAATGAAGTAGACATTCTAGTCAGGGAGAGACAGACCATAGGTCATACAATTACATAGCATGCTACAAAGTGATAAATACCAGAGAAAGAGCAGGGTAGCGACACGGAGGATGTGGGTAGGAAGGAGGAGTGGCTGTTTTACCCAGGAAGAGGCAGAGCAAAGACTTGAAGGAGGTGAAGGAGTGAAGCATGGATATGTCTGGGGATGATGATTCAGGCATCAGGGGCAGCCAGTGCAAAGGCCCTGTGGTATGAATGTGCTGGGCACACCCCATCAAGAAAATGAGTGTGGTTAAAGCAGAGGGAGTAAGGATGTGTGTGGTAGCAGGTGAGATTAAAGAGGTGATGGGGCTTAGAAATAAAGTCACTCACTGGCTTTTGAGTGAGATAGAAAGGCTCTAGAAAGTTTTCAGCAGGGGACTGATACGATTTTGACTTCTGTTTTAAAAGAGTCACTCTGGCCAGGTGCGGTGGCTCACGCCTGCAATCCCAGCACTTTGGGAGGCCAAGGTAGGCAGATCGCTTGAGGCCAGGAGTTCAAGACCAGCCTGGCCAACATGGTGAAACTCCATCTCTACTAAAAACACACAAATTAGCCAGGTGTGGTGGTGCACATCTGTAATCCTAGCTACTCAGGAGGCTGAGGCAGGGGAATCACTGGAGCCCGGAAGGCAGAGGTTGCAGTAAGCTGAGATCGTGCCACTGCACTCCAGCCTGGGTGAGAGTGAGACTCCATCTCAAAAAAAAAAAAGTCACTCTGGATACTAGGTCAAGAAAGGAGTTTGCGGGGAGAGCAGTGAGGACAAAGGTGGAAGCAGGGGAGCAGATAAGCAGATTCTGCAGATGCATCCACCCTTCTGACACTAGCTGTAGCCAATGGAGAAAGGGCAAGACCTTTTATACATGACTAGGGTGTATGAGAACATGGGTGTAACCATTTAATTTCAGGGTCTGTGTGCCTCCTGCAGTTCCCACCAGAGAAGTGACTCCTAGGTTTCACACTGGGCTTGTCCGTATCATATGAGCTGGCAGTTTCTGTTTACTCATTGGCAAATACCTTGAGGTAGATCCTGGAGCCCACAATGTGGAGCAAAAAGCAAAGGAGGTCCCTGAGCCAAACTACTGTTTGCACCAAATGGGAAGGGCTAACTTGTTATTCGATTTCTCTTTGCTCTGCAAATAGGATTTCACTAGAGGCAATTCTTTCAATACTTCTTCAGCCCCCTGTTCTTCCTCATCTTTTCCTTAACTAAGAGTACACCGTCAGCCCACCAGAAAAGCCACACTGCTGTGACTCATTGATATTCACCTGATACTGCTCTTTCACTCTTGGATTTCTTGGCTGACTCTCCGTAATTTTTAGAGGTGAGGTCTCACTATGTTACCCAGGCTGGAGTGCAGTGGCTAGTCACAGGGGCAATCATAACATACTAAAAGCCTTGAGCTCCTGTCAACCATCGATGTTCTTGCTTCAGCCTCCCAAGTAGCTGGGACCACAGGCATGAACCACCACGCTCAGCTCTTCACTCTCCTAATTTTGAGAAAACGTACTTTTTTCCTTCTAATAATGACCTAATAAGTTTTTTCTAATTATGAAAAAATGCACTTTTTCCCTCCTCATCATCGCTTATTGGCAACTCTCAGACTTTTTTTTTTTTTTTTTTTCTCCTCACTGCCTGTATGATCAGGTCTTTATTCAAAAGAAACTGTCCAAAATAATTTGACCTTTATGAATAATCAAATTTAAGAGTTTATGCAGCAGGTTTCTTTTCCTCTGGCGTAGGTTTCTTTTCTGCAGGCTTCTTTTCAGGGGCTGGTTTCTTGGTATATGCTGCCTTTTTTCCCACCAGAGGCTTCTTCTGCTTCTTAACACCAACAGCAGCCTTCTTTCCTTTCTTACCTTCCACAGGCTTCTTGCCTGCAACTGCCACCTTCTCATCTGATTTGGCTTCTAGTGCTGCTGCTGCAGCAGCTGCCTTATCCACCCAGAGCTTGTGATTCCTGGACTGGCGAAGAATGGTGTTCCGGCGCATGGTCTTTGCATATGGGTTTAGCTTCGACATGATTCTCAGGTTTTTCAGTGGGTTCTTCTTTAGGACTCTGCGATGAATCTTCTTGCGTGGTGCTCCAAGGGCTCTTTGGATCTCTGGGCTTTTCAAGATTCTGCTAAGATCTGTATTAATCATCTTGTGCATGGGAAGACTGTAGTTACTCTTGAGGGAAGCAGCTTTACGCCAAGTGCCATACAATTCATCTAACTTCCGGAAAGTACTTTCAGTCCAAATGCAGAAACGTCCCACATGCCCACCAGGAGGAAGCTTCAAAATGTTCAGTTTGCTTACATTAAGCAGAGTAATTCCAGGGATGTTTCTGAAGGCCTTGATGATACCATTATCCTCATTATAGATGATGCACGGCCCCCTGCGCTGGATACGGCAACAGTTTCTCGTTTTGCCTTTGCCAGCTCTCATTCCCTGAGAGGCATAGACCTTTTTGATATCATTCCAGGCTTTAAGTTTCTTACGAAGCAAAACAGCTTCCTTGGTCTTCTTGTAGCCTTCAACTTTATCTTCAACTACCAAAGGAAGTTCAGGAACTTCCTCAACACGATGACCTTTAGACGTGACCAGTGCTGGCAGGGCTGAGGCAGCCAGAGCAGAACAGACAGCATATCGTTTTTGGGTGTGTTCCCTCTACGATGCCAGCAGCGCCAGGTTTTGGTTGCTGCAAACATTTGGCCTCCACGACACGTTTCCAAAAGCACCCTGGCCAGAGCGGTGAGTCCCACCACCTTGAACTGTGGGAATTTGAGCCACAGCTCTGCCAGTACCCCAAGACTCAGCACTGGTCTGATGACCTGCTAATTCACTGACAGTGTAGGGCTGTTGTTTTTGCGCAAGTCGGTGTGAACAAAGTTCACAATATCTGGTTGAATAGGAGCCTTGAATACAGCAGGCAAAGTGACATTTTTGCCAGATGACTCCCCCTTTTCGGAGTACACCGGTATCAGTGGGCGAGCACACGCCATGGCCGAGAGAGGAGACAGCCACGCTCCTCTCAGCCCAGCTGCTGCCATAGAAAAAGCCTCTCAGCCTTTTAAAGGATATTAAATAGCAGAAAAAGAGGTATAAAGTTGTTTGCTTGTTTGTTTGTTTGTTTTTAGATGGAGTCTTGCTCTGTCGCCCAGGCTGGAGTGCAGTGACGCAATCTTGGCTCACTGTTACCTCCACCTCCCGGTCTCAAGGGATCCTCCCACCTCAACCTCCTGGGTAGCTGGGATTACAGGCATGCACCACCACGCCTGGCTAATTTTTGTATTTTTTGTAGAGATAGGGTTTTGCCATGTTGCCCAGGTTGTTCTCAAACTCCTAGGCTCAAGTGATCCACAGGCCTTGGTCTCCAAAAGTGCTGGGATTACAGATGTGAGTGACCAAGCCTGGCCCAGATTAATTTATTTAATCCTTGTAATAACCCTGTAAGGTAGGCATTTTACAGTTGGGGAAACTGAGTCACAAGGTTTTCTTTTTTAGTTAGCCTGCCTAAAGTCACATGTAAGTGGCAGAACTAAGATTGGAACCAAGGCAGTCTATGCTCCTAGTCACTCTGCTATGGAGTGTGAATTTAGTATGAATAGCCATCCTTTCCCCAAAATCTGCATCTTTAGCTAAATCCTTTTTTTCTCTCCATGTGACCAAACTTTGCTGATTACCCTGATAACAAACTAGCCCACAGAGCTGAGATCTCCTCCACGCCAGCATGCTGCAGTCTTTTACAATCTAACTAAATTCTAAGCTTAAGCCACAACCACCTCACTCTTCCCTGGACAAGTCTAAAATAGTAAGATCATCCTCATGGAGAAATAGATCATAGATATTAACTGGTAGAACATAAAACAAAAACAGAAAACCACAAAAACATTAGGCCATTGCATTTTCTGTTAATAAAAAGTTGCAGTGCCCCATTGAGTTTTCTGTGTCACCAAACCCTCCCAGTTGTAGTTACACAAAGGCAACTTTGTCTTGAGAAGGCTACTGGGAAGATGGGCCTAATCTTGGCAAGGGCTTGGTGTACCGAGAACCATGTTATTATTTTTAAAACTAAATGACAACACACAAAAAGAAATATTATTTAAGCCACCTTTTCTTTTTTCTTTTTTTTAGATGGAGTCTTGCTCTTGTTGCCCAGGCTGGAGTGCAGTGGCGCAATCTCGGCTCACTGCAACCTCCGCCTCCCAGGTTCAAGCAATTCTCCTGCCTCAGCCTCCCAAGTAGCTGGGACTACAGGCACCTGCCACTATGCCTGGCTAATTTTTGTATTTTCAATAGAGACAGGGTTTCACCCTATTGGACAGGCTGGTGTTGAACTCCTGACCTTGTGATCCACCCACCTTGCCCTCCCAAAGTGCTGGGATTACAGACATGAGCCACCGTGCCCAGCCTAAGCCATCTTTTCAAAAGTCACGGTGCTATTATCTTCACCAACGTGGAACCCTAGTTTTTGAAACATGAATGGTTTACCTGTGCTTACAAGGTTCAAATACACATTTTCAGAATAGGAATTAAATTGATCTAAGAGAAATAACACATGAAAAAACCCTGTCCATTCTGTACTTCTATACTTTTTCTTTTTCTTGGGGCATGTGAAATGCTTTACAAACATGATAGAGCCAGGTCTCGGTACTCTGAAAGGTAGATACTTTTTATTATAATTTTAATACGCTGGCATTTCCTTGGTCAGGTACAGGCATCCTGTTCCTGTTTCAGCTGCACAATGCCCTGCATTCATTGTACACTCACCCACTGCCCATTGGTACATGTACTTAACTCTTGCTCACCCACATGTGGATTATCCATAGCGTCTGGAAACAGGTTGTCTTCCACCCCAGTTGGTGGGTACTCAAGGCAAAACTGACAATGCATCGATGCAAGGCACAGTCAGGAGGCCAAAGCTGTCAGCAACTCCCCTTTCATTCAACGTACACCCACCAGGAACCCACTATGGTCTCTGTGCAGGGCCACCATGTTCATGAGAACCACAAACATACAGTATCCCCAAAGACAAATATCGTGATTTGGGGAGACTGGATGTTGTTTTCTTGATTAATGTGGTTGACTGTAATCTATAAATAAAGCATACATTTTTCAGAACCAGAAATCTCCTGAGACCAAAACATTGATATTTTCCTAAAACACCAAGGGTTTTCAGGGTTACACTAGCACTCTGTTTTCTCTTGATGTCATCTCCCTGAAACGGCCTTCAGAAAAGCAGAGATTGTGCTTTTGACTTCTAAAATGACTCCACTCTAAAAGCTTTGATAGGGTGTACCAAAAGAGCTACTATAGTCACAATCACTTCTATGTGATCAGCTTATTTATGTATTTTATTTTACAAACACATAAACCATATGCATCTAGACACACCCACAAATCATTTTTGACATAAACTAAGTTCCTATGATGACAAAAATGGAAGATTCACAACGACAAAAAAAGACTTCTCCTATTAAATATGTAAGTTACTTAAACTGAGCTGTAATTCTTTTTTTTTTTTTCAGATGTCCTTAAACCACACAGAAAGTAGAGGAAAGGCAGAGAGTGGGAGTATGGTTGAAGGGTTTGTGCCTTTTGTAATCAGTTTACTTTTGGTTGTACCAAGAGATGATATCTTGAATTCATTCAAACTAGTGTCTATTGCAGCACACTAGGAACATTTGAATTACAAAAGGGAGGAGGAGCGTCCACTTCCCACAGTTGCTAGTTTCCCTGCAATCCTTTGAGGGCCTTGGTAATCTCCATGTGAGCTTTCTGGTAAATTCCACACTAGGACCACATTCAGAACCTACCTGTTTCTTGGCCATTTATTCCTCTAGACACTCTCTCCCTTTCTACTTTCACTGGAAAATGAAAGTTTTCCTCCCCCACACCTTTTTCAGAGCAAAAGATACCAGATCCTTAAAAGAAGGTGGTCATTGACTTCAAGGGGAGGAGATCGCCCTCCCCAATGCCTCTCCCCTGATACAGACGCTGATAGAATAGATGGGGAAGCAACTATGAGAGAAACAGAAACAATCAAAACTCCAGCTCAGACGATCTCAGGAGTTTTACTGACAGGATGATTCAGGACCACACACAAAAAATGGCAGGGTGCCATTTCCCTGAATCTCTCCTGCATAAGATGGAAACAACAACTCGAGGTGGCAGCTGAGCAATTAGTTACTGATCACTTCTATGACAATTCTCTGGAGGCTCCAAAGGCCTCCTATCTTAAAACCCAAGTCATCTCTGCATTGCTATTATTGAAAATCTTTATCCAGTTGCTCTTTGAAGCCATTACTTGGAACAGTAATGTTGGGACTAACACACACCTTTTATGATATTAAAATCAGCATCATCATTAAGACACAGAGACTGTTCCCAAGAGGGAAAGAAAATATATCTCCTAATCAGGCCAGTAGCTGAAACACTGCAATATAACCTTTAGCTTGGAATCACTGTGACAAGCACTTAAAGCTGCATTTAATGTCTTCATTGTAACTTCATGAAAGTTTGGCACACAAATTCTACCTTCATTCTAAACATACCCTTTTTCCTAAGTCTCATGAATCCCAAACTTAAACCCTCTTCAGAGTAAGTTATTTTTCCCCAGAATAATGTATCTTCTGGGATAACCTAATCACAGTTTCCCTTGAGCCTGGGTCCAATTTTAAGAAAATCTTCCACCTTCATGCTTGTATCCACTCCCCTGACCTTTTCTGATAAATCAGGAGACTTAAGATTTGGAGGTGGAAACTTACCGAAATAGCCAAATGCTTTTCTATAGCAATGAAAGCTCAGTCATTTGGGACATGATTTAATCTTGAGCTTCGGAGCAGAATTTGAAAAGCAAATTAAATCCTTTTGTAAGAAAATAATTTCGCCTACTTTAACCCAATCTTTTAAAAAAAATCATTAGGTAGAACAGTAAACCAAATAGTCTAATATGAATGTTCTTACCATGTGAGGAAAAAAAATATGAGTAGTCTTTAACACTGGTTAGAGCAAGTGTACAGAACATGTGTCCAGAAGCATGTAGTTCCCTTGCTTTGTGTCTTTATTTCATCCTCAGTATCACCACTGCTTTGGGCAGAATTCTTTCAAAATTTAGGTTAAAGCAGCACAGTGGGGGAATCAAAAATAAACATGTTGACTATTAAAAATACAGAGATTGGTACAAAAAAATGATGATGATGAATTCTCAATCCTACAAACTTCTGTAAACGCAAAAACCAAGAGGAAGATAATAAATCTTTAATAATTGATTGATATTCAGAATATCTTGATCTAATTAATTTAAGCATGGCCTACCTAGCCAGGTAAAGGACGGCACAGCTAGGCTTATTTCTTCATTTGACACATACTGAAAGTTAATCATGAAGCTAGGTGCTTGAGAAATTTCTGAGATCCCATTCTTCCAGTGTGCAGTAATTGAGTCAAAGAGGCCAACAGTGTGTATATCAGAACAAGATGAAGGGTAAAGCAGACCAGAAAAAAATATTAAAACCCAAACCATCTCTTCCTTTCTTTTTTGCCTTCTGTTTTCCTTTCAGACTGGGTTGATTTTAGTTCCCTCCAATACTTCAAGGCAGCAATCTGACAAAGATCATTGTTTAAATGAATAGCAACACAAACTCCCACAAAGTGATCTCTTCTTATCCTCTAGGTTGAGTACTTTGGTTTATCTAGAGGTTGTGTGTTATGCCGCTGACCACCTTTCACCTTTTAGAATCGGCACCTGCAATTCTCCAATGCTCTGGATCTAATTGCCAACCTTTCGAGCTCAAAACTTCAGCAACCCCTTCATGTTGGGTTGTCAACCCTTTGCTTTCCCTCCCCTGAGAAATTTATATGACCTTGCCTTAAAACTTTGAAAGAATACATTTTTAAATCTATATTCTTGCTAAAGAAAACAGTGAGTCATTAAAATACCACCAGGAAAAAAAAAAAAAGGTTTGATTTTTAGTTCAGATCGGTAATGACCTGTAAGTACCTTGGTGGTATCTTCCTATCACTTATGCCTTGGGACAGTACCCAGGAGTGGCTGAACTTTTACCTAATTAAAAAATGAGTCATTTATTTGAAAAGTTCCACTTCCATTTATTTTATCTGATTTCTTAAATATCCGGTCAACTGCTAATTTGTCAGATGTCATAATTCGTCAGCTCTACCCTTTTCTACAGGTTGAATTTTTAATTTGAAACAACTACACCTCCACCGAGTGTTACTTGCAGAGGTAAATTACTGCAGGAAGACCCCCCTCTGCCTTGGTTAACACTTAAATGAGATGCCTCCTGTCCAGGACGCTTCCTCAATCTCACTGTAATAATCTGAGTCTAAAGTCACCTGTGCTTCTGGGCGGTCCAATCATGTATTTTCAAGAGTGAAAAAAAAATCAGTTTCTTTTATGGAAAAAGATATATCACTACAGGAAACACGATGGGGCTGACTGTATGATTATCTGCCTTCCCAGAAGCTGACCCTTTTCAAACCTTTTTATAAACACTTTATTTCCCACTAAATATACCAAGAGACAGAAGGTGAGTGATAGCATGAGGGATAAGAGCTAAAAAGAGAAGAAAAAGAAAAAAATATATACTTCAAAATTGGGACCCAAATGTAAGATTAAGGGACAATAGTTAGAAGGAATACCAAAAAACACCTTACCTTTCCTTGTTAAGTTTTTGGAGCCGCCCACTTCAGAAATTAACACCATTCACAGCCCAGGAGCAACTTAACACAGCTAGGAAGTCACCTACAACATCTTCTCGTCCGCCTTCTTTTTAATGTAAAACCAAAATAAGGAGTGTCCAGCGACTCCCCACCGCGCCGCTTAAAGCAACAGAGCGTTTTAGGCTTAACTCCCAGGCTCTGGGAATTCCAGTGGGTCAGAATTGCTTAACCTTGGAGACCTGCAGAGAGAAAGTCTCCAGGAGGACCGCTCCCCAAACCCTGGTGTCTCTCTATCCCAAGCTGCACATTCCACAGTGGAAAGCGGGAGCTGCGACCCGAAGGCAGCGAAGTTCTCTCGAGCTCAGCTCCGGAGGCCGGGAGCGCGCGGCGGTTCCACACGCAGAGCGGCGCCGGGTCCCGGCTGAGTGGGGCGCTGCGCACCGGAGCGCTCAGCGTCTGGTCTGCGGGCCCTTCCCGGTTCCCTCCCTCTCTCCTCCCGCCGCCCGCCCCCTGCCGAGGCCATCCGCCTCACAGTAGCAAGGTTGTGTCTCGTCTACTCCCTTCCCTTAAACTCACCAAACCAGATTTTTACTCCCAACACCAGCAACTTCCCGTAAATCTGCCCTGAAATTTTATCCTGCTCGCTGAGCCTCCCCTGGCTAAAGGCCAGTGCCACATTCCTCTTGTTTTTAGGAGCGCAGATACCTTTGCTGAAGGTTCAAAGAAAATCGGCCTTGATGGCAGAGATTGGGGGACTTGACCAGACGGACTTCTCTCCCCGCCCCAAAAGTCACATGCCTTTCAGACACCCAGAAGTGGCACCTGCTCCACCTGGGGGCATCTGTCCCAGTCAGACGCTCGGCCCCCTTTCGGCTGTTGGAGAAACCCAGCCAGAACCACGTTGGAGGAATTAGGAACCTGCTGTTGAATTTCAAGCCGATCGGAACCGCCCCGTTCCCCTTCTTACCCCCATAAAGAAGTCGCTGGACGAGGTGGGATCTCCGCGACCCCCGCGTGCCCTAGGAGAGCTCCCGGGGCGTCCTTACCTGGGGCCGAGCATGGCTTGGCCGCACGCAGGCAGGAGCGTCACGCGGACGGGGCCCTGACCTTTGCCGGGGCCTTCGCAGCAGGGCCTGGGGCCTGGGCGCTGCTCGTTCAGAAGTGGCTCATTTTAATGCGCTCTGACATAGAGTTACGAAGTGTTTCTAGAAAGGGAACAAAAAAACATTGCATTTAGAAACAGCAGCCAAGCTCTCGCTTCACCTTGCCTGCTCTCTGGGGAGTTGGCTCGAACCCCCACCCCATCCCAATCCCCAAGAAACCCAGATGTCCGCAATCCGCGCCCCACCCCCTTCGCCTTACCTGTTTATACAAGAGTTAAGGAGCCTCCCGCATTTCAGTGGAGCGCTAAGCCTGTTTGTAGGCGCGGAATGGGCCAACAGGAATCTAATTCTGTGACTAAACAAACGAGAAGAGGAAGCAGGCACCACCAGGAACCTAAAACAGAGTTGTGATTTCGGGTTGCAGTGTCATTCAGCTGAGGGGAAAAAAAAATACCGGGCTACTTTAGTGAAAGAATGTTCTAAAAATGATTCTTTGCTGGTTGAGTTAACACATGCAAAGAGCTTAGAACGGTGCCTGGCACATAGTGTTAGCTGCCGTTATTGTTCTTATTATTATTTACATTATGGCTTTTTTCTGAAGAAGGGGCGTGTGGTCAGAGTTAGACATGGGCCGTAGCCCCAGCACTGCCACTCACTAGCTGTGAGGCCATGAGCAAGATATTTAATCTCTCCCAGCCTCAGTTTCTGGAAGATTCTAACGATGGGATTTTTACAAACAGTTTACATTCATTGTTGACAGTCTTGAATACAATGGGAAATAAAGTCCCTGTAAAGGGTAGCCAATTGAATTTCATCTCACTTAAAAGTTACAAGATTGACAAGAGAAATGGAGATTAATTTGCCTGCATTCCATGAAGCTCACTAATAGGAAGGAAACTCAGGACCCAGGAATCATCCATCTGCTGTGCTTAATTCTCATTTGTATTTTAGCACTTGACCTGGTGTCTAACCCTGGGAGAGTTACTTATCCCAGACTGGGCCGGACAAATAATGACCCTTGCCGTTTGAAAAGCAGTATGAAAGAGAGGGAAATGATTTTGAAATTCCTCATAAATATTAAAAAGTGATTATTGAAGGCTAAAATGTTATCAATGCCTCCACCCTTTATCCTCCATTTAACTTCACATTTAAAGAAAGAAATGGCCGGGCACGGTGGCTCAAGCCTGTAATCCCAGCACTTTGGGAGGCCGAGACAGGCGGATCACGAGGTCAGGAGATCGAGACCATCCTGACTAACACGGTGAAACCCCGTCTCTACTAAAAAATACAAAAAACTAGCCGGGCGAGGTGGTGGGCGCCTATAGTCCCAGCTACTCGGGAGGCTGAGCCAGGAGAATGGCGTGAACCTGGGAGGCGGAGCTTGCAGTGAGCTGAGATCTGGTCACTGCACTCCAGCCTTGGCGACAGAGCGAGACTCCCTCTCAAAAAAAAAAAAAAAAAGAAAAAGAAATCATAATCCCTTTCCATTAATGAGGCCCTTTCTACTTTATGGAGCACTTTCACCCTTCTTACCTTATCTGATCCTTATAAAATGATCCTATGAGCTATTTTGTCCTCATTTTACAGATGAAGACACTGAAATCACACGGGTTAAGTATAAGTCCAAGCACTGGGCAGTGAGGCCGGGACTGGTTCTCAGTTCTAATTTTTTTTTTTAAAGTTGAAAAATCAAACTGGATTTTATTAAAATATATATAAATAACCCTCATTTTTGTTTATTTCATCAGTATTGGAAAGTTAAGTGAAAATTAATTAAAAAGTAGTAGCCCTAAGAGAGCAAAATAAAGGCTGAAAGGCAATCAAGAAAACCATAAATTTAAAAGCAGCATTTGCCACCTTTGGGAAAAAGAATTCCTTAAAACCAGCAAAGAATTCTGGAGCATTTTAAATCCTTCTGATCGTTTATCTTCTCTTGAGGCAAAATTTAACCCAGACAAATTCAACATTTCCTGCATTTTAGGTTCATTCCTTGTCAATACCAGCCAGCATGTACTGTGAACAGCAGGCAGTGGGAACTCTTTTAGCAAAGTTCCCTCACCAGACCTAAAGGTTGACACTGCCAGGCACAAACTATGGCTCCACCCCCTTAAGACAACTGAAAAACTCAGCTCCATATTAGCCTGAAGTTTTCTTTTCTTTTCCAGAAGTATCTGGATTATGGCCTCAAAAAAGGCTCACCGTCACAGACTGTCCAAGCTGAAGGATTCCAGAGGGGACATTCTCGCTGGGCACGGTGGCTCATGCCTGTAATTCCAGCACTTTGGGAGGCCAAGGCAGGCAGATTACCTGAGGTCAGGAGTTCCAGATGAGCCTGACCAACGTGGTGAAACCCCATCTCTACTAAAAATACAAAAATTGGCCGGGCGTGGTGGTGGGCACCTGTAATCCCAGCCATTCGGGAGGCTGAGGCAGGAGAATGGCTTCAACCCGGGAGGTGTAGGTTGCAGGGAGCTGAGATTGCACCACTGCACTCCAGCCTAGGTAACAGAGTGAGACTTTGACTCAAATAAATAAATAAATAAAATAATAAAAATAAAAGGAATTTGAAAGTGTGGAGATCAGTGACTCCAGGTGAACCGGAAGTGGAGTCAGGGAAAACTCCTGCTTGAGGAGGCTCAGGTTCCACTTCAGGAAGTGAGTCCTCATCTCAGAGAGGGTCAGTTACCCTTTCTCAGATGTTGCCTGCTCCTTCTTCAGTTTTGCCCACTGACACCTATGAAGTGGGTATATCCTTTCTTCTTTTTTTTTTTTGAACCCCATATCCACTGGAGAAATGGGTATAATTCTTGTTCCTATTTCTCACTGCCCTCCCCAGGATCATGACAAAAATAAAATAGATTTTTCTAAGTGGCAGGCTATAGCAAAACAAATGTGGACTTTCATTATTTCTTTTTTCTGGCTAACCTTGGCGCCTGTTTTATTATTATTATAATTATTTTAATGCTTAGGCCCACTCCATTTTCCGGGGGCATTTTAGTTTTCCAGACCCTTGTCTTTTACTTTCTGTTTTCTTCTTTTCCTTCTGCCTATGAGGCAATGTTCCAGAATGAGTGCAAACAGCATGAAAATTAGTTTCTAATAGATTTGAGTTTGAATCTCAATTTTTCCTCTGAGCTATGTGATGTTGGACAAATTGCTTAATCACTTTGAGTTTTAGTGTCTTCATTTATAAATTAATAACACCTATCTTTCTGGATTTCTTTCTTTTTTTTGAGACGGAGTCTCACTCTGTTGCCCAGGCTGGAGTGCAATGGTGCGCTCTTGGCTCACTGCAACCTCTGCCTCCCAGGTTCAAATGATTCTCCTGCCTCACTCAGCCTCCCAAGTAGTTGGGATTACAGGCACGCACCACCACAGCCAGCAAAGTTTTGTTTTTTTTTTGTTTTTGTTTTTGTTTTTTAGTAGAGACGGGGTTTCACCATGTTGGTCAGGCTAGTCTCAAACTCCTGACCTCGTGATATGCCTGCCTCGGCCTCCCAAAGTGCTGGGATTACAGGCGTGAGCCATTGCACCCGGTCTTCTTTTTTTTTTTTCTTTTTTTTTTTTTTTTTTTTGAGATGGAGTCTCACTCTTGTTGCCCAGGCTGGAGTGCAATGGCACGATTTTGGCTCACTGCAACCTCAGCCTTCCAGGTTTAAGCAATTCTAGCAAGTAGTGGGGATTACAGGCATGCACCACCATGCCCAGCTAGTTTTGTATTTTCAGTAGAGATGGGGTCTCACCATGTTGGCCAGACTGGTTTCGAACCCCTGACCTCAGGTGATCCACCTGCCTCAGCCTCCCAAAGTGCTGGGATTACAGGCATGAGCCACTGCACCTGGCCATCTCTCTGGATTTCTACAAGAGTTAAATGAGAGCTAAAATCTCAGCATGGTCCCTGGCACATAGAAGTTACTGAAGAAATGGTATTTCCTTTTGAATCTGGAAAGAAACCTCCTCCACAGCTCACAAAGAATTGTCTTTCCCATGCTTAAGTCTTAGATCAAATAATGCTATCTAAGACACCCTCATCAAGAGAGGTAAGGCCGGGCACGGTGGCTCAAGCCTGTAATCCCAGCACTTTGGGAGGCCGAGATGGGCGGATCACGAGGTCAGGAGATCGAGACCATCCTGGCTAACACGGTGAAACCTCGTCTCTACTAAAAATACAAAAAACTAGCCGGGCGAGGTGGCGGGCGCCTGTAGTCCCAGCTACTCCGGAGGCTGAGGCAGGAGAATGGCATAAACCTGGGAGGCGGAGCTTGCAGTGAGCTGAGATCCGGCCACTGCACTCCAGCCCAGGCGACAGAGCAAGACTCCGTCTCAAAAAAAAAAAAAAAAAAAAGAGAGGTAAGCCACAATAAAAAAATAACCAGTCATGTGCATACCATTTCCACTCATGAGCATAGCATGTACATAGCATTCCCAATGGTAGATTTATTATCACCTTTAATTGTCACAACTGTGAGAGTTAAATATGGATAAGGCAGGGCCAGGCGCAGTGGCTCATGCCTTGTAATCCCAGCACTTTGGGAGGCCAAGGCAGGTGGATCACCTGAGGTCAGAAGTTCAACACCAGGCTGGTCAACATGGTGAAACCCTGTCTCTACTAAATATACAAAAATTAGCCGGGTGTGGTGGCAGGCATCTGTAATCCCAGCTACTCGGGAGGCTGAGACAGGAGAATCGCTTGAACCCTGGAGGTGGAGGTTGCAGTGAGCCAAGATTGCGTCATTGTACTTCAGCCTGGGCAACAAGAGCGATCAGATTAGGAAAGTAAGGTTCTCAGTAATTGCTAGTAAGTTGCAGAGCCAAGTTTTATTTTGTTTGTTTGTTTGTTTGTTTTTACTACTTTTCACTATTCCCCACTACTGAAACTATAGAGATGGGATCTCATCATGTTGTCCAGGCTGGTTTCAAACTCCTGGGCTCAAATGGTCTGGCTGCCTTGGCTTCCCAAAGTGCTAGATTTACAGGCGTGAGCTACCGCACCCGGCCTGAACCTAAGCTTTCTATCGTGGCTGGTGATTATTTCTCTCAACAGGTATTATTCAGAAAAGAAATCTTTTTTTTTTTTTAGAGGTAGTCTTGCTCTGTCACCCAGGCTGGAGTGCAGTGGTGTAATCTCGGCTCACTGCAACCTCTGCCTCCCAGGTTCAAGAGATTCTCCTGCCTCAGCCTCCCAAGTAGCTGGGATTACAGACGTGCGCCACCATGCTCAGCTAATTTTTGTATTTTTTAGTAGAGATGGGGTTTCACCATGTTGGCCAGGCTGGTCTTGAACTCCTGACCTCGTGACCCACCCGCCTCGGCCTCCCAAAGTGCTGGGATTACACACATGAGCCACCATGCCTGGCCAAGAAATCCTGTTTTAATCCAGAACGTGCAGCTTGACCAGAGAGACCTCTCATCCCCACAGTTTCTAAAGCCTCCACTTTCCCCATCGGGTGGCCACACCCATAGAAGCTTTTTCTAAAACATATTTTTGTTTTCAGCTTTAATATTAAATTCCCACTAAGTCTAATATGTGCAAATTTAAGACGTTTTATTCCAGGGCACTCTTGAACCCAAAGGATTTAGCCCAGGGGCTACCCCTAGAATGCAGTAGACAGCCCATAGGATGAGGGAGAGCCATTCAGAACTCGTTTAGAAGGGAGTCTGGGCCCTCAGTTTCCATGCCACACGGTAGGAGGGCCCCTGACTGAATTTTAAAAATGTACTGAGTTCACAGAAAAGGGAATTAAGTATAGCAGGGGTTCACTTCGAACATTAATCTCAGAAGCCAAATCCTTCATTTTGAGAAAGGCCTTCAATGCAAGGAGTCCCTTGACCTTCGTTCTTGCACAAATAGCTCTGCCAAAGCCTGTCCCGCTGAGATGGAGGGAGCACTAACGTAAATTATAGGCTCTTAAAGGTCTGCTCAAGACCACGGAATGATTTTGTTATGGCAACAAATGCTGTTAATTCCTCTGTATCCCTTTAAGACTTATTCCCTACCAGAGACGATCTGCAGATTTCTTTCTATTTTATAACGGAAAACAGCCCCATCTAAGAAGCTCAATCATTCAGCAATAACTTATCAGAAAAGATTGCCAACATAAAATTGCTAACATTTATTAAGTGCTTACTGAGTATTTGCCAGATACTACGCCACACACTTTACATGTATTAACTATGTAATCCTCACAACAAGCCCATGAGCTAGAGACTGTTGTTACGCTCATTTTATACAGAAAGAGACCAAGTAAATAACATTACTGAGTTCCCAGGGCTAGAAGGTGGCATAGTTGGGGTTTAACCCAGGCAATCTGGCTCATGAACCTGCTATCCTAACCATGGCCTCCATGGCCTCACAAAAAATTCCATATATGTCTATGATTGTGTTACAAATGTTGTGTGTATTCTAGTAGTGGTATCACTAGTATCACTAGTGTCAAGAATAGTGTCTGGAACATAATGGGCACTCAATAAGTGTCCCTTGAATGAATGAGTGAAAGCGGATGTACATTTAAATGCTATGATCTCAATATTGAGAGGTGTGTGTCAAGAAAGGGTCTAGCTCATCTAGGATGTGAGGGTTAGGAACACATTTGAGAATGATTAAAAGTGTGTTTTCAAAACTATGGTTAATCCAGGCACCGTGGCATGCAGCTATAGTCTCAGCTACTCAGGAGGCTAAGGTGGGAGGATCGCTTGAACCAAGGAGTTCAAGTCTAGCCTCGGCAACATAATGAGAAACCATCTCTAAAAATGTGTGTGTTGGGACAGGGAGGGTTAAGGTTTTAATTTGAAATATACTGCAGGGCTGGCCGGGTGCGGTGGCTCAAGCCTGTAATCCCAGCACTTTGGGAGGCCGAGGCGGGTGGATCACAAGGTCAGGAAATCGAGACCATCGTGGCTAACATGGTGAAATCCCGTCTCTACTAAAAATACAAAAAACTAGCCGGGCGTGGTGGCGGGCGCCTGTAGTCCCAGCTACTCGGAGGCTGAGGCGGGAGAATGGCGTGAACCCGGGAGGCGGAGCTTGCAGTGAGCCGAGATCGCGCCACTGCTCTCCAGCCTGGGCGACACAGCAAGACTCCATCTCAAAAAAAAAAAAAAAGAAAAAAGAAATATACTGCAGGGGATGATGATTTTATAGGACAGAATTAATTGCAGATGTGGCCAAATTTACCGACTATAAAATCTACATCAAAATAACGTGAACATTCTTGCCTCTGCTTCTATTATTTTTCTGCTTGGAATACCTTTGTGTCCACCATGTATCCATCACCTGTATACACTTAGTCCTCCAGAATACAGTCTGGGCTGGGTGCGGTGGCTCACTCCTGTAATCCCACCACTCTGAGAGGCCGAGGCAGGCAGATCACTTGAGGTCAGGAGTTTGAGACCAGTCTGGCCAACATGGTGAAACCCTGTCTCTATTAAAAAATACAAAAATTAGCTGGGCATGGTGGCATGCACCTGTAGTCCCAGCTACTTGGGAGGCTGAGGCAGGATAATTGCTTGAACCCACGAGGCGGAGGTTGCAGTGAGCCAAGATCATGCCATTGCACTCCAGCCTGGGGGACACAGTGAGACTCTGTCTCAAACAAAGAAAAAAAAAAAGACACAGTCTGGGCTGGGCACAGTGGCTCACGCCTGTGATCCCAGCGCTTTGTGAGGCTGAGGCAGGCAGATCACTTGAGCTCAGGAGTTTGAGACCAGCCTGGGCAACAGGTCAAGACCCTGTCTCTACAAAACATACGACAATTAGCCAGGCAGGGCTGGGAGCAGTGGCTCTTGCCTGTAATCCCAGCACTTTGGGAGGCCAAGGCGAGCGATCACCTGAGGTCAGGAGCTCGAGACCAGCCTGGCCAACATGGTGAAACCCCATCTCTACTAAAAGTACAAAAATTAGCCAGTGGTGTGGTGGCGGGCACCTGTAATACCAGCTACTTAGGAAACTGAGACAGGAGAATAGTTTGAACCCGGGAGGCGGAGGTTGCAGTGAGCCAAGATGGCGCTATTACACTCCAGCCTAGGCGACAGAGGGAGACTCAGTCTCCAAAAAACAACGACAAAAAAATTAGCCCGGTGGGGTGGCACCCACCTGTGGTGCCAGCTACTCAGGAGGCTAAGGTGGGAGGATCGCTGGAGCCTGGAAAATCAAAGCTACGCTGAGCTGTGATTCTGCTACTGCACTTCAGCCTGGGTGACAGAGCTAGACTCTGTGCCCCAAAAATAAATTAAATTTAAAATAAATAAAAATGTAAAAAGAATACCATCTGTCCCCACACAAAGTAATAGTAAATGTTTGACATGTTGGATTTGATTTGGTAATTACACTGATTTGATCATCACACATTGTATACATGTATTGAAATATCACACTGTATCCCATAAATATGTACAGTTATTATGTGTCAATCAAAAACAGTAAAGAAAAAAATACACACACACACACACAGTCTGGAGCCAGATGCTTGAGTCTGAATCCCATCTCTGCCACTTACTGGGTGAATATGGGCAATTAACTTAGCCATTCATGGCCTTTAGATTCTTTAGCAGTACCCACTTCCTTGGGAGTATTAAGAGGATTCCACGTGTAACTGTAGGTGCAGTCTTTAGAACAGCACCAGACCATTGTAAGTCTCATCTAAGTATTTTCTGTTATGATTATTCATCTAAACATCCAGCTATTGTTTCATCCAACAAACATTTTTCAAGCATCTATTATGTGTCAGGTTCTGTGCATCATGCCGAAGATAGAAAAGTAAATGAGCTGACCAGACACTGTGGGTCATGTCTGTTATCCCACCACTTTGGGAGGCTGAGATGGGTGGATTACCTGAGGTCAGGAGATCGAGATCAGCCTGGCCAACATGGTGAAACCTCGTCTCTACTAAAAATATAAAAAAATTAGCCAGGCATGGTGGCAGGTGCCTGTAATCCCAGCTACTCAGGAGGCTGAGGCAGGAGAGTCACATGAACCCAGGAGGCAAAGGTTGAAGTAAGCCATTGCATTCCGGCCTGGCAACAAGAGTTTTAAAGAGGAAAAAAGATAGAGAGAGAGAGAGAAAAAAAAAAAGAAAGAGAGAGAAAGAGAAAAGAAAAAGAGAGAGAGAGAGAGAAAGAGAGAGAAGAAGGAAGGAAGGAAGGAAGGAAGGAAGGAAATAGAGAAAGAAAGAGAAAGAAAGAAAAAGAAAGAAAGAAAGAAAGAAAGAAAGAAAGAAAGAAAGAAAGAAAGAAAGAAAGAGAAAGAAAGAGAGAAAGAAAGAGAAAGAAAGAAAGAGAGAAAGAAAGAGAAAGAAAGAAAAGAAAATGAGCTATGGTGCCTATCCTCAAGGAACTCGTATCTTATGAAGGCAGGTAAGCAACCAGCCAATGGTTGTATGGCGTGTAAGCCCAGGATGCTGTGTGAGTAGTTATATATTCTTTGTTTGTTTGTTCTGCTTTTGTTTTTTTGTTTTGGGGAGTACTTATATATTCTGGCTTAAAGGGCCAGAACTGGGGGAGAGCTGAGAGGCTTGAAGTTTGCCTGCAAGCTAGCGAGGCAAAGAAGAGAAGTGCATTTCAGGTGAGCAAAAATCACCAAGGAACCAAATAAATTGTAGATTCGGGTGTATAAAGGCAAGGAGTTTTCTGTGCTGGAGGGTTGCATGGCAGTGATGTGAGATGAAATTGAGAGACAGACAGGGGTCAGTTCATGAGGAAAAGTGTCTGCCATGCCAGGGAGTTCAGAAAGGTTTCAAACAGGGAATGCTGAGATCAGATAGGCATATCCATCCGAGTCCAGGGTAGTGGCAAAGTAGATGGAGAAGAGAGGATTCATGATATATTTAAAATATAAGAGTCATGGTATTATGGTAAGAGTCAGATAATTGGGGGTAAGATAGAAGACAGCAGAAAAATTTGGAGTAGAGATAATCATTCATTCTGTAAATATTCATTGAACTCCTACTATATCCCAATCATTTTTCTAGACCTGGAGAAAATAGCAGTGAACAAAATAGGCGTAAATTCTGTCCTCACGGAGCTTGCTTCTGTTGGGAGCAGACAAACAAAACACAAGTAAGTAAAATATAAAGCATGCTTAATGATGGTAATTACTATGAAGAAAAACAGAGCAGAAAAGGGAATAGAAAAAATAAAGCAGAGACAAAATAAAGCTGAAAGCTGGTTGCAATATTTCAAAGGTGATAAGGAAAGACTTCTCTGAGAAGGTGACATTGAGAGAAACTAAAGACAGTGAGGGACAGATTAATGCAGATACTCAGAGGAAGTATACTCCAGGCAGAGCAAGAGTGTGCTTGGTGCCTTTAAGAATAGCTAGAATTCGAGGCCGGGTGCGGTGGCTCACCCTGTAATCCCAGCACTTCGGGAGGCCGAGGCTGGCGGATCATGAGGTCAGGAGATGAAGACCATCCTGGCTCCATTAGTAGAGATGATGAAACTCCGTCTCTACTAAAAATACAAAAAATTAGCCAGGTGTGGTGGCGGGCGCCTGTAGTCCCAGCTCCTCGGGAGACTGAGGCAGGAGAATGATGTGAACCCCAGAGGTGGAGCTTGCAGTGAGCCGAGATTGCACCACTGCACTCCAGCCTGGGCGACAGAGCGAGACTCCATCTCAAAAAAGAAAAAAAAAAAGAATGGCTAGAATGCATGTTCACCATGGAATACTATGCAGCCATAAAAAAGAATGATTGGCCAGGCATGGTGGTTCGTGCCTGTAATTCCAGCACTTTGAGAGGCTGAGGTGGGAGAATCACTTGAGCCCAGGAGTTCGAGACCAGCCTGGACAATGAAGGGAGACCCTGTCTCTACAAATTAGTTGGTGGTGCATACCTGTAGTCCCAGGCACTCAGGAAGCTAAGGTGGAAGGATCGCTTGAGCCTATGAGGTCGGGCCTGCAGTGAGCTGTGATTGTGCCCCACTGCACTTCAACCTGGTGACAGAGTAAGACCCCAAAAAAAAAAAAAAAAAAAAGAAAGAACAAGAACAAAATCACGTCCTTTGCAGGAACATGGATGGAGCTGGAGGCCAGCATTCTTAGCAAACTTAACTCTACACCACTGAGCCTGGTATTCTCAACAAATTATCCAGAAAATCACTAGCCATTTATCAGGCTTAGCACCAAAAGAGAAACTTATCCGCCATCTCTTTTCTGGTTCAATCATTTTATTTTAGAGGTAAGGAAACAGACCTGGAAAGGTAAAGTGACTCCTCCCAAGATTAACCAGCCTCTAAAAGGCAGTGCCAGGACTCAGACAACTGACACTAAATCAGTGTTTCATTTCATCATCACATCCTGGAGGAACAGAACACCAAATACTACATGTTCTCACTTATAAATGGGATCTAAATAACGAGAACCAATGGGCATAAAGAGGGGAACAGCAGACACTGGGGCCTGCTGGAGGGACATGGGAGGGGATCAGGAAAAATAACTATCGGGTACTATGCTTAGTACCTGCGTGACAAAATGGTCTATACACCAAACCACAAATGACACGAGTTTGCCTGCATTAACAAACCTGCACATGTATTCCTGAACCTAAAATAAAAGTTAAAAAAGAAAAGGAAAGGTCGGGCACGGTGGCTCATGCCTGTAATCCCAGCACTTTGGGAGGCCAAGGCGGGCAGATCACCTGAGGTCAGGAGTTCGAGACCAGCCTGGCCAACATGGCAAAAGTCTGTCTCCACGAAAAATATAAAAATTAGCTGGGCATAGTGGTGGGCACCTGCAGTCCCAGCTACTCCAGGAGGCTAAGGCAGGAAAATCACTTGAACCCAGGAGGCAGAGGTTGCAGTGAGCCGAGATGGCACCATTGGACTCCACCCTGGGTGATAGAGTGAGACTCCCTCTCAAAAAGAAAAAAAAAAAAAAGGCAGCTAGAAGAACAGGGCATGGTAGCATATGTGTGTGATCCCAGCTACTCAGTTCAGGAGCCTGGGCAATGTACCAAGACCCTGCCACAATTTTTAAAAATTGGCAGCCAGCACAGTGGCTGTGCTTGGGAGGCTAAGAGAGGGGAAGAGCTGGAGTCCAGGAATTCAAGGCTTCAGTGAGCCATTACTGTACCACTGCACTCCAGCCTGGGTGACAGAGCAAGACCCTGTCTCTTAAAAATAATTAAAAAGTTTAAAAATTTAAAAAAATTTCGCAAAAATGCATATTTAAAAAAGAGAAAGAAAAAAGAAAGAACAGCTAGAAGATTTGGGCTGCAGTAGCCAGAGTGGATAGAAATAAGAAATGAGGGCCGGGCGCTGTGGCTCACGCCTGTAATCCCAGCACTTTGGGAAGCTGAGGCGGGTGGATCGCCCTGAGGTCAGGAGTTTGAGACTAGCCTGGGCAGCATGGTGAAACCCCGCCTCTACTAAAAATACAAAAATTAGCCGGGAATGATAGCAGGCGCCTGTAATCCCAGCTACTCAGGAGGCTGAAGCACAAGAATCGCTTCAACCCGGGAGATGGAGGTTGCAATGAGCTGAGATCGCGCCACTGCACTCTAGCCTCGGTGACAGTGAGACTCCATCACACACACACACACACACACACACAGAGGGAGAGAAAAGAAAAAGAAATAAGAAATGAGGTAGGAAGATAATGGAGCCAAACTGTGTACAACCTGCTAAGGCTTCTGGTCCATTGTAAGGACTTTGGCTTTTGCTCTGATGGCACGCAGAGCCATTGAGTAAAATAGTGACCAGTCAGATGCTAGTGGGGGTTTTTTGGTTTTGGTTTGTTTGTTTGTTTGTTTGTTTGTTTGTTTGTTTGTTTGTTTTTAGACGGAGTCTCACTATGTTGCCCAGCCTGGAGTGCAGTGGCACAGTCTCAGCTCACTGCAACCTCTGCCTCCCAGGTTCAAGCAATTCTTCTGCCTCAGCCTTTTGAGTAGCTGAGACTACAGGTGCCTGTCACCACGCCCAGCTAATTTTTGTATTTTTAGTAGAGATGGAGTTTCACCTTATTGGCCAGACTGGTTTCAAACTCCTGACTTCGTGATCCGCCCGCCTCAGCCTCCCAAAGTGCTGGGATTACAGGTGTGAGCCACCATGCCCGGCCATTTTGGGGTTTTTTTTTTTTTTTTTTTTTTGAGAAAGAGTCCCTTGCTCTGTTGCCCAGACTGGAGTGCAGTGGTGCAATCTCAGCTCACTGCAACCTCTGCCTCCCAGGTTCAAGTGATTCTTATGCCTCAGCCTCGCCGGTGACTGGGATTACAGATGTGCACCACCACGCTCAGCTAATTTTTGTATTTTTGTTAGAAACAGGGTTGCACCACGTTGGCCAGGCTGGTCTCAAACTCCTGACCTCAAGCTGTCCACCCGCATCGGCCTCCCAAAGTGTTGGGATTACAGGCATGAGCCACCATGCCCAGACAGATGCTAGTTTTAACAAGGTCACTAGTTCTGGGTGCAGTGTTAGTGCACATAGCAAGAGATCAGACCAGCAGCAGAGGCACCAGTTTGGAGGTCATTGCAGTAGTGCCTGAATTCATCTTCAAACTTCCGAACTTCAAAACTCCCACACATACAGGCCTAATGAGCCTCATCAGGTGCACCTAGCAGGCAGAAGAATGTCCCATAGATAGGCACAAGTTTGATGTCTTGGCAGCGAATTGATAGGGCTTGAAGCCAAGAGATCACCCAGAGTGTTGGTTGAACAAGAAGAGGATAGGACTAGGGACAGAAACTGTGTTCTGGCAAAGGGACAAGAGCACATGAAGAAATTAAGAAGAAAGCGTTAGTCCAGGAAATTATTAGATTCAAGAAGGAAGGCGCATTTACAAAGTCAGCTGAGGCAAAGGGTTAATAAGACAAGGATTGAAAACTATCATTTTGTTTTGCAACTGGGAGATAATGGGTGCCCTTGACAAGGGTGGTTTCTGTGGAGTGGTAAGGCTGAGCAGTGACTGGGAGGAAGGTGGGAAGACAGCAAGCAAGACAATCTGCTTGACTAATGGGGCCATGAAATGAAGAACAGTGGTAGGGTAATCACCAGTGGATCAAAGGAGAGCTGGCCTTTTGAGATGAGCATGTCGATAAACTGAAGAGAAAAGCCAGTCAGGTGGGATTGGGTGTCTTAGACACCCAGGACAATCATATAATCATTCATTCATTCATTCACTTGTTCAACAAGTATTCATAATCTATCAAGAGTCAAACACTGGGCACACACAGATAAATAGAAACATGAGGCCGGGCGCGGTGGCTCACGCCTGTAATCCCAGCACTTTGGGAGGCCGAGACGGGCGGATCACGAGGTCAGGAGATCGAGACCATCCTGGCTAACACAGTGAAACCCCGTCTCTACTAAAAAATACAAAAAACTAGCCGGGCGAGGTGGCGGGCGCCTGTAGTCCCAGCTACTTGGGAGGCTGAGGCAGGAGAATGGCGTAAACCCGGGAGGCGGAGCTTGCAGTGAGCTGAGACCCAGCCACTGCACTCCAGCCTGGGCGACAGAGCGAGACTCTGTCTCAATAAAAAAAAAAAAAAGAAAGAAACATGATCCATCCCGCTACCTTGGAACTACACGTATAACTATACAAAGTGAGGAGCACAGTAGAGATGGTTGCAAATGCCAAAAGAATCTGTTAATTGTGCCTGTGGGGAAAAAGGGAAAAAGTAAGAGAAAATTCCTAGAGGTGGTAATACTTGGACAGGGGATCTTTTTTTTTTTTTTTTTTTTTTTTTTTTTTTTGAGACGGAGTTTCTCTCTTGTTGCCCAGGCTGGAGGGCAATGGCGCGATCTTGGCTCACCACAACCTGTGCCTCCTGGGTTCAAGCAATTCTCCTGTGTCGGCCTCCCAAGTAACTGGGATTACAGGCGCCTGCCACCACACCTGGCTAATTTTTGTATTTTTTTTAGTAGAGATGGAGTTTCACTACGTTGACCAGGCTGGTCCTGAACTCCTGACCTCAGGTAATCCACCCGCTTCGGCCTCCCTTTTGGGATTACAGGAGTGAGCCACCATGCCTGGCCTTGGACAGAGAATTATTATTATGTTTTTATTGAAATAAAAAATTTTAGGTCAGGTGTGGTGACTCATGTCTGTAATCTCAGCACTTTGGGAGGCCAAGGCGGGCAGATCACTTGAGGTCAGGAGTTTGAGACCAGCCTGGCCAATATGGAGAAACCCAGTCTCTACTAAAAATATATTAAAAAATTAGGGTAGGTGCCTGTAGTCCCAGCTACTTGGGAGGTTGAGGCAGGAGAATTGCTTGAACTCAGGAGGCGAAGGTAGCAGTGAGCCAAGATGGCACCACTGCACTCCAGCCTGGGTGATAGAGTGACACTGTCTCAACAACAACAACAAAAAATACAAAACATTGCTGGGCATGTTGGTGCCCACCTGTAGTCCCAGCTACTCAGGTAGCTGAAGCACGAGAATCACTTGAATCTGGAAGTGGAGGTTGCAGTGAGCAGAGATCACGCTACTGCACTCCAGCCTGGATGACAGAGCGAGACTCCATCTCAAAAAGAAAAAAAAAAAAAAAAATGTAGAGATGGTCTCACTCTGTCACCCAGGCTGGAGTGCAGTAGTGTGACATAACTCACTGCAGCCTCAAACTCCTGGACTGGACTCAAGCAATCTGCCTGTCTCAGCCTCCCAAGTAGCTGAGACTACAGGCATGTACCACCATGCCCAGCTAACTTTTCTTTAAATGTTTTGCAGACATGGGATCTTGCTATGTTGCCCAGGCTGGTCTCAAACTCCTGGGCTCAAGCCATCTGCCTGCCTCGGCCTCCCAAAGCACTGGGATTACAGACATGAGCCACCATTCCCAACCTGCGCAAAGGAATTAAAAATGAGAAAATGAAGGCTGGCAGGGCATTCTAGCCAGAGGAACAACATGAACAACAATGACAAGATTGGGGTTTGGGGGTAGGGGTTGGGATTAGAAAGCATTTAGTATCTGGTGTGACTGAAGCCTAGGAGTGTGGTAAAGTGGCAGGATTTGCAGCTAGTAAGATGGGTTGGAGCCAGGTCATTAAGACCTTTGAAAGGAGAATGGGTTTTTTTGTTTGTTGGTTTGAGACAGTCTCACTCTGTCACCCAGGCTGGAGTGCAGTGGTTCAATCTCAGCTCACTGCAGCCTCTACCTCCTGAGTTCAAGCAATTCTCCTGCCTCAGCCTCCCTAGTAGCTGGAATTACAGGCGTGCGCCACCACGCCTGGCTAATTTTTGTATATTTTGTAGAGATGGGGTTTTACCATCCAGACTGGTCTCAAATTCCTGGAGCTCAAGCCCACCTTGGCTTCCCAAAGTGCTGGGATTACAGGTGTGAGCTACTGCACCCAGCTGGTTCTTGTTTTTATGGGTGACAAGACTTTGAGCAGAAAAGTGACATAATCAGGATGTATCTTAGAGAAAAAACCTCAAGCACACCACAGAGAATAGATTGAAAAAGGAACTTGGGAGCAGAGAGATTGGTTATGAGGAGATTGCAATTGTTCAGGTAAGAGATGACAAGATCCACAGGGCAGTGGCTGTTTGAGATGTTGAACGTGGTATCTGTTATAGATGATCTCATTCTACTCCTTTTCCAGTGTGTCTTCCTGTACTAAAAGGCTGGAAAGCTGAAAGCTACCTTTCCCAGACTTCCTTGCAGTCAAAGTTCCAAATGTAATGGATGTTCTGACAAACAGATCCATCTGGGCCAGGTTTAGAAGGTAAAAACAAGGGAGAGGCTAGGTTTCTGGCTGTTTCTGCTGTTTCTCCAGCAAGTACAGGCGCACACACATAGGGTGTTCCTGCAGGTCCATCCTAGTGTGCTGCTCTAGTTTTGTGGGTGTTGAGAGAACACAGGGCACCCATCTTTTGCTGGTATGGCCCTGGCAGACATAGCATGACTCTGTCCCAGATGCGGCAGTGGCGGCTTTTCTGATCCCTAAAAAATGAAAGTGGCCTGTCCATGAACACAATAGTTACACGGGTAGTTTTCTGATTCCTCACCTTCCTGGATGGGGCTGATGGAGCCGCTCCTGTGGCAGGCCAGTTCTGCAGTGTTACTATGGACGTCATGCCCAAAGTTCCAGCCAGGTACCTGCTCTTCCAACAACTGTTTAGGGCCGGGCACGGTGGCTTACGCTTGTAATCCTACCACTTTGGGAGGCCAAGGCGGGCAGATCATCTTGAGTTCAGGAGTTCGAGATCAGCCTGGCCAACATGGTGAAACCCCGTCTCTACTAAAAATACAAAAGTGAGCTGGGCATGGTGGCAGGCACCTGTAATCCCAGCTACTTGGGAGGTTGAGGCAGGAGAATTGCTTGAACCCAGGAGGCAGAGGTTGCAGTGAGCTGAGATTGCGCCACTGCATTCCAGCCTGGGCAACAGAGCGAGACTCCATCTCAAAAAAACAAAACAAAACAAACAAACCAAAAAAATCGTGTAAGCACCTACTTGCATAAATAAATCCCTTTCTGCTTAAAATAGCTACAGAGTTGCTGGGTGTGGTGGCTCACGCCTGTAATCCCAGCACTTTGGGAGGCTGGGGCGGGCAGCTAATGAGGTCAGGAGTTCAAGACCAGCCTGGCCAACATAGTGAAACCCCATCTCTACTAAAAATACAAAAATCAGCCGGTGTGGTGACACATGCCTGTAATCCCAGCTACTCGGGAGGCTGAGGCAGGAGAATTGCTTGAACCCGGGAGGTGGAGGTTGCAGTGAGCCAAGACCGCACCATTGCACTCCAGCCTGAGCAACAAGAGCAAAACTCTTGTTACATATATATATATAGAGAGAGAAAGAGAGAGAGAGAGTATCATTGTGGTTTTCATCTATTTGTTTTTTTGTTTGTTTGTTTGAGACAGAGTCTCGCTTTGTTGCCCAGGCTGGAGTGCAGTGGCGCGATCTTGACTCACTGCAACTTCCACCTACTGGGTTTAAGTGATTCTCCTGCCTCAGCCTCCCAAGTAGCTTGGATTGCTTGAATTATAGGCACCCGCCACCACGTCAAGCTAATTTTTGTATTTCTAGTAGAGATGGGGTTTCACCATGTTGGCCAGGCTGGTCTTGAACTCCTGACCTCAAGTCATCTGCCCACCTTGGCCTCCCAAAGTGCTGGGATTCAGGCGTGAGCCACCGCGCCCAGCCTCATTGTGGTTTTCTACAATAAATCTGGACAAGTAGAGGATTTTCCTTTTCTTCTTTTATTTTGGAGAATCAGCCCAGGCAACATAGTGAGACCACATTTCCAAGGTTGCAGCAGTAGGAAGGTCCTTTGAATTCTTTTGACAAATAACAGCCTGGTACTACAAACTTGAGATGGGGGCATGTGTTTTCTGTTTTTACAGCAGAATTTAGGGATTTACACAATTGTCATAAAGTGTGTGCCTAAGTGAATTCATTTCTCTTTTTTTTAAATTTATTCGTATTTTTTAAGACAGGATCTCACTCTGTCTCCCATGCAGAAGTGCAGTGGCATGATCACGGCTCATTGCAGCCTCGACCTCCTAGGCTCAGGTGATTGTCCCACCTCAGCCTCCCAAGTAGCTGGAACTACTGGTATGTGTCATCATGCCTACCTAATTTTTAAAAATTTTTTGTAGAAATGAGGTCTCACTATGTTGCCTGGGCTGGTTTCAAACTCCTGAAATCAAGCAATCCTCCCACCTTGGGCCTCCCAAAGTGCTAAGATTGCAGGCAAGAACCACCTCGCCTAGTCTGGTGCCCATTTTCTAAAACCAAAAAGGCCCTTGGTAAGACTTAAGATGCATTTGAACATGCCTTCATTATGGCATTGGTGACATCTGGTTATAGTTAATTCAATGCAAATATTCCTGTTCATCTGGATTATAAGCTGCCTTCTGGGGGTGTAGAAACTGCCTTGCTGAGTTGCATTTCCCCAGCGCCAAGTAAAAGTCCATGGGGCAGGGACTCAAGGAATGCTTGATGAATGATTTAAGGAAGTTTCTGAACTGTGGCTCAAATAACACATTTTAGTACTGGCTCTGCTTCAATTTCCTCAGCTATGAAATGAGTTTCCAGGAAATAAGTTCTATTATTCCTTCTTACCTGTAAACATTTTTTGATCCCTAATGGGAAAAGACAAAAGAAATCTCTTTTCCAAAGAGCTTCTTATCTAAATATTTTCTGATGTCTAATGAGAAAAGACAAAAAAAAAATCTTTCCTAAAAAATGTTTAAGTATAGCTGTTTAATGAATTCAGTTGGGTTGTATCTCCAGCAGGAGGATGGACTGACTAGACCTCCAGAGAATCTTTATGGACTCTATGATGAGATCCTATTATCTTTCCTCTATCTTGAGGTCTGTGTCAGAATCATTGGGTGTGAGGCCCCATTTTGGTGACTGAGTTGTTTCTGTTTTCCTCTTGTTTACCATCAAAATATTTCCCCTTTCCATGGGGATTTTCTGAAAAGGTCACACGGCCACTTCAGAAAGCCGTTGTCTTGTTGAATGACAATGATAGCCTCTTTCTCTGGTTGGCAACCAGAGGCAACTGCTGTCTGAACTAGTCAGAAAGAGGAGCTTAGGCCACTCAGTTGGCCAAGGCCGGAGGGAAAGTCCAGTCTTCTCCGATGACATCAGGACGCGGCAAAATGTCTTCCATGAAAGTGATGATTCGGCAAAGTTCCACCAAGGCCTTGCTGGAGCAGCAGGGGAGGAAGGAAGTGTCTCCTGGGACCAGCTTGGACTTATAGAGAAGGAGTTCCAAAATATTTCAGAGCATCCGGTCAACCACTCCTTTCCAATCCTCTTCCAAAGTGTATACACAAGATAATCTCGTGCCCTTTTGGATCCAAAATAATCCTGCGCTAAGCACAGTAAACAGCTCTGGGTAGAGCTGTGAGTATAAACCAAACTAGCCATCCATCATTCAAATACCTTCTGAGTCCTTGCCCTATGCTAGACCCTGGCTGGCTGTTAGACTCAGGATGGTGAGTGAGATCACAATCCACAACTGATGGTCTGGTTGGGTACACATAGGCATACAAAGTTAATGCTATAATAGCACAAGGGCCCTGCTTTGCCTGGGAGTACAGAAGAAGGAATGATTCATTCACATCCCCGTAAGTGCGAGCAATTCATCCATGTGGTAAGCTGGCCAAGGCTGGTGTCTCTGTGTCACTCTGCCTTCCCAGATCACACCCTACTTCTTGCCACTTCAACAGATAGCCCATCATTTGTGGTGCTGTTTCCTTCTTTTTTTCTTTTTTTATTGTTTTTAAAATTTACTTTATTTATTTATTTTTTTGAGACGGAGTCTTGCTATGTCGCCCAGACTAGAGTGCAGTGGCGCCATCTTGGCTTGCTGCAACCTCTGCCTCCCAGGTTAAAGCGATTCTCTTACCTCAGCCTCCCGAGTAGCTGGGATTACAGGCACCCGCCACCATGCCTGGCTAATTTTCGTATTTTTAGTAGAGACAGGGTTTCACCATGTTGGCCAGGTTGGTCTTGAACTCCTGACCTCAGGTGATCCACCCACTTCAGCCTCCCAAAGTGCTGGGATTACAGGCGTGAGCCACTGCGCCCAGCCTGTGGTGCTGTTTTCATGTCTTAGTGCCTTTGGTCCATGTAGCAGATGCTATGGGGCCTCGCTGATAACTGGCTGCATTGACCTGTACACACTGAATACTGCTGCAAATATCTACAACTCTCCTGTGGCTTTTCTTTGGTTCTAAGAACATTTAGGCAGGGCAAGCTGGAAGTATCCCTGGAAGCAACTCCCCTGACCCACCTTCTTTGCTCTTCTACTGGGATGACTCCAAGACTTGCTCTACATCAACTTCCAGAGCTGCCTGGTAGGACTGAGCTCCAATCGCCCACAGTGATAACCATCTTGTTGACATGCCATGCCCTCCTTACATTCCCTGCTGCACTCCCCACACCCCTCTGCGGTTTCTTGGCATCATCTCCCAAATTCATTACTGCCCTCAAGTTCTTGTTTCTGGGCCTGCTTCAGGAAGGACTCAAACAGAACAGTCACTTCTTTCTCCCACACTTCAGTCCTCATGCCCTTTGCTCCCGGTGTCTGAGCTCTTCCTTCTGAAAGGCTCTGCGGACAGTCACCTCCTTTGTGATGCCATCTTTGCTCCACCAGGTTCCACCATCTGCAGTGTGATGGCCTCCCTCTTCCGAGATCCTTGACCTTATCACAGACCTCTCTTCTTCTTTTCAGACAGAATCTTACTCTGTTGCGCAGGCTGGAGCGCAGTGGCACAATCTTGGCTCACTGCAACCTCCGCCTCCCGGGTTCAAGCGATTCTCCTGCCTCAGCCTCCCGAGTAGCTGGGATTACAGGTGCACACCATCACGCACAGCTAATTTTTGTATTTTTAGTAGAGGCGAGGTTTCACCATGTTGGCCAGGTTGGTCTCAAACTCCTGACCTCAGGTGATCTGCCCCCCTCGGCCTCCCAAAGCGCTGGGATTATGGGCATGAGCCACCACACCCGGCCAACACAGACCACTCTTAAGATGTGAATCACATAGCATTGTGAGCATCTGTAGGCTTATTTGACTTTGCCTGGTAGGAACTATGACTTATGCATCTTTGTAAACTGAGGCCCTAGTACAGTGCCTCATACAGAGTAGATGTCTAATAAATATTTGATGAATGAATAAATGACCCCTTTGCTGTGATTTCCTGGCTTTAATTCTTGGGTACACAGTAAGAAGTTGGAAGCGGTGTTCCTGACCCCAGCTCTGGGCCAAGGGGAATTCTTGGTGTGCTTTCAGGAAAGGTTAGGAAATCTCTCCTTCTCCCTCCCATAGGGCTGACTCTGATTGTGATCTTATTGCAAAGAAGAACCTCCCTTTCCAGGCAGACTTGCCCAGGCCATTAGGAATCAATTGAGTAAATTCCAAGGGTGTGAGGCCAGAGGACTGGTGCAAATGCTGCTAAACTGTGGTGAAAATCTCTGCAGATCAGCCTGAAGCATCTCAAAGATGCCATCAGTCCTTAAGAAAGCTTTTATCTTTGTAGTTTTTATCACAGGGTGACAGCAAATACCAGCTCTGGTAGTAAACCAAGGACTGAATAAATAGCCCCCCAAAAGATAGAATCCTGTAAAGGAATTCCAGACTGTTTGTTGGGTGAGTGGGCAGCTGGTCTTTGGGGAAGGCTGGTTTCAGCTGACTTTTTATGCTTTGCCTGAGGTGTTATTTTAAAATTTCCCTGCCAAAGAAGACCTGATTCCCTCTGAAGAACCAAGATGAGCAGGAATGGAAGATGCAGGCCGATCCCCTGCCATGTTAGACTTCAAACAAACGAACAAAAACACAAATTCCAGAGCCAGGAGAAGGAAAGTTAGTCTTCCCTGCTGGGTGGAAATGGAAATGAACCAAACAGCCTGGAGTGTAAGAAACAGGGAGTTGGCCTAGGAAAATGAGCTCGTGTTTAGCCACGCTGTTAGTAGAAATGAGGAAAGAGCCGCCGGGCACAGTGGCTCACGCCTGTAATCCCAGCACTTTGGAAGCCTGAGATCATCTGAGCTCAGGAGTTGGAGACCAGCCTGGCCAACATGGTGAAACCCCATCTCTACTAAAACCATAAAAATTAGACAGGTGTGGTGGCATGTGCCTGTAATTCCAGGCACATGGGAGGCTGAGGCAGGAGAATCACTTAAACTCGGGAGGCAGAGGTTGCAGTGAGCCAAAATCGTGCCATTGCACTCCAGCCTGGGTGACAGAGCAAGACTCCATCTCAAAAAAAAAAAAAAAAAATGACTGTCATGGTTTCATTTAGGTATGTGTTCAAAATAGAAATCATAATAATTAAAAACTCTGTATAGTACTGGGCACAGTGGTGCACACCTGTAGGCTAGCTACCCACAGGGCTAAGGTGGAAGGATCCCTTGAGCCCTGGAGTTTGAGGCCAGCCTGGGTGACAGAGCAAGACCCTGTCTCAAAAAAAAAAAAAATTGTTTTTTTGTTTGTTTGTTTTGTTTTTGAGACGGAGTCTCGCTCAGTCTCCAGGATGGAGTGCAATGGCGCGATCTCGGCTCACTGCAACCTCCATCTCTCAGGTTCAAGCAATTCTCCTGCCTCAGCCTCCTGAGTAACTGGGATTACAGGCATGCGCCACCATACCCAGCTAATTTTGTATTTTCAGTAGAGATGGGGTTTCTTCATGTAGGTCAGGCTGGTCTCTAACTCCCAACCTCAGGGGATCTGCCTGCCTCAGTCTTCCAAAGTGCTAGGATTACAGGTGTGAGCCACCGCGCCCGGCTAAACAAAAAAGGTTTATTTTATTTTATTTTTATAGAGACAGGGTATCTCACTCTGTTGCTCAGGCTGGAGTGCAGTGGTGCAGTCATAGCTCACTGCAGCCTCAGGTGATTCTCCCACCTCAGCCTCCTGAGTAGCTAGGACTGCAGGCATACACCATGCCCAGCTTTTTTTTTTTTTTTTTTTTGGTAGATATGGGGTTTCTCTGTGTTGCCCAGGCTGATCTCGAACTCCTGATCTCAAGTGGTCCTCCTGCCTCAGCCTCCCAAAGTGCTGGGATTACAGGCATAAGCCACTTTGCCTGGTCAAAAAAATAAATAAATAAAGAGGAATTAAAAATGAAATAAATAAATACAACTCAGTACACGATTCCTATTTTTCTCCTCTGTGCGTTTGTAGACTTACTGCCTTTGGGTGCATTGTGAGGCAGGCATTGCAACTGTGGGAGAAAGAAGGCGGAAAGGATCGAATTTAAAGAGGCCTAACTTTTGGAAAATCTCCCAATTTGGATTTAGTAGTGTGCTTGGCTTAAAAGGAAGAAAGAAAGAAAAAAGGAAAAAAAAAAAGAAGGGAGGGAGAAAGGGAGCCTGTAGGCATGGGATTTAAATGTTCCCACTTCCTAATCTTGGTAAGGACCAGAGAGAGACACCAAAATATCACGAGATTGGCAAGTACTGCCCTACTTTCAATTCAGCTCAAAGCAGGAAGGCTTAGGTATGTCACGAGAAAGCCTCTTGTTACCACCCTAAGACCAGAACAAAAAAATTGTGAGGAGACTCCCATCTTGAAAGCTGTGATTTCCAAAGAGGCCTTGGTAGTCTTATGACTGCTGCGTCTCAAGTGTCACAATTGTGTAACCCACTGATATTTAAAATGATGCTTGAAGGCGGGGCATCGTGGCTCACGTCTATAATCCTAGCACTTTGGGAGGCCGAGGCAGGCAGATCACCTGAGGTCAGGAGTTCGAGACCAGCCTGACCAACATAGTGAAACCTTGTCTCTACTAAAAATACAAAAATTACCAGGGTCTGGTTGTGGGCACCTGTAGTTCCAGCTACTCAGGAGGCTGAGGCAGGAGAACCGCTTGAACCCAGGAGGTGGAGGTTGCAGCGAGCTGAGATGGTGCCATGGCACTCCACCCTGGGCAACAGAGCAAGATTCTGTCTCAAAAACTAAAAACTAAAATAAAATGATCCTTAAATCCATCACATGGGATTAGGGAGATAATAAACATTCGTTTAAGTAAAAGGATAGAGGAGGGATAGCACGCAAGGAAGAGCAAAGCAAAGAAGAAAGAAACCTGGGTGTGAGTATTGCACATGCGAGTTCTAGTTCTGACTCCTTCTCCAGTTTTCCCTTCACTGGTTTGAACTCACTGGAGTAATTTGACCCCCTCTAACTCTCCTCTGTTTCGAGAAGAAACTGTGCTAGATAACACCAAAAAGAACTCCCAGCTCCAGAAATATAAGGGAGTCTTCAGAGGCTGCCAAAGAGGTAGGCCATTGATTGTAATTTCAAGCTGTTTGGCTAAAAGATGAGTCAGAAATCAATCCAAGAACTATTTGTATTGCTACGCATTTCAAACCCTCTAATTTGAGTTCTAGTAAATGAAAGGAAAAGAAGAAGAAGAAAGATTGTGAAGTAAACAGAAATAAGGGAAACAGCATGTAAAATTTTTAAAAAAGAAGTATTTTAATAAGTTAAATAAGAAAACTCGGTACTTTTATTGCACTAAAAGAGTTCTTTTGGGTGGCAAGACCACCCAAAAGAACAGTGGAGGCTGGGTGCGGTGGCTCACGCCTGTAATCCCAGCACTTTGGGAGGCCGAGATGGGCGGATCACGAGGTCAGGAGATCGAGACCATCCCAGCTAACACGGTGAAACCCTGTCTCTACTAAAAACACAAAAAATTAGCCGGGCGTGGTGGCGGGCGCCTATAGTCTCAGCTACTCGAGAGGCTGAGGCAGGAGAATGGCGTGAACCCAGGAGGCGGAACTTGCAGTGAGCTGAGATCCAGCCACTGCACTCCAGCCTGGGCGACAGAGCAAGACTCCGTCTCAAAAAAAAAAAAAAAAAAAGAACAGTGGAGGCCGGGCGTGGTAGCTCACACCTGTAATCCTAGCACTTTGGGAGGCTGAGGCAGGCGGATCACTTGAGATCAGGAGTTCAAGACCTGCCTGACCAACATGAAGAAGCCCCATCTCTACTAAAAATACAAAATTAGCCAGGCATGGTGGTGCATGTCTATAATCCCAGCTACTCAGGAGGCTGAGGCAGGAGAATCGCTTGAACGCGGGAGGCAGAGGTTGCAGTGATCTGAGATCATGCCACTGCACTCCAGCCTGGGCAACAAGAGTGAAACTCCATCTCAAAAAAAAGAAAGAAAAGAAAAGAAAAGAAAAAGAAAGAGAACAGTGGAAAGGACTTGGGCAGGTTTTTTTTTTTTTTTTTTTTGAGACAGGGTCTCCCTGTCTGTCTGTCACCCAGGCTGGTGTGCAGTGGTGTGATCTCAGCTCACTGCAACCGCTGCCCCCGGGTTCAAGGGATTCTCCTTTCTCACCCTCCCAAGTAGCTGGGACCACAGGTGTGCGCCACCATGCACAGCTAATTTTTTATATTTTTGGTAGAGCCAGGGTTTTGCCATATCGTCCAGGCTGGTCTTGAACTCCTGACCTCCATCTGCCCGCCTCAGCCTGCAATGTGCTGGGATTACAGGCCTGAGCCACTGCATGATAACCATTATTGTTGCATTAATAATGGATATTATATAGAACACTTGTATATTGTCATTCGCAGAGTATCTTTTTAAATTTGCTTTATTTGGGCCTGGCCAGTAATTTTTTTTATAGATAGAGATGGGTTCTTACTGTTGCCCAGGTTGGCCTCTAACTCCTGGCCTCGAGAGATCCTCACACCTTGGCATCACAAAGTGCAGGGATTACAGACATGAGTCAGTGTGGTTGGCCCCAAAAAGGCAAATATAAAAAGATACTCTGCAAATGACAATACACAATATTCATTATTAATGCAACAATAATGGTTATCATGCAGTGATAACAACTGTAATGGAAAAGTTTTAAATGCTCATCATCAAAGTGAATATCTAAACAGGAACTATAAATTACTGCATTGAATGTCTAATCAAACAGGGTTTGGAGGATGATCCCTGGCTAACCAGACATTGGGAGCTTCCCGCATCAATTTTCATCATTGAATGTCTAAGTTTCTGGGCTCAGAAAAAAGTTTGCATCATCAAAAATGTGGATATGTTAGAAACAGTGCAGAGAAGGTATAGAACATTGTGAAACCTCTTTCTCTGAACAGTTTTAACATCGAAAGTGCCATCTGGCCACGAGGATCAGAAAATAACCAGATTACTAGCTGCCAGATTTTACTTCTGCAAAAAATAAATCAAAAGACTCAGTAATCTATCAGTGCAGGAATTCTGGGTTGCGATCAGAATAAAATAGGTGGCAAAATGTCCCTATGAGTATCAAGGCCAGCAAAGAATCTCTTTGGCCTTTTAGAACTGGACCACGTTAACTGGAAACTGAGTCTCAGTGCAAAAGGATGGGGCATAGCTCCTTCAAAAGAGGATGTGGGTAACCAGACCACTCAAGCAGGTGGCACAGTCAGTGTGGGAGTTTTGGTCCCACTGAGGTATCAATACCCATTTGGGCAGCCCTCCTCCTGCCCTGCTAATTATGTTAATCTCTTAAATTCCCTTAAGAAGTTATGGCACTTTTCAGGCGAGGCATGGTAGCTCACACCTGTAATGCCAGCCAGCACTTTGGGAGGCCCAGGCTAGCAGATCACTTGAGCTCAGGAGGTCAGTCAAGAATGGCTCCGGCA